>NW_026988443.1:8521250-9199375 GCF_030222135.1 Aotus nancymaae | reverse complement strand
TCACCCAATAAATAGGACAGGAAACAGTGAGCAGTGAAATTGGTAAGAGCTTTGGCTAGTTTCGTAAATCTTCCCCTAAATAAAATTTTTCCATGGAGGTGAAAAGTCTTTCATCAAAAGAAGTATGGCGATAAAGATGATCTCAAGGTGCATAACTTCCCCCTCTCCCTCTCCCCTTTTTTTAAAATTAACTTTTGTGGAATGCTTGGTTTGTTGTTGGGTTTTAAAGAGAATAGATTCTTGAGGTTAATAAGTGACTGTTGCTTTTAAATAAGCAAAAAGAGCTTTAGTCCACTTTAGCCAGGGCTACCTTTCTCCTTTATTCTTCCAAGCTGTAACTCTTCCCAGGAGATGGCAGAGTATAGCAAGTTGGAGAAAAGGAACAATGAGAGAGGAGAGAGCTTAGATTGACAGAAAAGTTGATTAAATAGTTTTCTCCATTTCCTCCTTTGGATGTGCAGAACCATCACTTCTGCCCACAGTTCCAGTAAACTGTGAGAACCAGAATCTCTCAAAGTTAATGAATGAAATGGAAGAACCCACTTCAACCTCTAATTTCTGTCTCTATATCTTCTGACCTCCTTATGTGCTCCTATCTCATATTCAATTTTTCATCAGCAATTAAGAAAGATAGCTATGGTTTCTGGTTAATATCCGGGGAGAGAAAAAAAAATGTTCTCTCCAAACATGTGGTAAGTTCCTAATATGTACAAGTTTCTACATGCTGTGTGTAGTATAAAAAATATATATAATATCGTACAGGTTTTCAAAAAGTTTAGGTCTAGTAAGTGACATAGGTAGCTGGAAGCCATTATCCTAAGTGAATTAACGCAGAAAAAGAAAACCAAACACTGTATGTTCTTTCTCATAAGTGGGAGCTACACTGTATGTCCATTGAGTAAACATGGACATGAAGAATGGAACAACAGACACTAGGGCCCACTTAAGGGTGGAGGGTGGGAGGAAGGTAAGGGTCAAAAAATTACCTATCAAGTACTATGCTTATTACCTGGGTGATGAAATAATTTGTATACTAAACCCCCACAATATGCAATTTACCCATGGAGCAAACCTGCACAAGTATCCCCTGAACCTGAAATAAAAGTTGGGAAAAAAAAATACTTCTATACCAATAACTACAGCCCAGAGGGGGAAAAAGCTATAGCATCCACACTGATTGGTTGGTCCCTTTCATTATGGGCATTCAATTATCTAACATCACCCCTAAATAAATGAGTTATACACATACCCAGATGAGGAGGAAAACATGATAAGGCAGAGAGAGCAGTGTAAACAAAAAAAAGAAAAAAGGTTGTACCCCAACCAACTGTAGGATAGACTACAAAACCACTATAATGAATTGACCAAACACTGTGATTTATATCTTTGTACTTTAAGTATGTACCTTGAGATCATCTCCCCTCCACGCTCGTGTTTTTGCTTTTTTTTTTAAGATGGAGTCTGGCTTTGTCGCCCAGGCTGGAGTCCAGTGGCATGATTTCGGCTCACTGAAACCTCCACCTCCTGGGTTCAAGCCATTCTCCTGCCTCAGCCTCCCGACAAGCTGGGATTACAGGCACACACCACCACACTCAGCTAATTTTTGTATTTTTAGTATAGACAAGGTTTCACCATGTTGGCCAAGCTGGTCTCAAACTCCTGACCTCAAGTGATTCACCCGCCATGGCCTCCCAATTGTTTTTATAAAAGAGTTTTGACTCCCGTAGAAAATTATATTTAGGGGAAGATTTCCAAAACTGGCCAAAGCTCTTATCACCTTCACTGATGGCTGTGTGCTGTCCTATTTATGCGGTAAATAAATATCTCTAAAAAAAAAAAATTCATGATGTTTATTGGGCCTAGATTACAAAGTCTAAGGAATCTTCCAGCATGAGGTATATAGTCTGACCTTGAAATCTGCTGCAGGGACTGATTAGATGAGGAAAGTCAAACTCATTTCTGGCCTAGTCCTAAATTCAAACCTTTAATGAGGATCAACTGAAAAAAAAAATAGCACAGTTAACACTCATTCTCCCGCTGTCTTTACAGAAGTGGCAAATAATACACATAGGATATACAACCTAATTAAAGGCCTAAAAGAAACACTTCCTATAGTTCATGCCTTTGGGAATTATGTTCTATAGATAGGTGGCCAAAGAGGGCATACGAAGACTGTTAGCCAATGGAAAAAATTCTACCACCAAACTCAGATGCAGAATTACCCCAGTGTGGCTATAATTGAATGAAATATGAGAGAATAAAAAAATTTCAAAATGCAAAGTAAAACATTCCTCCTGAGCTTAAAAGAAACCAACACAATATTTTTACCTTTGATGGTTTTCTTATAAAAAATTTAGAAGAGAATGTACAGACGAATCCAGATACTGTGTTGTTTTTAAAAGTTCTGTGATGTCAATGGTTATTTAGACTAGATATAAGGAAATGAAGCATGAGTCACTGTGAAAAAGAATAGGCTACCATGGAAGATTCTAAATTCTGTCTCTGGTGATCTCCAAGCATTAGGTGAATGGCCATCTGTTTGAGAAGAAACTTTAAAACCTTTTCCAGCCAGGAGCTTTCAAGGAGAGAATAAATACTTCCTTTTGCTTGTATAACCAAGACATACTACCATGAAATGAAAGAAAAGCCAATCCTCAGTTCATTCATTCACTTATTAGTTCAACAGTTACTTAGTAAGCACCAGCCATATTCAAAGTACTGTGTTAAGTGCCATACAGGATACACAGCTAAAACGGTCCTTGCCTTGAAGAATCTAAAATATGGTACCATTTTTAGAAAATTTAAATATGACAGAATTTTAAGAAAATTTCAAGAAAGAGAAACACAAGGGATCCAAGTAAAAGTGGAATTGGCAGGAGGTCCCAACCAGAGCAATCAGGCAAAGGAAAGAAATAAAGGGCATCCAAATTGAAAAGAGGAAGTCAAACTATCTCTGTTTGCCAGTAATACGATTGTATACCTAGGAAATCCTAACGCAACTCTTCCAAAAGACTCCTAGATTTGAAAAACAAATTCAGTAAAGTCTTGGGTTACAAAATCAATGAACACAAGTCAGTAGCACTGCAATACACTAACAGTGAGCAAGCTGAGAAAATAAATCAAGAACTCAATGTCTTTGATAACAGCTACAGAAAAATAATAATAAAGTACCTAGAAATAAACTTGACCAAGGTAGTAAAAGATCTCCACAATGAGAAGTGCTAAACACTGATGAAAGAAATAATAGGTGACACAAACAAATGGAAATACATCCTACATTCATGGACTAGAAGAATCAACGTCATGAAAATGACCATACCACCCAAACAAATCTACAGGTTTGATGCAATTCCTATCAAAATACCAATGTCATTTCTCACAAGAATTAGAAAAAAAAAATCCTAAAATTCATATGGAACCAAAAAAGAGGCTGAATAACTAATGAATCCTAAACAAATATAACAAATCTGGAGGTATCACATTATCTGACTTCAAATTATACTACAAGGCTATAGTAACTAAAACAGCATGGTACTGGTATAAAGGTAGATATATAGACCAATGGAACAAAATAAAGAAGCCATAAATAAAGCCAAATATTTACAACTAACTGATCTTAGACAAAACATATAAAATCATGTACTAGAAAAGGGACACCCTATTCAAAATAGTGCTGGGAACATTGGATAGCCACATGTAGAAGAATGAAACTGAATCCCTGTGTCTCACCATGTACAAAAATTAACTCAACATAGATTACAGACTTAAATCTAAGGCCTGAGCCTATAAAAATCATAGAAGAAAACTCTTCTAGACATTGGGCTTGGCAACGAATTTATGAATAGGACCCCAAAAGCAAATGCAACAAAATAAATGAATAAATAAAGGAGACCTAATTAAACTAAAAAGCTTCTGCACAGCAAAAGAAATGATGATCAAAGTAAAAGGGCAACCTACAGAATGGGAGAAAATATTTGCAAGCTATGCATCTGACAAAGAATCTATAAGGAACCCAAACAAATCAGCAAGAAAAAAACAATCCCATCAAAAAGTGGGCAAATGACATGAATAGACATTTCTCAAAAGAAAATACAGAAATGGGCAACAAACATATGAAAGAAATGCTCAATATTACATACCATCAAGGAAATACAAATCAAAACCATAGTGAGATACCACCTATCCTAGCCAGAACGGCCATTATTAAAAAGTCAAAAAATAATAGATGTTGCTAGAAATGCGGTGAAAAGGGAGTGCATATACACTGAAGGTAGGAATGAAAATTACTACAACCTCCATGGAAAACAGTAAGAAGACTTCTCAAAGAACTAAAAGTAATGCTACCATTTGACCCAACAATCCACTGCTGGGTATCTACCCAGAAAAGAAGTCATGATATCGAAAAGACATCTGCATGCATATGTTTATTGCCTCACATTTCACAATTGCGAAGATATGGAATCAACCAAAGTGCCCAACAACTGGTGAGTAAAGAAAATGTGGTATGTATACATACTATGAAATACTACTTAGTCATTAAAAAAAAAATCATGTATTTTGCAGCAACGTGGATGAAACTGAAGGCCATTATTCTAAGTAACTCAGGAATGGACAAGCAAATATTACATGTTCTCACATATAAGTGGGCACTAAGCTATGGGTACACGAAGGCATAGAGAGTGGTACAATGGACATTGGAGATTCAGAATAGAGGAGGATGTGAGGGGGGTGAGAGATTTAAAAAAACCACCTATCAGATGTACACTACTCAGGTAACAGGTACATTAAAATACCAAACTTCAACATTATACAAATCACACATGGAATCAAAAACTGCTTAAATCCCTAAAGCTACTGAAAGTTTTTTTTAAAAAAATATTTTTCTTGAGATAGAATCTTGCTCTGTCACCCAGGCTGGAGGGCAATGGTGTGATCTTGGCTCACTGCAACCACTGCCTCACAGGTTCAAGCGTTTCTCCTCCCTCATCCTCCCAAGTAACTAAAATAGGTACTAGGACTATAGACATGTGCCACCATGCCCGGCTAATTTTTGTATTTTTAGAAGAGATGGGGTTTCACCATGTTGGCCAGTCTGGTCTTGAACTCCTGACCTCAGGTGATCCCCCTGCCTTAGCCTCCCAAAGGAGGTGTGAGCCATCACACCTGGCCTAAAATAATTTTTTAATGGAATTGGCAAAGGTGTTCAATGAGAAGAAATCCCAGTATGACAACTGTGGTAGGTGGGGTCTGAAGAAGCCAGAATTTATCAAACATTGAACAAGTCACATGCTAAAACATCTAGTGACATTGAGGAATCATTATAACAAGCTTCTTCTATCAGTAAGAGTAAAGAAAGACAATTATTTTTGAGCTTTTGATTAATTATAAAATCTTGACCTGACATTTGCAATATTCCTCATCCATTGGCACAGGTTTGATGGTGACAGTAGATTACATTTTCTACCTATTAATTCTATCACTCTATCTGGTTTTGCAATAAACAACACTTACATAAACATCATTATGTACTGGTTTTCTAATTTCAGATCAACTTTTAAGTTTGCTAGTCTTGTCAAAATTACAGAACTGTATGTAAAGTTGTAAACCTCAACCATATCAACATAATGATATGGCTGAAAGAGAACTTTAATTCCCCATATTACATACTACAAGTCAAGAGAAAGCATCTGTAAACTGGTTCTAAAGGCAAACAATTAAGGAAAAAAAAACCACTAAAAATATAAGCCAAATTTTGCAAGAACGAGAGGTAGTATCAGAGTACTAATTCCATCATCATTCTTTTTCCTTTTTCTTTTCTTTCTTTTTCTTTTCTTTTCTTTTCTTTTTTTTTTTTGGGAGGGGGGACAGGGTCTTGCTCTGTCACCCAGACTAGAATGCAGTGGTACAAACACAATTTCCTTCAGTCTCAACCTACAGAGCTCAGGTGATCCTCCCATCTCAGCCTCCCAAATAGTTGTGACTATGGACTATAGGCATTTGCCACCATACCTGGCTTTTTTTTTTTTTTTTCTGTATAGATGGAGTTTTGCCATGTTGCTTAGGCTGGTCTCAAACTCCTGGGCTCAAGAAATCTGCCTGCCTCTGTCATTCTTAACAGATCAACATCCAAGAGTGCTTAAAGTTATTAAAGAAATAAAAGTATAACCATATATATGTTTAAGAGTTAGGGAGGTAATCAAAGAATAAAATGTAAATACAGTGAAAAGCAGTTACCCCAAAGGAATGAAACTTGGGGATAAGTGGAGTTTCTTTCCATTTTAGATCTTCCTCAACTTTCCATTTTAGATCTTGGAATTTTTATTTCTTTGTGCATGTAGTATCTTTATAATAGCAATAATAATATGAATGACATACTGACATAAAAAAATTTCCAGCACATATTAAGTACAAAAACAAATACTAGAGTAATATTTATAATAAAACATCATTTATATTTTTAAAAAATGCAGCAGTGGCAACATATATTTAAAGATGTTAACACAGCTATATTTATGTTAATGCTTACAGAGGACCAGATGGGAAAACAAGGTGAAAGAGAATGTCTACATTTTATTTCATACAGTTCCACAAAGTTTGAATGAGAATACATGTGTGTTCATTTATTATTTATTCAATCATTTTTTCCTTTTTTTTTCTCTTTTGAGATGGAGTCTCACTCTGTCACCCAGGCTGGAGTGCAGTACCACGATCTCGACTCACTGCAACCTCCGCCTCCAGGTTCAAGTGATTCTCCTGCCTCAGTCTCCAAAGTAGCTGGGATTACAGTGTGTGCCACCATATCTGGCTAATTTTTTTTAAATTTTATTTTTAGTGGAGGCAGGGTTTCACCATGTTAGCCAGGCTGGCTCAAACTCCTGACCTCAAGTGATTCGCCTGCCTCAGCCTCCCAAAGTGTTGGGATTATAGGCATGAGCCACGGTCCCCAGCCATTTTTTCCCACATTTTTAAAGAAAAAGATACCATGACTATATAATTAGTAGAGACAGCATGGGTCAGTGCAAGAAAGAATAGTTTTGGCCTCAGAAAAATTTGGATTCAAACAAAAGCTTCACCAGGTAATGTTGCCTTGAACAAGATATTATACTTCTCTAAGCTTCAGTTTCTTTTTTTTTTTTAAAGACTTTTATTGAGATTTAATTCATATACCATACAATTCACTCATTTTAAATATCTAATTCTCCTTTGAGCCAGAGCTGCAAAAAGAATATATATATATATATACATATATATATATATTTCAATGTATTTTAGTATGTTCACAGAGTTGTGCCACCATCACCACAAACTAATTTTAGAGCATTTTCATAGCCTAAAAGAAGCTCTGTCCCCATTAGTAATCAATCTCCATTAATTTTTTTTTTCGATAAAAAAGAAATGAGTGTCAGAATGAGAGTCTACTATTTAATAGCCCTGTAATAAGGAATAAACAAAATACATCAAATCTGCCAGCACAATGCCTGGACCTTAGTAGGCACTCAAGACATGCATTTCAAGTGAAGTTCAAGACATAAATGATAGAGGCAGACATAAATAAGCAAAACCTGGATGTAATAAGAAAGTTTAAGAGGTAGATAAAGCCTTTCAAGTACTCAGGAACCTGCTCGGATCCCTATCCTCAGAGTAAATTCCACAAGTCATGGCCTTCTCCTTAATTCTATTAAATAAAAAAAAAAAAAAAATCAAGTATGAAGTCAAAAAGCACAAGTTTGAAAATGTCAGCATTTGGGGGCATATTTTAGAGTAAAAGTTTCAGGAGGAGAGATACATCCTCACCCCTGCAAAAAAAAAAAAAAAAAAAAAAAAAATTGAATACAAGAAACAAAGAGTGCAGTTCCTGGGAAGATAACAAGAATGCCAGAAGTTCATATTGGACAAGCAGTTGAAACTATACTGTCATGTTTCTACTTTTCAAAGTGAAAATAAACATGACAGGTGCTCATTTGGCTGTTCAAGCACTTTCCACTTAAATAGCAATTCCTCAAGCTTACCAACTGCAGCCTGAAGTTATAATTTATTACTGGTTTCTGTATTATTCCCTTGCCTCGGCAGAAAGCAGAACATAGCACCTACATTTCAAGACCCATGAGAGGTAATAAAGCATAATTATTTTTAATTTATGATTAAGCCATAAATTATATGTACTTTACTTTGGTTGGTCATTCAGAGGTTGGGGAGGAAGGGAATGGGGTCAGAGAAAGAAATAACAAAAGCTTTTTCCTTTGAATAAAATGTCTAAATCAGGGCAAAATTGAGGGACACCTGGAGGATTTACAAAGATACACAGTTTCCAAGATCAGTCCCAAGAGAGCGCTTGGTTAAGTCGAAACTCCTAGAGGCCTCTGTTCTTCCTGCTCACAGGGCTACAGAATCCAACTAGAGTGGCCATGTTGAGTCAAAAAATAGAAGCATGGCAATTTACAGCTTCAACCACATCAAACATTTCTGTGCTCTGGGTCTTGCTGCCTCTAAGCCATAGGTATTTCAAGGAAGGTGAACTTAATCTATAAAAAAAAAACTACTGGCCAGGCTCCAAAAGTAAAACCGGCCTCAACCAAAGTAAGACTGATTACTACAGGGCTCTGATCACCAATGGACCAGATGTTAACTCTTCTCACCTTCAAGAATCCATTGGTAAAACCTCCCTTCCTTGTAGTTCTTATATGTGGCAAATATATATATGGAACAGTATTTTGCAAAGGTGACAAAACTCAGGGCACAAAGCAGGATACGAACACAGCATTCCGCATTCTTCCATCACCCACTCGCCTCATTGGTTCTCCAATATGCCATGGTCCAGATCCCACTCTTCACAAGTCTGCACTTTCAAATTAAAGCTTGCAAAGCCTGTTCCCATACATTTTCTTATTTGTACTCACAAAAACTCTGGGAAAAAAGTATCATTAAGCTCCCATTTTACAGTGAAGGCAGAGACTCATAGAGGCACTAGTAATACACAGGCAACTGACAATGCAGTGAGTCTCGGACCCGATTACCTGATAGAAATCCTACGGTCCTTTCATTACTCTACCCTAAACTGTCAACAAGGTAAAGCAAAACCAAAAAAGAAGGGCTGTGCATTTATATTTCTATTGCAGTTTTCTTTCTTTGCAGTGGAATTTTTACCTGGCAATTGAAGTTTTGAAACTGTTGATTGTTAAAGTAACAACAGATACTTGAAAGTGATATTTAGTTGGGCTTAAGAAACAAAAGTAAATAGAGCAGAGAGAACAGAATCATGAATGCTGTCATGTAAAGAATAACACTAATAAATTAAGGGGGGAAGAGGGACTGCTTTTGCCCCAAATGTTTACCTAGCACTCACCTTTGTCCTGAAATATCCCACCTCCACACCCAGCTCCTGGTTAATAAACATAATTTTGTTGATGTCCCCTGAACTGTATAATCTGTTCCATAAAAAACAAACCCACAGTTTGTCTCCAAGCCACTTTTAAGTCCCTAACTCCCTGGTTACATTCGGTCTATGGAAAACATCTGTGGCAAAGTAAATCATCCTACTCTGAGAAAGACCAGAGTGTATTTTTTTTTTCTCTGAGTGTGTTTTGAAGTCCTGGTTGGAAAATTAGTGAAAATTGTAAATCTGTTTGCAAATCTGGTCATGTCTAACTCTGAGATTAGGGCAAAGATTCCAATTTAAAAGTAAAACCGTGACAACCCTAGTTAAGCGTGTCCTCAGGCACTGCCAGCAAGGCCTTCACTCACTTCCACAGGCAGTGGATTTATTACAGCACCCGACACGTTCCCCATCAGACACCCCTGGAGTATTTACTTGAGACAGCAGGGTTCAGTCGGCACTTCCTCTGCAGACCAATATATTATTATAAATTGAGCTAAACTGTTTCCTTTTCATAAGTGCTATGAAGTTCAGATTTCAGATATCAACACGGGGCCGAAGTCCCTCCCTCTACGGGGCTCCTTATGCTATTTGGATTTAAAAGTAAAGCGAAAAGGCAGCATTAGACTATGGTTGCTTTTACTTTTTGAATTTTTTTAAAAAAGAGGTGAAGGAAGATTCATTTCAGAAATCAAATATGACATCCTAATAAAATATATATTCTAAATGCAGACTTTGGGATACACTGTGCCGTGTTTGGCACAGTTCAGTCGGATGCCAACTATATCACCTCCATCTAAAAATAAGACATGGGAAATCAAGAGAAGATTTTACATTATGTCTTGGATATCAGCTCCTATAAAATAACACTAACTTCTTCTGCTTATCATGTACAACAGCTCAAAGGGACCCAATGCATATTTTACAATGTATATTCATTATAACACAAAAATCAAATGAATGTCATTATTTAATATTTTGATCATAATCCCATTTTTTTTTTTTTTGAGATGGAGTTTCACGCTTGTTACCCAGGCTGGAGCACAATGCATGATCTTGGCTCACTACAACCTCCACCTTCTGGGTTCAAACAATTCTCCTGCCTCAGCCTCCTGAGTAGCTGGGTACAGGGCCCCCACCACACTTGGCTATTTTTTTTATTTATAGTAGCAACGGGGTTCCACCACATTGGCCAGGCTACTCTCAAACTCGTGACCTCAGGTGATCTGCCCACCTTGGCCTCACAAAGTGCTGGGATTTCAGGCGTGAGCCACTGCACCTAGCCTATAATCCAGTTCTTAAACCCTGAGAAACCTATAACTTTAAAAATAGAAAAGAAACAAACAGAACGTCGTTATCTTGTTTTCTTCCCTTCCTGAACAATTTAGTCCTAAAGCCATTAGGTGAGGCAGAGGCATCATGCCAGGGAAGAAGGTGGCACAGGAGCCCTGAGCAGGGGTCAATGCCGAGCAGGGTGAGGAGGGCATCCCCGTGGGAGAAGGAGGAGTGGCCTGACTGACAAGTAAAACTTGACTTGGATGATTTAATAGCTCTGATAAGAATCCAGAAAAATGATTACCATATTTGAGAAACTTCACATCTACTTAGAATAAAAAGAAAAACAACTTTAAAAAATTTAGGGCCAGGCATGGTGACTCATGCCTGTGACCCCAGCGCTTTGGGAGGGTGAGGCAGGTGGATCACCTGAGGTCAGGAGTTTGAGACCAGCCTGGCCAATGTGGTGAAACTCCATCTCTACTAAAAATACAAAAATTAGTTGGATGTGGTGGTGTGTGCCTGTCATCCCAGCTACTTGGGAGGCTGAGGAAGGAGAATCGCTTGAACCTGGGAGGTGGAGATTGCAATAAGCAGAGATTGCACCACCGCCCTCAAGCCTGGGCAACAAGAATAAAGCTCTGTCTCAAAAAAAAAAAAAAATTTAGCAATATCTCAAAAAAGAAAACCTAGTTACATGTTCTTATGAAGAAGTTTCATTATTAATATAAAATACTCCAAATGTTTATTTGATAACATATATTCAAAATATATATCCAATAATCTAAATTTAGACACTAGAGTTTCAATATAATTTTGATTTTCCAAAGATTACCAAGCATGAAATAGCAGTCTCCTTGGTGAAGGGGTATCGCCAAACCAGGGGTCTCTATGTCCCATGAGATCTTAAAACCAACATGCCAAGTATCAGGATCTCTGCCTTCGAGATTAGAGTCATCCTCACTTTCCACTTCTGGGCCTGCCAAAAGAGAAGAAAATGATCAGAAAGGAAATGTTAAAGCTTCTGGATTTTACAATGGTTATTTTAGAAAGAATTGACATTTTAATAAAATATGAATATTAAGTGAAATATATCTTTCCTTTATGTCATATTTTTACAAGATATGCTAGGATAGTTTTAACATGTCATTAACTTTTTTCATCAGGAAACCTTAAACAGGCCAGGTGTGAAGGCTCACGCCTATAATCCCAGCACTTCGGGAGACCAAGGGGGTAGGATCGCTTAAAGCCAGGCGTTCAAGACCAGTCTGGGCAAGAAATCAAGAAACCCATCTCTACAGAAAAAAAAAAAAAAGTTACCTTTTAAAAACAAAAAACAGATGTAAAGACAAAATATGTACTTAGGAAATAAGATAGAACATCACAGAACTGTCAGTTCTCCCTAAATTCATCTAGAAATTTGACATAATCTAAATAAAAAGATCAAAGGGATAGTTTTTCTAGGTGAATGGGGTTAATAACTAGAAAAGTTGTTTCTATAATACACATGGAAATATAAACAAGCAAAAATAGCCAAGGAATGTTTTTCTAAATATATGAAGTGCAACTACACATCAATAAGATAAAGGTCAATAGACAAATTAAAAACTGAGCATGTTATAAAGACATAACACATAAAAGGAAATAATAAACATATAAAAGTACGTTCCAATTTATTCATATAAAAATGCATATTAAAGCCAAAAGAGATAAGCTTTTTTACCTATCAAATCAGAAAAAAATCAGTTTCAAGACAATACAGTGTTAGTAAGAGTATGCAAAATGGCACACACACAATCTCTGTAGAGGACAATTTGGCAATACTATCAAAATTACAAATGCATAAGCTCTTTGATCTTTATAGAAATTACACTTTTAGAAATGTATACTAAAAGTCCTACATTCAGGGGTTGTAAAATGACTGTTGAACAAGTATATTTATTGTAGTATTGCTTATAAGGGCAAAAGATCAGAAATAACTCAAATGTTCATCAGTAGGTTTCTGGTTAAATAAATCAAAATCTCTCCAGACAATAAAATACTATGTAGTCACCAAAATAATGTGACTATATACTGATATGGACATATCTAATATATTTTCAGAGAAAAAAATATACTCTATTCATATAAAAAATAAAGTACAGGCTAGGTGCAGTGGCTCACACCTGTAATCCCAGCACTTTGGGAGGCCAAGGCAGGAGCATTGCTTGAGCTCAGGAGTTCGGGATCAGCCTGGATAACATGGTGGAACCCCATCTTTACAAAAAATAAAAAAAAATTAGTCTAGCATAGTGGCATGCGCCTGTGGCTTCAGCTACTCAGGAGGCTGAGGTGGGACGATTGCTGGAGCCTGGGAGGTCGAGGCTGCTGTGAGTTGTGATTACACCACTGCACTCCATCCTGGGCGATAGAGTGAGGCTCTGTCTCGAAATAAATATAAGTAAATAAATAAATAAATTTCAAGCACATATAATATTTCTGGAAGGGTACTCAAGCTGATTTTTCTGGAGGGATAATATAATATTGATAATACCTCTGGAAGGATACGCAAGACGGAATATAACATTTCTGGAAGGTGAATACTCAAAACTGATTTCTCTGGGGTATAAGACTAGGAGACACACCAAAAAAAGAAGGTATACACTATGTTTTGCCTATAATCACAGCCCTGCAGGAACAACCCTACCTACATAAAAACTTTTCAAAGTTAATTTAAAAAATATTTATTGAGCAATTACTATTTACCAGGCATTGAGCCCAGCACGGGGGATATGTCACTGACTGAAACAAAGAGCTATGTCCCACTGGAGCTTTTCCTTTTAGTGGAACTGTAAGTGCGCATCACTGATTACCATGAAGGGGACATTTTACATTTAAATTCCATCAAACTTTAAACTCTTGTACTAGACTCTGATCTTTCAGGGCAGAGTCTGTTTTGCTATTTCATCCACAATTATAGCCCTAGTAACTGGCACAGGAAAGGCATGCAATGAACACCATGGCTTGCTGAAACAAAATGTTCTTTTAGTTCACACTATTCACAGTACTTGTGATAGATGGTAGGGAAAGAAAATGTTAATTTGGAAGAAAAAAACAAAAAAATACCTCAAATTTAAAACCAAAGGAAATAAGAAAGCATGGCATTGCTGCTAAACTAGTACAGTCCTCAGTACTGAAGAAGTTTAGAGAAGAGAGAGGGTCAGCAACAGAACTAGAGCAGAACTCTTAGAGAAGGTCAAACCTGAAAGACTGGCAGAGGGTAGAATAAGAAGTAATGAGAGAAGACAAAACAACAATGCATGTTTTCCTTGGGCTGTTTCATGCACATATCACATAAACAGTTTTAAAAATGCATGCATCCCAGATGGCACACACAGAATCCCTAAATTCTGAACATCGTACTCTACAGTCAACTGTGCAGAAGGATCAAAGGCAGTAAAAGGAAGTAAAAAAAGGAACCCCTTTATAACTATTCATTCACATTAATTTGCACTAGGCATGGTGAAAATGAACAAATCAGAAAGCCAAGTTCATGGTCTCTGCAAGGAAGGAATGCTGCTAAGTAACTTTTAAGGACACATTTTACTATGGATATTCTTCAGCCCCCTAAGTTTGGTGTAAAATCTAATACTACCATATTAACAGAATCTTACCTTTTTTTCATACCTGTCATTCTAATACATGTTTTCTCAAGTACTTTTCAATTAAGAGCATCTTTTAATTGGGTTTTTTAAAGAATAACATTAAAAGTCCAAAGCCATTTCCTAGGTTAATCCCAAAAACACTTTTTTAGAAACCCTCTAGAAGGGGGATGATAAATACCTTAATATCAGGGGACATGACTGATTGGGTGATTGCGGCTTTTTAGAGCCCTAGTGGAGAAGAAATCTGAAACTTTCTCCAAGTTCAGCAGGAAAGAGTGTTATGATCAATTACTGATGTCTGTCATGGGCACTACAAGGGTTAGTCAGCGGCAGCACCAGCGCTAGGTAGTTGCTATCCACGTCTGATGACATTCTACAGGCACTTCTTATTTATACATAATACATCGTTGCACTTGAAAATACCAGAATTTGCTAACTAGAGCTCATGGACCAGAAAAGAACTCACAAAGGTGAGTAGCTTGACCTGCACCACATTTTCTTAACAAATCTAAATAAGTTGTCAACTGATAAAAGTTGCCTAAAAATCCAAATTCTCAGCTACCCTTGAATCACAAGGTCTGCTATCACTGAGCCAGTCACAAGTGGCTATAGGGAAGAAGTAGTTGCTCATTTTAGACAAAGGATGTGATCTCTGCCAGTCAGTCCTCACAGCCATTTCACCTTACTCATTTGAGGTACCTGCCTAGACCCCATAGCAAAGTCTGTGACTCTTGATCTAGGGCTGGTTTGCAGTGATCACAGGCAAATCAGTCCCATGACTTGCATTTGCAAAATAAAATTTAACTAGAACACAGTAATGCTAATTCATTCACATAAATAGCTGCTTTCAAACAGACAGCAAGGTTGAGTAGATAAGACACATACTATAAGACCCACAAAGCCAAAAATACTTATTTCTGGCCCTTCAGAAAAAAAACGTTTGTCAACCCCATTCGATATTTGTGATTTAATGTCTGCTGCACATTTTAGTAAAGAAGTTGAGGTTGCATAAACTAATGATGATGTAATATGACTAATACCTAATAATATAACATGACTAATGATATCATACAACATAATAAAATAATCAATGCTAAATTAATGATATCCAGATCACTTTAGCAAAAGAATACTGATAAATTCGAATATCAAAAATTATGTTGGCCGAGTCCAGTGACTCACGCCTGTAATCCCAGCACTTTGGGAGGCCAAGGCAGGTGGATCATGAGGTTAGGAGTTTGAGACCAGCCTGGCCAAGATGGTGAAACTCTTTCTCTACTAAAAAACACAAAAATGAGCCAGGCACAATGGTGGGCACTTGTAATCCCAGCTACCGGGAAGCTAAGGAAGGAGAATCACTTGAACCCAGGAGATAGAGATTGCAATGAGCAGAGATCACACCACTGCACTTTAGCCTGGAAAAAAAAATTATTGTTATATTTGTGATAACCCAAGACTTCAGGCTGCTTCATTCCAGGGGGCCCTAATGATGACAGATATAGCAAACAGCACAAGAAAAAAAAAAAAAAGGAAATATTTTAGGAAGGGTTTTTCACATGGTCAAATCAACTATAACTTCTACCATTGAAGTCCACACAAAATTTAAAAGAAATGAAAAGGAAAACAACTATAATGACTTTAAAAAGAAATAATTTTTTAACTACAATCAACAGTTTTCGGGAAGTTTTAATGCCACCGCGTGTGGACATTCTAACAAGTGGGAATCTTTATAGGCTAACAGTCTCCTTGACTACTTTCCCTCCTAACTTTCATCCTGGTACTCTTCTCAATCTGGCCTCAATAAAGACAATCAGAGACAATAATTGCAATCAGTGTTTCTTGATGTCTCCCCAAAATCCAGCACCTTTGAAATCTGCTCATTGAAATTATATTTTGGTGAGAGTTTTCCCCTCCTTGGGCTGTGTAGGGAGGAGGAAAGTACATCCGATAAATTTTTTATTGTGAAATACAGTGTTCTTACTTCTCAATGAAATCAACTTGTAATTACCTATAGCAACTGTAACTGATTACTCTTGCCCCATGTTATTTTGGCAACAAGCAGAGGCAACAGGTTCTTACTTGCCTTTAAGCCTCAATAAAATTTAAAAGATTTTAAGTACCTCAGGGTTTGGTGCACTCCCAGCTCCCACTAACCAAACTGTTAAATAAGAAGATGTGACAAAATACAAAAGACTGTTAAGTTTAAAAGTCAAATTTCAATTGTTCAAAACTTCCCCCAAAAATTAACCAATTCAGTGTTTTATACCAGCTAGTTTTTGAGAAGACATTAATTCTATTTAATAAAGGACAAAATATTTTGTTTACATTTTTAATTACAACCACTGCTCTATAGGAAACAAAGATTTAGAAGCCAGAGTGTGACAGTGGAGACTATGGAGATAATCGAATAAAATATATCACAAAAAATTCCGTACCATATTTAATAATATACATAATACTGCATTGCAAGAACTTCCCTCATAGGTTAAATATATATTCATCATCACCATACACTTTAAAATAGCTCTCCCTCCCTCATTCCCTCCCTTCCTTCCTTTCTGACACAGTCTTGCTCTGTCACCCAGGCTTGAGTGCAATGGCACAATCTCAACTCAGCCTCCTGAGTAGCAACGATTACAGGTGTGCGCCACCACAACCGGCTAATTTTTTGTTAAAAATAGCCCTATTTCTTATTCTCTATTCCTTATTTCCTTAGCCAAGAGCTAGGATATAAAAGATTCGTGGCTGGGCACAGTGGCTCACACTTGTAATCCCAGCACTTTGGGAGGCAAGGCAGGCAGATCACCTGAGGTTAGGAGTTCAAGACCAGCCTAGCCAACATGGTAAAACCCCGTCTCTACTAAAAATACAAAAATTAGCCAGGTGTGGTGGCACATGCCGGTAATCCCAGCTACTCAGGAGGTTAAGGCAGGAGAATCAATTGAACCCAGGAGGCGGAGGTTGCAATGAGCCAAGATCGTGCCACTGTACTCTAACCTGGGCGACAAAGCAAGACTTAACCTCAAAAAAAAAAAAAAAGATTCCTATTCTAATGATTACTTCCTCTGTTTCCTTAACTCCACACCTAAAGGAGCTCTAAGAAGGAGGTCCTTTCCTATCCATGTGGCAGATCTTCCGCAGGAGAAAGTCACAAGTTGTAGATGGTCAGCTGGGATGATGGAGTCTAATGATGCCTTACCTATCCAGTGCTGATCTTTGACATTCCCATTTCTGGGATGGGAAATCCATTTTGTAGAATGAAGGGAGCCAGAAGGTGAAAGGGGAAGGTGTAACATAGGGAAGACACATTCTAGGAGGGAAATGGCATGGTGTGTGTATAAGAACACGATCAGTTCTGGGTTGCAAGAGTGTCACATGAATGACATAGACTTGCAAGAGAAGAGCCTGGAGAGGTGGGCAGAGACCAGGACGTGGGTTTATGAATCATAGGAAAGAATCCAGAACTTATACTGGGGTCACTGAAGGACACTAAAGGCTTTTTCACAGGTCAGATCTGTTTTCAGAATGATCTCTCTGGAAGGCACAAGCTTCTTTATGCATAATTACTATACTTTTTCTAGACAGGTTCCCAAGGTAGTAACAAATAGATACTGTATAAGCCAGAGAGCATTTAGGAAACACAGCTAATGGACAACATCCCTAGGAAAGAAAGTTAGCCAAGGAGAAGCCTCCCTGCTAGAGTTCTAGAGTTTAGACATGCTTTCCTTTTTGGGTTGCAAGAAACAGGGAGTCAAGTCTGCTGCTGACACAGCACATACTCCTTCTCAGCCACGGAGCAATGAATGGTCTGAAGAAATGGAGAATTCAGAAAAGTCTAAAGGGGTGGGGGAAAAAGAACTAATCAGTCCTGGCTCAGAATCTATAACAAGAAGCTGCTCTCGGATGCCTCGAAACAAGCAATTCAAGACAAACGTAGTCCCTTGACACAGATAAATTGTAAAATTAATTATAAGGTTTCTAGGATTTCAGGCAAAATATTGAAAACTCTTTACAGAAAAATCTAAAGCCCTTCAACATGATGTCTGGCTCTGTCAGCTTTCAGTTTAAGCATTTGGGGAAAGAAATTTAAGATAAAAATATTCACATACAGAGGAGAACCTCATTACATCATGTTTCATGAACTTGGTAGAAAAATTGAAAAGTATGAAAAGGACAGAAACATTGCTACGGGGCCCTTAGCTAAAGCTTCAAAGTCACTATATTATCCAAAGTAAAATACAAAATCAGGAAGGGAAGCAGAGACACTTTCAAACAATATTCTCCAACCAGAGCTTCTAACAGTAGAGGTTTCAATTCCTTGGGCAACCTGAGGATGGTATAAACAGAGTTGTGGAGACTCACAGGAAACCTTTACATTGTAAATAACACAGAAACCAGAACTAAACTGGGTTAATCAAAAGAAGGTCATTATTTGTTCATCCAGCTTCAGGTAAAGCTTGATCCAGGGTTCAAAGTACCCACCCAATACCCAGTTTCTCTCTTCCTCAAAGCTCATGAAAAAGAAAGAATGGCCACAAAAGCTAGGGGCAGTCATTTGGGTGCCATGAGCTTGAGAATGGCCAAAAGAGGAAGGGGAAGAAATTTGAAACCGACCACATAATTACACTGGAACAAGGTCTACTTGAAGCCAGTGAGACTCCTGTTCTTAGGATGAAGTGAGTTAATTCCTTACCTTTTTAAATTAAGCCACTTTAGGCCTGGAATTGTTATTTGCTATCAAAAGAATCCTAATACTAAACAGAGACTACAGTTGCAGAAATCAAAGAGTTATTGGACAGTGGCCACAATGTAACTGAATAGTACAAACTCCTCAAGAACAACAAATACTTAACTGATTTGGGGCAACAAAGACTCTTTTTTCACTATATGCAGGTAAAAAGAAGGATGAAGACACAAATTACATCTTTAAGGAGCTTACAAGTCTAATTCAAACACACATAAAACTATTTATATATGACCTTGGAAGTCAGGAGAGTGTTTACTGCTCAAAACAACATAAGTTTGTTATCAACTACCAAAAGCATTACCTGAAAAAAAAAAAATAGAAACGATTGCTTGTAGAAATGAAAATGGGAAGAAAAGGCATAAATAAATGCTGGGGGTTTTTTCCTTAACAAACCTTATAGGAATATTTGACTTGTAAAAATTATATGAATGAATAATTTTAATTAAAAACTAAAAATAACACATTATTGAATCACTGATGCTACGTTCTTAGCACTCTACAAGTATTTAATTCTCACAATCTTGAGGCAGGTACTGCTCTGATCACTATTTTACAGTTGAGACACTGGAAGCAAGTACTTCTATGATGCTGGTATGTTGCATTTCTTGATCAGGGTGCTAGGTACACAGATATGTTTACTTTATGGCAATTCTTCAAGCTATATGTTTATGATATATGTTATATTTCAATAATGAAAATTCAATAGGCCAGGCGTGGTGCCCCACATCTATAATCCCAGCACTTTGGAAAGCCAAGGTGGGCAGATCATCTGAAGTCAGGAGTTTGAGACCAGCCTGGCCAATGTGGTGAAACCCTGTGTCTACTAAAAATACAAAAATTTGCTGGGTGTGGTGGGCCACACCTTTAATCCCAGCTACTTGGGAGGCTGCAGCAGGAAAATCACTTGAACCTGGGAGGCAGAGGTTGCAGTGAGCCGAAATTGCGCGACTGCACTCCAGCCTGGAGGACAAGAGCAAAACTCCATCTCAAAAAAAAAGAAAAAAAAAATCCACAGACAGGTTGGAAGATAAAGTTAAGAAAATCGCCCAAATATTAGACTAAAACACACACACAAAGACTAAAAACAAGGGAATAAACAAGAAAACTAGAAGAAGAGTCCAGAAGATTCAACAACTAAATCATACGGATTCCAAAGTGATGAGACAACTGAAAAGGAGAAAATAACTAACAAAGCGATTCAAGAAAATATCCAACAATTGAAGGGCATGACTGAAAGCCCTACACAATTACAGTAAAATGAGTGAAAAGTATCACTGTGAAATTGTAAAACATTCAAAAAAAAGATCCAACAAAAAAGCGACATAAAAGCGAAAAATTCAGAACTCTTAACATGAACACTGTAAGATAAAAGACAGCAATGCAATGTCACCAAGATTCTGAAAAAATTATCATTTCCTACCAAGATTTTCATACCAGAAGTACCTACATATGTCAAGGTGGAATAAAGATAATTGAAGACACTTAAGGTCTCAAAAATTTACCTCCTAAGCATCCTTTCTCAAGAAACCATCATAGGACATGCTCCACCAAAATAAGAAAACAGGAAAGAGCAACGCCAGATTGCAGGAATGTGAGGAGTCCACAGAAGAGAAGTAAGGGAATCCGCTGGATTACAATGAAGAGATCACAGAATGGGATCCCTGTCCATCAGGCATAGAACACCACATTGGAGCAGACAAGAAGACTCTGGAAGACATTTCTCCAAGAAAATGAAATGGACAGAATATCTGATGGTTCTGAAGCTCTTGAAAAAAGGAGATTTGGTGGAGAGCATGAGGTTTAATTGGTCATAACTACACAGAAAACTATACAAATAAACAAAAAGAAAGACTACTATTAATGCAAGGAAAAAAGTTGAAAACAAAAGGGTAACAAATCACAGGTTCTGGAAAGCATTCTATATATATGATAACTATAAGGGCTGAATACTGATATAATCAAAATTACAGTAAATCTATAATGGGAATCAGAAGTGTGTACATGTGTAGGAGGGCAGGAAGAAAGAAGAGAGCTTCACCTTCCATATCAGGAAGCCAATATATAATATTCAAAACAATATAACTTTGTTATCAACTACCAAAAGCATTACCTGCAAGAAAAGAGTAGAAATGATTGCCTGTGGAAATGAAAATGGAAAAAAAAAGGCATAAATAACTGCTGGGTTTTCTCCCTTAACAAACCTTACAGAAATATTTGGTAAAAATTATATGAATGAATAATGTTAATAAAAACTAAAAATTACACACTATTGAATGCTTACTATGCGCTGTTAACGTTCTTAGCACTTTACAAGCATTTAATTCTCACAATCTTGAGGTGTACCACTCTGATCACTATTTTACAGATAAGAAAACTGTGTCACAAAGAATTTAAGTAACTTGCTTAAGGTCCCATAGCTAATTAATACCAATACAAATGATGTCATCCAGTAGTATAGAATTTAAGTGCCTAATCAGTGTCATAGACAGTAAAGTCTATTACACTCTAATTTGTTCTCTATCCCTTGATTGTCACATTAACATATCATTAAAAGTTCAGCTATTCTTGAAGAAAATATTTGCAAGTCATATATCTGATAAGGAATTAATATCTAGAATAATAAGGAACTCACAAAACTCAACAACTAAAAAACAGCCAAATTAAAAAATGGGCAAACAACTTGAATAGACATGTCTCCAAAGAAGATAAATAAATGACTAAGAACATGGAAAGATGTTCAACATCATTAATCATTAGGGAAATGCCTATCAAAACCACAAGGAGATATCACTTCATACCCATTAGGATGGCTGTTATCAAAAAACAGGGAACAGTAAGTGTTGACATAGATGTGGAGAAATTAGAAACCTGTGCATTGCCAGGGAGAATGTAAAATAGTGCAGTTGCTGTAGAGAACAGTACAGCAGTTCCTCAAAAACATCAACATAGACTTATCGTTTGATCCAGCAATCCCAATTCTAGGTATATACACAAAAGTACTGAAAGCAGAGACCCACACAGATGTTTGTATACCAATGTTCACAGCAACTTTATCCACCATAGCCCAAAGATGGCCATTATGAGTAGCTGATGGATGAACTGATCAACAAAATGTGGTATATTCATACAATGGAATATTATTCATCTTTAAGTAGAAATGAAATTCTGATACATGCCATAACATGGATGAATCTTGAGGGCATTATGTTAAGTAAAATAATTGTATTAGTCCATTTTCATGCTGCTCATAAAGACACATCTGAAACTGGGAACAAAAAGAGGTTTAATTGGTACTTACAGTACCACATGGCTACGAGGCCTCAGAATCATGATAGGAGGCAAAAGGCACTTCTTCCATGGTGGCGGCAAGAGAAAAATGAGGAAGAAGCTAAATAGGAAACCCCTGATAAACCCATCAGATCTTATGAAACTTATTCACTATCACAAAAACAGCATGGGAAAGACCAGCTTCCATGATTCAACCACCTCCTCCTGGGTGCCTCCTACAATATGTGAGAATTCTGGGAGATACAATTCAAGTTGAGATTTGGGCAGGGACACAGCCAAACCGTATCAATAATCTAGACACAAAAGGTCAAATATTGTATGATTCCACTTATATGAGGTACCTAGAATAGTCAAATATAATACAGACAGAAAGCAGAACAGTGGTTACCAGGAAATGAGAAAAGGAGAAATGAGGGGTAACTGTTTAAATGGGCACAGAGATTCGGCATGGGATGATGACCATCAAAGTTGTGAAGATGGATGGCGATGATGGTTCCACCACAATGTGAATATGCTTAACACCACTGAACTGTACAGTTAAATATGGTTATAATGCTAAATTTTATGTATATTTTATTACAATAAAAAAGGATAAAAACGAATGACCAATTGATATACATAACAACATGGATGAATCTCAAATAACTATGCTAAGTTAAAGAAGCCAGACAAAAAAACAATGCATATATATAATTCCATCTGCAAAAAAATTCTAGAAAATGCCAACTCATCTACTGACAGAAAACAAATTGAGGTTGGCGCAGTGGCTCACACCTGGAATTCCAGCCCTTTGGGAGGCTGAGCCAGGAGGATCTCTTCAGGCTAGGATTTCAAGACCAGCCTGGGCAACATATTGAGATGCGATCTCTACAAACAAATAAAAAACAACTAAAAAAGAAAACAGATCTGTCAGGGAGAGGAATTGCAAAGGGGCACAAGGAAACTTCTGGAACAATGGGTATGTTCATTATTTTGATAGTGGGGACAGTTTTAACAGTTCTGCTAAAACCTATAAAACTATCAATGTTCCATTTGTATAGCTTATTGTATGTCAATTATTCCCGAATAAAGCCATCCACAGAGAAGGGAAAATGCAGCCATTCTTATAGGCTTTGCCTTCTCTTGACAAATGGGAGACGTCACTGCTGGTTATCCTTTCTCACCAGTGCTGAAACACTGCCACTCTCTTTGTTGGTAAAAAGTTACAGGACTGTATTTACACATTTCTCCCCAGCTCTGCCTCTTCTAATCTAGATGATCATATCCTCAGTCTGGATTACTTTGGTCACCTCTGTAAGCTCTCCTGTTTCTGGTGTTGCTTCCCTTCTTCTACTCTGCAACGGCTCCCCATCTCACTCCAAATCCAAACCTACTACTTTGTATTCTAACATGGCACCCATTTACTTGTCCCTCTGTCTTCCCCTCTTCTCATTCTATTCCATCCACACTTGCTTCTGAAACATCCCAGTCATGTTCTGTCTTTCGGCCTTTGTGCGCCCACTTCAAATTTCTAAATGGCTCATTCTCTCCTTCCAATCTGCATAAATGTTACCCGCTAAATGAGGGGTTGCCTGGCTCTCCTATCTAAAACTGTAAGATTACCCCCACCCTTGTTACACAATCTACTTTTATTTTCTGTTTTCCCTTGCTAGAATGTGAGCATGATGAGGGCAGGGATTTTTGTCTGTTTTGTTCACTGTTACATGCTCAGCAGCTAGATAACTGCCTAGCAAACGGTAGATGTTTATTGTTAAATGAATAAAAAATTGAATAGGCACCAAAAAAAATGTAACTTTGTAGACCAAACAAGTTTTTTTCCTCCCCTTTGGTCTTCTTGTGAACCTTCTTGGCTCTTCATGAGAGACCTTATTGTTAAATGAATAAATAATTGGATGGGCTACCCAAAAAAATGTGACTTATAAGACCAAACAAGTTTTACTGAGCAGTATAAGTGATTTCAAAAATCATTGACAAGGCAAAGCTAGGTCAAATAAGCTTTGCGACTTTAGATAGGGATGCTGAGAAGCTAAGATAACATTAAACATCACAGCATTTTTGTGAATACTCCAAAACTCCAAGCTGTAATTATAAACTAGCTTTTCATGGTCTCAGTGATGAGCTGAGAAATATAGAGATTTATGTTAAAATAGAGATTCAAGAATTATGGGAACAAATTTCCATCCTTAAGAGGATGCAATTTTTCCCAAATCAAAGACATGAATGGAAATCCTAGAATTCCAAGTACACTATTGCAAAGTCTCTAATTTCTAGCCTATCACATTCTCAACAGGAAACATGGATTGGTCTCTCTTCCTTTTGTGAGCCTTCCTGACTGTGTATGGGAGAACTGGAAAATAATGTCAATAATATGCAATACTTGACACTAGTTTAAAATCTTAAGAATTGCTTTTCTAGAAAGATAATTTTACAGAAAATGTTTCCTTCCATACAAAGAAACAAAAATGGTAGCCAATAGTTACTGTTGATCTAAGAGATGTTTCCAAAGGTGTTCCAGTCAAAAACAAGACGCTGGACCATATTAAACATTGGGTTTTTAATGCCTTCCCCGCCAAAGTTCGTTTCTTATAGCTAGGAGTAACAAGCAATTACCAGCAAAGCTGGAATAGGAAAATCAAATATTCTGCCTATTTACATATGGTTCCCTGAAGCCATTCCTGATTAAAAATTGTACCATTTCAATCTTCCTACTGGAGATATCTATTAACTAGAACTGCATGTGAAAGCCAATGAATTTAGTATATAATTACACGTATCCTATACAAATTACTTCTCAATGACCTCTACTCATGAAAATAAACCAAAGAGGGATGATTGGCTCATTATAAATCTACAAGAAGATTTCCCTGGGAAAAGGTATTGAGAGCAGAGTCTTGAAAGATCTTAAGCTTCAACTCAATTTAATTTCAGCAGGAAGCAATCACTTCTGTATCTGAATTCCCAATGCATTTTCTGTGAACCTCTCCAGTGGCAAGGAACTCTCTCCAACTTAAATCCCTGCTCTTGTCACTAAGTAACAATGTGACCTTGGGCAAGCCACTTCCCTTCTCAGTGTTTTCATTTATAAAATGAGAGGCTAGAATCAAGTGATTTCAAAAGTATCTTTCAGACTCAATGTTTCATCATTTCATAATTATCATGAGAGCCCACCACTGATTCACCTTTGGAGTTCCCATACGACATAAAACAGCTAATTGACAAACATGTTCAAGGACACAGAAAAAAGTACAATACTCTGAAATGTCCACTCTCTGTGACCTCCTTAAAGCCTTTCTCAACCTCAACCAAGATTTTAAACTAAATGGTTCCCTTCAAGTCCACCTTTGCCATAGTTCTGCATTCTGCCAAGGATTATAAGATCAGAGAACTAAACAGATATCATTTGTCACTTAGAAGACATGCACCACAACAGAGTTTCAAGGCACATGATTTGTACTCCATCTGACCCAGAACCACACACACAGCCAGATACCTATAGAAAGGTTCCGTTTCATCAAATTAGTTAACCTAACGCATTCCAATCATCTCAGAGTATGTGATAGAAGGCTACAGCAGACATGGGGGAGAAGTAAAGCTGGAGAAAGGAAAGCATCAGGACCTGCAAGAAAAAGCAAGTAGAACATTCCCTTAACCATTCCAGAAGGTGGACATTTTAAAAACCCAGATCCCTGAGGCAGCTACACTGCTGGGATAAGAAACACCTGCTCATAATGACATAGCCTTAGGTGTTAAGATTCTGAAGCCTGGATATCTGTGCTCAAATCCTAACTCTGATAATTACTTGCTGCATTACCATGAACAAGTTAATCAACCTTCTATGACTCAGTTTCCTCATCTGTAAAATGAGGATAGCAATTTACTACTTTGTTCTTTGGGTTGTTGGGAAGATAAAATGAGTTAATACATACAAAATGTTCATAACAGCATATAGCACATAGTAGGTGCTCAATAAATGAGCATTCCCAGTATTGCTATTATTATTAGAGTACTGAGAGTTTCTTGGGTTAAGAAAACAAAGGAGTTTGCACCCTGCTATTACAGATTCAGATTCTGCAGTTCCCTCTTTCAGGTGATGACTGCAAGTACCAACATTTCTATATTTATATATAATTTATATTTGTATACTTTATCAGTCTTAATTACTCCTGAGCATAGAATCTATTCATTAGACATTAAATTCCTTTCTGAAAGATAGTCTAGGTTTCAAAAACTACTTGATCACCCACGCAAAGGGTGTACAATAGGACTATTAAACTGGAGGGCTGAGAGTAATTGGGAGCACAAAGACATCTTTGTAGAGCTTTGTACTATCACGTACCACTGCTTCAGGTTTGGAGAGTTGTCTCCTTAAGAAAGAAACTAACTCCATTATTCGTTCACATCAGAGTTCTTGGATGTGATAGTTCTTAAATCCCTGGCAAGTCCTTATTAAAGATCAGAGGATCTCGGTTCTTTCCATTAGGACAGCATTAAATCCCTTCAAGCGATTTTCTTAGGTCAGCATCGTTATTTGAAATGCCAGCAAAAGAAGTGAAATTTCCAAATGCTAAACGAGTTCCTTGTTTCGGACTGAAGACACAAGGTAAAGTTAGAAAAAATATTAGTAGTCCTGAGGAAATTTTTGAGACTAGGAAATTGTAAGAAATTTAAAGAATATTTTAAAGATCCTTTTTTCTCTTAAATCTCTTTTCCAAAACAGCCATTTTGGTAAACAAAAAAACAAATAACAACAAACAAAACTCCAATCAAACAACTAGAGTAGTCGGAAAAGTTCCAGTCATTCCCTGATGGGATAACTAGAATTCTGGTTTTCCAAACATCTTTCTGGGAACCAGGCAGGAGAGGTAATACTATGTCTTGTATTCCTTTGCCAAATAATCAGGCACAAAAGAAAGTCAACAGTGGTCATGCTCTCCTCGATCTGTTCAACTACCATTTTTGTAATTCTGTTCTAAGGAATAATGAGAGCCATAAACACACAGAAACGATAATAGAAGAAGGGAAATTTGGGTGGGTTACTGAGAGGTAGCCTATGATCTCTGTTCCAAGGGATTATATGTCAGAAAATGCAAAAACAAGTCTACCACAGCCACCCGACAAGGTCTAAAACTGCAGAACTGGGTAAAGGGCTAGGGAGTTTCCTGAAAATAGAGGCCTGTCTGCTTCCAAAACCTACCTCAACTGCTTCTGGCAAGGAAGAACAGTAGCTACAAACTATATGAAGCCAAGAACAAGTCCATATTTGACAAATCACACCCATCAAGTTAGTGATGTCAACCATAATAAAATATTTTGGCAAGCCTGGAAATGTGCACCTGTGGGAACCTGGAAAGATTTGACAGATTTTTGTTTTCCCAGCCCTTTATCAGCAAGTTAATTATAGCAACTGTACAATCTCCTCTGAGCTCTAGAGAAAGATAGTTGGCTGTATGAAACCAAGAGGCTGCTCTCCTGGGCACACATGAGACAAATGACAGTAATGCTTACGTGTGAAAATATTCTGAGTACAGTGTAACAATGAGCCAGCTAGCATGCCTAGATGAGAAAGAGGCATATTCTGCAGACATACAGTGTGACAAGACTAAAAAGGACACATGTTACACACACACACACTCACCCACACACACACATGCATGCACATACCACACAGGCAAACACGCTCATGTATATGCACGTGTATCTCCAGAGCCTAAACGACTGGTCATATTATTACATACAAGGCTGTTTTTCCCAGGGCAGACCGTACCTTCACAGCTGTAACTGTACACTGCCACCGCTGACCTGTCCACCAGATTTTCATCATGATGCCAGCTCACTGCCATTTTCCCCATGCCAAAATAAGGTTCCTCTTTCAGGTATGGCATTTTCTGAGGATCCATGAAATTCAGCAAAGTTACGTTGTATGCTGCTCTGCTCTTAAGGTCCACTTCATCTTGTCCATCGTAGGATGACCCCATCCCAACCCTGGGGAAATCCGCAGACATACACAATGGCACAGCATCTTCATTAGCCTTCTCTTTGGCAGCAAGTTCTTCCAAAGCCTGGATGGTTTCTATCTGCAGGTAGTCATTTAGCTTGAGGAAGGTCTCACAAGCAGTGGCTATTTCAGCCTCTGTGTGTTTTATATTAGACCCTTTCACCGGCCAGGGGACCGTAAAGAGCCTGGTGTTCAGGTACTTGTAGGTGCAGCCCGGATTACCAATGAGGATGCGAGATACTGGAGTGAGCAGATCTTTGCCTTGGATCCTAACCAGGTCCCGAAATAAGCAGCCATGCTTGTGCAGTGTGAGAAAGGCTTCTTGAACCTCTTTATGGAGCTCCTCGGATACACTGCCAGCTTCTCGGAGAATTAGTTTAGGATATTTCAGCTGCCACTAAAACAAAAGCAAAGCAAAAACAGACGTTTATGAATAGACGTTCACAATTTTATTATTTCCAAAGTATGTTTCTTTGTAAGCATTTGGGGAGTTGTTGGGGGACTAACTGGTGGTATTTCTAAACAGGATTCACATCTTCCTAGTCCCAAATAGAAAACCAAATACAACAAATGTCATCAGACTCTACAATCAAGATTTTCAAGTTCAAGCTCAAATTACTAACAAACTTTAATAAAAAAATAAACAATAATAATGTGGGTCCTGATACCCCAGGATTACTCTGTGACTACTTTTTCTCACCCTAAATCTCTTTCTAGCCTTTACCCCTCCAGAAAATACCATTTTATTAACTGCTTATTATCTACAATATTTATTAAGTGCTTACTATGAACCAAATACTGTCATAAATTATTTGTGTGCGTTAGCTCATTTTAACTTTATGTCTAGCATTATTATCTCCAGTTTATAGATGAGATCACTGAAACACAGAGACATTAACAATTTTCCCAAAGTCACACAGCTAGTAAATTCTGGAGCTGGAATTTAAAGTCCCTGGGCTCCAGAGTCCAGCTGATTCCAGGGCATGAATTCTTAACTATAAGAATGCATTGTCTCTCAATAAATAACAAACTGGTTTCTGCTTAACATTTTCATGAAAAGAGAACTCACTTCTCTTCGGGAGTTAGACGTTAAGTTCCATGAACACAAAAGCCATGGCAATGTTACTTATGTTTATAATATGAGTGCCCAGAATTTACTCAGTAAATAGTAAAGGAATGAATAAATGGAATTGTGAGGGATGAATGAGGTGTTATTACACTGCAATTCTAGAAAGTTCTAATAATTCTACTGGTTCACTGGTGGAGAGTAATATTAGTCAATTCCCTCCCCTAATACAGAATACATGGAATTATTCATGTAGGTTAGGACTACATTAGCTTCTCAGCTACCACTTTCCTTAGGCCTTGACATGTGAATTGGTGTTAAGCTGGAGTTTCCCGATTCTGTATAATGCAACTGATTTATTTCTAACCAAATCACAGGATTTTACATTTACCCATGTAACGTTTGATCTGATCTGTTCCTTGCTAGTTTTCAGCTGTCTTAAAGGAGTCAGACATAATCAACACATTAACCTATCCTCCTTGCATTGTGCTGCCCACCATTGTTAAGACACCTTCCTTCTGTGTCTTCATTCGGTAATTACCATTCATATTATAAGACCAGTATTCTTCCATACATTGTTTTTCATGCAACATCTGTTTATTGAGCACCTATCACCAGATAGAAATAAGGTCCCTGCTCTCACGAAGCTTTCTACCAAATCAAGTAAACAGATAAAGAAAAGCAACCCCAAATTTTGTTAAGTACAAAGACAGAAACAAACCAGTAGGAAATCTTATTAGAGCAGGAAGAATTCTCTAAGAAGACAGGATTTAAGCTCAGATCTTCAGGAAAAGAAGGCACCAGAAATATGACAAGCCGGAAAAAGGGCTTCCCAGAAAGAGAGACCAAAGAAGCCAAAGGCACTCAGGAAAAAGACCAGCCTATTCTAGGGACAAAAAAAAAAAAGGTTGGTTTTACTAGAGCAAAAGAGCCAAACACAGTAACATGCGACGAGGAGGCAGAGGATGGCAGAGGCCAGATCACACACAGCCCTGGAGGTCATGGTAAAGAATCTGGAACTAACTCTAGATGCACCGAAGGATTTCGAAAGGAGAAAAATAACTTGATTTACATTTTATAAAAATCGCTCTTAGTTATAACATCAGGCATGGATTGGAAAGAGGCCAATGTGAGTGTGGAATGTGCTATTACAATCATCTGGGAGAAAAGTGAAGACGATCTGGACTAAAATAGAGCCAGAGATAAGTGGACAGACAAAATACATACTTTGTAGGCAGAACAAAAAGATATGCTTATGAATTAGATGTAAGGGATAAAAAAATGATAGAATTTTTTTTTGAGATGGAGTTTCACTCTTATTGCCCAGGCTGGAGTGCAATGCTGCGATCCTGGCTCACCACAACCTCCGCCTCCCGGGTTCAAGTGATTCTCCTATCTGAGCCTCCTGAGTAGCTGGGATTACAGGCATGCACCACCACACCCAGCTAATTTTTGTATTTTTAATAGAGACAAGGTTTCTCCATGTTGGTCAGGAAAGAAGTTAAGGATACATTCTGGATTTCTGGATTTAACAACTAAATAAACAATTTATTGTTTTGTGAAATAAGGAAAACGGAGGCAAAAGAGAAATAGTAGAAAGAAGAAAAGGGGGAAATGAAGAGTTCACCCTGGATCTGCAGCCTTGAAGATACCTATGAAACCTCCAGATGAAAATAACAAGGAGTAACTGGATGTACACATTTACAGCTCAGAAGAGAAAGTAAGGCAGAGGAACGTAATGTGAGAGTGATCAGCTCAGAGCTGGGTTTTAAAGGCCTGGAAATGAATGAGATCACCTAGGGAAAAAGGAAAAATACCAAAAGGAGACTAAAGTTATTTCCTGAGTCACAGCAGAAGCCTCAACAAAGGAGAACCAGCAGAAAACCAGCAGTGTATTAATGCAGAAGCTAAAAGAGGAGAGCATCTGAAGAAGGATGGGGTAGTAACTATGTCAACTGCCACTGAGAGGCCAAGTGAGACGAGGACAGATGAACAGGTAGATTTGACAGCGTGGAAACCACTGACGACAATGGCAAGAGCAACCTCAGTAGAGTGGTGGGTTGGAAGTCAGATTGGAGTAGATGAGGATGGAATGGAAAAGGAGGAACTGAGATGGCAGGTAGAGCTGTCTCTGAATGCTTCTTCCATGAAGGGGAGTAGAAAAATGGCTCTTTTGATAAAGAAGGATGCTAGACTAAGTGATACTCTCTAATGATAGAAGACACTAGAAAACACTGGAGTTTCTCAGCACACTCATGAGAATGATACAAGAGAAAGAGGTTGATGATGCAGAAGAGAGAGCGCAAATGACCAAAGAAGCGGAGACCTTGAGTGTCTACAGCAGTAGCTCCCAAGTCGGGTATGCAGGGATTTGTAAGGTGATCCGTAGAGTGGTGGGGCACAGAGAAGAGACAGTAGAACTGCTTTATTTTTAATACAAAATGAAAGAAATTAAGCATTATTAAAATATGTATGCATATATATATATACATATACACACATACAAATAAGTTTAACATGAATATTATTATAAAATATACAAAAGTACCTGAGTCCTACTACCAGCACACTACCGGTGGTGTGCTGGAGTCACTCCACACCGGCTCATGAGCGCACTGTGTACAAGTCTTTCCAACTGCACATTCAGTAACACCATGATGGTGGCTTGAAACCGTCCATGGTGAGAGTATTTACATTGCGGAAATCAAAAAACACTAAAAATCAAGGCTGGTTCTTTTCCCCTACAGACCACTTATTAAACATTTTCTAGGATGTCACTGTATGTGCTCAAAACTTGTCACTGATAAGAGTATGTGATCAAAAACATTTGGATAGGAGAGAAGATACCTCTTACATTGGAATAGGCTAGAAGGAGAAAGAAGGTATAAATTCACATAGGATGAGAAATTTACTAGTAGGCAGGTAAGTAAGTTCTAGGGTTTCTTTTGGAGGGGGTCGTGGTTAGAGAATGCTTTGATTTTCTCAGTGAAGTTAAGGTGAATCATTAGCTAAGAATGTATCCTGATCATTAGAGCTGTTTGCCAAATAGTTCTGGATTCCTCCCTGCACCCACCTTTATGGGTTCAGTGTGGAATTACACTTCCTGGCCTCCTCATGATGGATGAAACATGGGATTACTTCTGTCCAGTGAGAAATGATGGCCACCCCTCCCAGCCTGGATGTGTCATTGCCAGTGTAAGACCCTCCAGGATACTCTGCACCCCTCTCCCACAGTAGCCAGCTGGTGGCTGCTTGGATCTCTGAGCTGCTTTAAATGAGTAGTGACTCTGTACGAACCCACAAATGATACATAAAATGGACCAGAAATATTATTGTGCAAAGCCATTGAGATTTGAGAGTTATCTGTTACTATAGCATAATCCAGCCTGTTCTGGCTGAGGCAGAGTGCAGGAGATATTATGGAAGACATGCAGAAACCGGGAGGAAGTAAGCAAAAGAAAAACGAATGTGTCAAGTCTGAACGTGGAAAAATGACTTTACTAGGTAAGCATGGTAGGAATGCCCTGCTTCTCAAAATGTCTATCTGAGGTGTTGACCATGAATTGAAAGTGACAAAGAGAGGAGTCATGTGGCATACCACTATGCACTGTCACTGAGACTCTCAGGGATCCATGTAGGATTTAGAGTTTCCATATTTCAGTTATCCCAATTGGAAAACAGAAACAGTGATATTGTACTTTCTATTTATATAGCTCATAAAGAAAGCAATGCAATCCTGTAGGCAGAGACCAAACATTCTAGAGCCATAAGCAGTAACTCTAATTCTATCACTCTACTGGTTATTTTCTAAGCAAGTCTCTGAGGCCTTAGCATACTCAAAGCCATGATGAAGAAGTGATGAAGAAGGTAATTTCTTCACACTGTCAACACCTCCAGCACTCTCTGAATGGTCCTTAGTATAAAACAATAAAGAAAAGTATGGTAATTCCCAAGAACTTAGTTTTTGAACACACTCCCCTCTGGGACTAAGAAAGGAATACTGAAATAATGCACTCATCTGCACAAATGCCTGCCCTCCTCCCACTGAAATCTTGCTGCTCTTGTTCAGCATATACTGACTGGGTCTCAATACTACATAAGATCTATTTAACACAGGGAAATTATAACCCTATGCACCAGGAAATCCATATAACCACATAAATATCATCTGTAAATACCCTGACATGAAAAACATCATAAAAAGAAAATAATGACATGGGAAAATATTCCATTTTTTTCCCACTTAGATCATGTCCCTTTTCTCTCTGACATGTGCTTCTATTCCTGCAGTCCTCAAGTGCCTAGCACTTCAGCAGACTTTTCCCCCAACTCCACACCTGGATGGTTCTTCCCATCCCCTGGGTCGCTTTCTCAGAGAAACCTTCCCTGAATCTCCACCCTCAAATAGGTGGAGATTTTTAGCACCCTAAAAATGTCTCTCGTGCCTTTTTACATTTAGTTTTCTTTCCCAGCCCAGCTAAGATTCTGTTATCACTCCACATAATTTACTTCTCTTTCACAGCACTTATTCATTTGTAACTATATTTATTTAAACTAGTATTGGTTTAATAATCTGTCCTGTAAGATCATAAGCTCCTAAGATAGTATTAGTGGCCAGGCCCAGTGGCTTGTGCCTGTAATCCCAGCACTTTGGGAAGCTGAGGCAGGTGGATCACCTGAAGTCAGCAGCTTGAGACCAACCTGACCAACATGGTGAAACCCTATTTCTCCTAAAAATACAAAAATTAGCTGGGTGTGATGGCGCAGGCCTGTAATCCCAGCTACTCAGGACGCTGAAGTAGGAGAATCACTTGAACACAGGAGGTGGAGGTTGCGGTGAACAGAGATCGTGACATTGCACTCCAGCCTGGGTGACAGAGTGGAATAAAAAAAAAGAAGATAGTATCAATACCCATTATAGCCGCAGCACTTGGTTCCACATAAGTGCTCAAGACGTCTTTCTAAGAAAAAAAGCTTTAAAAGACTGAAGAAAGCAGATGAGTGGAAATCTTAGCTGCGCTGGGAAAGAAAACTAAATGTAAAGAGGCACGAGAGACCTTTTTAGGTGCTAAAAATGTTCTAAAACTGCTGTGATGATGGTTGTACACCTCTGGAAATTTGCCCAAAATAGTTGAATTGTACAATTTTAAAAGGTGGATTTTATGGTACGTAAATTATACACATATATAGTTAATCAATAAGCTTTTTTTAAAAGATTGATAATGTGAATATCTGAAATTTTAAAATTTTGTATAAAATCAATCATAAAATTAAAAAGCAAACAACCTTAAAAAAAAAAGTACAACCTATATGGCAGAAAAGGGCTTAATACTCTTAATGCAGAACCATTACAAATGTAAATACATATACACACATCCGCAAGCAAATTAATAGAGAAGCCTCTTAGCACATAAAACAATTAACTGGCTGGGTGTGGTGGCTCACACCTGTAATCCCAGCACTTTGGGAGGCAAGGCAAAACCCTGTCTCTACTAACAATACAAAAAAATTAGCCAGGCGTGGTATCATGCACCTGTGGTCCCAGCTACTTGTGGGGCTGAGGTGGAAGGATCGCTTGAGCCCAGGAGGCAGAGGCTGCGGTGAGCTTAACCCCACAGAGTGGGACCCCATCTCTAAAATATGTAAATAAATAAATAATTAATAAATGAATATTAACTGTACCAAAGTTGGAAAAAATATAATTTGTATTAAATTATACTTAAATTTGTTATTGTTTATCAAATTTGCATTAAAAATTTTATAATAGTAATACATATTGTTGCTAACAGCAAAATTCAACATTCTGATAGCGTGCAATTAGGAATGCAAAGTATTACAATGTTGCTTAAGGCCAACTGGACAACATCTATCACAACCTAAACACGCCCACATCTTTTCATTCAGTTATTCTACTTTTAAGAACTTATCATAAGGAAGTTATTAGAGAAACATACCAGGATTATAAGAATATTCATCACAGTATTATTGATAATAATTAAAAACTGAAAACCACCAAAATGCCAACAAGGGATTAGAAGGGAAAATGGTACAGTCACATGATGGAATATGAAAATAACAAACTTAAATATTTGAAAGTAAGTAGGAAACTATAGTTATAGAAGAAATTAGTAACAAGATAGTCTGACAAGAGGATCTGTTTCATTAAAAGAAAAACAGTACATAAATAAAGACTCACAGAAAAAAAAAAGTACTTGGAGAAAAAGATAGCCAAAAGCTGATGATGGTTAATCCCTGAGTAATGTACTTGAGCAGAATTTTAACTTTCTTCTTTAGACATCTATATTATTTTTGAATTTTCTAAAATAAATGTAAAATACTTTTAATCAGAAAAATCAGATAGAAGATGCTGCGCTAAAAAAATTCTTAATTTTCATGACATTTCTTATATTTGCCAATAGATTCTTTCTGATGGCTCTAAATGGTCAAAAATCTTTACAGAACTTCTGGTACTACTTAAAGATGTTGTTAAAGACTCTGGGGAATTTTCACTTTACCACAATGAAAACAAATAATAATAGCTGGCTGATTCTGTCACTATCTCAAAGAAAATGCAAGAAAGATAACCCCCAACCTAAATGCCCTCTTTTATTGTTTATAAAGTAATTAAATTAATACCTGACACACAAAGGTGCTATGTAGCATTTGTTCAATTTTTTTTTTTTTTTTTGAGACAGAGTTTTGCTCTGTCGCCCAGGTTGGAGTGCAGTGGCGTGATCTCGGTTCACTGCACCTCCGCCTCCTGGGTTCAAGCGATTCTCCAGCTTCAGCCTCCTAAGTAGCTGGGATTACAGGCATGTGCCACCACACTCAGCTAATTTTTGTATTTTTAGTAGAGACAGGGTTTCACTATGTTGGCCAGGTTGGTGCTGAACTCCTGACCTCATGATCCACCCATCTCAACCTCCCAAAGTGCTGGAATTACAGGCATTAACCACTGCGCCTGGTCCAATTTTTCTTTTTTTTTTTTTAAGTAATAATAAGTAACTTTGGAGAAGAAGTGAACATTAAGTAATTTAATATTAATTCATCCTGTCAAACAAATAAGTTCACTTTCCATTTTGGACAGGTACATGTAGAACATCAGATATCACACAATAATTTGGAACAGCTGTTGGCAGATTTTCAAATATGCTAGACTTTTTTCATTTAATCCCATTAGCGTTTTTTTCCAACAAGTATGCAGTCATGAAATTTATATTAGTAGGTGTCTGGTCACATACTGTATTTCTTGAGATCTACAAATGATCCTGTGGCATAAATGATGATTATATAGTTTAATAAGTATTTGGAAAGGTATTTTAGATATAAAATGCCAGTATGCCAGGCCTTTGTCAATGGTTGAAAGACGTGGAAAGCTAAGGTCTCTGGAGATCAGGCTTCATTTTCTGTCTATTTTAAGCCATTATATAAAAATTCTACCTTTTCCTCTCATATCAAGAGATGCCTCTGAAAAGATTTCACCATACAGAGAAGTCAGACATGGTTTTAAACGAGTAAGATACCAGTTTACCAGAGGCTCACTTAAATGAAGCCCAGTGGAACTTCAGTAGAGAGAAATAAAATTTAAAATCTTCAAGTGACTTGGGAAATGCCCTTCACTTAAAAGTGCTAGAATATTCTGATTTCAGAGGAGCATATTTCTAATCTGGCTGTTAGTAGATTTTGCCCCTAACACTTTCTATTTTGCACTCAGCAATTTACACCCTATCGCTCATAATATTTTCTATATAATTTTTGTTGTAAAATGCTTGCGACTTGGCAGCCACCCATGACTAATGGACTAAACACTCATCTGGCCCAGACTGTCTGCATAATGCAAAGTAGAGCCCCAAAAGGGATATACTTCTGGAGTAGGTGTTCAGACTCTGCCACAGCTATCACAAGACTTGAGGTATCATGTGCTTTGCTACAAAATGACACAGATGCTTATTCATTCATTCATTCAATACTTCATTTCATTTTGTTTATTTAAATTTCTCATATACTTGCTATGTACCAGGCACTGTACAAAGTGCCAGAGATACAAAGATTAAAAGAAGATAGGTCCTGTTTGATAGCATCTCATAATTTAACAGTATAGCCCTAAATGGAAACCAAAAGAGAACTTACCACAACAGAAGTGTGAGTATACTGCTATGGGCGTGGGAATAATTAGGAAGGAAAAGCTGGAAAATCCTTAGGTACTGAATACATATGTATTGAGCACATACTATTTGCAAAGCACTTGGCACTGGGAATAAGGAAGAGAGCAAAATGTCTTTTTTCTCTCTAGGAGTTCATGTTCTAGGTAGGTGAGCCAGACAATAAGCATATAAATAAGTAAAAATACATAGTATTGTAGATGATGATAAGTCTATGGAGAAAAATCAAGCAGAGAAAATAGGATAGGGAGTGCTGGGGTACGTATTACTATTTTACACAGGGTGGTCAGGGAAGGTCTCTAGATACAATTACCTCAGAGCAGAAGAAAGAAAGAAATAAGGATACAATCTCTGCAGATGCCTGTGGGGAGAGTTCCAGGTAGAGGGAACATTCAGTGCAAAGGCCTTGGGGCAGGAGTGAGCTTGGTTTATTCCAGGAAGAGTAAAGTGCCAGAATGGGAAGAAAAGCATGAGAAGGGTGGGGTGTGGGCAGGGGCAGGAAGTGAGGTGAGGGAAGCAGTTACAAACCCAAGCGTGTAGAGTTTTGTGGGTGCATGTAAGGTCCTGGGCTGATGGGAAGCTATTCAAGGGCTTTGAGCAAGAAAGTGTAATGAGCTGATTTATGCTTTCAAAAGATCACTCCAGAAGTTGTGTTAAAATGAACTAGACCGGGGGAGGGAGGCAGACCCAGTCAGGAGGCCGCTGCAACAGAGAGGATGGCAGTTTTGGCCACGGTGTAAGCAGCAGAGGTGGTGAAAAGCAGTCAGGTTTTTCATACAATTTAGAACAAAAGGAATTTTCCGATGCCTTCACAGAATATGTAGTGTTTAAGTAGGGTCTTTAAAAGTAGCTGCTCACCAGACAGAAAAGGGAAGAGAGTACTAGTGGGCACAACGGAGTCAGGGTGGAACCAAGAACTCCCTATTAAAGAGGTTTACGGATGGGCGCCATTTTAGGTCGCAGGATGAGATTACACCATAGAGGTAGATTGGGGTCAGAAAGTCAATGGCGGCCAGGCCTGGTGGCTCACACCTGTAAGCCCAACACTTTGGGAGGCTGAGATGGGAAGATCATTTAAAGTCAAGAGTTTGAGACCAGCCTGACCAACATGGCGAAACCCTGTCTCTACTAAAAATACAAAAATTAGCCAGGCATAGAGGCATATACCTGTAGTCCCAGCTACTTGGGAGGCCAAGGCAGTGCTGTGATCTTGGCTCACTATTATCTCTGCCTCTTGCCAAGAGGCAGAGATAATAGTGAGCCAAGATCACAGCACTGCATTTCAGCCTGGGTGACAGAGTGAGACTCTGTCTCAAAAAAAGAAAGAAAGAAAGTCAATGGCCTTATAGGGTGGATATGCTGAAGAATTTGAACTTGACCTTGGAAGCGAAGGAGAGTCCGCAACATTTATAAAACAAGGAGGTACAGGTCAGTTCTGATGGCACTGGGGAGGGCATGAGGAACGCCGATCAGGAGGATGCTAAAACTGCGGAGGCAGAAGGTGACCAATGTGGCCTACATAGTTCAGATAGTATCTGTGGGATGGGAAAAGAAAAAACAATTTGAGAGATGCTGAAGAGGTAAAACCACAGGGGCCCAGCGACTAAATGAGGGAAGAAAGCAGTGGGTACAAGTTGAGGGTGTTGAGCTTTCTAATTTCAAGAATGGAACTAGCAAACCCCATTAGAGAAGAGGCTGAGTGGGAAGAGCCTTGTAGAAAGAATCCTTATTAAAATGTAAGTCACATCCTGTCACATTTGTGCTCCAAGCCCTCTCATGCCTCCTCATCTCAGAGTAACTGCCAATATTCTCAGGACAAACTGCAACTTCCTGTATAACCGGGCCCCCGTCTCTCTCTGTGACTGCATCTGCCCTGCTCTCACCAGCTCTCTCCCTCTACCCCAGCTTTTTTGGCCTCGGGGGAAATCCTGTCTCTACTAAAATCACAAAAATTAGCCAGGCATGGTAGAAGGTACCTGTAACCCAAGCCACTTGAGAGGCTGAGGCAAGAGAATCCCTTGAACCCAGGAGGCAGAGGTTGCAGTAAGCCAAGACTGCACCACTGCACTCCAGCCTGGGCAACAGAGTGAGACTCTGTCTCAAAAAGAAAAAAAAAAAAGGTGGCCAGGTGTGGTGGCTCGCACCTGTAATCCCAGCACTTTGGGAGGCTGAGGAGGGTGGATCACCTGAGGTCAGGAGATTAAGACTATCCTAGCTAACACAGGGAAAGCCCATCTCTACTCAAAATACAAAAAATTAGCCAGGCGTGGTGGCATGCACCTGTAGTTCCAGCTACTCGGGAGGCTGAGGCAGGAGAACTGCTTGAACTCAGGAGGCAGAGGTTGCAGTGAGCTAAGATGTTGCCATTGCACTCCAGTCTGGGTGACAGAGTGAGACTCCATCTCAAAAAAAAAAAAAAGAAGGTGCACTTAGAGTGATTAGATATTGGTATCAGGGTTTATTATGGGCCTTGGAAATATAACAGAAAAGTCTTGATAGTTGTTCTGTTTGCATTTGGGTTTCCTTTTATCCCTCAGTGGATGGCTGGTTCAGAGCACAGCAGGCTGATAACCTTTTGTATTTTATTCTTCCTGTACCATTTTCATACCACAAAAGCTGAAATGGCTTGGCAGTTGCTTTGTGACAATGCGTGTAATCACGTACCAGAGGCTTATAGCTAGAAAAATATTAGTAAGCATTTCAGAACTAATTGCATTTTTGTACATTTACATGTCTTAAGGGTACTTTTAAAAATTATTCTTTCCCTGATTGCAAAAGAATATACATTCACTGCAGATAATTTGGAAGACGGGGAAAGCTCAAAAGAGAACACTCACCCTGTCACTATACGGTATGACATTTCTGTACACATCTGTCAAATTTTTCCAGATGCCAACTCCCTGGGTAGGTGTGTATGTGTGTAGAAGCAAAATTCAAATCATACTAAACTCGTCATCATCATATATATCTGGTTTTCCAAATTAACTATTGCATGCATGCATACATTCAAGCAAACACATTCAGCACCTGATAGGTACCAGGAACTGAACAAAGTACAGAGGATAAGGGAAGCCAGCATACAAAAAAAAAAAAAAATCATTACAATTACATGAGATTAACGCCGGACATGGTGGCTCACACCTGTAATCTCAGCACTTTGGGAGACCAAATCACTTGAGGTCAGGAGTTCGAGACCAACCTGGCCAATGTGGTGAAACCATGTCTCTATTAAAAATACAAAAATTAGCCAGACGCACTCACTTGAACCCAGAGGCAGAAGTTGCAATGAGCTCAGATCTCGCCACTGCACTCCAGCCTGGACATGGCACAGCGAGACTATGTCTCAAAAAAAAAATTAAGTGACATTAAGTGCTGACAAAAGTATAGATAAAGTACAAGAGCAGAGGCAGAGACAACTCTCTGGTTGTAGAGATGTCCTGTAAGAAGCTTCTTACGGGAGATGACATATGAGCTGCTACTAACAGGTAACACAGAAGTTCACCATGGAAAGAAGAGACAGGCGGGGCATGGTGGCTCATGGCTGTAATCCCAGCACTTTGGGAGCCCAAGGTATGTGAATGGCTTGAGCTCTGGAGTTCAAGACCAGCCTGGGCAGCATGGTGAAACCCTGTTTCTACAAAAATATAAAAAAAAAAAATTAGCCAGGCATGGTCTGTAGTCTCTGCTACTTGGGAGGCTGGGGCAGGAGAACCACCTGTGTCCAGGAAGCAGAGGTTGCAGTGAGTCCAGATGGCACCACTGCATTCCAGTCTGAGCAACAGAACTGAGATCTTGTGTCAAAAAAAATTTAAAAAAGAAAGAGGAGACAGATAAAGAGAAGGAGGTATGTCAGCAGAGGACGTAGCAAGAAGGCCCCAAAGATGAAACTCATAGCAAATTTGAAGTACTGCAAAAATCCAGTGTGGATAAAAAGGTATAGGAGCAGGAAGATGAGGCTGAAAATGCAGGAGCCAGGCGATGATAAGGGATTTGAAGCAGAGGGTTGCCATGCTCAGATTTACATCTTGGTTAGAAAATACTACAGCTTCAAGGATGAAGGTGGTTGGGCAAAGAGAGAAATGAGAGACCTATAAGAGGACTGATCGTGAAAAGGAAAAATGGTGCAAATCAAATGAGAATGGAGATAAGAGACAGTGTCCTAGAAATAATATTGAACTAGAAGTTGCAGAAATCATATTGACCTGGATTCTAAATAGGTAAAGTCCTCCCTTCCTCTCTTCCTTCCTTGGTTACTGATGGTCAGCTATGTACATGCAGGTGCTAGAGATACAAAGATGCTGTGACCTAATTCCTATACCCCAGGACTTTACATTCTAGTTGGAAAGAAGAGGTGAAAATTTATTATTTTTACATGCCCAGAAGACTTACTCTTCCTTCTTTGGAAACAGGACTCCAATTTTCCTTTGGGGAAGTCACCTATGTCTAAGTCACATAGTGCATGCAATTTGGTGGGAGTACTCCCACTCCCATCCCACTCCAAGAGAAGATGCGTGAACTAGGCTAGGCGAACAGGAGCATTTGACTCTCCTGAACACGATGACTAGTTCAGAGATAGGCACATGACTCCAACCAGGCCAAGAGGATTACTTTCTGGAGAATTTGATGGAACTAGGGAAAAAGAACTCACTACCTTTTTCTAAGATCCCAGATGCCAAAGACCAGATGCTGTCAAGAGTCCTGCTATACTCTCAGATGAGAGCCTATTGAGCATGAGGTCACAATGAGGAAAACTAAGCCAAGAAAAACAGAGAAAACCAGTGATCGGGTGACATCTTTTATAAAGTTCAAGTTAGCCACACACTCTTGGACTTCTAAGGCAAATCAATAGATTCCCCTTATTTTTTGCCACAGTGAGTTTGATTTGGGTTTTTGTCATGTGTAATTGAAACAGTGGTGACTAATTCAGAGAGAGAGACATGGAATACTATAATTCCAATACCATGTGCTAGGTGGTGTAGAGTTCTTTACAAGGAAAAAGAGTGCAATCGACTTGTAGGTAGGGTAAGCTGGGAAAATGTTCACATAGGAAGTGATGTTTAACTGAACTCTTGAAGAATTAGCCATCTGCAACAGGGCAAGTAATAGGGTAAGGAGTAAAAAGAAGGACAAGGAGCTTTACAGAAGTAACAGCACGAGCAGAGGCAAGGAAGTGTGGAATGTCTGAGGAAGTAAAAACAGTCACTATGCTAAAGTATTAAGTACACAGCAAAAAGCTGATTGTGAAGAAATGTACATGCTCTGTAGGCCATGAGGAGTCACAGGGGGATCAAATTCGACCTTTTCACCTGTTATCTAACCTCTCTAGCCCTGCTTCCTCACAGGTAAAATAAGATCAATCAGAACACATCACTGAAATTGATAAAAATATTAAAATACCTTACCTGCTGATAGAATTCATCATCTTTGGGAGTTAGATAAGGAAGCCAAGTGTCTTCAAGCTCTTCAAGAAGTCTCAGCTTCTGTTTGAAAATAATAATAATTACATATAAGTGAATATACAATGACCCAAATTTTTCCAATAAGAGAACACAAAAAAATTTTAGCCAACTTGAATTTATAATCTTTTGGAGATAGAAATTAGTCAAATGTCAATTATAAAATGTATTAATTAAATTATAAACTTTTCTTTTCTTTTAGGGACAGTTCACTCTGTCACCCAGGTTGGAATACAGTGGTATGATCATAACTCACTATAACATCAAACTCCTGGTCTCAAGTGATCCTCCCGCCTTATCCTCCCAAGTAGCTGAGACTAAGAGGTGCCACCATGCTTGAATAATTTCTTTTTATTTTTAGTAGGGACAAGGTCTCGCTATGTTACCCAGGCTGGTCTCAAAGTACTGGCCTCCAGCAATCATCCCAACGTGGCCACCTAAAGTGCTGGGATTACAGGCATGAGTCATAGCACCTAGCCAATTACATACATACTAAATTATATATGATATGAAGCATAAATTTTGAAATAATTTTATTCACTCTCTCATTTCATGAGACAATTTGATTCATTCTTCACATACATTGCTGCCATCTGGGTCTTTTTCATCACTAGAGTCACCTTACAAGTCATCCAATACAGTTTCTCAGAGCAAACGCCTGTCTGTATAATCTGCTTGAGACATAGTAGCTTGTAAATCCTTTTATGGTACTATCACTGGAAATACCAAACCAAGTCACAAGTATCCATTTGCATAATGTCAAGATATTTGGAATATTTATTCATCTTGTAAACATTTATTTGAGATCATATCCACTTACAGAATTGCTTTTTTAGAGTGATCTATCATCTCTACGATAATTACTAAATCTGTGTTAAACATCTTTGTTTCTTTTCTTTTCCAATTTCATGAAGCAGCCTTTTAAAGCACTCAAAGCCAGCATTGTCTGAGGCTATTTCAAGAGCCTATCTTTTCCCCAACAGTACTGTGCTATTCAAAGAAAGTAACTGAGAGGGGACCTCATATGATAAAGTATCTTATAAGGAATCAGATACATACAAGGCACCTTCCTCCTTCTGAGGGATATTTTTCAAACAATATCTGACCTTACATTCAAGAATATATGGAGTTTGTATGTGTACGTGGCTCATAAATGGCAAAAATGTACATATACACTCACAGACACCTATATACAGACATGTACATACTATAGACATTATCTGTAAGAAAGAAAGCAAAAACAGCAGAAACAACTGGGTTTTAAATAAAAATGCATAAATGCATCATCAAAGCTACTGTCAGCCAGTAAGTTACCTTTTAAAGAACTAGATAATGGTACACCTTGCTCTGGGCCAATATAGTCCCACTCAGTAAGAATATAGTTTGGTAAACACAAACTGGATTTCAGGCTCCACCTGTTCCCATGGCCACTGTCTTTATATGGTGCACAACCTACTGAACCAAACATGGCGGCCCTGGGTACTATCCTCTCCCACCCCAGGATAGCAGCCTTCTCTCACAAACCCATCACAATCAGAGTAGTCAGAGGAAACTTCCTTTTGGGTAGAACACAAATTCTCTCCGGATGTTTTTGTATCATTATCTAAAGTGAGGAAAGAGAAAGGGAACAGAAGTATAGCCCCCAATTGACCTAAGAGACACAAAACCAAATTCTACTCTTAGGCATAATTCTATTATATTTATTTAATCAAAGCCTTTGTTTAGACTATAGGTGTTTTCTCATTTATAATGAAAAGGCTGACTTACCAGTTAAACTATGAATACTTTTTTTTTTTAAGACAGGGTCTCACTCTGTCCCACAGGCTAAAGTGTCCCACAGCTCACTGCAGCCTTGAGTTCCCAGGCTTAGGTGATTCTCCCAACTCAGCCTCCCAAGTAGCTGGGACAGAAGGTGCTATGCCACCATGCCTGGCTAATTTTGTTTTACTTTTTTTGTAGAGATGAGTCTCAGTATGAGAGCCAGGCTGGTCTCAAACTCCTGGGCTCAAAAGAACTACCCGCCTTGACCACCCAAAGTGCTGGGATTACAGGAATGAGCTACCATGTCTGGCCTAAATTACGAATACTTTTATAATTATAATACTAACGTTAACACACACCATTACAAATAATCAACAAACGAGTGTGGATAATTCACTACTGGTTAATCGATTTATCTGTTTTTCAGTATTAACCATTATTTGTGCCACAGAAAGAACCAATGATATTTCCATGCATATACTTGTACATTTCTGCACTTTATCAGAAACTTAATCACAATCTATACCTCAATTTTTACTTCAAGCTCAGAAAAGCCTCCATTTTCCTATGAATATGTTACCAATTCTTAGTCTTTTTTATACACAAAGTGCCAGAATATTTATAAATGCCAAAAAATGTGAGCCTTGAATAATTCAAATGCACATTTCTCAAACCTTGAAATGGCTCCACCTTGCAAACACCACCTTAAGATCTCTTCATGACAGTCCATCAGTAAAGCTAATCTACGTATAAAGAGGAACACAAAAGTATGGACTCACAAAAGGAATTACATACGCCACCTAAATCAGATAAAACAGCAACAGACCTGTCCCATAGGTCGACAAGTGCCAATGTAGGCTGAACCTCTACTTGTAATTAATGCTTCAGCTAAATGCTTGCAACAACCACCACTTCTCAGTTCATTTCAGAACTGAGCATCAGACAGGTATAAAACACTGTAACTTAGAAGGCTGTATCAAAAGGATAAAATTTGACAAGATTTTTCCTACTCTAGAGCAAGCAGCCTATAACTGATCTTCCACTAGGAATTTTCATTTTAATACTGTGAGTATTGTTGTATCTATATGACAGCAGAGAATGGGGGCCAGGAAATCACCCATCTTAAGACCGTACAGATAAAAATCTGCTCTGAACATTAACACTCACTACTTGAAATTTTGCCAAGTAACTGACAAGGTCATTTATTAAATAACAATATTTACAAACATAAAGAGAAGTTTGGGTCATGTTTGCATCTATGAAATCAATCACATAACAATATTAAATTAAACTAGTAGCTCATAATCAAAATTAAAAATTTTTGACTGCTTTATTAAAATCAAAGATTAAGATTCCTTTATGAAAAGGGAGTAAGACTAAGAGAAACAGACCCTCTCCTTTTCTGCTGTCAGGAGGGCAAAACAGAACCATGCTTAGGGAGGGTAACAGTCAATTCCTTTCAAAATTCAAATACATTTACCATGTGAGCCAGCGATCCTACTTCTGATTCAGCCTTCTAATATACTTTTACCATGTTCAGAAGAATATACGCACAAGGCTACTCATTACATCATATTATTTGTAGAATAAAAGTTTGGAGTGCACACTGAATTGGACATTTCAAAAGGGTGAATTTTACGATATGTGAATTATTATCTCAATAGAGCAAAAAGATTAAGAAACAATGCAAAGCTCCAGCCACAGAGGGCAGCTGAATAAACTACAGGACATCCACATGATGAAGTATAATGCAACAGTAAACAAAAACAAGGATGCTCTCTGGTGTTTTTTCAGTTTCTTGTTTTTGGCTTTTGTTTTTGTTTTTTTTGAGACGGAGTCTCACTCTGTCACCAGGCTGGAGTATAGTGGTGCAATCTTGGCTCACTGCAACCTTCGCCTCCCGGGTTCAAGCAATTCTCCTGCCTCAGCCTCCTGAGTAGCTGGGATTACAGGCATGCATCACCACACCCAGCTAACTTTTGTATTTTTTAGTAGAGACAGGGTTTCACTATGTTGGCCAGGCTGGTCTTGAACTCCTAACCTCAGGTGATCTGCCCACCTTGGCCTCCCAAAGTGCTGCGATTACAGGAGTGAGCCACCGCACCCGGTCTCTGTCTATGAACTAAAAAGCTCTCCAGAAGATATTGGGAAGTAAAAAGCAAGGCACAGAACATCTGCTTGTATTTGCATATAGAAACATAAAGAATAAATGACAGACTATTAAAGTGATTATCAGTCAATAGAGGTGGGAAATGACTAGAAAGGGACAGAGGCAGAGCCAAGACTACTCACAATATTCTATTTTATATTGTTTTTACTTCTGCACTATGTAAGCATCTTACCTATTCAACATCTCACCTATTACCAACTCAAACATCTAATCTACGAATTCCTCATATGAAATGCAGTATAAAGATGAAGACAACATGATTTTTGGCATTGTTTTAGAAAGTGCATACTTTTGTCTATGTACAATGAAGTATTTATTTGGAAAAGAGGAGAGGAAAAAAACAGCACTGACAATTTTCTTTGTGTCAAATGCCAACCACGGTAAACACACACAACATTAAAATGCACTCTGGAGTGCAGGTAGAAGGAGCTCACGTTTGACTGTCAGATCTGGCTAACTGCTGCTCCTCGGCCTGATGTACAGATAAATCCACACAGGTGGGCCCTGCAGCACACTGCTCTGCTCACACATTTCTTTGCTGTCACACTTGTGTCAAATACATCAAGCTGCTCACAAATGCCACAAGGAGAGCCAGAGAGAACGTGAAGCCTCAGCTCTCCTACCTGGCAGGAGGGGCAGATGAAGATCCTTCCATTCAGGCTACCACCCATTTCCACAGCTCTAGCAAAATAAAAGAGGACAAAAGACCTACGTAAAACACATGACAGCCAGGCACCGTGGCTCACACCTGTAATCCCAGCACTTTGGGAGGCTGAGGCAGGAGGATCTCTAGAACTTAGGAGTTCGAGACCAGCTTGGGCAACATGGCAAAACCCCGTCTCTGCGAAAAAGTACAAAAATTAGTTGGGCGTGGTGGTGTGCACCTGTAGTCCCAGCAACTCGGGAGGCTGAGGTAAGAGGATCGCTTGAACCCAGGAGGCAGAGGTTGCAGTGAGCCGAGATCACACCACTGCACTCCAGCCTGTGTGACAGAGTAAGACTCTGTCTCAAAAAAAATTTTTTAAAGCACTGCAACTCAAAGCCATAACAGTTCAGTTAGATATCAGAAACTATACCAGCCATAAGCCTCTGCTTTACTGTAAAAAAGTTAAGCTGTATCTGAGCTTGTATATCTTGTCAAACAGAGATATGATTTGAGAGTCTTACAGTAATTACATAGAAAGATTAAGTGGATTATGACTTATCATGTAAGGGTGTAACTCACCTACAAATGAAGTGTATTTTTCACCCCACCCCTGACTCTTCAGCCATGTCAAGATTATGCTGCTAAGAATACTTATTATTATTATTATTATTATTATTTTTGAGACGGAGTCTGCTTTGTCACCCAGGCTAGAGTGCAGTGGTGCAATCTCGGCTCACTGCAACCTCCACCTCCTGGGTTCAAGTGATTCTCTGCCTCAGCCTCCTGAGTAGCTGGAATTACAGGTGCTCACCACCACACCCAGCTAATTTTTTTGTATTTTTAGTAGAGACAGGGTTTCACCATGTTGGCCAGGCTGGTCTTGAACCCCAACCTCGGGATCCAACCGCCTCAGCCTCCCAAAGTGCTGAGATTATAGGTGTGAGCCACTGTGCCCGACCACTTATTCTTTATCCATGTATCATTTTCCATATATACTTCTTCAACTATGCATCTTGTGTCAGGTTTAATAAAAATTTAATTTTGTTACCTGAGTCTTTTCAAAATACAATGATGAATAATGGCCAATGAGTGTTCATTGTGAAAATAACTGCATAATCTTGTGAGGGTTTTAAGTGAGAAAAGACCCAGTCCTAAAGCAGAGTACTTGGTGGATAAGGAAGACATATCAAAACTAACACTAGAAAAATCAGTAAGAGCCAGGCGCAGTGGCTCATGCCCCTAATCCCAGCGCTATGGGAGGCCAAGGCAGGCAGATCACTTGAGGCCAGGAGTTCAAGACCAGCCTGGCCATCATGGCGAACCCCATCTCTACCAAAATACAAAAATTAGCCAGGCATGGTGGCGCACACGCACACCTGTAATCCCAGCTGACATGGCTAAGGCAGGAGAATCGCTTGAACCTGGCAGGCAGAGATTGCAGTGAGTCGAGATTGCGCCACTGCACTCCAGCCTGGGTGACACAGTGAGATCCTGTCTCAAAAACAAATAAAGATCAATAAGAAGTAGCTAAATCAAAAGAAGTATAAATAAATATTTCATATATACATATACTATATTTGCTTAAGATAAGAAGAAAACAAGTATTTCAACCATTTCAACAAATTCAGCATTCCTTGTCTTACGAAAAGCTTCCCTCTCCACGAAAATATGGCACAGTAAAAGTAAACTGGATTTGGAGGTGAGAATAGAATTTTGAGTGGAGACTCTTTTACTTCCTAGACGTGGTACCATATCTGAAGCAAACTCACTCATTCTCAGTTTCCTCATCTGTAAGACACTGTTTCAAAAAGTTGTGATGATAAAATAAAATTATTTATACATATTAGTGCATTTTAAAAACTATAAACTATGCAGATATTAGGCAAATGGCATTCAAACAGTGGAGCAGGGATCTGTATAACAAAGCAAACTCCTCAGTTATGTATGTATGACCCAAAGAGCCAAACTCTTGAATTCCAATGCCAGTTCTACCAGTCTAGGTGCATGCTTTGGAACTAGTTTCTTATCTCCCCATGAGATGTAAATGACGTTAATACGTAAAGCTCTAAGAACAGAGCCTGGCCCATAAGCCGTCCTCAATACACTTTGGCAACCATTCGTTGTTACTGTGATTTACTCATGTCTAGAAAAGAACAGTTTTATTTCCTAGTTATAAATTACTTATACAGGAATCTATGTGTACCATATCAAATTATATTTTGGGCCACAGATTAATACTACTGGATTAATACAAATTCAGATATTAATTAGCCTCGGTGATCTACAGGAGAAATGTATAAAAACTTTCCATAAAAGTTTACATATATAAAATGTGTCAATTAACTATTTTGTGGTAATTGCCTAATTTTTAATATGCCAAAATTGCAAAATTTTAGAACAGGTGAAGAAACTAAGGCCCATCCACAGCTATTAAGTGACTGGCAAGAGACTATATTGCTGCTATGAGAGAGTCACAACTCACATTCTTATTACCCAGTGCTACACCCACTACGTCACACCATCCCTGAGGCAAGAGAAATCACCTCTTAAGAATTGTTTAACTTTTAACTGAAAAAGAACATATACAACACAACACTTTTTAAATTTTTTAATTAAAATCACTCCTACTTTTAAAACCAATACTTAACAGCCACTGCTCTTGGACCCTCAAGTCCTGGCTGCTTTTTGGTAGCTCTACAAGGCTTTCAAAAGAGATCTTTCTAATTAATGTTTAGCAAGTCTTGTTCTGTTTCCAAAAATGGAAGCCGACACTACATCAGACAAAACATCTAGCCTGGACAGAAAATCTCATAATTTAGAAAACATCAGGAAAAATGTTCAGAAGGATTTCACCTTAGCAGTGGTGTAACGGCCCAAGACTAAATGCCACTCTGTTCCTTTCTAATTAAATGCAATACCTGAAAAGATCCAACTGTTTCTAAGTAACTTAAATGAGTTTGGTGCTTAAATAGCAAGCACCAAACCCAGCACTTCAGTGTTAAAAATTTACAATGTTTGTCATCCAATCGAAAGCAAAAAGGCATGGAAGTTTCTAAGAGAATCTGACTATATGACTGATGATGAAGAGACAAATCAACTAACTGAAACTGATGCAAAAACAGCACAGATGACAAAATGAATAGACGAGTACACTGAAAGAGTAAGTACAGCTGTAGCTCACAAGTTCAAAAAGTTGGGAAAAGATTGAGCATGGTAAGTAGAGCAACAGAAATAACATTAAATCAAGCTTCTAGAGAGTAAATCCACAATGTCTGAGATGAAAGATACACTGGATAAAAATAATTCTAAACAAATTCATTATAATAGGAGAAAAGAATAATGAACCTGAAGAATTTGGAAAATTACCCAAAACAAATTATAGAGAGGAAAAAGACAGGAGAAAAAGTTAACAGCATCAGTGAGCTATGGGATATTTTCAGCAGCTTAATACATGTAATTGGAGTTACCAAAGGAGAGGATAGAGATTGGGAGACAGAAAAAATAGTGGCCAAATATTTTCCAAATTTGATAAAAAACCATTAATCTACAGATTTAAGACGTTCAAAAGACGTCGAGCACAAAAAACAAGAGGAAATAACACGAAAATGCATCATAATCCAATTACTTAAATACAATGAAAAAAATAAAATCTTAAAAACAGCCTTCCAGATACACGGGTTCCCCATGTATGGATTCAAACAACCACAGATCAAAAATATTCCTGAAAAAAAAAATGGATGGTTGCAGCTATACTAAACATGTACAGATTTTTTTTCTTGTCATTATTCCCTAAACAATGAAATATAACAACTATTTATATAGCATTTATATTGTATTAGGTACTATAAGTAATCTAGAGATGATTTAAAATATACAGGGAGATATGCATAGTTATATGCAAATACTACAGGCCATTTTATGTAAGGGACTTGAGCATTTGGGAATTTTTATATTTGCAGGGGTCCTGGAACCAATCCCCCACAGATAACAAGAGATACACAAAAACAAACTAAAGAAGTAACACCAAATAAAGCTGGCCTTGGTGGCTCATGCCTGTAATCCCAGCACTTTGGAAGGCTGAGGCAGGTGGGTGCACCATTTGAGGCCAAGAGTTCAAGACAAGACTAGCCAACATAGCAAAACCTCATCTCCACTAAAAATACAAAAATTAGCCAGGCGTGGTGGTGCGCACCTGAAATCCCAGCTACTCGAGAGGCTGAGGCACAAGAATCACTCAAACCTGAAAGGCGGAGGCTGCCGTGAGCCAAGTTCGCACCACTGCACTCCAGTGTGGGTGACTGAGTCATACTCTGTTTCCAAAACATAATAATAATAAGAAGAAAATCAAATAGCTTGTTGTAAAAATATGGTTGCCAGAAGACAGAAGATAGTGGAGAAATGCCACAATATATTTCAAAAATAAAGGAGAAATAAATATTTTTTCAGATATACAAAAGCAGAAAGAATTCAACACCAGCAGATCTTCAAGGTACGAACTGATAATGGAAGACCTTGGAAAGAAAAGGACAGATAAAAATCTGAATCTACTTAAGAGAATAAAGAGTATCAGAAATAGTAACTATGTGGGAAATATAAAAGACTTACTTCTCAGTAAGTCTTTATAAAAGATAATTGACTATTTAAAGCAAAAACAATAGTACATTGTGGGATTCATAACATATGTGGAAGTAAAATGTATGACAGCAACATCACAATGGCCAAAGAGAAATGAAAGTATACTGTTGTAAAAATTCTTATGCTACATGTGAAGTGCAGTAATACTTTAAGAAAGATTCAAATACGATAAAAATGGATACTAGAAACCCTAAAGCAACCATAAAATAACAAAGAATTACAAGTAATACGCCAACAAAAAAGATAAAATGGAATTATAACAAAATCCAAAAAAAAGGCAGTAATCAAAAAGAAAAGGAATCAAAGAACAGACACAAATGGTAGAATTAAATCCAACCATAGAAACAATCACATTAACTGTAAATGATCTAAATAGCCCAATTAAAGGAGAGAAACTGTCAAATTGGATTTTTTAAAAGCAGTACGCAACCATAAGTTGCCTATAAAAATATTCTTCAAATATAAAGAAACAAATTGGTTTAAAGTAAAAGGATAGACATGACATTGTGAAATTGTACTTAATGCCACATAAGTGTATTCTTTAAAATTGTTAAAATGATAAATTATGGGCCGGGCGCAGTGGCTCATGCCTGTAATCCCAGCACTTTGGGAGGCCGAGGCGGGTGGATCACGAGGTCATGAGATCGAGACCATCCTGGTCAACATGGTGAAACCCCGTCTCTACTAAAAATACAAAAATTAACTGGGCATGGTGGCGCACGCCTGTAGTCCCAGCTACTCAGGAGGCTGAGTCAGGAGAATTGCTTGAACCCAGGAGGCAGAGGTTGCGGTGAGCCGAGATCGCGCCATTGCACTCCAGCCTGGGTAACAATAGCAAAACTCCGTCTCAAAAAAAAGAAAAAAAAAATGATAAATTATGTTATATATATTCTACTGCAATTAAAAAAAGGTTGTAAAAAAGTAAAAAGTTGGAAAAAACATTTACCCAGTAATACTAATTAAAAGAAAGTTGAAGTGACTATACTGATATCAGACAAAATGGAATTTAGAACAAAAAAAATTACAAGAGATAGTCATTTCATAATAATAAAGGAGTCAAATCATCAAGAACATAATCTTAAACATCTATACACCTAATAACAGGTCTTCAAACATGAAAAAAAAACGGAAAGAACAAAAAGAAATAGGTAATTTTATAGTTAATAGTTCAAGATTTCAATATCCCTGTCTTAGTAGAACAAATAGACAAAAACACCGTAAGAAACTTGAACACCACCACCAACCAACTTGAACTGACATGTAGACAGCACTCTATCAAACAACAGCAAAGTAGACATTTGTTTCAAAGACACATAGAACATTTGCTAAGACAGACCATCTCTAGGTCTCAATGCATTTATAAGGATTGAAATCATAAAAACTATGTTCGCTGACAAAATGGAGTTAAACTTAAAATAATAACAGATATACATCTAGAAAATCCCCAAATATTTGAAAACTAGATAATTGATTCCTAAATAATACATGAATCAACAAAGAAAACAATAGAGAAATGAGAAAGTATTTTAAGTTGAACAAAAATGAGCACCTAAACTAGCATACTGAGGGAAATTTATGGCATTGAATGCCTATAATAAAAAAAAAATGGTCACAAATCAATTACCTTAGCTTCCACCTAGAAGAACTCAAAAAAAAAAAGAACAAATAAAATAAACAGGAGAAAATAATAAAAGACCACAGAAGAAATCAATGAAACAGAAAACAGATAAGTTAAAAAAAAAAAAACAACAGCCAAAAGCTAGTTCTGAGAAAAGAAAATTTAAAATCTCTAGCCAGAATGATTTTAAAAAACACACAGAAGTTTCAACATACCAATTAAAAGGATAATAAGGGGATGTTATAAACTTTATGCTAATAAACTCTAGAACTTAGATAAAATAGACAAATTCCTTGGAAGACACAAATTACCTGGGTTCACTCAAGAAGAGGTTAGCCTGGGCTAGACCGGGCATGCAGAAGGAACACTGTCATTTCAGCAAAGTGAGAAGACTTGCCCAGAGAGTGAAAAGACCTTGGCTAAGAAGGGGATGTGGCTCAGAGGATGAGGACTCTGGAGCCCTGAGGCTCCACACTTTTGCATTATCCCTTTATTACAGCATGAGAATGAGATGTCATCCACAAACAAGCCCACACTGGGCCAAGCGCAGACACAGTCCCCAATTCCTCTCTCTGAGTTTGCCTCATTCATTCACTCATCCATTCAGCAAACATTTACTCCCGACCCACTATGTGCCAGGCATATGTTTGGGACAAAATGGTGATCAAGAGATGGGCCTTGCACTCAAAGAAAAAAAGAAAAAGGAAAGGATAACACCTTTTTAGTAGACATAGATAGTCCTATATCTATTAATGAAATTGAATCTGTATTTTAAAAACTTCACACAAAGAAAACTCTAAACCCAAAACCTTCACTGATAAATTCTACCAAGCATTTAAGAAAGAAATAACAATAATTCTACATGAATTAATCCAGAAAATTAATGGCTTTCAATCCCAAAAGCAACCAGAAATGTTAAAAGAAAATTACAGACCAATATTCCTCATGCATATAAACGTAAAAAGTATTAACAACATTTTAGCAAACTGAATCCAACAACACATAAAAAGGATAATACATAGTAACCAAGTGTTAACCCAAGAATGCCAGGTTGGTTTAACATCAAAAATCTACATAAATCCATCATATTATCAGGCTAAGAAAGAAAAACTACAGGGTCACCTGAATGTAGTAAGAGCACTAGACAGTACCCAACAATGACTCTGATAAACACACTCAGTAACTAGAAAACCTACCTACTGGTAAAAGACTGAATGATTTTACCCTAAGACCAGGAAAAAAGCCAAAGATGTTTGCTATCACCCCCTCCATCCAAGATTGTACTGAAGGTTCTAGCCAGTGCAAACAAGGCAAGAAAAAGTGAAAGGTGTTCGCATTGAGAATAAATTTTTAAAAGGTAAAAATGTCATTATTTCGGTATGACATAAGCATCTATGTAGAAAATTCTACAGAATTTGCAAAAAAAGCTATTAGAACTAATAAAAAGTTTAGTTACATTGCAAGATCAATATACAAAAATCAGTTTATTTCTATATGCTAGCAACCAACATCTGAAATTGAATTTTTTTAAATACTATTTACCTCAATAAAAATTATAAAGTACTCAGAGATAAACTGGACAAAAGGTTTTCCAGACTTATACAAAGAAAATTTAAAAACATTACTGAAATTAAATGAAGTGATATGCCATGTTAGTGGACTGGAAGATTCAATAAAATATTTAATTGTCCCCAATTGATGTAATCTCAAACTAAGATCCCTGCAGGGTTGTTTTTGGTAAAAACTGACCATCTATTTCTAAAATTCATTTAGAAATTCAAAGACTTAAAGTGACCACACATCTTTGAAAAAGAAAAATAAAGTTGAAGGACTTTACTACCTAACTTCAAGACTTAGTATAAAACTATAGAAATCAAGACAGTCCTGTATTGATATAACACCAAACCAACAGATAAATGGAACAAAAGAGAGGTCCACAATAGACCCAGATATTTATGTTCAATTGATTTTTGACAAAGATTCAAACGGAGAAAGAACAGTCCTCAACAAATAATACTTGAAGAATTACATAGCTATATTTTTTAAACAACTCTAATCCATGCCTTGTACCATATATAAAAATATCTCAGAATTAATATTTATTTCATTCACCATTCAATATAAAAGCTAACTATAAATATAAAAACTATAAAACTAGTATTAGAAAACACAGGACACTCTTTTATTATTTAGATTAAACAAGTCAGAGATTTCATAGATAAGAAATCAGAAGAAAAATCCATACAAGAAAAAAAGAAGGATAAACTTCATGAAATTTAAGAAAATCTGCTCCCAAAACTAGAACTCTTACATGCTGCTCTCATGAAAACAAAACGGTCAACCACTTTGGAAGACAATCTGGCACTTTTTTTAAAAGGTATATATTAAATACCTATAAAATGATAGCACATGTCTACATAAGAATCTGCACATCAGTTTTATTTGTAATCACCCCAAACTGGAAGCAATCTGAACGTCCATCAAGAAGTGCACAGATAAAGAAATCGCAGTATATTGAAAAAAGTGAAAGAAATTATGGTATATCCATATAATAATTCACCAATCAGCAATAAAAAGGAATGCATTAACAACATGACGAATCTCAAAATCACAATGCTGAGTGAAGGAAGACAGGTATCCCCCTAAACTGCCCAAAAAGAGCACACAATGCAGAGAATTTTTAGGGCAGTGAAACTACTTTGTGTGATACTATAATACAGTGGTAAGTACATGTCACTATACATTTGTCCCAAGCAACAGAATATATACCACCAAGAGTAAACCCTAATGTAAACTTATGGATACTGGGTGATGATGTGTAACAGATGTACCACTCTAATGGAGGACATCGATAACAGTGAAGTGTGTGTAACACAGCGTATGTGGAGGTAGGGAGTACATGGGAAATCTCTGTGCCTGTCTCACAATTTTGCCAGAACCTAAACCCATTCTAAAAAAAACAGATCTGTTTTTTAAAAGGGAGAGAGAGATCACAAGAGTGAACGCAAGAGCACATACTGTATGATTGATTCCATTTATATAAAATTCTAGAAAAGGCAAACTAGTCAATATAATAGAAAGCAGAGAGTGGCTGCCTAGAGCCACCAGGAAAGAGAAGGAGAAAGGAATTTCTGAGGGACCCAAATTAGGAGTGATAATGAACATGTCTCCTAATCTTGATTTTGGTGGTTTAACAAGTATATACATACGTCAAAACTTTAAATATGTGCAGTTTATTCTATGTCAATTATACCCCAATAAAACTCTTTAAAAAGGGAAGAGGAGTAGGTAAGGATTACTTACATTTGGCCTAACTTGCCTATAAAACTGGGCCTGCTGTCATTTGACAGATGGACTTTCGATTATCATTTAATTTCTTTCATTGCTTTATTCAGATTTTCTACTTTTTGAAGCAATTTAAGTAATGCATATTTTTCTAGGTATGTATCATCTTCATCTAAGTTAGTTCTGAAGTATATCATATTTTCTTAGATATTAGTAATATCTGTCATATATCCCCTTTTGTGTCCCTAATATTGAATCACACATAATTTACTTTCTCCCTTCCTACATTCTTATCATTCTCCAGAGTTAGTTTTATATTCATTTTAAAACAAAAAGTAGTATTTAAAACCAGTAACTAAGTTAATTTTGTCCTGGAATACACTTTATCAATTTCTATGCTCACCCTTGTTTGTTTGCTTGTTTTAATTCAAAAACGGGCCAGGCGCAGTGGCTCACTCCTACAATCCTGGCACTTTCAGAGGCCAAGGCCGGGGGATCACCTGAGGTCAGGAGTTCTAGATTAGCCTGGCCAACATGGCAAAACCCCATTTCTACTAAAAATCTAAAATTAGCCAGATGTGATGGCACATGCCTGTAATTCCAGCTACTCGGGAGGCTAAGGCAAGAGAATCACTTGAACTTGGGAGGCAGAGGTTGCAGTGAGCATCATGCCACTGCACTCCAGCCTGGACAACAGAGTGAGACTCCATCTCCGAAAAAAAAAGAAAGAAAAAGAAAAAAAACAACCTTATCTCTGATTTCACTTTTCTTCTTGCTAAAGAGCAGCATTTAACAGTTTCCCTGGTGAGACTCCATGAATGTTATTTCCCCTGGTTTTTCTTTATATCTGAAAATATCTGCATTTTTCCTTCACTTTTGAATCAAAGACTAATTGGGTTAAAAATCAAAATTAACTATAACCTTCCCTTAGCATTTTGAATATATTAGTATATTATTCTCCTCTCTTCTAGCATCTATTGTTGCTAATTTTTCTTTCATAGGTAATCAGTATTTTTTTGTTTTGTATCTCAAAAATGTTTTTTCCTCTATAACCCTTAAATTCCACAGTATCAACATGATGGTACTACTCAATGTATCGAAGGACTCATCATTCTTTAAATAAGAAAATTCTCAATTCTTCGCTCTTAAAGTTTTGCTTCTTGGCCAGGTACAGTGGCTCATGCCTGTAATCCCAACACTTGTGGGAGGCTGAGACCTCAGGTGGATGGCTTGAGCCTAGGAGTCTGGAACCAGTCCGAGCAACACAGTGAGACTCTGGTCTCTATAAAAGAAAAAGAAAAAAAAAAGGTAACAATGGAGTGTGGTGTCACGTGCCTGTAGTCCCAGCTACTCAGGAGACTGAGGCAGGAGGGTCACTTGAGGCCAGGAGTTGGAGGCTGTGTTCTCTTTTTTCCAGAACTCATATTAGACATATGTTGGAACCACTCTATCCTTCAAATCTCCTAACTGCCTTTTATAAAATCTTTTGTATCTTTATGATACATTCTGAGTGAATTCCTTAGTATTCTCTTCTAATTCATCAATTCTCTTTTTAATTGTGTGAGGTCTAAAGTTCATCCCCTCCATTAAGTTTATTATTTCTATGACTTTATTTTTCATTTTCAAAATTTGTAACAGGTTCCTTATTCCATTTCTGTTGTTCCTATTCCATTTCTGCATATCTTGGGGGCATTTTTAAACATCATTTTTATCAATGTAATGCCTTTATTTATCCCCTTGAGTATTCTGAACATGCTTCTTTTAGTCTTTGACCGACTTTTCTGTAAAAAATCATCTCATCTGGGATAAATTTTTGTTCTCATTGTTGATTTTGTTAGCTATCTTTCTTGGCATTTATTTTCTCCAAGTATTTTGGTATTGCATTTTGAAGGCTAATTCTAAGTGAAAGGCTTTTCTTCTTTGCTTCTCTCTTTCCCCTTTCTCTCCCTCTGTGCTCACCTTTCCCTCCATAGTGGTTCTGCAGCTGCCTCCACCAGGATCCCTGTGCTACTGTCCAGGACCAAACCTCATAATGGTAACAGGGAACACCACATTTTCTCCCCATCGTCTCCCCACAAACCAGTCAGTCTGATTCAGTTTCTATTCTTGAAATTGAATCTATCTCCTCCTGTCCCTCAAGACCCACAGCTCCATATAAACTGCAGCCTCCATGTGGAGCCTTTATTTAGCCTTTACGGGATGGACAACTTCATCCCCGCCCCTGGCTTCAAGCAGTGACCCTAGTTACGGTCCTATCTCAAGTGGTAAACTTTCAGTCCCTAGTACACTATGGGAGCTAAATCTAGCTTCCTGTTTCTGCACCCAGAACCTCTGCAGCACCATGGCTTCAATTATCTTTATGGTTAGCTGGCTTTCAGTTCTACAAACCTATCTTGTCTATAAGCCCACCTGTAACTTTTTTCCTTTCTTTAATTCTTTTAATGCATTATATATGCCATTCCTATGAATTTAGAGCAGAAAGTAAGTACAAACTGTGAGCTTACTGTACCATCTTGACAAGAAAGCACACATGACTTCTTTAGGATAAAAATTCTCACCAGGAGATTCACTAGGTCAAAATGTATGTACTATTAAGACTTCTGATTCACATTGTGAAACTGCCCTCCAGAAAAATGGTATGGTACATGTCCATCAACAAATAATACCCAGTTCTTCATATACTCAAACATCAGTTACTATCAAACTTTTAAATATTTGGCAAGTTCATAAATAAAAAAAACAAGTTCTCTTGCTCTAATTTACATTTATTTGGTGGTTAGTTAGGCTGAGTAACTTTTAATATGTTTATTGATATTTGCAGTAGCTCTTTTGTGAAATGCCTGTTCATGCCTTATATTTGTTTTCTAAGGTATTTATCTTTTACTGTTCTGAATCTAAGAATCTGTACTTTATTTGCATATAAAGACAATGAATCTGGATTCATCCCAGTTGATTAGTTAGAATGTTCTTCATTCCTCCTTTAATTATGAGCGTCTTTCTAACAAACTACTTAGTCCCTAGCAGAGTTGACTTTGCTTGACTCAAGCTGTAATATTACATTTTCTAGCAGTTTTAAAACGTTCACCCTAAGACAGCACCTTTCACTATAACTCACAGTTTTCCACATATTCTACAAAGTTAGCTATAGCATTACTTAATCTCACCAATTTCTCTTTCAAGGGAAAATTTTTTAAATAAGTGAAAACAACAAGTACAAAATAATGTACTTCAGTTCTTCAGATAATTTGAATATTAAATTCTTAAAATTGATGATTATAGATGAGAACTTAAGACCAATTCTCACAAACTTGGTCTTAAGTTCTCACCTATAATCATCAATTTTAAGAACATAGTACACGTTTCAAAAGGGAAAAGAAGGTCTCCTGAAGAGAAAAATGTATATGATGAGAAGCAAAATAGAAATACAGGTTAGGGAGTGACTGTGGAAATAAAACTTTGGCGGAAGGGTGGTTTATCACATTCTGAAAAATATGTTAATATGAAAGACATAAGTAGAAAAAAAAAACAAAATAAAATGCTGGATCCTTTACTAAGGGCCAAAGACTCAGATGGCACAATTCTAACTTCTTTTGACCCCATTCAAACTTCTTTTGACATCATTTGCTGTAACTGCCTTACAAACTTTAATATAATTTCCTGAGCCAGTTCCAAGTAATTCTACTGAAAACAAAGATAACAACTTACCCAAGATTCTTCCTCACAATCAAATACTGTCCATAATTTTGTAAGTGAATACAAGACCAAAGGCACTACCATTCCAAACCATAAAAGAGAGATAACAGAATTAATTAAAACTCCTTCCTTGCCATTCTACCTACATTCTAGCTCCAAGGACCTAATAATACACCCCTTGACATTTCCAAGAGGAGAAACTCCTCCTCTTGGCCACACCTGTTGAGATGAAAAAGCCAAATTCTCTCAGTCATATTGCAGGATATTTTCCACCTTGAAATCTTATACGTCTCAAGGGTCAGAGGACAGAGCTCCATGAGATTTTACCACGTGTTCTGCCTGACTTAGCGTTAGTTTGATCAGACTTAGCACTTTCCTGCTAAGCATCCAACTGTAAATAACACTTAAGATCAGCAAGATTTCTGGGTTTTTTTGTAATTTTACAAAGCTTTAGCCATTAAGTCATGATCAAACCACCTGCTATGGGAAAGCAGATGCACATGGTATTGCAGTAAAGTCACTATAAGTGACCTCAGTGACTGTCCATTTAACAATCCTTTGCTCTCTACTGTTGCTATCTGGCTTTCGGCTGTTTCCAAAGCACAGGCTGTATAACCAGACATTAAATACTTCCCCTTGTGTAGCCACAACTGAATTATACAAGATATGATATGTTACTTTAACAAAAACAACAAAAATCTCTTAGCTACTGACAGAGCTACATCAACTATCAATTTTGCCTAATAGTGATGAAGAGTGAAAGAAAAATATCTAAAAGAATAACTTTAGTAACTATTTTAGAGGTTTATAATACAAAAGAGGCATTTCTCTTTGTTTCCATTTATCCATTCTCAGGATTCCAGAAAGTCAGTATACACTCTTTTTATTATCATGCTTTCTTGATTGAAGCATTGCATAAAACTCTGTAACTTCATTGGCATGTATTTAATCTTATTTCAAAATGTGCATTTTATGTTCTCAAGTCTCCTCTTGCAATTATATCACTAATGAAAAATTACCATTGCTGGATTGTCTTATAAAAAGTAAATAATCATTGTAATAAAAGTTATTCGTCTGCATATATTCCAAGACTTGCAACCTAACCTAACCATCATATATGTAATTTCATTATGCTTTAAGATATAAAACTTCAATCTGAGACGTAATAACAAAGGACCAGGCTCTCCACTGAGTTATTTGGATTTTAACTGCAGATGTATAGATACCTCGTTAAGTTGCCTACAACCACATAGAAAAAAGGTGGGAGAGTCCAGCCTAAAATAATGATTAAGAGCACCAGTTCCAAAACCAGAGCTTAAGCTGCCTCTGCTACTTACTAGTTGTGTGACCTTGAGCAAGTTACTTAAACTCTATGTGCCTCAGATTCCCTATCTGCAACCTTTCTTTCCCTACCGAACTTCCTAAAGAGCAATTTAAGAAAACTGCCGAGGATTCCTATTGTTTATTTTTGGCCCTGACCCCCACAGGGATCTGGCTTCAACCACTGCCATTCTGCTAAAACAATTCTCTCCAAGGTCAATGGCCAACTCATACTTGCTAAAACCCAGCACTATCCTCTTGGTCATTAGGGAAACAGTGGGCACAGTTACCTGCATCTCTTTCTCAAAATCCTCATTTCCCTTGGTTTCTATGACATCGTCTCCCTTTTATGACTATAACCTAGGCTCCCTTCTTCTGTCTCTGTTTCAGGTCTTTCTTCCTCTGCCCTTAATAGCAGACACTATCTGCATCCTTTCTTTTTCTACTAAACTTCCTAAAGAGCAGTTTAAGATAAATGGCCAGAATTCCTAAGATCATCAGATAAATCCTACTCTTCTAACTCTATAAAACATTCTTCCTTTAGGCAATCTCATCTTCTTAAAATGAGTTCATTACAGATAACTCTGAAGTCCTCATCTCTATTCCAGACCTATATTTGAAACTGTCTTCAGGATATTATAACATGAAAGTCCTTACCTGCCAGTACCTAAGATTCAATAAGACCAAAATCAAAGTCAATATTTTTCTTTCCTGTCTTAAATCTGTATCTCCTAGTTTTTTCTTTCTTTCTTTCTTCTTCTTTTTTTTTTGGTTTTTGTTCTTTGTAGAGATGGGGGTCCCACTCTGTTGCCCAGGCTGGTCTCAAACTCTTAGGCTCAAGCAATCCTCCTACCTCGGCCTCTCAGAGAGCTGGTATTACAGATGTGAGCCAACATACCCACCCTGTTTCTCCTGTTTTTATTTTTAAATTAATGTCATCATTAGCCAGTCACAAAAGGACAAATACTGTATGATTCACTTACACACAGTACCTAAAATAGTTGAAGTGTAGAGACAAAAAATAGAATGGTGGTTGCCAGGGGCTGGGGAAAGGTAGAAACAAGGAGTTATTGTTTATTTGGTACATTTCAGTATGAGCTGTTTAAAAAGTTTTGAAGATGGATAGTGGTGATGGTTCCACAATAATGAGAATGTACTTAGTACCACTTGTTAAATGGTTTAAAAAATGGCTAAGGATTAAAATTGTAAATTTTATCCTATGTGTATTTTACCACAATTTAAAAAATATATAGTAATATATGTATAAGTTACAAAATATATATGTGTATATATATAAAATACAAAACATATATGTGTATATATATACAAATATACACATAAATTATATTCATGTATGTATCCAGACACCATAAACAGTTTGTGTGAAAGTCAAAAACAAAAAACCATGTTGAATTTGAAGAAATCAAAAATTCAGAAAGGCTTGGGGTGGGGGGAATCAAAACATTCATATGCAATTGACATTATTTCTAAACTACATTTGATCTTAAGGGTCTGAGGCTACATACTATTCTCCAAATACAGCAACCATATATTATTTTTTGGCATCATGAAATTAGAACAGAAAAAATGTTAACAATTCTTATCCAAAATGAGAGTCTTCTCTAGCTTCAAAGTTAGGAAACTTTCATCAGATTCCAAAAGAATTGTCAAGTTTTTCTAGGCTGAGAATGCAGAGGAATCTTACTCGCATTAAGTTTAAACCACAAAGAGTCTCACAGCTCCATGACGGCTCTCTGAAATGACAAGTAGTACTTGTTGCTTTTGGAGAACAACCTAGCGCATAAGGAGGAAAAAACTGCTCTTTGCCTGTATTCTCTGAATATTTTGCAGATTTGAGCTCATGTTGCAGTTCATTAGAGCCCTGTTATTACATTAGACACAAGGTTATGCCAATGGTTCCATTTTCAGGGTATCTCTCTCATCCATAAAATGCAATCCAGGCTGAAAAATCTGGCACATAAAGTCCTCATTTGAGAGAATATCTCTATGTTTTACATATGTAGATGAGCATATACAGATAGATAATAACTATAAGTAATAATGAATAATTTAAGGTGCAGGACTATAACAGAATTTAAGAAAGCTTTCATCACTTTGCAATATATTTCAGCTTTATAAATGTCCTACAGTCTTACACTAAAATATTTCATTTCCAAAATGAAATCTGGCACATGGTTAATTTATTCAAACACCTGGTTCCTATTACTTACACAATATGTCTGAATGGGAAAATACAGTGTATTTACACACTTACTGATAGAGGACAGAGTATGTACAAGTAAGAGACACATACCCAAGGTCTCCCTACTCCCACTGAGGTAACTGCCCACATGAGACTGAAGAAACAGGTAGAAGAAAAAAATCAATGAAGAAGAAATGCCAGTACTAAATATTTTCCAAAAAGCTAGGGTAATGGAGAGAGAGGTGAGTTTGGGCATGAATAAGGTCAATCCTTTTGTTTTTGTTTTTTTGAGATGGAGCCTTGCTCTGTTGCCACCCAGGCTGGAGTGCAGTGGCACAATCTCAGCTCACTGCAACTTCTGCCCCCCAGGTTCAAACAATTCTCCTGCCTCAGCCCCCCTAGTAGCTGGGATTACAGGCGCCCACCACCACCCTGGCTAATTCTTGTATTTTTAGTAGAGACAGAGTTTCACCATGTTGACCAGGCTGGTCTCGAACTCCTGACCTCAAATGGTCCACCCGCCTTGGCCTCCCAAAGTGCTGGGATTACAGGCGTGAGCCACCACACCCAGCCAAATAAGGGCAATTCTGTATCAAAAGCAGAACAGCATACAGTCAAAGAGGGGGGGAGGGGGGAAGAAAAAAGTTAAGAGTAGAGAAAGAATAAAGATGAAAGAGAAATAATTTACAAACTTTAGTTAAGGCTTGAGTCTGAAGAAGATGCATCAGAGTATAATTTCCTAAACTTAGGAATCTCTACTTTTTTCCTCCTAATTCAGGGCACATGTTCTATAAATGTTGACAGCACATGACTTGATGGGACAGACAAGCCCATTTTGCTTTTTCTTGTAGATCTTCAACACCAATCCTGCTACTTTAAACAAAAGCATGGCATTTCTGAATACCTACAATACATGGTTAAGTGAAGGAAGGAGACTTGAGCAGAACAAGAAAAGAGGGTCAATCCTGGAAGCAGCCAATCACACAGAATCAGTATAACACATCTCTGGGTTTGCACTTCCACAAACTAGCAGCAATGAATAATTCAGTGTCTTTGGCTGGTCAGAAACTCCATCACTGACTATGGAGTCTACACTCATTTGCCTTCTTTCTTGTATATTTATTGGCTTGATTTAACTATAATGTCATTTGACCCACCTTGTCTACTAGGGGCATGCTACACAGTCTAAGATGAAAGATGTTTATATGAATAGTTAAATATACCAGACTTCCAGATAAAATTTCAACATTAGGTCTCAGATTTAATCTGCTGAAACTGTATGAGTCAGTGTAAAAGGAACAATCAGGCTTCCCCTACTGACAATTGATTTGAAACCTAACACAAAAGAAATTTAAAATGAATTTTTTTTTAATTCTAGTCGGCCAATTAACTTCAGCCAACAGGGATATCTACACTTAATGCTTAAAATCAAGAAAATCCTCAGTTTCCTGATCTGTAAATGAGTGGCAGCAAGTGACCACTATCTAGGGTGCCTTCCAGGGTGGTATTATGACTACCGAAATCAAAGTAAGTTGGCCAATATTGGCCGCATTTTCCATGAAGAGAAACCTATTATCCTGCTTTGCCACTTTTAACAACATCAGAGCCATTTTCACCTGACTTTTTCCCTTTGGCCCACAGGTGATAGAAGTGCTACCCCCACTAAGACATGCAAGTTGCAATGCAAATGCTGCTGCCCTAGAAATTGAAGGTGTATGCTCTCTTTACAAGGATGGTGTTTCTGTGGAACCAATGATCAGGTGATACTTAGCCTCTCTACTATATTATGTCCAAACAGTAGGTCAGGAATGACAAGCTTCAAGTTAATGGCTTCAGGGTACCAGCTATTAGCATTTCAGTTTGCTCTTATGTTCTCCCACTCCATTTCTGGCTGTTACCTATTAAAAGCTTCAGAGTAACAGAGACTATCTAAGTGCATCACTGAATTCACAGCAGTCACACGGAATCTAGAATAATAATTCAGACATTCTAAAGCATAACTGATGTTAGTGTTTATTTTTAAAAAGCACATTATCTCATAAAGTAGATTTGAGATCATCTCTTCTGAATCCTATTTCATTCAAGAGCCAGTTTTGAATGTTTTTATTTTATTTTCATTATGTTCTTATCTGCCAAAAGATACAGTGTGTGTTGCCATTTTGCACTCAATCCATGCTGTCAGAACTGCCTGGAACTGTGGAACATAGCAGTGCACCACCATGGGCAGCACACAGCTCTTTCTCCTCTCCTAGGATTCCCCACAGCTTAAAAAGAGTCATTTTCTCACTTATGGCCTATAATCTCATAATCCAACAAATGCTTCTAAAGAAAGTTCATCATGAAAAAAGAATGTGTGTGTTTGCATGGGCTTGGGGCAGTGTATCAACTTTCTCATGCAACCCTCTGAGACCACTTAACAGTTTTCTGTATGCCAAAATACATTCCAAATCCATCCACTTTTCCCATCTCCACTGCTACCCTCTTGGGGCAAGCCACCACCATCTCTCGCCTACAACATGCCAACAGCCTCCTCCTGATCTCCCTCTTGTCCCCTGCCTATGATCTATCCTCTAAAGCAGTCAGCAACCTCTTTTAAAAAGTAGATCAAATCACGTCATTCCTTTGCTTAAAAACTTTTACCTTCTTAACGAGCTCCCACTGTGCATAAAATAAAATCTGCACGCTTTATCATGACTGTCTTTCTTAATCATAGCAAATATCTCCCTCAAATCTCCCTCTCCACAATTCTCAAATCATGTAAGCCTTCTTTCTGTTTCTCAAATGATGTTTCCTCTCCAAGCTTTGCACAACTTTCTCTTTCTCAATTAATTCTCCAAGTGGCCCAATCCCCACCATCCTATCAAAAACAGTGCTCTCCCCCAGTCACTCTCATATATCCTGTTTATTTATTTGTACTTAATTTTTTTCTCTCTCTCTCTCCCACTAGCATGTAAGCTCCATGAAAGCAGAGACTAAGTATACTTTCCTTTCTTCTTTCATTCAGTAATTATTTTATGTCTACTTCATGTAAGGCATTGTTGGAGTTACTCAGAATAAGTAGTGAACCAAGGAGGCAAAAAAATTCCTCTTCATTCGCACTGACACTCTGCCCTGTTCCTCACTGAATCCCCAGACAGTGATGTGTGCCTTAGGTTTTCCTGTGCTTCAGTATACCTCTTAAAGATATTTTCATTAAATCAACCAAGTTACTAATGAATAAAATCTATTGAGACTGGTCACACACATATATTATTAATATATAATGATAATGTCAAAAAGCTTAGCTCTAACTCTTAGAGCTGAGTGTGATCCAAATGCTACTTACTATTTGCCACTCCTCTAAGAAAAAAACTTGTTTCCAATTCTAACCTCTTTTACAGTTTCTCATAAATCACAATCCCTCCCCACCTTTCCCCACTCTGCACCCCCACATACACTATACCACCCTGGCAGAGGTAAATGAACTGAGTTCACTGACACATTGAAACAGCTTTGATATATATGAACATACCTGCAATATCTGAATTCTAACTCCAAATATAGTCCAATTTTTTTCTTTAGTTTGGTTTTATTTTTTAACATAAGGAACATCATTTATCTATGCAATGACTGGTAATGAAACCTACTTGGCAATTACCTGTTAGATTTGTCACACCCAATTTAGCACTGCAGCAATTATAATAAGTAAAGCCCAAATGTGAAATCACTTAAACCTCATCTCTTTTTCGCTGGTAGGATGCCCCGAGTCCCACCCAGAGGAGCCTCTCCTGCCAACACCTTGACAGCTCACCTATTTTCAGGTCTGCTGAGCTACGCCTGGCTATCTTTCTACCAAGTCAGGGAAAAGGAATCCTGGAAAACCACAAATCCATCTCTCTTGTTCCACAGTAAAAGTATTTACTCCTGAAAGTCACCATGTAACCATACATACTCAATTTATACGCTGAATCTAGTTGAAGAGCTAACCCACATGAAAAGACACAAGGAGAGCCAAATAGGAGTATTACCAGTTTAGGTTACTTATTTGATGTTTAGCTTTCATTTGTCTACATGATTTCAAGGAGTTTTCACAGTGGAAATATACAGACAGCAAGTATACTTTACAGAGCCCCTTGGAACAGAACAAGGTACTGAAAAGTACATAAAATCTTCAAAGATAAGAAAGATGCTATGAATATAGAATATCAGTTCCAGGTTTTAAGATGAAGTCCTCGTGCTCAATACTCACCCATAGAGCAAGGATATCTAGCTAGATTTGGCTGCTCATTGCAAGTGACTATAGAGTTACCGTTTTTCAGTACAGTTTCCAAAGCCCCACCTCAGGCCTGGTTTAGAATCTCCAGAAGTAGGATCTGTATGGTTTCTAAAGCCACTGAGGTGAGGTGATGATCAACCAGGTTTAGAAACCACTGATCTACAGAACCTAAGACCTGAACTTAAATGTCATCAGAAATCAGGCAGTTAAATGAGACATACATTATTTTCTTTGTCTTTTACATGCTGAGTATCATTCAGCATGTAAAATACACAGAAATGGAGCATGCATGTAAATTAATTTTTTTTTTTTCTGAGACAAAGTCTCACTCTGTCGCCCAGGCTGAAGTGCAGCGGTGCAATCTTGGCTCACTGCAATCTCCACCTCCCAGGTTCAAGGGATTCTCCTGCCTCAGCCTCTCAAGTTGCAGGGATTAAAGGTGTGTGCCACCACTCCCAGCTGATTTTTTCTTCTATTTTTTTTTAGTAGACACAGGATTCCACCATGTTGGCCAGGTTGGTCTCAAACTCCTGGCCTTGTGATCAACCCACCTCAGCCTCCCAAAGTGCTGGGATTACAGGAGTAAGCCACCATGCCCACCAGTCAAATTAAACTTTTAAAAAATGCAGTGGGTCCAATTTGGTCTGCTGCTCTTGATTTGGGTATTTTGGTATTTAGACTGTAACTCCTTGAAGCTGAGCACCATATCTCATTCATACCTCTGCCTGGTAGAGTGCCTGTTAAATTACTGATAAATATTTCGGTAAAGAGGCTAGGCATAGTGGCACATGCCTGTAATCCCAGCACTTGGGAAGCCGAGGCGGGCGGATCACGAGGTCAAGAGATTGACATGATCCTGGCCAACATGGTGAAACCCTGTCTCTACTAAAAACACAAAAATGAGCTGGGCGTGGTAGCGCAGGCCTATAGCCCCAGCTACTCAGGATGCTGAGGCAGGAGAATCACTTGAACCCAGGAGGTGGAGGTTGCAGTTAGCCGAAATCGACCCACTGCACTCCAGCTTGGCGACAGAGCAAGACTCTGTGTTAAAAAAAAAAAAAAAAAAAAAAATCTGTAAAGAAATCCCAGCTCTTCTGACATTATTGGAAATGCCACTTATGCAACCAAAATTTATTACACATCAACTACACACAAGGTTCTAAGGATACCAAGGGTGAATAAGACAGACAAGATTTCTGTTCTTACAGGGTTTACATTTTGTGAGAATGGAGGAAAAGACAAGAATAAACATTCATAAATAAATAAGCCAATTTCAGACAGTGATGAATATCATTCAGCATTAAAATGGGTGGACTTTGTGTCAAAGGTTTAAGGTTTTTCAGCCACACAGAAGTCAGTGGAAGTTACTGGCTTCTGAGGAACTGAAGAATACTCACCTGACTTATATAGCTTGAGCTCTGCCACCATACCAGTTGAATGACCTTGGACAAACCATTTAATCAATCTAGAGGAATTAAATTAAATGATCTCTAAGACTTTCTAGCCCTGAGATTGTATATTCTATTAGGAAAGAAGCATTAGCAAAATTTCACACACCAAGACAGTCACATCCGATCTAGAGTACCCAAACACTTTGAGGTGCCATTCCTCAATAGTTGGCTCTTGACATTTACACATTATTATAAACTGAAAAATTTTCCAAGCATTCCATGAGTCCACCTCTACAGTTTACCTAAGGCAAAAACCACAGGCTCAGATATTTATTGCCACAGTGGGCAACTGGCATGCCTAGACTAGGTTATGAAGCTGGCACTGTCATAGGGCCCAGGAAAAAGGAAATCAAATATCCACTTTAAAGTGATTATGGAAACCGGAAATTAGTTAAATTCTCTCATTCAGTAAACATTATTAAGAGACTGCAGAAAGCCAAAACAAAACAAAAACACAAACTCTTCCTCCAAGGACCTTGGTTGGTGTGGATTATGCTTAAGGTGGGTTTCATAGGCTTCATGAACCCCATGAAATTAAATACAAAGTTCCGTGTATATGGGCACTTGTCTAGGGAGAGAGTTCCATAACTTTCATCAGATTCTCAAAAGGGTCAAACTGGGGATACTATTACATATGACACTTTAGACAAGCTCTCTCTTTTTATTGAGACAGAATCTCACTCTGTTGCCCAGGCCGGAGTGCAGTGGGGTGATCTCAGGTCACTGCAACTTCCACCTCCTGGGTTCAAGCAATTCTCCTTCCTCAGCCTCCCCAAGTAGCTGGGACTATAGGCACGTGGCACCACACCTGGCTAATTTTTTGTATTTTTAGTAGAGACGGGGTTTCACTGTGTTAGCCAGGATGGTCTCGATCTCCTGACCTCGTGATCCGCCCGCCTCGGCCTCCCAAAGTGCTTATTTTACAGGCATGAGCCACTGCGCCTGGCCAAGCTCTCTCTTTAATTGTCATATGAATCCCCATTACATAAACAAAGAAACTGAGGTGTAGAGAAGTTCATGTGCCAAAAAACAGCCAAGAATTAGCAAAGCAGAAATCTGAACCCAGATATGCCAATCTCCAAAACATTTATTTTTTCCTCTGTGCTATGCTCACTTACGGAAAACAAACAGGGCTGTTAAAAAGAATGCCTCAGTGAAGCCCCCACAGACCACGCACCATAATCATGTGCAAATTCAAGCCTATTATTTTCTAGAGGCTGCAGGTGCCAACATCTTAATTTTTCAAATTCTGCCTCCACCAACTAGAATAAGATCATAGAAGAAGTACAAGAGCCCAATCTAGGGTCAGTGACTTTAGGGATCCTGTCCATTCAGAAGTCAAAGCACAGGAACATCCTCAGGCAGCCCAACCCCAAGGTCACTATCCTACACATCTCCAAGGCAGGAATCAGCTAACTTTTATTCCACCATTCAATTTGGTCTCACTTTCTGAACTTGCCTGTGGGGCTAACTCTTGGCTCTGACCTTTCATATTCACTCAAAGGGCTGTTTACATTTCATGAGTCATGTCACATTTACATAAAAAGGCAATCTGAAAATCATCTGCTATAAATGACAGAATCTGAAATAAAGATCCACTTATGTATTGTGGCATAACAGAAAGGACGTGGTCTTTGTAATCGGCATTCAGTCCCAATACCAGGTACTACTACCATTTAGTAGCTGTGTAGCGTTGGGTAAGTTACTTTACCCCTCTGAACACTGGTTACTCAATTTGAAAAACAGGGATAATTATATCTCAGATTTTAATAATCAACAAAGATTTGGTAAATGCCCACTATGTGCTAAGCACTGTTCTAAGCTCTAGGGTACCGTTGTGAATGTGACAGATAAGATTCTTTCCCTCATAAAGCTTATATTCCAGGTGGAAGAGACAGAAAAATAGCCAAATAAACAAGCTACAAAATATGCATGATTTTAATAACATTAATTACATTAAAATAGTAACGGCTAACAGTTCTTGATTAGGTACAACATGTCAGAAACCATAAAAGATGCTAAGTAATACCTTATTCAATTCTTACATGGAGGGATATAATAATATTTCCATTTTATAAAGAAGAAAATGAAAGTCCTGAAAAGTTAAGTAACTTCTCTAAAATCACATAGCCAGTAAGTGACAAGGCCATAACTGAAATCCAAACAGTCTAACAGCAGAAACTCACTCTGCACTGCATCAAGTGATTTAATGAAAGTAAAATCTAGACCAGGAGCAGTGGCTCAGTGGCTCAGTGGCCCACATCTGTAATCCCAGCACTTTGGGAGGCCGAGGTGGGTGAATTACCTTAAGTCAGGAGTTCAAGACCAGCCTGACCAATATGGTGAAACCCCGTTTCTACTGAAAATACAGAAAATTAGCAAGGCATGGTAGCACATGCCTGTATTCTCAGCCACTTGGGAGGCAGGAGAATGGCTTGAACTCAGGAGGCGGTTACATTGAGCCAAGATCTCACCACTACACTCCAGCCTGGGCAATAAGAGCGAAACTCCATCTGGAAAAAAAAAAAAAAGGAAAAGAAAATATAGTCTAGTGATGCAATGGAGGGAAACTGCTGAGCAGGTGTCATTTTAGGCAAGACACAAATCACAAGAAGCCAGGCCCAGACTAAAGATCTGGGGAGACAGTGCTCCAAGTAGGAAGAACAGCTGGTACAAAGGCCCTAAGGAAGAACCAGTCTGGTGGCTTCCAGGGACAGAAGGCAAGCCAGCAAGTCTGGAGCGTGGTGGACTACCAAGGGCACAATGGGAGGTGAGCTCTCCGAGCTACAGAACCCAGGTTGTTCTGGGCTTGTCAGCCAGAGCAGGAGTAGGATCTCATTCTGTTTGTCACTGAGTCACTGAAGAGTCTTACAGGCAGTGAGGTGACATCATTTGATATACATTTTTAAAATGAGTCCAACTTATGTATGGAAAATGGACTATGAGAGGGAGGAGACTGTTAAACGTTGAAGCAGAGAGGCCAAATTGGGAGTGCAGGAGTCTGGGCAAGTAATGATGATGGGTTGGCCTGTAGTAGTAGTAACAGAAGTGAAGAAAACCGTACAGGTTCAGGATATATCAGAAAGTCACATGAAGATTAGATGACGGTGTCGAAAACACCTACTAGAGCATCCGACACACAGCAGGCATTTACAAGTGCTAATTACCTTCCATGTCTAGCATTAAATAATAAGAGGTTTAAGATAAAACTATAAATCGATGGATATAATGTACATTATTTAGGTGATGGTTACACTAAAAGCCCACCCAGACTCTACCACTACATGATATATCCACGTAACAAAACTGCACTTGTACTCCTTACATTTACATAAACAAACAACCTCTAAATTGTACCCAAAATGACTCTTCGGCATCTCTGCCCCAATTTCTCCAAGGAAGCCCGTAGCTTAGAGAGTAAATTGGGAGTGCACCAAATTCAAACCACAATAGAGAATTGATCTATTAAAGGAGCTGGACTGTTAAATTAAAAATGTTTGTGTGCCAAGCTGAAACACAAAGGGATCACTCTTCTTTAACAATAAAGACCAGTTAAGAGGAGACTCCAGTTACACAATCTCCTCCTCTTCACCGTAAGGCACTTAGATGGAATTTTTTTTTAATAGAAAAGACAAACTCTTGAGTAAATGTAATAATTGTTTCAACAATATGCCCCAACCACCCAAGAAGTTAAAAAAAAGAAACTGGAAAATTGGGATTCTTCTATTACATGATCGGTTAATTGCTGCCTCAAGTCTAGGCTATATTCACACCAGCAAAGGGATGATGCTATTTCAGAGATCTGAAAGCCATTCAAGAAGCAGAAAGATTGCCTTCCAAATATAAATAAACAAACAGGCAAGCAAACAAACAAATAAGGCAATCAAAGGCTTACAAATGAGGCCAACTGACTGAAAGAATTTTCCCAAGTTGCTCAAAATGGGTTTCTTAGGGAAGGCTTTCCTTAATGTCCCAAACAGGAGATTCTATTACATTCTCAGTCATCTCACAAACAACTGTTCTCTGTAGCACTTGTCATTCATTATTTTTCTAACAAAAACAACAATTCAAAAAAAAAAAAAAACCCACAACCACATTGATTTAGGTTAAACGTTTATTATCACCAAAGGCAGGTTAAAAAAAAACAAAAAAATCTCCCTATGCTTCTTAAATTCAAAAAATCAGGCCCCAGGAATTCTGACCGTGGGCTAACAGCAATCCCAGGACAGGAGAGAAATTTTCTCTTCTAGATTGCCTCAGCCTAAGTTTCAAGGTGAAAAAGGAAATTAGCCTTAAAGATATAACCAATAGAACTCTTATTCCACTCTGAATTTTTAACTACTCAAATCTTCCTAATTGGTATACTGCAGTAGTTTGACAAAGTTTCCACAAGATCAATACTATTTTCATAATAATACTATTGTTTGCCTTTTTCACTGTGTCAACATTTCCACTGATGTTAAAAGAATGCTGGGTAAAACTGCAGGTGCCTTATGACTAATCGAGCCAGCAGTACCGAACTAAACTAGTATTTAGTTTATTTAATATCTACTTTTAATTGACAAGTAATACATATTTATGGAGTACAAGGTGATGTTTTGACATACGTATACATTGTGGAATGATTAAATCAAGCTAATTAACTTATCCATCACCTCGCATACTTTGTGGTGAAAGCATTTAAAATCTACCATTTTAGCAATTTTGAAATATACATTATTATTAACGATAGCCAACAGGCTGCTGTAATAGACCTCAAAAACTTACTAGTCACTATGTTCTTTATCATGCATTCCATTAAAAAGAGAAAGAAGAAAAAGGAAGTTAGTTTCACTTAAGGATGTCCTTGTTGAAGCAGGAAAAATTATTAATTCTATTAAATTTTGAGCTTTAAGTAGCTATCTTTTTACTATACTATGTGACAAAATAGGAAATATACATAAAGTACTTCTGATAAACACTGAAGTAAAATGGTTGTCTCAAAGAAAGTACATGTGTGATTTGAGTTCTGGGCTGAATTAGCCCCATGGAACACCATTTTTACTTGAAAAAATAGATGACTGACTTTTTTCTGGTTAATTAGACTTGAGTATTTGGCAGACATTTTCTCAACAATTAATAAAGTGAGCTTGCCACTTCAAGGAAAACAACTGACCATGTTTGATGCCAATGATAATCTTCAGACTGTCAAGAAAAATCAGAAATTTGGAAAATTTATATTTGCTACCTTGAGCTTGGGGCTTCCCCATACTTAAAAGATTTCTACCATAAGATCAGTGGTGATGCTGATGAGTGTGACCTTTTTTTAACATTGCATAATGAAATGCATGAACATTTGGAAGATCTGTATAACTCAGTGACATAATAATTTTCCAAATGATCAAAACGTAATGTTACAATATCATGTGAATGTAAGAGATCCACTCAAAGTGCAAAAGAGATCAACAGGTTTTAATATAACAAAGTAGGAAAGTTAACTGGGATAGCTTCAGATTCTATACTGCAAGTAACCTTTAAGAAATTATCATTTGTCTAAAGAAAATGGAATAATATTCAGCCTTAAAAAAGGAAATTCTGTCATCTGTGACAACATGGATGAATCTTGACTCTAGAGGGCATTATGCTAAGTGAAATAAGCCAGGTACAGATCTCACTAAAATATGGGATCTAAGACTCTAGAGGGCATTATGCTAAGTGAAATAAGCCAGGTACAGATCTCACTAAAATATGGGATCTAAAAAAGTCAAACTCATATAAGTAGAGAGCAGAACAGTAGTTGCCAGAGGCTGGTGGGATAGAGCAAAGAATGAGAAGATGGTAGTGAAAGCATACAAAGTTCAGTTGGACAGGAGACCTAAGTTCTAGTGATCTGTTGCACAGCATGCTGACTAGTTAACAGTAATGTATATTTCAAAATTGCTAAAATAGATTTTAAGTATTCTCATCACAAAGAAATGGTAAGTATGTGTGGTGACAGACATGTTGATTAGCTTGATTTAATCATGCCACAACCTGTACATGTAACATCACAGCATGCCCCGTAAATGTAATTATTATCAATTAAAAACAAAAATATTTTAAAAAAGAAACTATCACTTGACAAGTTTTGGAATAATATCAAAGAAGAATATCTACATTTAATAGCTGAAGAAGAATTAAAATACTGCTTTTTTCCTTTACTGTCTGTGTGAGGCCAGATTTTGTTCATATACTTCAACCAAAACATTATATTACAATGAGAAACAAAAAAGTAAGTATAAGAATCCAGTATCAAGCTACACATAAAGAGATCTGCAGAAAAGTAAAACAATGGCATTCTTCTTGCTAATTCTTTACATTGGAAAAGAGTTATTTTTCACAAAAAATGTTAAGCTAACTTGTAATGAAGGGATTTTATTGCTATTTTTAAATGAATAAAGGCTTTTAAAAATTCCTGTTTTAGTTCCTAGTACAGTAAATATTGATAGGTATAACCCATATAAACACAAGTTTTTGAGTCCTCAATAATTTTTAGGAGCATAAAAGGATCCTGAAGCCAAAAAATTTGTGAACCTCTGGCCTAAAGCAAATATATAATAGCTGCCTTCTCACACACACAAAAAGCAGAAAGAAGCCAAAGTGAATTTCTTTGGATTTTTTTGTGTAATTTGCTTAAGACCCACGGGCCTTACTAATTTGCATGTCTGATTTACTCAGAATCCTTCTTCCTCCTCCTCTCTGGCAAGAAACCACAGACAAATTCCATTGCTATTTCACAACCCACACTTAAGCAAACTGCAATGCAGTGGTATAGACATGGAGATCATCCAGCCTGGCAAACAGGGATAAGGAGCTCAACTCCAGGGTTTTCCCTCCCAGGGCCCTTTTCAAACACCAGATCCACAAAACTCAGCATTAGTTTGCTCAAAGCAAATAGTTAATTTGTCCTTTCAATAGAAATCAAAAGAACAAAATCACACAGCGAGTATCGCTTCAGCCCCTAGACTGACCCTCTACCATCCCCTTTTTCCCAAGCAAGTAGATGTCTAAACCACGAAAAATCAACAAATCAATCCACAACAAATATTTACATTGTCTACATAAAAAGAAGCAGGGGGTATACAGTCATAAAAAGAAAACTAACAATACAGGTAATAAAATTAAAATGCCATAGTAATCCATGCTGTAAGTAAGAAGAAAGGAGAAAAAAACTCTGTGCCTAAGCTATCAAAGGAATGAATAAATAAGAAAAGAAAACAGACTATTAAAAGCAGGCAAAAGGGTAGCAGAGCTGAAAAGTTAGTAAAGAACAAGACACTCAGACATCACTGATTAGACCTTTTGGCTAAAATTCAGTTCCAGCAGGGGGAAAATGGAAGATAAGACTGGAATGATAGATTGCACCCTGATTATGGAAGGTTCTGAAAGTAAAGCTAAGGAGTCTGGATTCTATCCTGCATGTAATGAGGAGCCTCAAAAAGCTTTTGAGTAGGACAGGAACACAATACAAGCATGTTTGTTATTTGTTGTTCTGATTTTTAAACACCAATCTACTTATAATATGGTTACAGCGAAAGAAACCAAGACCAGAGGCCAAAGGCCAGATAAGGAGGCTACTGTAAAAGCCCAGGCAGACAGGAGCTGGACCTGAACAAGAAGACAGCAATGAAAAGGAAAAGGAATCATGAGTTACAGGTAGGTAGGTGGATCTGAAATCTCATATGGTACCAAGACACATGACTGGGAAAGGTGGGGCCATACACAGAAATAAGAAAGTCAATATCTTTAACACAACTACTGAGGGCCCCACGAAGCTAGTTGTTGTGCTGGACAGAAAATGCAATACGAGTTGGAGGTAAAGATATTTTATTTTATTTATTTTTATTATTCCTTTTTTTTTTGAGATGGAGTTTTGCTCCTGTTGCGCAGGCTGGAGTGCAATGGAGCGATCTCGGCTCACCACAACCTTCACCTCCCAGGTTCAAGCGATTCTCCTGCCTCAGTCTCCTGAGTAGCTTGGATTACAGGCATGCACCACCACGCCCAGCTAATTTTGTATTTTTAGTAAAGACGGGGTTTCTCCATGTTGGTCAGTCTGGTTTTGAACTCCCAACCTCAGGTAATCTGCCCACCTCAGCTTCCCAAAGTGCTGAGATTACAGGCATGAGCCACTGCACCTGGCTAAGATATTTTATCTTAAACATGCTGGGGGAAGAGGTAGATGGTGGCACTCAACACCCTTCCAATATCCTATTATTGTGCCTTCCTGTGGTGCAGAGGATGAAAAGGTAAACACTACATTTGTCAGACCCTTTTGCAGTTCATGTTCTGGATCAGAAACAAGCTTCACCAATTTAATGGCAGCATGTGAAAATCAGAAGTCAAAAATAAAATGGAGGCCATCACCTTGCTGTTTCAACTTTTTTCACAGGCAACAGTCATGTGGCAATAACATTCCAGAATCTGGCCATTAACTTTGTAGTTCTCAAACACCAGTTGTAATGGTGGTACCTTCCTGATCCCAAGTACAACTGTGGTTGTGTGTTCTTACAAATCAACAGTTCTAGGAATGACTCCTGATTCTCAGCCCTTCCGGAGTGTGACAGATGAGCAGCTACCCCGGCAAGACAGTCTATAATATTGTCTCAGAAGCCCATCTCTGGAGGCTCCACCTTCGGCCCATTTCTCTGGTCCTCCTGATGACTTTATATGAACCTATTTCCGTATCTCACATAGTTTCTGTTTCCTACAACTAAATCCAGCCATACATAATGGGTTTAAGTAAAAGCAGAACAACCAAGTGAAAATAGTTGATACACAGTTAAAAGAATGGAACTTAAACCCTGGAAACAGAGCCAGGCCACGGTGCATGAAAATAGGTACTATCTACACAGACACAGAAGTCTGAGCCCTCATACTACATTAATCCATTCTCTGGAATTTCTACAACTCACCTTGGAATCAACAAAGAAAAATCCTCTAAGCTTTCTTAGGTAATTATACCGACATCTTACATTTACCTGGAGCTTCGAATGTAAGCAGAGGTATATTAAAGAGTTATTGTTTCACTTTTACCTGGTGTAGGAGACCCAAAAGGGTAATATTATATTATAATCTCTATTTTAAGAAATGAGAGAAGCAAAGCACAGGGAAGGCAAACAGTTTGCCTAAGGTCATCAAGGGTACGTTAGTGGCCCAACTAAAGTATTTCCTGCTTTAAACCTATTTTCTCCTGTTTGGTTAATTCTGACCACGTTCTAAAATAAACATTAAAATTGTTGCTATAGAAATATTAGGAGCCTACGAGGGCTTGTAAAAACCACAAAGAATTAAATGGGGCCGAACTTACGACCATGGAAAAAATAAAAATTCCATGTGTAATTTTCTTCGTCGATTTTAACCTAAAATGTGGGGCTTGTGGCAGACCCACTGTTCCTATGACATGCTTCCAACCGAATTCTGAGGAACAAGTGTCATCCAATTATTCCAGCAGCTATTCATTTATTTTTCTGTCATTCTATGAGTTGGAAAATTAACAGCGTTGTGTTTACAAACCTTCACTAGGTCCTTACATAAAAGCTCCAATGTGTTTATGTTACACACAATTCCGGTCTGAAGAAGCTCAAAAGCAAGTTAATATAAACCTATTCTGAACAAATGTGCAGAAAGTAGCCCTGTTAGGCAGAGGTTATGCTTTGACCCTCCCAACTTTCTCCACAGAATGTACAATCCATCACGTACAAAAACACAGAGAAGATGTGAGGTGTTGGTAAGTACCCCTGTTAGTGAGAAATTCTGCTAATTATTACACCAAATAAGCACAGTTAACAGGCCATGGCCACAAGAGGTGCATGTTTCAGGGCATTAAATAGCTGCCTAGGGTGGAGAGGAATATATTACACTATGCCCTGTACCAATAAAACAATTTCCCTGACACCTAGAAATCCAGTCGGCTGGAGCAAGATAACAAAAGCATTCTATGGCGTGGCTGCGTGGAGAGTGATACTTCAGTGCCACCTAGTGACTTGCACATTTCAACTTAGGCGTTCTGGGAAACTGACACTATCTTCCACCTATGCTTGGAAGTAGGAAAACAAGAATAGAAGAAATCACATTTTGAGGGTTCCCCAAACTAAATGCTTGCTTTTTTGAAAGCATATATATATTTTATTCTTTTCTTTTTCCCCCTACCTTGGCCTTTTTAAATAACCACAAAATAGGTATATCTCAACATGAATTCCTTCAAGTAAAATCAAAGGCCCTAGTAATCAGCCGCTTCCCAGAAATACATTTTACTTTACCAATAATCGTCTGACAGAAGCTCCTTCAAAATTAAACCTTAAGAACTTTCCAAGGGAGGAAAGGAAGAGCAGATATGAGGTAAATTAAGACTGAATAGAACTAAAGGCTTTGAATCTGAAAGACAAATATGAAAAGTGGTAAACTTTATATATTAGCATAATGCTAATGGTTTAAAAAGTAGGAACTGTGTACCAAGATTTATATGACAATAAAAGACCATGTGACCTCTGAGCAGTTCCATTCTACCCTTTGAACCAAAATTACTTTTCCCATAGAGACTGTTTCCAAGCTGATGATTTCTAATGTAGCATCTAATAGACATACTGAATATTCCTTCTGCAAATACAGTTAGTCCCAATTCAACACTAGTGCCAAGGAAATCCATGTCTTTTTGTTTTTTAGACGGAGTCTTGCTCTGTCGCCAGGCTAACATGATCTCGGCTCACTGCAACCTCCACCTCCTGGGTTCAAGCAATTCTCCTGACTCAGCCTCCCAAGTAGCTGGGACTACAGGCACATGCCACCACCCCCAGCTAATCTCTGTATTTTTAGTAGTGACAGGGTTTCACCATATTGGCCAGGATGGTCTCAATCTCTTGACCTCATGATCCTCCTGCCTTGGCCTCCCAAAGTGCTGAGATCACAGGCGTGAGTTAATGGTTTAGTAAAAAGAGATGTGGTATGTATTACTGCAGATACAGTCATGAACAAAGCCAAGTTACTGCCTCATAAAGTTTACATTTTAATGGAGGAAGACAGACAAAAAACAAAACAATGTATCACATGATGATGATACAGAGAAAAATAAAACAGGATAAAAGAAGCAGAGACTACCAGCAAGCCACGAGATAGGGAGTGCTATTTTCGGGTAATCAGAGAAAGTCTCCTGAGAATGGGATGTTTAAATAGAGAACTAAAGGAAGCAAGTGAACCAGCCATGCAGATACCTGGGGGAACACAGTTCTACAAAAAGAGAGAAGAGAAAATACAAAGGCCTGTGGCAGGAAGCACTAGCCTATTAGAACAAATGAGGGCCAGTCTGGGTGGGTTAAAAAGAAAAAGAAGAATAGTAGGAGAAGAAGTCAGAAACAATTCAGGGAAAAGATCAGAAAGAAAGCCAAAGAAGTTGTTTTTGTTATAACAGCAGCTTTACAGCAATATCGTTAACATACCACACAATTTTCCCCTTCAAAAAAGTGTACAAGCCAGAAAGTATATTCATAGTTATGAAATCGTCATTACTACTTAATTTCAGAACATTTTCACTACCCCAAAAGAAGCCCTGTATCAATTAGCAGTCACTCCCTGTTCCTCTCTCCTCAGCTCCCGGAAATCACTAATCTATTTCCTGCTTCTATGGATTTGTCTAGTCTATGTGGCCTTTTGTCACTGGCTTCTTTTACATAGCATATGCTTTCAAAGTTCATCCATTTTGTAGCATGGTGCCAGTACTTCATTCTTTTTATTGCCAAATAATATTCCATTATATGGATATGCCACATTCTAATTTTACATTCATCATTGACTTAATGAACGAAGGACTTAATTAAGTCAATGATGAATGTAGAACTAGAATGTGGCATATCCATATAATGGAATGGATGGCGTTTGGGTTGTTTCCACTTTTGGCTATCATGAATAATGCTGCTGTGAACATTCATGTACAAGTTTTGTATGGACATACATTTTCATTTCTATTGGGTAACTCAGAGTAGAACTGACGGATTATATGGTAACTGTACATATAACATTTTGAGGAAACATAAAAGAGTTTGAACAGAAAACAGAGATGGTCTTTTTTTGTTTTTGAGGACTCACTTTGGTTGCTATGTAGAGAAAGGCAAGGAAAGAAGCAAGGAGACTAGTTAGCAAGAAACTGCAATGATTCACGAGAGTGATGCTAGTGGCTTGGAGAAGGATGGCAGAAGGAGAGGTCATAAGAAGTGACTGGATTCTGAATGTATTCTGAAGATAGATGCAACAGAATTTCCTGATGGATGAAATGTGGAATAGGAAAGACGGAGTCAAGGATATCTCCAGGATTTTTGGTCTGAACAATTAGAAAGATGAAGATGTCCTGTACTGAGATGCTGATGACTGTAAGAGAAACAATAAATATTAGTTCCCTCTCTATTCCCTTCCTTCTCCAGAAGTTCCCCACATTCCACCTTCAGAGATGCCTGCAATGTTTAATCATCAGAAGTAGTTGCTATATTTCTTAATTGACAATCCCTTTCAAGAAAGTCTCTATCATAGCCCCAACCTATAGCAGAGTCTCTTTAGGACTATCCTGGACAGTTTGCATTTATAATTTATAAATCAAATTCCAATTGGCAGGACAACAGCAAAGTATATCACAGGGCCAAAAACAGAAGAACAAAAATCCATCACAGTAAGTGGTTTTTCAAACTACATCTCACAAACACCCATTCAGAAGTGCCTTGTATTAGGAGAATAGAAGAATTTAAGAAATCTATAATCCAAGAACCTAAGAATGACTCAGAAGGAAGACCAAAGCCTAGCCTTGAAACGTGATAACTGAAAAAACAGGGCACTTTTCCTCTCTGGCACTGGCATCCACCAGACAAAGCACCTGGGTTATTCAATGCAGTGTCATTCATGTTCTTGGATATCACAGCAGTAAATATTTTATTAGAAAATAAAAAAAGAAAAGAAAGGGGAGTCTAAAGGGGAAATTTTCTGAGCTCAAATGCAAAATGTGTTTAGTTATCTTCAATATACACCTTTTCAAAGTAATCAAAATGTGCCTGCATACAACAGGAATCAACAAGACTGTTTTAAGACCTCTGTAACCCATGATCCTGCTACTTTTGAAGGCTTCACTCAACATCAAAATAAACAAATTGTATCACATTTCACATTAATAGGTTTCTCTGCAATAAAAAAAATTCTGAGAATATTTTTCGTTTGAATTTATTTGGCCTTGAGAAACTCAATTATGACTAACTATAATTTCTCAGCAATCACTGGATGATACTTGGGAATTCTTGGAAATTACAAATTCCAAGTTACGAAATATTTTCAAATATAGTAACTTTTTTTGCATACAAAATGTAACAACTTTGGAAGTTGACATCAGGCTGCATTTTATAAACATTTAGTTAAACATTTATTCATGTCAATTCTGCAATTTTATGTTTGGAGTTTGGATTCAATACATTTTTTCTAGTCTCACACATTTTTAGAGGCCCCTGAAAAACTCTGTGGCTGAGATGAGTGGCAGCTATTTTCCTCTTCTTCCTGCTGAGTTCTGGCCAATGGAATGTGAACACAAGTGATGAGTGCCACTTCCAGGTCTGGCCCATAAAAAAACTCCTAAACACATTTCTGCAGCTCTTTTCCCCTTCTTGCTGGCTGGAATAGAGATAACCTAAGGTGACCTTAGAAGCCATGTGTGGAAGACGGCAGAGCTTCCTTCAGCTGAGATTCCTAAATGAATACAGAGAGGAAAATGTCCTACCACACTGTTTACCTACTCATTACTGTTACATATACAAGAAATACATTTTATTATGTTTAAGCCATTATAGACTATTTTAATGTAATTTTTGCAGCAAAAATCATATCAAGTTAGGGTAAGTTGCAGCAGTAACCTACCCTAACTAATATAAACCCACAGGGCTAGACTTAATGCCTACAGTGTCTCATAGATAAATGTCCCTGATTAATAATTTAGACTTTCATCGCTTTTATTTATGCAATTACTAAACACTAATAAAAATGATATCTAATGCTTGTATTGCAGTTGCTATGTACTAAGTTCTGTTCTAAATTCTTTACCTGAATTAACTTATTTCATCTTTATAACAACCCTCAGTGGTGGTTAGTATAATTATCCCCACTTGACAGATTATGAAACTGAGGTACAGAGAAATTAAGTACTCTGCCCAAAGTTAAACAATGAGTAAGTGACAGAGCTAGTACTCAAGCCCAAGTAATATGGCTCTGGCAGCCATGCTTCCAATCAGTATGCTATAAATGCGAAGAAACAAGGCGCAAACTTGAATTTCAACATAGCTTGATTTTCATCTCTCCCTCTCACCCAGAAGAAGGAAAGATAAATGGACATAAGAATACTCAATACCACTTTCCCATGTTTGTCACAGATATGTTTATTATTAACCTTAAAGAGAACTTCAGCTAACTCAAGACAGTTCTGATTTACTGTGAATCCTGACTTTTAAAAGGTGTCCACCACATATGTGGGTAGATGAGTCCAAAAGTCAATGGAATTATATACACGCTTTCATGAAAATGCAAATGTCTCTGAAAGCAGCTAATAAGTAAATGTGTACTTTTCCAAAGAAGCAAGGATTAACTTCATTGTGGGTTAAATTAGCTGAACATCAGAAAAGGACATCCAAAATAAACAGTCATGTACTGGTGGTAGCCAGGGGTGATGTGACCAAATGCACACTTGAGAAGGAATTCCAAGGGTGGTTGTGAACATTTTTCTGATTCAAAGTAAACAAAAAAACAAGGCAAGTTTTGACACGGACAAGACATTTGAGATTATAAAAAAGCAACAGCCTCACCAGCAGGCCACAAATCTAGATTAAATGCATATTTCAGATGACTCATAAACCACCCCCAAAATGACTCTGTGCTCATAAGCTAAACAGAATCCATTTCTCCACTTACAAAGCTGCCTATCCATTCCATCAAGGTCCTGCTAAATGGAGTTGCCCCTTTGTGCATTAAAAGGGAAATTTAAAAGAAGCATTAGACCCCCCGCATTATCTTAGACTCGGGGAAGAAATAACTATTTCATCCCCTACCTCAAAAAAAGGCACAACCCCACTCCTTAGTTTTATCTCACTGGAGGCAGAATTGACCAGCAGTCATGTTTCCGAATCAAATGGTATTTACACATTCTGTGCCAGGCACTGTACTAGGAATGTCAACATTTACTACCTCTTTTAACTGCAAAGGATTTAAAACCTGAGCTCAATCTGGCAGCTAACCAAGAAGATAGGCAGATGTGCAAATGGTCAAAATTCGTACGGCTCCTTTTGAGTGTAACCATACGAAGGATCAAAGGATGTCAGGTTCCTAGACTATTTTAGAAAAGACATAAAACAAGCTATGCTATTGCAAATGTGGAAAGAAATCCCAAATGTTGGAGACATTGATCAGTCATTAAGCATCTCCTTAAATATCATACTGTGTGTGCCCAGGCCTGTGCTGGATAATGTAAAAGGAGTTTGCAACTAACATCACGTTAAAGCAACTAACAGTAGTTAACATAAATTGACATTTACTGTATGTCAGGCATTATATTATCTACCTTAGCCTATATTAACTCACTGAATCCTCACATCAACCCCATGAACAATCCAGCCAGAATTAGACACAGGAGAAAAATATATGAATCTTATTACAATAGAAAGTCAAAGCGTTTTATATGAAACAGTTATTTTTAGATGATTTCTGGGAATTCTTTCATTCTTTTTTTTTTTTTTTTTTTTGAGACGGAATTTCGCTCTTGTTACCCAGGCTGGAGTGCAATGGCACGATATCAGCTCACCGCAACCTCCGCCTCCTGGGTTCAGGCAATTCTCCTGCCTCAGCCTCCTGAGTAGCTGGGATTACAGGCACACGTCACCATGCCCAGCTAATTTTTTGTATTTTTAGTAGAGACAGGGTTTCACCATGTTGACCGGGATGGTCTCAATCTCTTGACCTCGTGATCCACCCGCCTCGGCCTCCCAAAATGCTGGGATTACAGGCGTGAGCCACGGCGCCCGGCCGGGAATTCTTTCTATACTTCAGGCCAGTGAATAATATATCCCTTGATTGTTATTAAATCGTATTCAAGATATCTTCAGAATCTGATCTGGAAATGATATAAAACCTGATCTTTAGGTTGACTACATTTTATCACAATAACCACAAGAAATTTACTCTCCTTAATGTAACATTAAAATTGAGGCTAGGTGAGGTGGCTCACTCCTGTAATCCCAGCACTTTGGAGAGCCAAGGCGGGCACATGACCTGAGGTCAGGAGTTCAAGACCAGCCTGCCCAACATGATGAAACCCCGTCTCTACTAAAAATACAAAAATTAGCTGGGTGTGGGGGCATGTGCCTGCAATCCCAGCTGCCCAGGAGGCTGAGGCAGAAGAATTGTTGGAACCGGGGTGGCAGAGGCTGCAGTGAGCCAAGATCATGCCACTGCATTCCAGCCTGGGCGACAGAGCAAGACTCCGTCTCAAACAAAAAAAAAAAAATTGAGGAGTCCCATGGATTTAATAATGACACCATGAAAAGAGTTATCTTCCCGTTTTAAAAAAAAAAAATCTATAAAGCCAAGTTCCAAAGTGAAAAAAAAAGAGGAAAGTCGGATTATAGCATTTTAATAGCAAATTCTATAGCAGAAAATTCATGAAATCTAGTGCTACTAATAAGAAAATAATTCTACATAGTGTCAAAATGAGTCTTCACATTTACTAAGAACAAAAGCATGAGGCTCCCATCTTTAAGGTCAGATTACGGTAATAGGTTGAATTGAGCCATCCATCAGGTAAAATAAATGCTTCTGGACAGTGCCTAGACTAAACAGGGCTAAGGATTCCTAAGAAAAACACCTCTTATAACAGTGGAGGTCAGCACAGAGGCCTGGTCCAGTGGGGAGATGCCCTTTAGCTGCAGGTCTGGGAGGCTACCCTACAAATTCTCATCAGACACTTAATCAATATCATGCCTTAGGACCTGAACTCCTACTATAAAATCAATATTACCTTTATTTTAAGTAGCAGGAGGAACAATGAGATTATCTTGTTCCTCACAAGTCTGTCATAGAAAATCTGGCTCATGGTGTGTGTCATCTGCTTTTGCCTGGAAGAAATGCGTTTGGTAGGCTTGGAGACAGTCTGGCAGTGCAACCCAGAGATCGAAAAAAGTGAAGGAAAAACACTCCAGTTCAGGGAAGCTGGGACCTAAAACTTCATTACAACCTAAAGAACAACAACGATTCATTAAAAGAAGATTTCTAAGTCTTTAACCCATCAGCTAGATACTAGATGACTCCCCAGATTTCTCTCTCTCGCCCTGACCTTCAGATTCCCTCACCACAACAGCCTCTTTGATGCTCCCTCGGGCGCCAAACAGACACCAGTCATGTGACTGTCCAAAGGGATAGCACCTGATTCACCCCAGACCTGCTTCTTCCTCTGTTTTCTTGTCTCAGTAAATGGTCACAACCTAGTGGCTCACACCTGTAATCCCAGCACTTTGGGAGGCCAAGATGGGCAGATCACTTGAGTCCAGGAGTTGGAGACCAGCCTAAGCAACGCAGTGAGACATCTTCACAGATAATTTAAAAAATTAGCCAGGCGTGATGGTGCACACCTGTAGTCCCAGCTACTCAGGAGACTAAGGTGAGAGGATCGCTGAAGCCTGGGTGGTCGAGGCTGCAGTGAGCCACGATCACACCACTGCATTCCAGCCTGGGCAACAGAGTGAGACCCTGTCTCCAAAACAAACAAACAAGCAAACAAAAAGCAATCTAGTTACTCAAGCTAAAAGCCTGAAAGTTTTCCCTGATTCTTCTTTTCTTTCAAACTTCCTTATCCTGTCTAAAAGTAAATCCTGGCAGCTTTGCCTACAAAATGTATCTTAAATCCTTCCCCTTCAGTCAACCTCCACAGTCACCAGTGGGCCAAGTCATCAGCACATCCCTTTCCTAATATTTCTCCCTAATTCTACTCTGGCCTTCCAATATTCCCACACAGAGCCACAGTGATCTTTATACAACGCAAATCAGATTAAGTTAATCCACTCACACACTCCTTACCTTAAAACACTCCAGTGATTTCTAATGGGACTGAATTAAATCAAAATCTTGACCACAACCTAAAGTCCCTAGCATCATGATCTGGCCTCATTCCTTTGCCTTTTCATTTCCTTCTCCTTAAGTTCTGGCCACTGACCACCTCTGTTCCTTCTACTTGCAAGGCTTTTCAGTGCCTCAGAGCTTTGTCCTTCAGCCTGAAATGAATGCCCTTGCCATCCTTTAGCATTCACATCAAAGGCGATCTCAAGCTACTGTATCTAAAGTTACCTCCCCTCAGTCATTAACATAACATACTGTTTATCGCTATTAGACATGGTCTTATTTACTACCTTAAATATTGTTTACTTTTTTTTTTTTTTCCCCACGAGTTTCCAGGCTGGAGTGCAAAGGCATGATCTAGGCTCACTGCAACCTTTGCCTCTCAGGTTCAAGCAATTCTCCTGTCTCAGCCTCCTAAGTAGCTGGGATTACAGGTGCCTGCCACCACACCCAGCTAATTTTTGTATTTTTAGTAGAGATGGGGTTTCACCATACTGGCCAGGCTGGTCTCAAACTCCTGACCTCAGGGGATCCACCTGCCTTGGCCTCCCAAAGTGCTGGAATTACACACGTGAGCCACCACTCCCAGCCACAGTTTACTTCTTTACTGGCCTTCTTCCACTAATAGAATGTTAATCTCCATGAGAAGAGGGAATCTAGTCTGTCTGTTACCACTGAATCCCCAGAGTCTGGTACAGTCCTGAGCATATATATAAGCCTCAGTTAAAATCTGCAAAATGAACATGTGGGAAGCAGCTGGAAATCTGATATTAGTACCCATCATACTAAAAGTATTAGAAATGTATTCTCCATCGAAGTATTACGATCACAGGTAAAATTTAAGAACAGACAGGGTGGCTCATGCCTATAATCCCAGACTTCGGGAGGCCGAAGTGGGCAGATCACTTGAGGTAGGGAATTCAAGGCCAGCCTGGTCAACATGGTGAAACGCTGACTCTACTAAAAGTACAAAAATTAGCCAGATGTGGTAGCAGGAATCTGAAATGCCAGCTACTCGGGAGGCTGAGGCACAAGAATCACTTGAACCCTGAAAGTGGAGGTTGCAGTGAGCTGAGATCATACCACTGCACTCCAGCCTGGGCGACAGTAAAACTGTCTCGAACAAATTTTTCTTTTTTTTTTTTTTTTTTTTTGAGACGGAGTTTCGCTCTTGTTACCCAGGCTGGAGTGCAATGGCGCGATCTCGGCTCACCGCAACCTCCGCCTCCTGGGTTCAGGCAATTCTCCTGCCTCAGCCTCCTGAATAGCTGGGATTACAGGCACGTGCCACCATGCCCAGCTAATTTTTTGTATTAGTAGAGACGGGGTTTCACCATGTTGACCAGGATGGTCTCGATCTCTTGAACTCGTGATCCACCCGCCTCGGCCTCCCAAAGTGCTGGGATTACAGGCTTGAGCCACCACGCCCGGCCTCGAACAAATTTTTTTAAAATAAGAACAGACAAATTTTTATTGGCCCTATATCTAACAAACATTTCTAACATTTTGCATTTTTTAAAAGAGAGATGTTCAAGAAGACAAGAAGAATAAATTCTCAAGTTTACATATGCTCTCAGCTCTAATTCTGAGAAGCAGATAATGACAGCGGAAGTTCAGATGATGTGTCCCATCACCAATATCACATTTGCCTCTACAAGTCAGTGAACTCAGTCCCTCTTTTCTTTATCTGTCCATTTGTCTGGCCACACCCTCCCATCACTACACACATTCTCACCTTCTCACATGGTTATCCACAAGCTTTGAGTACCTTTCTTCTAGTTCACTGACTCATTCCTTCTATCAAGCCAGAGTTGCTACAGGTCTTACCTCCTAGATAAAGCCTTTTTGGTTTAGCTGAAGAGGAAGGAAAAAGGAGCTAATATTCATTGAATGCCTCCCGCCCTCTGGGTGCTGTGTTGAATGCTTACAAGCTTTAACAAATCTGTGAAGTAAATCATCATGAACCCCACTTTGAGAGAAAAAATTCAGTCTTAGGTTCAGGACTTGCTGCAAGTGAAACAACTAAGTGGCGAAAACAGGATTTAAATCCACATCAAACTCAAAAATCCCAGTTCTTTCCAGGGCATCATTTTGGCAACAAATATAATACACATACAAATAAATCTTGCTTCTGCTGTTTCAACTGGATACACCCTTTCACAAATAGATCTATGTCACATTTCACTAATACTGGATCCTTAGACTAAAAAGTTCTTTGTATGCAATGGGTTCCTTTATTGCAAATAATAAAGCCTTTATAAAATTCCCTTATTTTCAATCTACAGACAAAATATTACAGTTGCAAAGGAGAGTTTCCCTTCCAACATTACTACCCTGACTTTACAAGTGACAGAAACTTGCCAATTTAGGTCACTGTAATCAGGAGGTCAATGTAATCATGCATTAGTCTAGCATAATGCATACCAAACATCCAGGGTACTCAAAGGAGACCAAAGCCTCTAAAGCCAGATGATCCCCTTGAAAGGCCAATGTCTATGGTCAATCTGAGCTTCCTTATTAATACATAATTTGATTCTTTCTTCCACAACTAAAAAGCAAAAAACAGACACACAACATTAAAATATCTCCCTAACACAATCTGCAGGTTTTCAAAACAAATCACGAGTAAAATTAAATTTAATAAAGCACATTATTGTCAACCTTTATTCATTGTCAACAATAATTACTTTTCATAATGTTAGATAACACCATGCAATCTTAAAAGGTTCATCCTTATTTTAAAAAAGGTATATACAAAATACTGGGCACAGATGCAAAACAAGTTGGTCGGCACATTTGTTTCAGCCCTTTTCTATGCCATAAGATATTAGACAATCTCTAAATATGTTAGCTGGGATAAATATCTTCCAAATCTATCCTAAATAATTCAGACACTTCTTCCTTTATGCTAATTTTCTCTGTGGATCATTATCAAAGAAATCACAAATCAATTTAAAATAGCATTCCAAGAAAAAATAAATAAATCCACATTCTGTTTAAAAGTAAGATCATATCAGGCTATTCAGTTCTTTACTCTTGAAGTCTCCATTTTTACAGCTAATAAAATGACAGCTTTTGAGACATGGTAAATCATGAGATATTGATTAAATTAAAACTTAAAAAAATTGTAGCAGCAAGAAATCACTTCAGATACCTTCAGTTTCTGTTAAGGACTGATTAAAACTTGACTCTTGGTAAGGTTCCTGTCTACAAAAGGAACCTTGCTTTTGTGATAAGATAATGCAAACAACAAAATATCGTCAAATCAATATTCATCATTTCTTTATTTTTCTTTTCCTTTTTTCCTTTCCTTCTCTCATATTCTTTCTTTCTTTCTGTTTTGCTTTTAAGATCATAGAGTGGTGAGTTGTATGGCATCAGGTTCAACCCAAAATGATAAAAACCCACACACTCTCCTCCCCACCCGAGCATCCTCTATGGGTGTAAATATTTCATGGTATTACCATCATTCACTCGGTGCTTATATTGTCTGATCAAGTCTCTATTTCTGTCTGTTAGATACTCTGGAGGATAGCGTTTTTTCATGTCTGCCGCTCAGTCACATAAAGCCCTTGCTTCTCAAAGGTTCTTCAAAGTTCAATAATTTATTAAACACTGTGCTGGGGTCAGTAAGCACTCACAGAAATGCATAACTACAGAATATGTGAGACTATTAAAGGGTTTCTTTAATAAAAAGGGTGACTTTAGAGAAAATGACAGCATTGTTATTTATACAAGAGAGGCATACTCTGAACAATTGTAGCTATCCTGTGCTGAAAGGCAAGAGTTGAAAATAAACAGGAGTACCTGTTTACCAGTAAAACATTAAGCAAAGCCATTGTGAAGCAGGCTATCTACAGAAACCTGATTCAGAACTCACGTTCCAGATTTCCCGCCCTCAGAATAATGACTAGTCAGGTTTCCATTTCTCCTCTTTCTAAATATAATAGAACATTTGCAATTTCAGTAAAATGCCCTGGAAGCTATAAACGAATGATATTTTTAACTTATCAGTATTACCCCCAAAGTCTATCTGTTACATTTATTCCTTCCCACCAATCTCTGAGCAATAGGCTGAGAAGGCATAAAACAGGAAGCACATATAATACATATAAAAACAAAGTAATACAAATTTGAGTAGTATATTTTGATCAGCAAACTATTTATTCAATTCACATCCATAAGGAGTCATAAGGTAATCAATGAGCAGACTAAGATATCACCCTATGTTCACAGAGACTCCATAATCTAGTTGGGTGAAAAGCACATATCCAGTGCTTAGAGTAAGACCCAAAACAGTATAGAATTCTATGCTCAACTGAGCGGGAGTCTCCCAGGGCCAAAGTACTTCATAGAAAGTAGAAACAAACCAATCTGAGTGCGAACAGTCAAAGGAAACTTTAAGAAGAAAGAAATTATTTTTTCCATATTAAATTTTGTTTTCTTTGATTTTCAAATAAACCTTAAGAAAAGAAACTTTGACATACAAATTAATGATTAACACAACAAATTAACTTCCATTCAAACATGGTGGATTCAAAACATGCACTTGGCTCCTTCCCAGAACCTCACTGGAATGCCTGTAAAGAAATTAAAACAATATACTGGGTGTAGTGATTCAAACCTGCAATCCCAGTACTTTGGGAGGCCAAGGTGGGAGAATCTCTCAAGTCCAGGAGTTGGAACAAGCCTGGGAAACATAATAAGGTGCCATCTCTACAAAACAGAGAAAAAAAAGAGCTGGGTGTGGTGGTGTGAACCTGATGTCCCATCTATTTGGGAGGCTGAGGCAGGAGGATCCCTTCAGCCCAGGAGTTTGATGCTGTAGTGAGCTATGATTGTGCCACTGCACACCAGACTGGGCAACAGAGGAAGAACCTGTCTCCAGAAAAAAGAAAAGAAAGAACAGGAAGGGGGAGGGGAGGACAGGGAAGGGGACAGAAGGGGAGGGGAGGGGAGGGGAGGGGAGGGGAGGAAGGAAGGGAGGAAGGGAGATAAGGGGGTAGGGAGGAAAGGAAGGGAGGGATAAAAGGAAAGAAGGAGGAAGGGAAAGAAGGAAGGAAGGGAGGGAGGGAGGGAAGGAGGAAAGGAAAGAAGGAGGAAGGGTAAGAAGGAAGGGAGGGAGGGAGGAAAGGAAAGAAGGAGGAAGGGAAAGAAGGAAGGAAGGGAGGGAGGGAAGGAAGAAAGGAAAGAAGGAGGAAGGGAAAGAAGGAAGGGAGGGAGGGAAGGAGGAAAGGAAAGGAGGAGGAAGGGAAAGAAGGAAGGAAGGGAGGGAGGAAAGGAAGGGAGGGAGGGAGAAAGGAAGGAAGGAAGGAAAGGAGGGAGGGAGAAAGGAAGAAAGGAAGAGAGGGAGGGAAGGAGGGAGAAAGGAAAAAAGGAAGGGATGGAGGGAGGGAAGAAGGGAGATAAGGAAGAAAGGAAGGGAAGGAGAGACTGAGGGAGGGAGATAAGGAGGGAAGAAGGAAAAGAAGGAAAGGGAAAGGGAAAGAAAAAGAAAAAAGGAGATAACAATAATAACAAAAATAAATCATCCAAGTCAATGAGAAAGATAAGAACAGATGAGCAGATAAGAGCACAGTGGCTGACGCCTAAAATCCCAGCACTTTGAGAGGCCAAAGCAGGCACATCACTTGAGGTCAGGACTTTGAGACCAGCCTGGCCAACACAGTGAAACCTTGTCTCTACTTAAAATACAAAAACTAGCTGAGTGTAGTGCTGTCTGCCTGTAATCCCAGCTACTCAGGAGGCTGAGGCAGGAGAATTACTTGAGCCCAGGAGGCATGGGTCACAGTGAGCTGAGATCACACCACTACACTCCAGTCTGGGCAACAGAGCCGGACTCCGTCTCAAAAAAAAAAAAAAAGCAGATGAGAGATGTTAAGAGATGAAAAAGGAGTGGCAAGTAACGTAACAACAGCAAAAGCTGAAGCCTAAAGCTCATGCTTGCAATCCCAGTACTTTGGGAGGCCAATGCAGGCAGATCACTTGATTCCAGGAGTTTGAGACCAGCCAGAGCAACATGGCAAAACCCCATCTCTACAAAAAAATACAAAAATTATCTGGGCATGGTGGTACACGCTTGTAGTCCCAGCTACTTGGGAGGCTGAGGCAAGAGGATCACTTGAACCTCAGAGATCAAGGCTGCAGTAAGCCAAGATCATACCACTGCACCCACCTGGGTGACAAAGTGAGACCCTGTCTATACATGCACACATGCACACACACACGCACACAAACCAAAACTGAAGGCTAACTGGTAGGCAGGATTGAGGGAGAAAAGGGGAAGACCGACAAGAAGTGAGCTCCCATGCCACCATCTCCAGAAAGGCTCAGGAGCACAAGAACCAGGAACTTCTGAAGGAAGTGCATTTCAACAGTGAAGCTGAAAACAGGAAGACTAGTTGGAAGTCTATCAGCAGAGTTAGACCCTAGATTCTTTCTTTCAGTCCCAACAGCCAGGCAACCACCACATCCCTGACCAAGTAAAAGATGAGTTTCACTGTCTGAAGCATTGGGCCAAGGAAGCCCTGGATCCTAGAGCACCTAGACCAGCCCAGGACACAAGTAAGAGCTGCTATGCAGTTCTCAGAATCTGCTCTTTTCCTCTGGGGCTAGGAAATTTCATGATAAAATGCCACAGTGGGATCATTCTTCATCCCTTTTGCTGGGCCCTTTTGATCTGGAAACTCATGCCTTTTAGGTCAAGGAAATGACTCTCATCATTTCTTTCTTTTTTCTTTTGAGACAGAGTCTTTTACTGTTGCCCAAGCTGGAGTGCAGTGGCACGATCTTGGCTCACTGCAACCTCCGCCTCAAGCAGTTCTCCTGCCTCAGCCTGCCAAGTAGCTGGGATTACAGGCACATGCCACCACATCCAGCTAATATTTGTATTTTTAACAGAGACAAGGTTTCGCCATATTGGCCAGCCTGGTTTCGAACTCTTGGCCTCAGGTGATCCACCTGCCTCAGCCTCCCAAAGTGCTAGGATTACAGGCGTGAGCCACTGAGCCTGGTCTTTATTATTTCTTTAATAATCCCTTTCCTTCTGATATTTTGGTTCTCATTCTATAACTCCTAGAGTTAAATATTGGACCAGCTTGACTGATCCTCTAATTTCATATTTTTCCTTTCTTATTTTCCATTGCTTTGTTTTGGTCTAATTTCTGGACAAATATTTTCAACTTTATTTTCTGATACTTCTGTTGAAATTTTAATTTCTGCTATCATATTTTTAATTTTCAAGGGCTCTTTCTTGCTCTCTAAATGATCCTTTTTTAAAGGTTGTATAATGGAAAATTTCAAACATACAAAAGTTCAAACATACAAAATAGAATAAACCCCTATGTGCCCATTACACAGTTTCAACAACTATCAACATTTTGCCAATCTCATTTGCTCTATCTCCCACCCCATTGTATCCTTTTTTCTTAATTATTTCAAAGCACATCCCAGACATCACAATATTCAAATTGTAATTATTTAGCATAGATTGCTAATCCCTAAGGACAACTTTTTTAAAAATGTATAACATTTTTTTAAATGTATAATAATACATTATTACAACTAACAAAAACAGTGTGAAGTTTCCATTTTATGAGCATCTTGTTACTGTTTCACACATCGTTTCTCATCTCTCTGGAAATATTAATTATAATTTCTTTCGAAGTTTTGAAATTGTCTTCTGCTCTCCATATTTTCCTATTTCTTTGGGTTCCTTTTCTTCTGTTTCTGTGCTCTGTCTCTTATCACTCCTATTTGAGGCATTCCTCAATCTTCAATGATCTTTACCTATCAGTTCATAATTTCAAGTGAGGGAGTACGAAACAGATCAGACACTGCATGTGCAGAAGCTTAGTTTGTCAACTGGTGGACCTCACTATAGAGAGATATGATGGAAACCGGCCCTTCTCTTTAGATATCTCCAAATGTCAACCTATATGTTTTTTGTTGGGCTGGTCAGTTTCCCTGAAGGGGAATCCTCATGTCTCCTTCCCTGGTTACAATGGTTACATAACCTCTCCAAATAACAGAGATCACAAAAGGCAGGCCCTCTATTCCTTCCAGCCTATAGATATGGTCTATTTGGACTATACAGGTTTTAAATTTCAGTTAGTAGATGGCTCATTAAAATAAAGAGCTTTCAAATACAAATCTACATGTCCTGCTTCTTTTGAAAAATCAGAATATCTGCAACATTGGGCTGACATTTACACACTGAACCAGAGTCCCTTTAGGCAGCATATGTACTTTTTACTGAACCACTGGCACCACCAGTCCCTGCTGTGTCCTCTAAACTGAGACAGAGTTTCAGTTTTCATTAATCATCTTACACCTATCTGGCAGGTGGGCAAAGTGGAAGACTACTGTTGTGTAATGAGATGTGACTGCATAAAAGGAAAAGGTCTTTGATTATGCCTTTGATTAATTTTATCTTTTGTTATCCTAAAAAAATGCTGAATAATCCAATGGAACAGTCATCTAAAGCAAAATACACCCAGCCCTCTGCAACAACAGACTAGTAAAAGCCTGTATGTTTCATACTCCAGAAAATAGATAGCACTCAACACCTAAGCACCCTTACCACAACTGTTTGAGCTCCTCTCAAAGAGTCATATGCCAGATTTCAGCTGCAAAAGATGGACAGAGAGAGGAAGAGAGAAAAAGAGATTCAGATTTGTCTTTTGAATTCCCATAAGGACAGAAAATTACCAAAAATGCCTTTCCTCCACCAAATCGGGTAAATCACAATGCTTTAGAGGTGTAATGGACCTAGTTCTGAAATCATTGACTTATAAAAGCCCCAGTGGGCTCTTTTCTTAGATAATATACTTGGGTATTTTATATATGGACATATTTTATATATATATATATATATGTATGTATGTATTCATATATACACACATATTATATATATGTATGTATTAATATATGACTATGTTTGGATATCTATGTGGATGACATGGCCAAGCTTAGCAAACACAGCAAGGAAATTCCTACCAGTTTGCAAAGACAGTTTAGATATGTTCACATGATTGTAAAAACACAAAATGATCAGCCATAAATATGTCCAGTGATGTTCAAGAGATCTCTTGTACAACATGGTGACTATACTTAATAAAATATATTATATACTTGAAAACTGCTAAGAAAGTAGATTTTAAGTGTTCTCACCACAAAAAATAAGTATGTGAGATAATGCATGTGTTCATTAGCTTGATCTAGCCATTCTACAATGTATACATGTCAAAACATCATGCTGTACACCATAAGTACATAAATTTTTGTCAATTTTTTAAAATAATTTTTTAAGAAGGTCCAGTGACAACGTTTTTTAAACTCACTGAAAACACAGACTTCACTCAGTTTCACATTTAAAAGTCATCACCATGACTCCTGGCTATATACCTATTAGCTAAAAACAACAATGCTACAAAACTTGCTTTCAGATTAACAGGCCTGTCATTTATCCTTTAAATGTTTATCTCCTTTGGTCACAATTTTATTGTAGTTAAACAGCAACTAATGTGTGACCAAAAGCATTCAAATGCTCTGAGTACACAAAGACCGCACTGTTCCTTTTCCAGCTGAATGAACTTTTACTCATGTGAACAAAAGACAAGATCCTGCTATTCTTCAAATTAAAAGGCAAGAAACAGCAAGGAAAAACATTGCACAGAAAACCTCTCTCTTAGTTCACTATATAAATGCTAATGAGAACAGTGAACCAAACAGCTGCTTTTCTCTTTCAAAAGTTCCAAAAATAATGAAAAATAATTCCACATCTCTGCAACTCTTTTAAAAGGGTTGCGTTAATAATAATTTGTAACCCACTATAGCTATTAAAGTACATATTATCTAATACACATAATATTACAGAAAAGATGACATCATGCAAACATTATGGCCAGAAACCCAAGAGTCAGGCAAAATATAAACACTCTCATGCAAGGGACCCAAAAGCAGTGAACAAAGACTTGACATTTGAAATCTGAAATTGTAAACAGCTTCCTATGGCCTTAACAAAGTAGGTGAAATTGAATCCCTAGGGCCTGTAATAATCTAAGAGAAGAAGCTGTTGCTGCCACCAACAATAGAAGGGGGTGAGAGCTCCCTGACCTATTACAGAAGGCCATGAACACCAGTCCTCGTTATCAGTTTCCTAAATGTGGATTTTCCGTTCTAGCCTTCTTGTTAATCTCTCTCTCATATAGCTCTCATACTGATACCTCTCTCATGTCTTTAGTTCTTAAATAAATTACTGCATGATCTTTTTTGTGGGTTGTTTTAATCCAGAGGAGTTGAAAGAAGGAAGGGAGAGGAACCTGTTTAAGTTTTGATATTAATACTTAGGATGGGAGAAGGAAATCCAAGGCCTTGGCGTTTATTTGCATCTTCTGCAAGTGTAGAAACAGTGTATTATCTAAGTTTAGATTTGCCTACAAGTGACAGAAAATCCAAAATAACAGGCTGGGACACTCGTTCTCGTGAAGTTCTCAGAGACCAGGCCCCTTTTAGCCACCACTCTGAAACTTGGGCCTCACCTTCAACATCCAAGTCCAGCACGTACATTCCAGGCAGCAGAACAGAAGGAAGGGCTGAAAAAGCAAAGGGCAAAGGGCATCCACCAGCTTTCTCTCAAAGAAACACCCCAAGAGCCGGGCGCGGTGGCTCATGCCTGTAATCCCAGCACTTTGGGAGGCCGAGGCGGGTGGATCACGAGGTCAAAAGATCGCGACCATCCTGGTCAACATGGTGAAACCCCGTCACCCCGTCTCTACTAAAAATACAAAAAATTAGCTGGGCATGGTGGCGCGTGCCTGTAATCCCAGGTACTCAGGAGGCTGAGGCAGGAGAATTGCCTGAACCCAGGAGGCGGAGGTTGCGGTGAGCCAAGATCACGCCATTGCACTCCAGCCTGGGTAACAAAAGCGAAACTCCGTTTCATAAAAAAAAAAGAAATACCCCAGAAACTCCCAAAGGATACCTCCTCTCAGTCACATGGCCATACCCAGTTGCAGGGAAGGCTGAGGAAATGCAATTTGCATTTTGGGCAATAATGCAGCTTGAAAATCCATGACTCAAGGAGGCAAGAAGGGATCTGTACAGTCCCTACCACAAGGAGACGTCCAAGTTTTACGAAACTAGGTACAGTTGATGATTTCATTCAAACAAACGGTCTTCTGAATAAGAAACTTCCAAGTGCGCCAAACTAAAGTGCCCCTGAAATATATGGACTTGAAAACAGAGTGCTTGAAGTACTCCCTATCATCCCTCTTGTCTATCTCAACGGCCTGGATCAGACAGCTGAATATCCTCATATTCTCTCGACGAGAGTCCTGGTCCTCTTGACTCCCACAGACCTGGAGCGACTCTCCTCTGGGTAACGTCAACCGTCCAAGCTCTCCAGCCCTGCAGCCCAGTCACCTCCCATCATTAAGAAAGAGAGGCCTTTCACATCCAAGGAGCAAATCTCACATAAATGACATTTGGCCGGTGCCCAAAGGTGACAGGGATGAGAGCAGGATAAATAAAGAATAATGTAGAAGCCAGTTGGGGCAGCCTTTCATTACCGCCCTTTCAAGAGCTATTAATCTTGGTCATAGTCAGTCGGCTAAACATAATTACTTCTTCTAACACGTTTTACACACAACTAGCAATGGTAACAGGTCAGCCCTTTTCCCTAGGAAAGACATGGCTCCTGCCTACAGTCATGAGAAATGGTGTTTGCACAGTTGTCCTAGCACTCTCTGTCTTCTCTAATACTGATGTCCAAAGGAAGAATCACTAGCAGCATATTGTCACACAATCTGTTAAGTTGCTACAGAAGTACCTGGAAGAACATTTCAAGACCATCAAAAATAACCTAAAAAAAGATTCGTTACTTCTTTGATGATAACGAAAGTAAATCAAAGTTTAAATACCTCAGCATCATCTCTTTCCAAAGTACTTCGTTGTTGAGGTATTTTCATGGAGTGTTGTTTGTTGCATTGTGTATCATGCCTTTCCTAACTTACCATTAAATTACCCTGAAATTCAAGACATCATGGAACCTTTTCTTTTTTCTGAGACAAAGTCTCGCTCTGTCGCCCAGGTTAGAGTACAGTAGTGTGATCTGGGCTCACTGCAACTGCCACCTCCTGGGTTCAAGTGATTCTCCTGCCTCAACCTCCAGAGTAGCTGGAATTACAGGCGCCTGTCACCACACCCAACTAATTTTTGTATTTTTAGTAGAGATGGGGTTTCGCCAGGTTCACCAGACTGGTCTTGAACTCCTGAGCTCAAGTGATCCACCCGCCTCAGCCTCCCAAAGTGCTGGGATTAATAGGCGTGAGCTACCCGCCCAGCCTGGAGCTTTAAAGTCAGTTCAGTTAATGAAAAAGCTCTGGACCTGGAATTCTAAATTCCAAATTCAGCTTTGTAATTAAGTAGGTTTGTAATCTTGAAGAAGTCAGTAAACTCTCTGGGCCTCAGTGTGCCTCAACTCTGCTATGGGAAGGTCTGACTCAAAAAAGCCCATACCATTCATGACAGCTTTAACAGTACCCATGGATGGGTTTTCATCACATAATAACAAGAAGCCATCTAAATTTACAAAACTTTGTAAATAGGATCTAGCTAAAAGACGGATTATAAAAGGATTCACTGTGGGGTTTCCATAAGTCATGAACACCTCCAAACCCTGTTGTCTAATGATACAGGCAAGATATAAAAATTAAACGGAGATGTCAATTGTATAAAGCAAGGTGCCATGTAATGCAAATGAAAAAATGGCAGTGGGAGGTGCCTCTGGCTGTGGGTCAGTAGGTAGAAAGCAGCAGGAACATGAAGAAAGTGGAGTACATTTTAAACGAAAACCCAGCCCCGCAAGCAGCTAGTTCACCTGCAGCTAGAAAGACAGCATGGAAATCCTAGCTTCCTGGGATAAGACAAAGCTTCAGATGTAGGGAGAAGGGAAGCTGCTTCCACAATGCCATACTTCCCAGCTGAGGAAATGGTGCAAGATGGCCCAATGGGCTCTTTGTCAGAGATAGCTAAATGATGGTAGCAGGCGCTGTGTTAAATACTGCAAACACCAACAGCCCATCTCTCAAGGTGGCAGTCTTACTGAGTGAATGTGGGGGAAGGCTAGAGGATTTACAATAATTAGGAAAGACACAAACCACAAGTGGCACCAAATAATAAAAGCAGGAGTTATAAATTATGGGTTCTCCTAGGACCAGGGAAAATGCCAGCAAATATTTTGTAAGTTACATGAAGTTGGTGTTATAAAGCAAGCAAAGCAAATGAAAAACTTGGAAGAATTTCCTCCATTTATAACAAAAACAACAAAAAAGTGTAAGTTCCTAGAGGAGCAGCTATAAATCCTATAACATTTTCATATTTTAATCATGTTTTTGGGGCTGGATCAAATAAATGCCCACATTGAAAACCTCTCCCTGTTTTTTTTTTTTTTTTTTTTTTTTTTTGAGACAGAGTCTCACTGTGTTGCCCATGCTGGAATGCAGTGATGCGATCACGGCTCACTGCAACTGTGACTCCCTAGGCTCAGGTGATCCTCCCACCTCAGCCTTCTGAGAAGGTGAAACTCCATGTGCATGCCACCAGGCACAGCAAATTTTTTGTAGAGACAGGGTTTCACCGTGTTGCCCAGGCTGGTCTCAAACTCCTGGGCTCAAGTAATCCACTTGCCTCAGCCTCCCAAAGTGCTGAGACTACAGGCATGAGCCACCTATTCCTATCCCTATCCCTGTTTTTTAAAAAAGCCCTCAATGAAGGATTCTTTTAAAAAAGGCAGTCACATCTATGTAAATTTTACACCCTTTATACCTTAGGGGGAATGGCTTTACTTTTTATTGTAACTATAAACTTCATTTATCATTTCAGAGGAGACATTAAAATAATTGTGGGCAGTGTGATACTGACCCTTGCAAGCCACAATACTGCCCTGCAGATACACTGCTGCCACACAGCTGGGTTAGAAGACTGTTAAAATTACAGTGGAACCACATAATGGCTGCATCATTAGTGGCTGGGGGGTGAATTAAAGGGATGAGTCTTAAGACAAATTATTCCACATGGATTGAAAAGAAGTACGCAAAAAGAGATGCAAGATTGGTTGCTGAAATACAGTCTAAGAGTCAACTTTTTTCATTTTAAATATAATATTTGAACACTACCCTTATGTCTTAAGATTTCCTCAAAATGAAATTGGTTTATATTCAAATCCCCTTTGACCCTACTTATGTGAATGGATGGCTAGACCATATTTGGTTTATCCATTCATCAGTTGGTGGACCTTTACATTACTTCTACTTTTTCATTATGAATAATGCTGCCATTAAAAGAATGTATAATTTTTTTAAGTCCAACCCTGCAATAGGCTGTCCCTCTCCTCTTACTAGATCAGCCCCATCTTTGTCTCCCAAAGAGGTAGCCACTGTTGAATTCTTACAATATATTCTGTCTACATGCAAGAATTTTACACAAATACTAACAGTATTCTATACCTTGCTCTTTTAATTGTCTTGAAGACAATTTCATATTCACTAGCTTCATCTCCCTTAACGTATTTAAACTGTTCCCTACTGATGGATACTTAGATTGTTCATGTTCTGCCACTACAAATAATGCCACAATGAATACTCTTATACATAGGCCTTTGTGCCCATGTGCCAGTACATACAATAGAATAAATTCATGTAAGTAGAATATAGCTGAGTCAAAGAGGATTTGACTGTAAGTCAATTTTGTTTTTAGATCTCACTTCAAGAAGGCAAAATATAAGCAATTCAAATCCTGACTGCTGCTTGAATAAGAGAGACTATCACCAGCAACATCACTAGAAAATGTGCAATCCACTGCATAATTATTTTTGTTAGTATCTTTGAGATGTAATTCATAAAACATAAAATTCACCAACTTACAGTGTATACGATTCGATGGTTTTTAGTATATCTACAGAGTTGTGTAACAATCACCATATTCTAAGTTTAGAACTTTGTTATCACTCCAAAAAGAAGCCCCTGCACCCATCAGCCCTCACTCCTGATTCCCACCCCATCCCTGGGCAATCACTCATCTACTTCCCATCTTCATAGATTTGCCTGTTATAGACATTTTATATAAATGGAATCATACAGTATGTAGTTTTCCATATCTGGCTTTCACTTAGAATAATGTTTTCAACATTAATCCATGGTGTAGCATGTGCCAGTACTTTGTTCTTTTTAACATTTTATTTTAATAGAGAGAGGGTCTCACTATATTGCCTGGGCTGGTCTTGAACTCCTGGGCTCAAGTGATCCTCTTGCCTTGGCCTCCCAAAGTGCTGGGATTACAAGTGTGAGCCACTGCAACCGGCTCTTCATTCTTTCTTATTGCAGAATAACATTCCATTATATGGATATACCATACTTTGTTTATTCACTAATCAGTTAATGGATATTTGGGGTTGTTTCTGGATTTGGAGGGGGGTGGCTAACAATGCTACTATGAGCATTTACGTACAAGTTTTTGTATAAACGTATGTTTTCACTTCTCTTGTGTATATACCTGCAACTGAGTAAATGAGCGAGTAAACAAACAGAAACTTGCATAAGGTACCAAAAAAAAGTGAATGTTGTCGGAGAAAAAAAGTGAATGTTGTCGGAGTAAAAAAGAGAAGACAAAATATCAACACCTAATAGACTAACAAAAAAACTCCAACAATACTTCGATGCCACAGTATAAGTTAACAGCTTTAAAACAAGTTCATCCAAACCACGGCCCGCATGCGCATGTGGGTCCAGGAAAGCTTTGAACGTGGCCCAACACAAACTTTTAAACTTCCTTAAAACATCACAAGACATTTTTGAGTTTTTTTTTTTTTTTTTTTTAGCTCATCAGCGATCATTAGTGTTAGTGTATTTTATGTGTCGCCCAAGATAATTCTTCTTCGAGTGTGGCCCAGGGAAGCCAAAACATCGGACACCTCTGCTTTAAAACCTTCCTTTTATTTGAAAGTGAATATGAAAATTAAATAAATGTCCATACTTAGGTTTAAACAAACCAGGACTATCTCTACCCACAAGAACAGAGGAAGAACAGTTCTATTTCTTCAGACTTATCATCTTCATAATTTGTTTTCAGTTCTCATCCTCTGAACTGTCTTCCACATCGCCCATGTTCTGTGTGCAATTCAATCAAGTAAAATTGTCTGATCTTCTACTGTGTTGCCATGCACCACACTAGACCAAAAGACAAAGTGATTAATAAAACCAATGAGTTCCCAATTTCCCAGGAACTTGCATTTTGGTAAGTATGATCCTTTTTGATAACAGTTTGTAGAGATGGTAAGGTTATAAATAGAAGGTCAGCAAACTTTTTCTGTAAAGGACTAATCAGTAACATTTTAGGCTTTGCAGGCCACATATGGCCCCTATTAAATGTTCTTCTTCTTCTTTGTTCATAATCTTTTAAAAATTTAAAAGCCATTCTTGGCCAGGCGCAGTGGCTCACGCCTGTAATCCTAGCACTTCAGGAGGCCAAGGCAGGCAGATCACCTGAGGTCAGGAGTTCGAGAACAGTTGGCCAACGTGGCGAGACCCCACCTCTACTGAAAATATTAAAAATTAGCCAGGTGTGGTGGCACACACCTGTAATCCCAGCTACTTGGGAGGCTGAGGCAGGAAAATCACTTGAACCTAGGAGGTGAAGGTTGCAGTGAGCCGAGATCGTGCAGGTGTACTTCAGCCTGGGCAACGGAGCAAGACTCTGTTCTCAAAAAAAGAAAAGCCATTCTTAGCTAAAGGGTCAGAACTTGATATAAGTTATAAGCAAAAAGAATAATTACAGGTCTGTAATCTAACCAATTAAACATGCTGAATGCAATTTAAAATTCATTAATCTCAGTTATGATATAGCCTCAACTCTGTATCTTCTTATTCCTTATTCTTTTATTTCCATGACTTTGTTTTTACCAGTGTTATTTCTCGCAGATTCTTTGATAACTGATGAAACAAATTCTTTCTGCCCCTAAATTAAATCTGTCCTTGGATTCCCAACTGAAATTACATTCTGCACGAAGGACAAAAACCAGATGGTCATCTTATTAGATGCAGAAAAAGCATTTGACAAAATTCAATATCCTTTCATGATAAAAACACTCAATAAATTAGGTATAAAAGGAATGTGCCTCAATACAACAAAGGCCATATATAAGCCCATAGCTACTAATATACTCAATGGTGAAGAATTAAAAACTTTTCCTCTAAGATTCAGAATAAGACAAAGATACCCACTCTTGCCACTTCTATTCAATACAGAAGTAAAATATAGTATTAGAGTATTGCCAGAGCAATCAGGCAAGAAAAAGAAATAAAAAGCATCCAAATAGGAAAGAAAGAAGTAAAACTATTGCTGTTTGCTGATGATATGCTCATACACTATATTTTTAAAAACCTAAAAATTCCATCAAAACACTGTTAGAACAAATAAATGAATACAATTAAGTTGCAGGATACAAGATCAACACACAAAAATCAGTAGGGTTTCTATGCAGTAACAGTGAATTATATAGAAAAGAAATCAAGAAAACAATTCCATTTATAATAGCTACAGGGCCAGGCATGGTGGCTCACACCTGTAATCCCAGCACTTTGGGAGGCTGAGGCAAACAACTGAGGTCAGGAGTTCAAGACCAGCCTGGCCCACATGGTGAAATCTCGTTTCTACTAAAAACACAAAAAAATTAGCCAGGCACGGTGGCACACACGTGTAGTCCCAGCTACTAGTGAAGCTGAGGCTGAAGAATCACTGGAACCCAGGAGTAGAAAGTTGCAGAGAGCTGAGATCACGTAACTGCACTCCAGCCTGGGCAACAGAGTAAGACTCCATCTCAAAAAAATAAAATAGCTATAGGCCAGGCACAGTGGCTCACACCTGTAATCCCAGTACTTTGGAAGGCCAAAGTGGGTGGATCACCTGAGGTCAGGAATTCAAGACCAACCTGGCCAACATGGTGATACCTGTCTCTACAAAAAATTAGCCAGGCATAATGGTGCACACCCATAGTCCCAGCTACTCAGGAGGCTGAGGCATGAGAATTGCTTGATCCTAGGAGGTGGAAGCTGCAGTGAGCCAAGATCACACCACTGCACTCCAGCCTGGGCAACAGAGCAAGACTCTGCCTTAAAATAGATAAATAAATAACCATTGAAAAAAATTGTTCTGTGAAGAGTTTTGAAAAAAAAAAAAGAAAAGAAAATACATAGGAATAAATTTTAATACCAAGGAGGTAAAAGACCTATTCACTGAAAACAGTAAAACATTAATGAAAGATACTAAAAATGATATAACTAAGTAAATGATACCCATGTCATGGACTGGAAGAACTAGTATCATTAAAATGTCCATACTACCCAAAGCAACCTACATATTCAGTTCAATCCCTATTAACGTTCCAATGTCATTTTTCATATAAATAGAAAAAATAATCCTAAAATTCATATGGGACCACATGCACAAGAAAAAACCCTGAATATCCAAGACAATCATGTGCAAAAGGAACAAAGCTGGAAGCATCACACTACCTCATTACCAGTTATACTACAAAGCAATAGTAATTAAAACAGCATGGTACTAGTGAAAAATAGGCTCATCAACCAATGAACAAAATAGAGCCCAAAAATGAACTCAGCGTGTATATGGGTTTGACAAAGTTGCCAAGTATATACTTCAGGGAAAGGACAGTCTCTTCAATAAACAGTGTTGAGAAAACTGTATATCCATATGCAAAAGAATAAAATTGAACCCTTATCTCACACCATATACTAAAATCAACTCAAATGGACTAAAGACTTAAACATAAGACCTAAAACTATAAAACATTAGAAGACAACATTGGGGATAAACTACAGAACATCTGTCTGAGCAATGATTTTTATATCTGAGCCCAAAAACACAGGCAACAAAAGCAAAAATAGACAAAAGGGATTACATCAAAATAAAAAGCTTCTACACAAGAAAGGAAACAATTAACAAAGTGAGAAGACAACCTACAGATTGGGAGAGAATATTTATAAGCTACATATCTGATTAATATCTAAACTCAAACAACTCTACATTGGCCAGACACGGTGGCTCATGCCTGTAATCCCAGCACTTTGGGAGGCCGAGGTGGGCAGATCATGAGGTCAAGAGATCGAGACCATGGTGAAACCTCATCTCTACTAAAAAGAAATACAAAAATTAGCTGGGCATGGTGGCATGCACCTGTGGTCCCAGCTACTCAGGAGGCTGAGTCAGGAGAATTGCTTGAACCCGGGAGATGGAGGTTGCAGTGAGCCGAGATCACGCCACTGCACTCCAGCCTGGCACCTGGCAACAGAGCAAGACTCTGTCTCAAAAAAATAAAAAATAAAACTCTACATTAAAAATTTAATAACCCAGTTGAAAAACAGGCAAGGTACTTGACTACAGATTTCTTAAAAGAAGACAAATGGCTACCAGATATATGAAAAGAAAAAAAAAAGGTCAACATTACTAATCACTAAAGAAATGCAAATTAAAACCACAATGAGATATCCCCTCACATCAGTCAGAAGGGCTACTGTCAAAAAGATAAAAATAAGTTTTAGAGAGGATGTAGAGAAACAGGAATCCCTGCAATCTGTTGGTAGGAATATAAATTAGTACAGAAATTTGGAGTTCTTAAAAAAAAAAAAAAAAAAAAAAACAGAATTACCATATAATTCAACAATTTCACTTCCAGGTATTTACCCAGAATACTTGAAATCAGTATGTCAAAGAGATGTCTGCACTCCCATGTTCACTGCAGCACTATTCACAACAGCCAAGTTATGGAATCAACCAAAGTGTCCATCGACAGATCAATAAACAAATAGACAGCCTTTAAAAAGAAAGAAATTTGGTCATTTGCAGCAACATTGGATGGAATGAGAGAATATTATGCTAAGTGAAATAAGCCAGGCACAGAAAGACAAATACTGCAATATTCTCAAATACTGCATATTCTCACTTGTATGTGAAATCAAAAACAACTGAATTCAAAGAAGCAAAGAATAGAATGGTGGGTACCCAAGGCTAGGAGGGCTAGAAGATTGGGGAGATGATGGTCAAAAGGTACAAAGCATCAATTAGACAGGAGGAGTAATTTTGGGAGGTTTTTTCTACTTTAAGATATACTGCAGTGTGATGAATATAGTAAATCATAACATACCATACATTTCAAAATCACTGAGAGTTCATTTCAAATGTTCTAACCATAAAAGAAATGCTCTACACAAGAAAGGTATTTGACATGATAAATATGTTAATTATTCCACTTTGTTTTCATAAATTATAACATCACTTTGCATCCCATAAATATTTACAACTATGAGTTGTCAATTTACAATTAAAAAAATAAAATTAAAAAAAAAAGAAACTACATTCTGCAGAGCTGGCTAAATCATGTTGAATAACAGGCCCTAGATAACAAGCACATAGCTCTTCCTGTACTAATCCTTCTATATTAGTGACAATGGTCCAGGTTACACTACAATAATAAATAAACCCCCAAATCTCAGGGACTTAAATGTAACAAAGGTCTTTGTCTTGCTCAAGTTACCTATCCAGTATGTCTATGGGGGAAGGGGATGGACTCTACTCCACACAGTCATTCCTGGAGCAGCCCATTGGAGACCCCACCATCTGAAACACAAGGTCCCCAAGATCACTGTGGCAGGGAAAGGGAAAGAATGCAAGTGGCAGACTAGCTCTTTATATCTTGACCAGAAAATGATACCCATCACTTCCACTTCATTGGCTAGAACTAATCACATGATCCCACCTAACTGCAAGGAAGCTGGAAACTATAATCTTCCAGCGTGCTCAGCAGAAGATTACGCCCCTCTAGAGGAAAATCTAGGAGTTGCATGGAGAAAACTGAAACAGATACAGGCTGCCAGAAACGACCTCCCCAGAGCTGAATGCACTCACTGATCTCAGGGTTATATATTATGCAGTATGATTGCTAAGGCAAAGTGTATAATCACTCAGTCATAAATAAATCAACATTCACCATCCTTAGAATGTCCAGGCTAGTAAAGCCAGATCATACCACATTCCTGACTTCAGAGAAACAGAAATGAACAAGGGCCACTTAGTCATACCTGGGATCACATTTACAGGGCTTATTCTATAAGCAGTTCCAAGATTAGTCAAATCTTAGGTATATCCAAAGAAACGGAACCCTCACCCAAAACCACAAACAGCAAATACGCATTTAAGTGCATACCTGAGAACATGGTGAGAAAATGGTAACTGATCATCTTGACCAAAGACCCTGAGCATCCTCTCCTCTCCTATACACCCTACACTTTCTACTTTCTTTGAGGACGTAGCACATGAAAACCTACCTTCTCTTTGTGGACACACAACGCTTTTAAGGTGCTCAACAAACATTTCTTTGTATGAATGAAACAATGAAGGAAATGAACTAATGCAATCACAGTGGAGCTGCATTCTATTATTTTTATTTCCTCTTCTGTTAGAGTCTCTTTCATAGCAATGTTCTGGGGCTAAAAAGCTGGGACAGAGAGAGCTGCACGTTTCCCAGAAGAATTGGAGAAGGTATGTGGAGCGGGTAGCCAAGTTGGACTTTGGCTCGCAATGCCCCAAGGACACTGACAAATAGCCCAATAATAACCCATCTGAGTCTCAGAAGTCATTCCTTAGAGCTGCCCTATAAAAGCCAAAGGGAATTATTCATTAGCAAGTGTGAATAACACTAGATACCACCAGCAGATTGTATTTGGCTTTGCTGAATTATTCATAAGCATTTGTGAGAAATGTACAATCCAAAGGGTGTTAAACCAATCCAGATTGTTTGGCAATATTTGTTTTCCTTTAAAAATATTTTTTCAAATCACCTCCAAGCTATAGTTCTTATATTAAAAATCAGTTACCAAACTGGCAAAGCAAGTAGGTGAAGAGTAAAAAGCCAACTAAGAAAGGGATATCAGTGACCTTATTTAATATTCATCATTATAATGACAGGCAGTAGACTGAACCAATGTTTGTTTACCTGTCCATATCCTGCCTTTTTTAGATGCTGTATGGTCAAAGACAGTAGGAGCTCTACAATGAGATTTATATGTGAGGGGGGAAGAAAACTCCTTTGAGTCCTGTCACAGAGCAGATGCAAATTTAATTACTGCACGTTAAGCTTTCCATCTTGTCTAGGTGTCCTTGGAAAGCAACTGTAAACAAGAAGCACTCAGCAATCAGGTGTCAGGGTCTCATTTGATCAGCTACAAAATATGTCACAAATCACTGGCAGGAAGTGAGTCAGAAAGGGGAACAAAGAGGTAGAAGTGACAGTGTAGGAGGCAGATCTTGTGGGTGTGCCTGTTAGTGCTGGGGACTGCTCCCACTGCCAGCTCTGACTTCCCAGAGAAAGTGCCCCCTGCCTGACAAGCCTCTCTCATCTCACATTTGTTATACATTTTCCTATGGTCTGCAGAAATCACCACCACAACTGGGGAGTCAACTAGAGATACTAAGCACAGTTAAATTATTCGTGACTAAAGAAAACCTAGCACGAGCTGATTTATTTTTTCAAGGCAATCGCAGAAATCTGGAAATTAATGCAGAATCTAAATTTGGGTAAAAGAGAACACAACAGTCAGCAGTCTCAAAGAAAACCCTGGACCTAGGTGCCTTCCCATCTTTTTAGTGTGCCTCTAATTGAAGGAGAAGAATGTTTCATTCTATGAAGCTCTGAGTCTGAACCTGAGCTGTCAAATGTCCTGCAGTTTCTATGATAATGGGTGCCACACTTGTAGGCAAGTGAAAGGAAGTGATCCCTGAGTGTATACAATTTGTAATTCTGCAAAGAGCCTGTAGCCTTCTTGAAGGGAGCCCACTTCCAGCTACTGCTCACTTCTACAAGACAATTGGAGAAAATGATGTCTGTACTTGAAACCAAACCATGGTTCCAGAAGTACTTTCTGCTAAATTATTTCATAGGAATTTTTAAATATATTGACTTAAGTGAAAACTCTCCCCACAACTATAATGAATTAACAACTTTCAAATGGAGAGGAAAAAATCTGAAAGCAACCAAACTCTATTAAACTTGAAGCAAATTAACCTATCTCTCTAAGCTTCAATTGTCTCATCTCTAAAATCAGGGAGGAAAAAGTGGTAACTAGGCAGGGTTCCTATGAGGATTACAGGAGATAATACATGTAAGTTAAAGCCTGTATTATTAAATTAAAGAATAGGGAAATTAATATTAATCGTGCATTATCTGCCTAGTAACACAAGTATTCCCATGATAATAAACTGAATTAAAAATTATGCCTAAAATTATCTGCAAACATGTTACAATTATTTTATTCCCTAGCATACTAGATGAGGACAAAAGTTCTTTCGCCCCAGTTTCCCACTTTTGTAAGTGAGAAAGAGATATCAAAGACTCATCTGAGGCTCCAGGGACTAGACCTGTTATGTAAATATCAGCCTATGGCACAGGAGGAATAGGAGTGGAAAGTAAAGAATGAAAACGTAACTGGAATCATCAGAGTGTATGTCCCATTCATTTCAGATGTCCTCGCTGTCTAAACTTCCTTATATCCAATTTAGGTTCCTTCTAAGACAAAGCCACCACAAACATCAACTGGGGGAAAGAACCAAAAGGAGACACCTAGTGGCCAAGTAAGTTTCCATTCAGACCACAGTGAAGCTGCAAATCATGTTAACTTGAAACGCTTACAATCCAAGAAAATGTGATAGATCTATTAAAAGAGAGACACTAGGTAGAAAAGAAATATAATAGTTTCATAGCAAATGGAAGAAAATATCAACTCCTATTTTAGGCTAAGGAAAATTCAAGGCTTCTACAGATTGGTGAGAGGCTGACAGTGGAAAGGAGACAGGCAGCTGGAATGATACACAGCTGGATTCAAAATCAAGTTCTGGCACTTACTCATGGATAGAGTTATACACTCTAACCTTTTCCACATCATGGAGTGTGCAGAAAATTATATTTGCAAGTCACACTGGAGTAATCAGAAGAGGCTGCCCAGAGTTAGAGATGAAGAGACCAGGGGCTCCAGTTACCCCTGTCCCCATCTGCCCATTTCAAGAACTAAAAGAATTAATATCTCCACAAACTATTACCCACTCAAGGCACACTAGTGGAAAGTGCTCCTTAAACAACCTAGTTAATATTATTGGGCCTTCATTTCCTTATCTATAAAGTGTGGTAAACAATAACCACTTAGGTTTATGATGATTAACTCAGATACTGCATATAAATAAATGCCTGGTACATCCTATGTACCCAATCAATGTCTTTTCTTTTCTTCCTATTATGCTACTTCTTTTAGTGTCAACACACAGGGATCCTGTTTTGTCAACAAGGAGTAACAGCAAAAATCACAGCTCCTGTTTAATTGACTGATATAATAAGCCACACCAGTGTTGGACTGCCTCATCAAACCTTTATAACCACCTTAGAAAGCAGGGATAGTAGATACCTTCTATTGCCCACCTAGTGACTATTACCGCAATTTTTCTTATCAACAAAATCCTGATTTTGACTTGGGCAGCAATGTGTCTACTCAAAAATCTTGTTTTTCCAGACTTTGTTGCTTGCAGCTAGGGGTGGCCATATGGCACAGTTCTAATTGATAAACTGGAAGGGCTGGTATTGACCCTTCCTGCCATGCCAATGCCTGAAGGTGTATCCACCACATTTAAATGAAACACATAGTAAGCAGCCTCTAAGAAGGCTCTGAATAATCCCTGCCTCTTGGTACTCCCATCCTCCTGGAATTCCTCCCCTTGAGTGTAGGCTGGACCTAGGGATTCACTTCTGACAAACAGAATACCGCAGAAGTGATGGAATGTTACTTCCCAGATTAGGTTACAAAAAGTCTGTAACCTACTCCTAGTCTCCCCAGATACTCTGGGAGAAACTGACGAACATGTTGTGAGCTGCCCTATGGAGAGACCAACGTGCCAAGGAATTGATGTCTCCAGCCAACAGCCAGTACGGGTCTGTCACTTGCTAAAAGTACATGAGGGAGCTTGGAATCAGATCCCCTTTACCCCAGTCAAGTCTTGAAATAAGTGAATTCTCAGCCAACAGCTTTGTGAGACCCTGAGCCAGAGATAACTAGCTAAGCTGCATCTGGATTCATGACCCATAGAAGTTGTAGGATAATTAATATTTGTCATTTCAGATTGCTAAGACTTGTGGTAACTTGTTACACAACAATAACAGAGTTTAGTCACCATCTTTCTACGAAACTGCATACTGAGAATGGCAGAACAAGACACTAGAAAGATCCTGGTTCCTCAATGACTTTCTTGGGCAGCTTGACTACTACCTAGCTCATGATTCAGATTATGTGAAAAAAATAAACCTTTATTTCATTAAACAATTAAAATCAATTCAAACTCATATAGTAAAGTACCATTACTACTACTACTATTATTAGTACTCTTCCCAGGTAACATCTAATGGGTTTGTACAATACAAATAAAAGATCAACAGAGTGATTCATAGATTATAATCCAATGGAATAAATAAACAATATAATAGAAGTTACTCATAAACAATATTCAGTAAAAATGGTAAATTATAAAAGCATATAGAATAACCTCATTGTTTCAAAATGTACACACATACACACAAATGCACAGAAAAAGTCTTGAAGGTTATAGACCAAGGGTCAGCCAATTTTTTTTCTATAAAGTTCCAGATAGTATTAATAAACACTTCAGGCTTTGAAGGCCTGGAACTAACTACTAAACCTGCCATTTTAGCATGAAAGCAGTCTACATAATATGTAAATGAATGAGCATGGCTATGTTTCAATAAAACTTTATTTGTGGAAACAAATTTGAATTTCATATTAATTTTCTCATATCACAAAATGTTACTGTTACTTTAATGTTTTTCAGCTATTCAAAAATGTAAATACCATTCTCAGCTCAAGGTTCATAAAAAAACAGGTGGCAGGCCAGATTTGGCCCACAGGCAATAGTTTGCTGACCCCTGTTACAGGCCAAAATGTCCATGGCGATTATGTTGTTTGGAAAGTAAAATTAAGGTTGACTTTTACTTTCTTCTTTAAGCCTTTCAGCATTGTCTTAATTTATGGTTATGTATTTTATTATTAGAATATACAGTAAAGCTATGTTTATCCAGGGTGTGCAAGGGAGACAGAAAAACTTCTTGTGAGGCAATGGGACTTTGAAATGCACCGAAAAAGCCACAGACCCGGTTCCCACCAGATCATCAATAAAAACTGTCAACTAAGCCAGAGATAACATTTTCAGTGCCTCTCAATGATTCTCCAAAGTGGAAGGTAATCATGTAGCTATTTGAAAGGAGCATTACAAGATGAAGAATTGAAACAGATGGGGAGAACCTACTGTAAAATGCGCATGTTTTCCCTCAAAAAATAAGATTATGACACACTGAGCAGAAAGGCAAGAAAAACTAGAAAATATTCTATAAGCATATCTTCAATCCTGTATGCACATTAGAAGTTCCATATTTTCCCAAAATATTCTCTTCACTTAGCAGAAACATAACCCAGAGATACAAGTTAGAAAATTCTAATTTGCAACTGTTTTCAAAATAAACATAAAATTTTCAGTACGATAAAACAGATGTAACTGATGACATCCAGTCACTATGTCCTGCTCTTAAAAAAAAAAATACACTCTACACCTACCCAGGTAACTACACATGTAATATTCAGCTTTGTAGCACAATGTCACAAAGCCATTCTAGCTGTCAGTATTCTTGTAGAAAAACAATAGGACAGGGAAAACACAAGTTCTGGTGCTTCTTGTTAACATTTACCGTATGATCCTTGGGTTACAGATGGCACTGCTAAATATTCATGTCAGAATAATAAGGAAGACATAGCCTTCTAATTTTGAAAAGGCTAAACATAAAGTATGGAGAAAAGTCAACATGGTTATCTTAATTACTTTAAAACAAGTGACTTTTGGTTCGCCTCATGGTCCTTCTATTCCTGTTCCCTTTATAGATCTATGATGGCTCCTTGGGAGATCAAACTTTATATTACTGCTTCTTTCTTTTTAAGTGTTTCTAAGTACATGAAAATATTTTTGAAGACAATATAACTATCAGAATCAATAAAAAACACGCATCCTCAGAGTAATCATTTAAAACACTTCAAAATGATTCATTTTATGTTAGGAGAATTATACCTCAATTATTTTAAAAAAAAAACAGACAAAAAACATACAATCACACCAATTTTCTTTTAATATGGGAGTGGGAAATATGATCTCTAACATCAAACACACTCTAGTGTTTGATTCAAAAACTTTTAAATTACTTTAGGATAATCTGTGGTTTTGAATTATCCACACCATTTCTTTCTTTATATTCACTTATATATGAGGCATCTCATTTAATCTGTCTGTTGCCTTGGGATTTTTATCTAAAAAATAACAGTAGAAATATTATTCTTTGTCTCATAGAATTATAAGAATTAAATGAGAGAGGTTAAAAAGATAGACAAGGGCCAGATGCGGTGGCAAACACTTGGAATCTCAGCAGTTTGGGAGCCCAGGAGTTTGAGAACAACTTGGGCAAATAGGAGAGACCCCATTTCTATAAAAAATTTAAAAAATAGCACACCTGTGGTAATAGCTACTCAGAAGGCTGAGGTGGAAGGATTGTTTGAGCCAGGAGGTGAAGGCTCCAATGAACCATGATCTTGCCACTGCACTCCAACCTGGGTGACAGAGTGAGACCCTATCTCAAAAAAATGTTTTTAAAAAGACAGACAATAACAAGTATTGACAAGGATGTAGAGGAACTGGAACTCTAAGACGCTGCTAGTGGGAATGTGATATGGTGTTATATAGACAATAACAAGGGTATTGAGAAGGGTATTGAGAAGGTTGGCAAGGGTATAGAGAAAACAGAACTCTAATACACTGCCAGCATGAATGTCGCTCTGGAAAACAGTTTGGCAGTTCCTCAAAAACTGCCAAACATAGACTTACCATATGATCCAGCAATTCCACTCCCAGATATACGCTCAAGAGAAATGAAAACATATGGCCTCCTTACAAATGTTTATAGCAGCATTTTTCATAATAGCCAAAAAGTGTTAACAACCCAATGTCCATCAATTAATGAATGAGAGAACATGTGGTATATCCATATAATGGAATATTATTCAGCTATAAAAGTAAATTAAGTATTGCCTATAATCCCTGCACTTTGAGAGGCTGAGGAGGAAGGATTGCCTGATGCCAGGAGTTCAAGACCAGCCCAAGCAACATAGCCAGACCTCATCTCTATGAAAAGCAAAAATAAGTTAGCTAGGAGTGGTGGTGAATAGTCCTCGCTGTAGTCCCAGCTACTTGGGAGGCTAAGGCAGGAGGATTGCTTGACCCCAGGTGTTCAAGGTTACAGGGAGCTATGATCATGCAATTGCATTCTAGCCTGGGTGAAAGAGTGAAACCTTGTCTCAAAAAAGAAAAAAAAAGGAAGAAAGTACTTATACATTCTACAACATAGATGAACCTTGAAAACATGATGCTAAGTAGAAGAAGAAGACAGTCACAAAGACCACATATGGTATGATTCCATTTATATGATCTACGTTATATCTCAATAATGCCATTTAAAAAACGCTAGTCATCTTTAATTGGGTAAGCTAGGGGAGGAGTAGAGTGAAGGGTACATAAAGTTAATCTAAGGGAGACTATAAAAATGTTTCCCAAGAGGGCACTATATTTGCAAAATAAGTGATGGCTCATATTACTGCTGGGTGACAAGAAGCATCCTTCTTACATACACATATGCACAGTCTTGCACTGCAGAATGGCATTTCGGTCAACAATGAACTGCATATACAACAGTACTTCCATAAGATTACAATAACGTGTTTTGACCATACCTTTTCTATGTTTAGATATACAAATACCACTGTGCTACAATAGGCTACAGTATTCAGTACAGTAACTTGTATAGCAAGTTAATGTACTGAAGAGTAACTGTACTGATACAGTAGAGAATAGGCTATACCATATCTAGGTTTGTGTGAGTGCACTCTACGATGTTCACATGATGAAACTGCCTAACACTGCATTTCTCAGAATATACCCTTGTCATTAAGCAATGCATGACTGTATATGTGTGTATATATATGTGTGTGTATGTATATAGAGAGATGTACATACTTATTCATGAATCTCCTTCCCACAGAGAAATAAATATAATGTGCCAAGTAAATAAATAAAATGTGCACCTGCAAAAACAGGTGCAGACAGAGTTCCTGCCTTCCAAGGACTCACCGTCAAAGAGACACCAAGTACACCAACGCAATGGCCAAGCACAAAGTGACCAGAAACTCGAGCGATAAATGGGCACAATGGAAGGGAAGGATTTACAGAGGCAGAAACTTGAGAGCTAAATCTTAAAAAGGAGCTCCCCTGACGTAAATCTGGGAGGAGAAGAATGAGTGTTGAAGACAGTATCCCTGACAAAAGACACAGAAAATAGATGGAGCTGGTAGGCGGGAGATGGAGAGTGTCAGAACTGGGAGGAGAGGCTGGTTAAGTCAGATAGTGCTCTGGAAACCTGTGGCACTTGGACTTTTATCCTACAGCCAATAGGGATACATGTAAGATCTACATTGAATCAAAGTCAAACCAGAGTTAAAAAATATGAAAAACCACTTTGTCAGCAATGTGAAACATAAAGTGGTAAAAAGAGAGGATGTTGGGGAGAAGGGAAAAATAGAGACAAGAACATTAGTTCTGAGACTATTCCAACTGTGCTGGAAGGAGGTATTTTGAGACACCCTAAACTTAAGCAGAGGCAGTGGAAATAAGGAGGAGGGGTCAGATTTCAGAGCTGCTGACAGACTGAAAGACTTGGTGAGTGACAGAAGACAGGTGACAGAAAGGAAGGATGACCCCGAGATTTTCAGAGAGGACTCGATATTGACTTGGGTGAGGGCAGAAACTACAGATTGATGGTGGAGCATTTCAAAGACACTAAGAGAGGAGTTTGACCTGGTTTAGCCCAAAATAGGAGAGTACAGATCAACTAATGACATACCTCAGTACAACACAGGGTTCTCTGTACAATACAGAGCACAGATTCAGGAGCCAGAGAGCCTATGTTCAAACCCCCACCTCGACTAGCTACTCGCTGGAGCAGTTTGAACACATTAGTTAACCTCTCCATCCACAAAATGGACATAATAAGACCTATTCATAGGGTTAACATACATTAAAAAATGATTAGTGCCATAAGTGTTAGCTATTTCTATTATGGCATCTACACAATGATGTATTATCTCCATTTTATAGAGTAAGAAACTAAAGCAGAGGTAGTAAGAAGGAAAAGGAAGGGTCAGATTTTAGAGCTGCTAACAGACTGAAAGATTTGGTAACTGAAGACAGAAGGTGACAGAAAGGAAGGATGACCCCAGAATTTCCAAAGAGGATTCAATATTGACTTGGGTGAAAGTAAAAATATGAATTGATGGGAGTATTTCAAAGATACTTTCACAGATAGACTGAGGCAGAAAGCTTATCCCACTAGGCTTCAAAGATGATGCTATTTACACTGTGCTACTCTGCTTGCTGAGCTGCTGTTGGAATTATACCCAGTCCATGAAGCACATAAAATTCTCAAGTTGCCACAGTTTCCACATGAAAAACAGATTTGTTTTTTGCTTAGATTTCCAAGAATACCTAACAAAAGGGGGGTGATCAACTCATCATTTTCTGAGATGAGCTGAATCCCATGTCTCTGGAGTTAGTGAGTATGTAGCCTCCTCCAAGAGGCCCTCCCTGACTCCCTGAGTCCATGTTAGCTGATCTGCATTCACTGCACAGCAAACTGTGCCTTCCCCATTCTATCCTACTATTTTGAAACTATTTCCTAATCTCTTGGTCCTACTGGGCTATAAATCTTGTGAGTTCAGGGACTGTCCATCTTATTCACTGCAATATCTCCTGTGTCTAGCAACAACCTAGAACCTGTCAGTGCTAATTAAATGGATTGGATGGATAATTCGAAGTTCCAGTCCTGGTCTTAAATGTATTTGTCTCAAAGGGTTATATTATATGGTAACAGAGGCCATATCCCTTGGCCAGTGTGGAACAAAAGATAAAAATCCCATTTCCAGCCATACATTAATTGAGTATGGCAGAAGCCACTGGCTGCCTACTCAACAGCTATTCTTTCTGCTTCCCTGCTAACAGGGGCAGCCATGAGCCCAGTTTCAAAAAATGGATCACGAGCTCTCTAAGTCAGGCATAGGAATCTCATTCCCTTTTGCCAGATACTGCTTTTCACAGTCTCCCTTGCAACTAGGAATGACCAACAAATCCAGATCTGGTCAATGGGATATAATAAGGAGTGTGCTAGGGGTCTTACAGGAAGGATTTCTCTCCTAATATAAAAACTCTGTCTTCCCAACCTCTTCTTCCTGCTCTGAACACAGTCACATGAGGACATGATACTTGGCACTGTTATAACCTGGTGATCATTAGGACCAAAAATCCCAAGTGCCAGAGAATGCAGAGCAGAAAACTGGAAAGTACCTGCATTTGATTACATCATTAAGTCACTGCTCCATGAGAACTTCCTTCTTCCAGACAGCTTATGATGTGAGAAAAGTCATGTCATTACTGTTTAATCCACTGTTAAATAGAAGTTCGGTTACTTGCAGTATATGAGTTTTCAAACTCATATATTGAGCAAAAAGGCACAAAACTCTTTAACGTGATATTGGCCACTCAACCTGAGGTGTAGACATTTAGGATTTGCAATCAGGTGAATGCTATACTTTCCTATTTTAGGTGAAGAGAACTGTCATTTTGGAAACATTAAAGATTCTGTACATCATCAGAGCATGTCTGTTCCTCTCAAATTTTGCAGAGTTTATAGCATGCCGAACAGAAATGACAGTGCCAGCAATCTAAATTACTTCCTTTAAAGAAAAGAGTGAATCTCTCATTCATAGGAAAACTAATAGACCAGAAATCCAAAATCTGAAGTTCTTGTATCACCTAGCTTCTTTACCACTTTCAAATTATATTAACAAATGCAAAACTGCATGTCTTAAGAAAAAACAAAAAGTCTGGCAAAGAACTTCCTTAATGGATTTGACCTGGGTAACACCATTAACCCAAGAAATGCTTTTTGGTATTTTTCCATTCTATTTACTTTTTAAACACATTTTGTCATGATTTGATTCAAATGAGAGAGTTGAATTAATACAATTACCCTCAATTTGTAAAATCTGTGTGCTTGTGTGCATAATTTGTAGAACTGTGTGCTTTAGTGAAGTTTTTGTTGTGTTATTGTTGTTTGATTTATATCTTCTTTCCAATCAGTTTTCCATTAATTTAAACTCCTTTCTATTCTGGCTAAAGTAAGTTACATTTTAAGATTTAAAAATTCTAGAGGAAATCCTTATATAATGTTCTTTATAATAACTCAAGAGTGTTGCCATGGTAGATATGAGACAAACTCAAATCTTTTTCAGAGATACCTAGAAATGTCACATATAACCTTTTTTAATGTTACCTCTCTATAACTCATATTTCAAGATGACAGGTTAAACCATATAATTACTGTCTTAAAAAGCCTTAAAATAGATAGACCATCTCAAAATAACTACAATTTTTTCCAAGAGTTATCAGACTCTGGTCTCAAACTTAAGTAAGTAAATACATTTAACTGAGAAGAATCCTCTTTCATTGAGAGGTGAGTAATTATGTCCCTAATTTTCCATGTTGGCATCTCCTCAGAGCCCAGTAACTCCACAGGTAGCCCTGTATTCAGTTCACCTTTAGAAAACTCCAGAGCTTCTGCACAGCAAAAGAAACAATCGTTAGAGCGAACTGGCAACCAACAGAATGGGAAAAAATTTTTGCAGTCTACCCATCTGACAAAGGGCCAATATCCAGAATCTACAAAGAACTAAAACAGATTTACAAGAAAAAAACAAACAAACCCATTCAAAAGTGGGCAAAGGATATGAACAGACACTTTTCAAAAGAAGACATATATGAGGCCAACAAACATTTGAAAAAATGCTCATCATCACTGGTCATTAGAGAAATGCAAATCAAAACTACATTGAGATACCATCTCACACCAGTTAGAATGGCGATCATTAAAAAGTCTGGAGACAACAGATGCTGGAGAGGATGTGAAGAAATAGGAACACTTTTACACTGTTGGTGGGAGTGTAAACTAGTTCAACCATTGTGGAAGACAGTGTGGCGCTTCCTCAAGGACCTAGAAATAGAAATTCCATTTGACCCAGCAATCCCATTACTAGGTATATATCCAAAGGATTATAAATCATTCTATTATAAGGACACATGCACACAAATGTTCATTGCAGCACTGTTTACAATAGCAAAGACTTGGAACCAACCCAAATGCCCATCGATGATAGACTGGACAGGGAAAATGTGGCACATATACACCATGGAATACTATGCAGCCATAAAAAACGATGAGTTCGTGTCCTTTGTAGGGACATGGATGAACCTGGAAACCATCATTCTCAGCACACTGACACAAGAACAGAAAATCAAACACCATATGTTCTCACTCATAGGCGGGTGTTGAACAATGAGAACACAGGGACACAGGGAGGGGAGCATCACACACTGAGGTCTGTTGGGGAGAACTAGGGGAGGGACAGCAGGGGATGGGGAGTTGGGAAGGGATAACATGGGGAGATATGCCAGATATAGGTGATGGGGAGGAAGGCAGCAAACCACATTGCCATGTATGTACCTATCCAACAATCCTCCTGTATGTTCTTCACATGTACCCCAGAACCTAAAATGCAATAAAATATATATTTTTTATTAACATATGTATTATTAATATATATTTTTTATTTATATATATCTTATTAATATATATTTTTATTTATATATTATTAATATATTTTTTATTTATATATATTAATATATATATTTTATTTATATATAAATATATAAATATTTATATATTTATTTTAAATAAATATATTTTAAAAATAAATATATAAAAAATATAAATATATAAATAATATATAAAATATATATATTTTATTAATGTATATTAATAAAATATATATATTTCTTTTATTTATATATATAAAAGAAAGAAAAGTCAGCCAAGCCATGTCAGAGATCTTGGCTCAAACAAACACAGGTTAAATTTTAAAAGACTGAAAAGGTGACTCCCTCTATGGTTTGAGGTCTTAAGGCTCTGTCAATAGACGGCTACAGGGCTGGGATTTAAGGCCCTTTGTGGCTTCAAATGTCTCATATGATGCCAGATTTCTTTTTTTTTCCCTTATTCATTCCTTCCCAGGCTACAATGCTCCTTTTCCCCCTCCTCTTAGCACACTTCATCAAGAGCCAAAAAATGTCAAACATTTCCATAGGTATACAGAAATCTGCTGGCCTTTTTTTTTTTTTTTTGGAACGTGTACTGTTATTATGAGAGGTGACAGTGTAATCTGCCTCAGGCACCTCTCTCCATCCATGCCAGGAAGGTCATTCTCTTTTTATCAGAAGGAAAAGTGGGTCATCACATTTTAGTGCATGTTGACACCACTGCTAATAAAAGCAAGATAAGAAGTTCCTGCCCTTAAGGTGCCTGAACCTCTACTTTGCCTAAAAGATACTTCATAATTCCTACACTGGAGTGGGAACTGGAAAGTGACTTGATACTGCATTCCCTTAACCATACAGAGAAGGAGGTAATAGGATACTTGTAAAGTACAGTAACAACACCTAACTCAGGAGGTTACTCCTCTCATTTGGGTTAGCAACATGGTTAAGAAGGCCACAATGAGGGCTGGGGCACGGTGGTTCACACCTATAATCCCAGTACCTGAGGTCAGGAGTTTGAGACTAGCCTGGCCAACATGGTGAAACCTTGTCTCTACTAAAAGTACAAAAATTAGTCAGAAGTGGTGGCACAGGCCTGTAGTCCCAGCTACTCAGGAGGCTGAGGCACAAGAATCACTTGAACCTGAGAGGTGGAGGTTGCAATGAGCCAAGATCACGCCACTGCGCTCCAGCCTGGGCTACAGAGTAAGACTCCACCTCAAAAAAAAATTTAATTTCATTAAAAAAAAGAAAGTAACAATGAACTAGCAGGCTAACACCACAAACAGCAGAGGCATGAAGAAGATAATTCCCTTTTGAATCACGTGTCAGAAAATGGTAGTAAACATAGAGACCTACCAAGTGGCTTTCAAACTTTTCAAATTCAGAAGTATTATTATGAAGGAAATTTTATCTAAAAGTATAAATAAATATATAAACAGAAGCTAAGCTGTTCTCAGGCCCCCACCTGGAGAAGCAGATCCCTACAGGTAGCCAGGACACAGTCTTAAAATCACTAAACCACAGCCTACACACCATTTGAGAAGTTCAAAATGAGATTTTGTTCTTCCTTTCCTTCTATCTCTTTCTTCTCTTTAGGGCCATTACTGACCTCTCCTCTGTCTTCTCAAATATAAAATTCCTAGTTAGATCCCAAATTGACATACAGGTAATCTAAGAAACACATTCTAATGCAGGATCCTTTTTACAATCTACCTCTACAAATATTTGGGCACCTTTTCCAGAAGGTAACTTGGCAATATGCATCAAGAGCCTTAAAAAAGCTCTATCTTTAACTCCATTGTTCGTTTCTAGGAATCCATTCATTTAAAAATGCACATACATATGTTTAAACCCACTGATTCAACACAGCATTATTTATGTTAATACAATAAATGAAACAAGCTAAGTGGTCAACAACAGAGGAAACTATTTAAATAAATTATTATAATCATATGAAGAATCTACTATGGTTTGGCATTAAATTGCTTCTAATAGGCTGGGCTCGGTGGCTCATGCCTGTAATCCAAGTACATTGGGAGGCCAAGGCAGGCAGATCGCTTGAGCCCAGGAGTTCAAGACCAGCCTGGGCAGTAAGGACAAAACCAAGTCTCTACTAAAAATACAAAAACTTAGACAGGCATGGTAACCTGTAGTCCCAGCTACTCGGGAGGTTGCAGTGGGAGGATCACCTGAGCCTGGGAAGTCAAGGCTGCAGTGAGCCATGATCATGCCACTGCACTCCAGCCTGGGCAAGGAGAGTGAGAGACCCTGTCTCCAAAAAAAAAAAAAATTCTTCTAAAACAATGAAAACTACAAAAAAATCATGACAATGCAATACAGTATAAGAGAAAAAATATAGAGATAAATGGATGGATAGAAAAAATATGAAATTTACTTACTAAATTAAAATACAAAATTTAATAATATCATATTTGACAAAAGACACATGATATGCTGGATTATAAAAAAATTCAACATAAAAGTTTATCTGGTGCTAACCTGATCACTGACACTATATCCTGGTATTATAGTAATTATTGCGAAGTTAGTATATATAATACTTCTATTAGTTTCTAATGTTTTCATGTGTCATTCTCCTTTCCTTTTAATAAGATATTTATTTAAACTAGGCCTAAGAAAATAAGTCCCACTATCAATCGTGGAATATTTTGACTGAAGAGCTCTTCAAAATGTATACTGTCCAATCGGATTATATTTACATTTGAATTCCATGATAAATCTATCCCTAAATATTTCTAAAGATTACACCATCATAGGTGAGAGTTTATGAAGTGCTTGTTGTATGCCAGACACTCTGCCAGATATTGCAAATACAAGAGAGGAATAAAAGCAAAGTTCTTGTCTTCAAAGGGCTCAGGGACTGGGCAAGTAATGACAAACAGCTATAGTGAGATGAAAGCTAGGGAAGTATACACAACCCTGAGGATGGTGCAATCACAGAAGTCTCAGAAGAGGTGGCATTTGTGGACATTATTGAAAGATACATCATTCTCTAGATGCCAATGAGGAGGGTGGAGAAGAGTGTAGGAAGAGAAAAGCACACAGGCATATGTGCAGGGGACACCACTTTCTTACAGCAGGAGTATAAGGTGTACATTATGGGGGTTAAAGTGTGGGGTAAGGGGCGAGGTTAGCATGAGGCTGAAAAAACAGGAACCTATATGGCAAGCCCAGGGGTCTGAATTTTCACATGCAGCTAGTGGTAAATCTGAGAAATTGTAAACAGTGGAGGGACATGGTCATTTTACCTTGTTTTTTTGTTTTGTTTTGTTTTTTGAGATGGAGTCCGTTTTGCTGCCAGGCTGGAGTACAGTGGCACGATCTCAACTCACTGCAACCTCCACCTCCCAGGTTCAAGCGATTCTCCTGCCTCAGTCTCCCAAGTAGCTGGGACTGCAGATGCACACGACCACACCAGGCTAATTTTTTGTATTTTAGTAGAGACGAAGTTTCACCATGTTGGCCAGGATGGTCTCAATTTCCTGACCTCGTGATCCACCCGCCTCAGCCTCCCAAAGTGCTAGGATTACAGGCGTGAGCCACTGTGCCCAGCCCATTTTACATTTTTTAAGATGGCAAGGAAGAAGTGGATGGAAAGGAAACAGGCCAAGAGCCCAGGGAAATTTAAAGGGCCTGAACACAGCAGTGGCCTGAAGATGAAGAGATGAAAGAAGGAGAGATGTTAGGACAAAGGCCAGAACTTGGCGACCAGTTGGATGAGGAGCATAAGACAGAAGTGCAGCCTCCTGGCCAGGTACAGCGGTTCACACCTGTAATCCCAGCACTTCGGGAGGCTGGGGCAGGCTGATCACTTGAAGTCAGGAGTTCGAGACCAGCCTGGCCAACATGGTAAAACTGGTCTCTACTAAAAATACAAAAAATTAGCCAGGAATGATGGTGGGCACCTGTAGTCCCAGCTATTCGGGAGGCTGAAGTAGGAGAATCACCTGAACCCTGGAGGCAGATGTTGCTATGAGCCAAGATCACACCACTGTACTCCACCCTGGGTAACAGAGCGAGACTCCCTCTCAAGAAAAAAAAGAAGTGTGGCCTCCTTTTATCTGGAAGACTCTGTCCCCATCTTCCCAGGGCCCTCTCCCTCCTTCAAACAGTTCTTTGCTGGAAAGAACTCTACTGTGAGAGTGCTTCTGTGACCAACCAAAATAACTATTTACCCTCTTACCATAATTTTTTTATAGTATTTATAACTATCAAAAAGTCATCATTTGTTTGTTTGTTTATTTTTTGCCTCTGTCTCCAGGAGGTAAACTCCATGAAGCCAAGTGATACCTATCTAGTTCATGGCTGTACTCTAGAACTTAGATCAGGGCCTGCAACATAGTAGAAGCTCAATAAATATTCATTGAGTAAATGAATGAATGAATGGAAGGGAGGGAAAGAGAAAGAAGGAATGCAGGCAGGCTACTCAGATTGGTGGTTTGAGTGCTTGATTAAAATGTGATATTATAAGTGAAAGTCAGAAATACAGGACAAAAAAGAAGTTGGAACACAAGGATTGACTGTGCTGGGCTCTGGAATGTTTATTCAGCTCAAGTATTGTCTTGTGATTTTAAGAGACAAGATCTAGCTGTGTTGCCCAGGCTGGAGTGCAATGGTGTGATCATAGCTCATTGTAACCTCAAACTCCTGGGCTCAAGGGATCCTCCTGCCTCAGCCTCCCAAGTAGCTAGGACTACAGGCGCACACCACCACACCTGGCTAATTTTTTAATTTCATGTAGAGACAGGGTCTTGCTATGTTGCCCATGCTGGGCTAGAACTCCCGGCCTCAAATGATCCTCCCACCTCAGCCCCACAAAGTGCTGGAATTACAGGCATGAACCACTGCACCTGGCCCCTCACTACTGTTGATATCTTTCCTGCTAACAGTGGATGTAAAAGAAAAAGATAAAAAGGAGATCAGGGAATGGCTACTGAGTGACTACAGTACTTGACAAAAGCAAGTACTTTACAAACAGTACCTCCTTCCATCCTCACCATATTAGTATCTCTGTTTTTCCACATGAAGAACTGAGACTAAGGGGTCAGTGACTTATACACAGTAACTGCTGGAAAATGGCAAAAGCAAAACTAAGGCTCGGGTCTTGTGACTCCCACACCATCCACTGCACAATGCTAAAAGAAAACCAACACTTTCCATACACTTCCAGGATACTATTAGGTTCATCCTCTTCCACTTCAAGATGCTTTTCAATCCAGAGTTTCAAATTTACAAGAAAAAAAATGACTTTTACTGTTATATTTTTCTATGCTTAAAAAAAAATATTGCCTAAGACTTACCTATTGAGTTTCTAAGACTAGATCAGGTCAATTAAAATTCCAGTTTGAACTCTACCATGTGGAAAAAAGAGACTTAAATGAGATAGTAATCACACATCTGAAATTACCCCTTTCATTCGTAATCACATACATAGATCTCTGCACTCCTTTGCAACACTACATAAAGACCAAAGTAAACGTTTCATCCTGTGAGTTAACGCCAGGCACCACTGGGCTAGCATCTAGTCCCTTAAACTAACAGCTGAAAGCTGATAGAATATGCCAGACAAGTCAGAGAATTTAGCCAGCAGAGCTGCTCAGATTTAAACTGTGCTATTGAAACTCAGACCACTTGAGACGACAGTTCACTTTTCTCACTGTGGCAACATTTTCAACCTCTTGGCCCTGTGAAAGTCATCTGAATATATTTAGCCAAAAGAAAACTAAAAAGAGAAGGAGAGAAAGAAAGAAAAGAAGAGGGGAAACTTCTATCTCCTGATTGAAGATATATTCAGCACTCTGATTTTTTTTATGTACATTTGATCATCCTGTTGACAGCCTTGGAAGTTAAGTAATATGGACTGCTGCACAGAGGTTTCAAACCTTGATGGAAACCAATGGCAGGCTCCTTTTGACAGTCAAATAATGACAAGCACGTTGCAGGCCAATGCCCGTCATTCACCAACATCTCCAACCTGCTCCAACTGCTGCGCAGCGACTAAGTGGAGGGTCAGAGGTTAAGCTCCAAGAAGCCAGCAATGAAGGGCAACTGTCATGCACCACTGCCTATTGTGAAGCAGCAAGGAGTGGCTGTCTCCTTCTGAACATGCAAAACGTTCTCATTCTGTCCAGGCAGAGACACATCTGAAGGTCCTAAATGAGACCATTGCCAATTCATGAAGCTCCAAACTGACAGCATGCCATTCAAGCTGTCTCAAATTTGACTTTTTTTCCTATTTCAAATCACAAATGCATGCAAAGTATACCGTTAAGCATAACTCCTCAGCCATGATTTTAAGCATGCTCTGCTTTTAGACACAGAGGTAGCCTCAGACACATACACATTCTCAGATCCTAAAAAAAAAGAAAGAAAATGCAAAATTAATTTATTCTTCTTTAGGGAGTTTCTAATGAAGTATATAATTCAAAATGGCATGGAACAAACTGGATACAGATTTTCTAGGAAAGTTCCTAAATGTCTACAAAAGAAAATAATTTTAAGGGGACTAATTTCATCATAATATGACTATACCATTACAAGAACTAAGAATATTATTGTGTATATATAGAATTTTATTTAATGAAAATAATGTGATTTTAGGTACACAGTTCATTGACACATTTTATATTTTTTATAGTCCACAAATGACTCAGAGTCCAGCATATGACACAAATACTTCCTTATAATTGCTTTTTTATGTAGTAGAAATACATGACCGCATTAAGATGTGTGTACATTATCATATAACCTATAAAGAGGTTTCTTCTTTATCTTAATTAAGTAAAAAGAGATGTCTTATCTCATTTACAGGCCACATGATTGTCACTAAGTGACTAGCTAGGATCAAGAATTAAGTTGGACAGGTCTTATAGCCTTTTCATCAACAATAGGATTTCTAAGAAACAGAGCCTTAAGTGGCCCTCACCAGACACAGCTTTTAGAGGTTTGAACTTGAAAATGATTTTTCAAGACCCACACCATTATATAAAGGTGTCTACATCAGCAGCAACACTAGAGTCACTCTTTAATCCCTGATCACTACCACCCGCTCATCCTTAAGTGAGCCTGGGGAGAGGAAATAACCCATCATCTACAAGGAACAAAGCCAAGACACCCCACTATTAAAGCTTGTATGAACAAAGGTCAACTAATTTCCCTATTCTCTACCAACAAGAATATAGCTACTTTCTAATATACATCTGCAGACAGCAAAACATAAATTATTTTAAGTAATATATGAGCATGTATCAACCTTCCACTCTTAGGCAAAAATAGAAATTATGATGCATAAATCCAGATGACTATATATAGTTTTGATCCAGAAAAATATTCCAAGCCATAAGTACACACTCACATACTATTGGGATAGCTGCCCAAATAATGTTTACAATGAAGTAACTAAGCACTCTACAATACAAAAGACTTGATAAAGATTTTACTAAGAAGTAACTTCTCTTTCCAGCAGCATAATTTGAGCAGGAGAATTCCTTATCTAATATTTAGGCATATATGTCCATAAAATCACAAAGACTGAATTGAGAGATAGGAAAATCTTTCCCAAATCCTGTATTTAGACCCGAGTTGCAAACCTCAACGTATAACATGAACTGATACAGGAAAAATAAAAGAAAGTTCTCCTTCAGACACCACAGGACAAATGAAAAGGAAGTACTCCTTTAGACATCACAGAGTACTAACGGTACACATATTCCTAAAGGATAATACAGAACAAAAATTAAAATGACTTCTAAGACAGCTTAGCTGATTAATCAGTCACAGATCCATAATGACAAACAAAAGTAACCCAAGAACTTAGGAGAGGCAGATCCCTGAGCAGATCCCAAGAAACTCACTGGACTTGAATAAGTCTAATGCTCAAATTATTAAATTATCAGCAATTTCCTACACTACAGGAAATAGAGGGTATGGTGCCTAAATTTGTTGTTGTCAGTCCCAGATTCAGAGGACTGAGCTAAATTTCTTCCTTGGGGCTTCCAGCTCTGTGGCTTTACATGAAGGGTCCCACTTCATCCTTTCATGCCGGAGGAGAAACTGACCGGACATGAAATGGTCATAAAATCCACCCATGATTTCCCCTATTCAAATATTTTACTAAGGGGAATAATGGCAATTGATCAGAATAAGGCAGGTAGACACATTCTGGATTGCTAAAGATGAGCATGACAGTTTTCCATGAACATTCAAGAGGAGGAATTAGCCCTCGTATCTGTTCTCTCTAACCCAGGACACAGTAATAATTCTCAACAATAGGAATTCTAATCACAAATAGAGCCATCAGAGGCAGCTTTTAGTGGTACATATGAACTTGAAAATAAATCTTATATAAACTTGAAAATAAACCGACTCCTTTAAGCTCTGATCACTATCATCTACCCTTCCTTAAATGACCCTGGGGAAAGGAGATAACCCATCATCTATAAGGAATAAAGCCAAGACACCCTATTATTTAGCTATTATTCATTCAGTAGATGTCTGGGGAATGAATTAGTATGCGAACTCCCCAATACCCTTTGTCAAACTTTCTACTGGGCTGGTGAACAAAGGAGTGCATCAAGATAGCATTTCTTAGAAAGAAATAGATTTAATTCATATCCTCAAAAGATCAGCATGACAACTGCTGGGCTCTACTTTTCCTGTTCACCCACCATCACCTGGTTCTATCTTTCCATATGTCCCAAAGGTCAAGTTTTTTATCTAAAATATCTTTCATCTGAATGTATGATTCAACAAGAACTTGTCAAGATGTTGCTGAATTCAGCAATATCCAAGAGCAGGCAAATTAGTGACTCCTGCTATTTGAACGTTCCACAGATCAGTGGAGGTGAGTAGGAACTCCCACAAATGAGATGAGGAATGGAAAATGTGGCCTCAACAACCATATCCTCGTATTTGTTTCAGGTGCTGACAGCAACCAAGAGTCCCCTTAGACCTAAACCAAGGTTACCACTCTCCCTCCTTCCGCCATGTGCCTTTTTGTTAGGTCCTTGGTGACAGAGTGACAAAGCATCTAGTTTTGTGTTTTTGTCTTTCTTTTATAAATGAAGGCTCAAGTAATTTTAGTTCAAATAATTGTATAGCTCAAATATTTTATATTTGAACTTGAAAATGATTTTAGCTCAAATAATTTTAGAAACATTTGCTATATACTTGTGATGAGGCACGGGGAATAAAGTGAAATAGGAGTATTGCTCTTCTCTGTCTGATTCTGTAAAGTGAGATACTTAACTGAAGTGCCTAAGTGCTTTGAGATCATTAGTTTAGAAGTATGAGCTGACCCAAGCAGGTGCCCTGTTTTCCTTCTTTCAGCAGAACAAAGGCCAGACATGCTCATTTTACCATATTCATTGTACACTGAACTGTCAGTGCAAGGAGTACCAGTTGCCTCCAGGTCATGAAATAATACTAAAAACTTTATAATCATTCATTGATTTAGTTTTCAGCATACTATATCATTTGAATCCAATGGGAGCATAAAGAGCTATTTGTGAGGTCAACCACGGTACAGACAGATGCTGACATGCTATTGATGGCAAGGTGGAAAGAAATTGCTAAATACAGCAGATCAATACCTCGTTTCACTGTTACAGCCTTCTGCAGACATAAAATATATATCTTTACAGCTACAAAAATAATAATAATGAAAGTAGGAGATAAATGCTTCCCTCAAGGTAAACTATTTGATTAGCTAAGGGCAAAGGTGACAGCAGCAGTTACACTAAAGTAACTTTATAGTCTTAAATAAAAACAGGAGGAAGAGCAGTAGATGAAATGGCAAAATGAATCGGGACACATAGGTGGTTCAGACATAACTCTTTTAAAAAACACAGTGATAGGTAAAGGGCCACCAAAATCTATGATTTCTCCTATGGCTACAAATGCAGTTTCCTTAGATCTATTCTGTCAAATGGTTTTACACAAAACATTTTCTAAACAAAATATTTTCTATTGTTGATGGAGAGCAGATTGGGAGTTAAGGTTAAATAACTGTTCAGTAAAGTAAAAAAAAAAAAAAAAAATGCTTAACTTCCAGTCTATACATGCTTCCATTTGACAAGAAATGCTGAGAGCCAACCACATTTGTAGCATCTTACTAGACACAAAAAATAAATTTATAGCAGTGTTGTTGGCCAGAGGGATCTTATAATCCCCATAGGGAAAAGAGTATTACTGCGTATAAACACTACTATGTATAAGCAATCATAAAATGTCAAATTTAATATGACCTAATGTCAACCACATATGGTACCACACACCATTAAGTGTACCATACACAAACTTACTGTTAGTATCATGCTTTTGACACAGAAAATAAAGTCGTTAAGGAAAGAGATGAAGGGAATAATCCTCAAATGCTTCATGAAAGAGGAGGGACTTGAGAAAAGACCTCAGGCTTTGGTGGATCTAATACAATCATCAAAATAGTTTTTGCTTCTCAGATGAAACTTTTTTTGTAGATCTCCGAAGTGTGAGCTTATAAACAATCAAGCAGAATTTACCATCAATTATCTGAGACATGAAATCTCCTGGGAATCTTTAAAAGCAGCATAAAGGGTAAGTATCTTTGTTTTCAAAAAATTATACTTACTTTTTCCTATTGTAATGGATGGTTTAAAAAAAATATGGGGCAGAGGGTGGGAGGCGCACACTGTGCTATCATAAGGCTAAAATGTCAGTGGTTTGTGAAATCCTTCAGTGAGCAATATTCTTAAAGAGAATATGAAATACCTACCCAGAAAATACTATCATTCTGCATTTGGATGGTGTTTAGCAATTTTAAAACAACCTTTAACCTAAGACTGACTTATATGATGACATTTATTTCCCCAAAGAACGTGGGAACTCTCAGGTAAGTAAATAAGACTTACTTGATACAATTATCATCCCTCCATAGCAACGAACAAAGTAAACTAAAAATAAAAATATATCTCAGTGTAAGAGAAACAAGTAAAATGTAATGTAACTACAATTGAAAGGTAAGTAATAATCATACATTTATTTTTCATCCAATTGAGAAAAAAAATTTTAAAATAATAACTGTCCTAAAACGTATAAAAATAGGTAATAATTTTTATCAATTTTATAATTTGCTAACAATCTATATCAACTCCACTATTTTATTAGTCTGTACTTCAGGAACAGAGTATAATGTCTCTAGCCGCTCTTCTGCTGAGGAAACGAGATTGCATGACATCCTTAAGTTACGCATGTGCATTTCACTAGACTGTATGTTGATGCAGCTGTCTAGGTCACCCTGAATAACCTAGGAGAAGCAATGTGATTGGGGCAAGGCTCCTAGTTCCTGGTCCCACTGAGGATCATTTAGTAATTCATGTTTGAAAAGTTGGTCTCAGGCTAGGTGCAATGGCTCATACCTATAACCATACTACTTTGGGAGGCGCCAAGGCAGGCCGACAGCTTGAGCCCAAGGGTTTGAAACCAGCCTGAGCAACATACTGAGACGCAGTTTCTACAAAATGTTCAAAAATTAGCCAGGCTTGGTGATGTACACCTGTAGTCTCAGCTACTGAGAGCCTGAGGTGGGAGGACTGCTTAAGCCCAGGAGGTCGAGGCTGCCATTAAGTTATAACCGCGCCGCTACACTCCAGCCTGGCTGACAGAGCAGGACCCTGTCTCAAAGAAAAAAAGAAAAAGAAAAGAAAAGTAGATCTCAGAAAACATCCAATCAGCAAATATCTACTGTCTATCTGTCAACAAAGTTCTGTGCTAGATACTTCAGAAGACACAAGATATATCTATATATGTGTGTGTGTGTGTGTGTGTGTGTGTGTATATATATATATATATATATAAGTTTCTGTGTTCCTAACACCAAGAAATAATAAATGTTTGAGATATGGATATGCTAATTATCCTGATCTGATCACTGTACACAATATGTATCAAAACATCACTATGTACTCCATGAATATGTACAATATTGTCCATTTAAAAATAAGTTTCTGTTCCTAAGAACTTGATAATTTCTACATGGTGGGAAGGGGGAGAAGTGGTGGATGAGACAAGAATGCTAAAAACCTATTTTAAGTCATATTTATATCTACATAAAATTGTTAATATTCAAAGTTCTTTTACATTTATTATCTTATTGATGACATATCAAATGAAGCAGGGAAGGGAGTTATTACCCCCATTTTACAGATGAAACATCACAGAGATTAAAGGACTCATACAAGGTAATGCCTTACTAGTAAGTGGCATATGTGAGACTAGAAGTTTAGCCCTCCAGCTACTAGTGATGTGCACTGGTAGTTGGAGAGCTAAACTTCCACTAACTACAGTAGGCTACTTACTACTTGTGTGGAGTGAGAGAGGAATGGGGGTATTCACAGTATTCATTCAGGGAACATTAGTTCAGTGCCTATTGTGTTCAAGACTCTGCAGACATTGGGGCATAAAGATAAATAAAATATAGTCTGTGTAACTAAGATATGAGAAAGAAAATGAAAAAAATCGTTAGGATACTGAATGATAAGTGCTACAAAAACATGCACAAATTGCCATAGAAACACAAAAAATTATTTTGAGATTTTGAAATACTTTCCATATTAAACAAAAAAAAAATAAAAATGAATGAAGTAAGCATTCATCTCAAGATGTTGGCAAAAGAAGCTTAAGCAATGCAGGACAAAGGAAAGAATAAAAACAAAGGTAGAAATTAATGAATTAGAACATAAACAAATTCAAGAGCTTTTTTTTGTTTGTTTGTTGTTTTTTTAAGAAAAGAGGACTACCAGCAAATATGGTCAATTTTTAAAGAGAAGACATGAATATACAAAGTTATAATTTAAAAGAAGATATAAAAAGTGAATGTGAAATTTTTAAATTATAAAACTATATGCAATTGTACCCTGGTAAACCAGAGAATGTTATGTTCAATGCCATGCCAATAAATGTAAAACCCTCCCATTCTAATATAATGACCAAAATTTACTCAAGAAGAAAACTAAACAGATAATTACTAGAAAAGACACTGAAGAAGTTATCTAAAAATAATCTTCCCAAACATTACATGTACAGTTTTTGTTTTGTGTGTTTTTTTTAATCCACCCATCTGCACACTGATACATGAAAAATTTTAGAAGTAAGTTAGTTCAGGCCGGGCACAGTGGCTCATTTCTGTAATCCCAGAACTTTGAGAGACCGAGGCGGACGGATCACCTGAGGTTGGGAGTTCAAGACCAGCCTGGCCAACATGGTAAAACCCTCTCTCTACTAAAAATACAAAATTAGCTGGGCGTGGTGGTGCATGCCTGTAATCCAAGCTACTCGGGAAGCTGAAGCAAGAGAATTGCTTGAGGCTGGGAGGCAGAGATTACAGAGAGCCGAGACTCCAGCCTGGGTGACACAGAAAGACTCTGCTCAAGAAAAAGAAAAATGAAGTAAAGTACAAACTTCCAACAGACAAATAATCCTGATGCTCTGTAAATGGCTCCCAAGCAGAGAAGGAGGAAGAAAACCCTGCAAGTCATGTTATGATACTAGCATAATGATACCAAATTTGACAACAGAAAGCACAAAAAGGAGTTTCTCAATATTTTTACCCTCTTTACCTCCTTCTACTGTTAGCTTATCCCAATCAGCCAAAAATGCTTTATTAGGCTTTACTAATTGTAGCTTGAATTATGTTCAATATGCATGTTATATATGCCCCATCCAAAGATTCTGATATACCCTCAACCCCTGGAGTACCACTCTGCAGTTTCCATAAGAATCTCTGATACTGACCCATCTTACTTTCCTAATTGAAATATTAAAAAGTTGAATTCAGCAATATAAGACCAATATAAATAATATAACCAAGTAGGCTTTAACCCAAGGAACGATTATTAGAAAGTCTAATAAATTATGTTCGATCAGTAAAAGTAATGATACTACCATCTAAAGAGATGTCCAAAAAATGTTCCTAAAATTTAATAAAATTCAACCTCAGTCCCTGAAAAAAAAAAGGAAGAATAAAAGATACCTGCCAATACCTACCACTTTCCTTAATACTAGAATCCCAAAGTGTAACTATTGAAGGCATGACTATCTGCTATAACCACTACCAACTGGAGATTCTAGACAAGGTAATAATAGAAGGAAAAAAAAAGGAGACGAGAATATAATTACTGAAAGAGGAAAAAAAATAATATTTGCAGGTAATTAGATTATCTACCTTATATATATCCAGAAAACCCAAGAAAATTATCCAAAAATATTAGAATGATGAGGATGCATTCTATATTGTGGCCAAATACAAAAATAACACATACATAAAAAACTTTCTTAACTATCATTTAAAAAGCACAATTTTTAAATATCTTATTTGCAATAGTAACCAAAAAACAGTAATCAAAAATATAAAAATCCACATAAAGTAATAAATAGTGCCCAGCTAAACACAATTACAAAACCTTCTGAAGATCATAAAACTTAAATAAATACAGAAACAGATAATTGTTGAATAAAAAAAAGATTTACCATAAATATTTCAGTCATTTCCAAATTAATTTATAAATTCAATGTAATAACAATTAAAATACCAGAAGACTGGTGGAGCACAAGGGGGACCTTGAAAAAGTGATTTTTAAGTTTACCTGGGAAAAATTTTAAGTTGTCTTCTTAATGCAAGAGATCAACCATGGACTTTCTGAAAGTAAAGTCTAATTATAGGGACCCTCTGCTGCCAGATATAGAAAGATATTACAAAACTATGGCAATTAAGATGGTGTGTCAAAATAAAAACAAACAGGATAAAAAGCAGATCTGATTATTTAGGCATTCAAATCAGAATGTCAAAAATAAGTCAGTAAATGCAAGCAGCGATACCTGGCTAGCCTTGGGGAAGAAAAATTTCCACATCTACTCCATACCATAACACCAACTAAATTCTAGACACATTATAACAATTATATGAAAAAATATATATTAATAACCAAAACAACGTGTAAGAGACTGTTAATCTAATACTGAGGGGAAAAAAGTTTTCTTATATATAAATGAAGGAAAACTTCTGAATAACAAAAATATGAAAGTAAAAGGCAGGCAATACACAAACTGAAGAAATGTTTCCATAACATGATTAGTAAATGATAACATCTATAATCTACAAAATGTTTTTCCAAATCAGTAAGAGAAGACAAACAGGTGAGCAAAATGAACAAAGACTATATGAATAAAGAAATCCCAAAAGAAAGATATTTGGCCAATATAAATGGTGGAAGAAATTCAACCAAATATAATAATTAGGAAAATACAAATTAGTTCTACAAGTGCCAACTTCACCTCCAAAGTGGCAAATATTATTGTTTTATGATAATTCCCAGTGTTAGAGTGAATGTACCAATAAGCATTCTCACACACTGCTCCTTAAACTGAAAACTGGCATCACCTCTCCGGGTGGCAACTTGACAACGAGAACCAAAACTCTTAATGAAAGTTAGCCCGTATAATTTGCCTTCTTTTAAATTACCCTAGGAAATAGTCCAAAGATTTGCTGAGATTTATGTATAGGAATGTTCACTAAAGGATATTCTATGATAGAATGAAAAAAATCCATATGATGAAGTGTTATTCAATTGGAATTACATGAAAAAATATTTATAATATGCTAGATGGTAAAAGAAAAAAAGCAGACTAAAAAATATACACATTATCACTCTAATTAGAAGATTATTCTAATTTTTGTTTAAAACATCTTATATAAATGTATATCATAAATATATTTAAATAAAATTATAGTCACACTGTATATATTATATATAAGAAGCATAATAATATTCTAAGCAATACACCAATATAAAATAACAGTATTTATCTGTGAAGAATTATGAGACATTTTTCTGCTTCATATTTTTCCATATTTGTTAGTTTTTCTAAAGTAAAAAACTATTATGTAATCAGAAAAAAAAATCATTAAGAAATTTAAGAAATGCTTCTCTATCTCATATACCATATACTTATATAAACATCGTGGTTCTATATGAAGCTGGCGTTCATAAGCTACGTGTGAAAAATAATTTCATTACTTTAATAGTAACATGCATAATAATAACTACTTTATACAGCACTTAGCCCATCAAGAGTCTAAATGCTTTACATACATTAAATCATGTAATCGTCACAACTATTATGAACCCCATTTTACAGATGAAGATTGAGGCTCAAGGAGATCAGGTGACTTGTCCAAGATCACTCAGCCAGTAAACAGCGGAGCTAAAGTTTTTAACCTCCACAGGCTACCCTTTCTCCTCATAAACTATACTCTAAAGCAGTAAGACTGATTTATAACATAAATGCCAGAATATAAACAACATATAAGCACTATCTCCTTTCAAGTAGTCTCCTTGGGAAACTCTATCCATATCCAAAGATGTGGTCATTGATCAAAACAGTTTTGGAAATCTTTCCTTTGACTGTCCCCCTAGGGTAGTAAACATGTCTCCAGTGAGGAAAGAAGAGATTTCTTTCAAACAGCGAGGAGTCATTTAGAAACAAGTCTCAAAGTGTAATTAAATGTTAGAATTCTGCTTTTGATAACACAGCAAGAAAAACCAATGAGGCTGATTTTTGTGCCCATGCTCTCAAGAAGTACACATTCACAGCAGACTAGCATTTACTATACTGCATTATTATAATTATTTGTTTGCATGCCTATCTTCCTCCTAAACTAAGGCCTTCAATGGCAAAGATTATATCTTACTCGTCCTCAAGTCTCCAGCCTGTAATCCAAGTCCTGGTACACAAAGAGTACTAATTAAGTATTTCTGAATGAACTCTACAGAGAATGTCAGACAAATGCTTTAAGCTATAACAACATATTAGAATAAATATACTGCCAAGAGGGCATCTGAGTCTATATACAAATAAACATATAAGGTATGTAGAAAGAGATTATAGTGAAAAAACATGGGAATTTTACGAAGTTCCTAAAATTCAAAATATTCAGGAAGATAGAAACCGGTTTTTCTTCTTATGATGTCTAGCTGTAGTCATTTCTCACAAGACATAAGAGGGGGAGCGGATATGCCTCATTGTCTAAAAAGCAATCTACTGAACCAAGGATGCAGAAATAAACATAAACTTTCTCAGACAATGATGCAAAAACACATCTGCTCCACAGAAGACACCAGGATGCATTCTGCCTATGGGTTCAATCGACAAACCACAACCTGGTGCCTGAAGTATAAATCAAAGAACCTTACATCCCTGGTACTTATTGACATTTGCTACCTGCAAATTTCTAATATGTGCAAGATGGGCCTATTTTTATTTACAGCACAAACCACAGACTGAATGTAAAACAAGATGCTTAATAAATCCAGAGGAACATAAAACACCAGCATAACTCAGACAGCAAGACAGACACTCACTCCTTAATTAAGTGGGTGATGTTCTGTTTAAAACAAAAAGACAACCCTAGGCTATAGCTAAGATTAAGCACTCAGTGTTGCGAGGGAAAAGCCAACCATTTTCAGGGCAAAGCCTTTAAATCATGAAAAATAAAGCATCTAATAGTCTGTATTCAATAGTAAGTAGACAGTCAGGACACAGACTGATTTGGATTAACACATTTTCAGTTATAACAAGTAATTTTACAGAGGATTAGTATCTTGATGGTCTGATCAATATGAGGCACCGCTGCTATTACATATGAAGAGAAAATTGCCCCTCTGGTAATAAAGTGTGCGTGTCTTCGTTCTCCTTCATTTGCTGAGTCCATTACTGTAATGGTTCCAGCATTAACAGCTGGGGCAATTTAAGCAGCAGGGGTCTGATGATTTTAAAAGCTGGGAACACTGGCTACTCATCCTTTCCTCCCTTGCTGTCTGCATATGCAACTCCTCTGCCTGGCTGTGGTTCCAACACAAGGATCATGTTTTATGAGAACAATGACTACTATTTCCCAATTATTGTCTCATTAATAGAGTTACCAGCCAATAATGTAACGAAAACAAAAATTGCTCGCAGCATATTGGCTGCTGATTCGGCGAAAAATTGCACACTATTTACCTAAATAACAAGATTGACATGACAACAGGCTAGAGTCCACATAAACTGTAATGTTTGCATTCATTTGCCCGGTGCTATTTTCATATTCTTAAGCCAACAAAATGGTATTGTGCTGACAGGCAAAAAAAAAATTCATCAGCAGAATTTTCCATCTTTGTTTTCAAAAACTGGCAAACTGGAAAACAGTGAGATAATGAACTGCTCTACATAGAAATAGAAAACCCATATTAATGCAGCCTTGAGACTTTAATCATGCCCAATTCAGCAGAGTGAGTTAAGGTTCCAACATCAGCCCATTTTATATTATTACTGCAGAAATGCTGGCCCTTGAGGCTCAGCCTTGAATGATCTAGTCACTAAATGAAGGTGCCAAAGGGCAGACTTAGGGCTAATACAGAAATCAGAGCTCTGAATTTTCTGATCACAAACAATTATGAATCTCCTCCTCAGAGCAGCTGCAACATAATTTGGTCCTTCAAACTGAATTTTCTACTTGGTTTCTACCAGTTGTAAAGGTCTCAACTGCCCTTTAACCATATGGCAGTTTTTTAACATAAGGGAAGGCATAGTCACTTTGCAAGCAGATCATTTCCAAAACCACAGAGTAAATAAATGATCAGCATAGCAACTGGACAGATGCTTACAGCAAAAACAAAAATGCATGGCTAATAGTCAAACTCATAGAATCAGAGAGTAGAAGGGTAATTACCAGGGCTGGGAGGATGGGAAAGAGCTAATCAAGCTGCATAGTTTCAATCATACAAGATGAGTAAGTGCCAGAGAGATCTGCTATACAACATTGTACCTACAGTTTACAATACTTTATTGTACACTTATACTCTTTTTTTTTTTGAGATGAAGTCTTGCTGTGTCACCCAGGCTGGAGTGCAGTGGCCCTATCTTGGCTCACTGCAACCTCCGCCTGCCAGGTTCAAGCAATTCTACTGCCTCAGCCACCTGAGTAGCTGGGATTACAGGCGCGCACCACCATGCCCAGCTAATTTTTGTATTTTTAGTAGAGACAAGGTTTCATCATGTTGGTCAGGCTGGTCTCGAACTCCTGACCTCATGATCTGCCCACCTCGGCCTCGCAAAATGCTTGTATTACAGGCGTGAGTCACCGTGCCCAGCCAATGAATATCTTTTTTTTTTTTTGAGACAGAGTTTTGCTCTTCTTGCTCCAGTTGGAGTGCAATGGCACAATCTCAGCTGACTGCAACCTCTGCCTCCTATGTTCAAGCAATTCTCCTGCCTCAGCCTCCAGAGTAGGTGGGATTACAGGCATGTGCCACCACACCCAGCTAATTTTGTATTTTTAGTTTAGATGGGGTTTCTCCATGGTGGTCAAGCTGGTCTCGAACTCGCAACCTCAGGTGATCCGCCTGCCTCAGCCTCCCAAAGTGCTGAGATTACAGGCATGAGCCAGCCACCACGCCCAGCCTAACGTACACCTAAAATGTGGTAAGAGGCTGGGCTGGCGCGGTGGCTCACGCCTTTAATCCCAGCACTTTGGGAGTCCAAGGCAGGCATATCACGAGGTCAGAAGATCAAGACCGTCCCGGCTAACACGGTGAAACCCCATCTCTACTAAAAATACAAATAAAATTAGGTAGGAGTGGTGGCATGCGCTCATAGTCTCAGCTACTCAGGAGGCTGAGGCAGAAGAATTGCTTGAACCCAGGAGGTGGAGGTTGCAATGAGCCGAGATAGTGCCACTGCACTCCAGCCTGGCGACAACAAGACTCCATCTCAGAAAAAAAAGAAAAGAAAAATGTGGTAAGAGAGTAGATCTTATGTTGTGTTCTTATCATAATAAAATACAATTTTTAAAATGCAAACCATAGCACCAATTCAAGGTTTAACTTTCAAACATGTGATGGCTTAACAAACAGCATGCCAAGGACAAATGTTCGGGAACAAGTCCTGACCAACACAAATCTTCATCTCTTGAACCTGTTCTAATCCAACCAAAGGAATCCTAAGAATCCTTCAAGTTTACATTGTGAAATCAAGCAGTGAGACAATTTTATAAAATATTACAAAATCATTTTATAACAGGAGATTAAATGAATGAGCTTAGCAGAAAATATTACAAAATCAGTTTATACAGAAGATTAAATGAATGAGCTTAGCAGAACTCTAAATTCACCTTCTCTAAACAGTGCTTTTCCATTAAGGTTCCAAAAGTACCATGCTAACAAAAGTTCCTCTCCTCTAGGTCAGAAAGTCACCCTTTAATTATAACGCTAGCAAGGAATCTACCATAATAAATTAACAACAACAAAATAAATCTGAAAAGTAAACTAGCATTCTAAAATACACTTGGAAACAAGTGTTGACAGTTGCTAAAGTATGTGTTCAATAGAAGAGTCTTGTTTCTCAAAATTAATGCCCACAACTATGGCATATTAAGTAATTTAAAATTCATAAGATACTTAACCATTTTCCATTATTTCTTTCAAATTCCGGTTCCATTTCTCACTATTAGAAAGTCTACTGACCAATAACAAATGATGCTCTTGGGAATTCATTCATTATTTGACAAGTATGAAATATCTACCATGTGCCTGGCAAAATCTTAAGGGATAAAATGGTGAATGACAAAACTAAAACAAAACAAAACAAAACATGATCTCTACTTTTTTGGAGACTATAATCTACATGTCAAAATTTGTATCACTAAACTCAGCCACAAGAAATCTCATTAGCAGCCAAGGATCCAGAATCATAATTATGAAGGGTCACATGTATCATATAGTCATATAGCAGATGCTGGATGCTCTCAACCATTTAATCTTTCTTCACCAGATACTTATTTTTTATTTTTATTATTATTTTTTTTGAGACAGAGTTGTTCTGTTGCCAGGCACCAGGCTGGAGTGCAGTGGCGAGATCTTGGCTCACTGCAACTTCTGCCTCCCAGTTTCAAGCAATTCTCCTGACTCAGCCTCCCAAGTAGCTGGGACTACAGGCGTACGCCACCACGCCCAGCTAATTTTTGTATTTTTAGTAGAGACGGGGTTTCACCATGTTGGCCAGGATGGTCTTGATCTCTTGACCTCATGATCCGCCCGCCTCAGCCTCACAAAGTGCTGGGATTACAGGCACCAGATACTTATTAATGTCTCCTTTGTGGAAGACATCCTGCCAAGTACAATGGAGAGATGAAAAGATGAATTAAACACAAATGCTATCTTCAAGGAAGCCACTGTTTGCTCCAAGTGTCTTAAGACTTTTTTTGAATGGCTAATTTAGTTTTCAAATACTAGGAGGGTTAGGAAACAGACCTGGAAATAACAAAAAGCAACAAGAACTCACTGTTACTAAGTGGTTTTGTTGGTTAATTTTCAAGTAAGATACAGTATTTAAAGTAGTTTGGAAACTATGATCAAATACACTAACTCTTGTTCTATTTACAGAAGTCAATTGAACCTCCGAACAGTGATGAAAGACTTACCCATATATTGAAGGAGAGATTAAGCAAAAAATAATAATGGATTTGGGAAAGAAGGAAAAAAAAACAGAGAGTAGAATGTGTCAGGTGAGGTTTTCATTTCTCAAGTCCCCTGGTCTTTGGCCTAACACCAAAACTGTCCTAAATTTAGTCTTCAGTTTAGATAAATCGGTGACATAATCTAGAATGGCCCATAAAAAAAAGAAGAGTCCAGAAGAACCTTCTCAGGACCTCAATAAAATGCCAAACTTGAAATATAAAATAAGGTAAAAATATCTAGTGAGTACAAACATAAATAACAAACTTTCTTTTGTTGAGTTATTATTCTTACTATTTAGAGACAGGGTCTCACTCTGGTGCCCAGGCTGGAGTGCAGTGGCACAATCACAGCTCACTATTACCTCGAACTCCTGGTCTCAAGTGAGCCTCCTCCACCTCAGCCTCCCAAAGCATTGAGATTACAGATGTGAGCCACTGCATTTGACCAAGTTATTATTTTTGTAACTCAATAAACCTTATCATTTAAAGTTGATAAGACAACTATCCCCAAAAACAGAAGAGTTTTTAAACCATGTTACTTAAAATAGTAGGTTACATATTCTGGATATCTTCCTTCACTGATAAAAATGTACATTACTTAAACAAAATTATTAAATGTTCTTAGGTATACAGCCATTTCCATAATAAACTTAAATTAGTTCTATTTTTAATAGTTTAAAAGATGATATACCCTAAGCCAGCTTAAGAATCTTTGAAGCTAACTTGGAATTCAACATCCATAGCTTTTTATTCCATGACTAATAAAACAGTTTTAATATTTCTGAAAAACCCCTTAAGGAATCCCAGGTCTCATAATGATACACCTTTAAACAGATCTTCTAAGGAAGGAATTCCATGACTTCTAGGCCATATTAGAATTTCTTTACTACCATGTCCTCCCGTGATAAAACTCACTACTCTGCTGTTGGTACTTATTTACCTTCCATAGACAGCCAGCCAGTTCCATGGGACTGTGTCTGCCATCTTTACCCTTGTGCTGAGTACACTACTAGACATTTAATCAGGTTCCTTATCTAAACCACAGAACACAGAAAATGGTTTGAGTGACTATATTCTCAATTTTCTGAAAGGTGGTCCAAAACTAGTACCATTCTGGCTGCATGGGAAATAAGTTAATGAAACCTCAATTGAAAAAATCCACTTGAGAAGACACTCAACATCAGTTTACAGAACAAATGTCCTGAATATAGGCTATAAATCTACTGGGGTCAGATAGGCACTAGTGAAGGTGGTGGTGATGGTGGTGATGATGATGATAATATGATGGTGATAATAACAATATTTATCTTTACTACAGGCCAGCAATGTTTTATGTGCTATATAATATCTCAATCCCTACCACAACCATGAATATCACTCCAATTTGATAGATGAGGAAATGAAGGCTCAGAGAAGTTAAATTGCTTGCTCAAGTAAATGAGGGAGCAGAATTCAATTTCAGGATTCTGCATCTAAAGTCCTACACTACACCACTATACTGTGACTGAATAGGTAAAACTGGATGACAGCAAAATGCAAAGCACATTTCCTACCTAAAAGGGAATACACTATTCAATTCTAGTTAGGAAAACGCATGCCCAGTGTTACCAGATACTCTAGTTTTTCAAGAGAATCAGACACCCAGATCTTTATGTGAAATCCCTCAACTATTTTTTTCTTTTTTTTTTTTTTGAGATGGAGTTTCACTCTTGTTATCCAGGCTGGAGTGCAATGGCACGATCTCAGCTCACCGCAACCTCCGCCTCCTGGGTTCAGGCAATTCTCCTGCCTCAGCCTCCTGAGTAGCTGGGATTACAGGCACGCGCCACCATGCCCAGCTAATTTTTTGTATTTTTTGTAGAGACAGGGTTTCACCATGTTCACCAGGATGGTCTCGATCTCTTGACCTCGTGATTCACCCGCCTCGGCCTCCCAAAGTGCTGGGATTACAGGCGTGAGCCACCGCGCCTGGCCTCAACTTTTAAACAGTAGAAAATAATTCTGAAACAATGTTTAAACAGTTTGTTTGGGCCAAATAAAACTTACCTACAGTGAGGATGGATATGTGGATTATAAATATGTGACCTTAGAGGTACCATGTTTCCTCAAAAATATACATGCCAAAAATGCAAAATCTGAATCTAATCATAAGGAAACACAAGACAAATAAAAATACAGGGCCATTCTACAATTAAAAAAAAAAAAAAATAGCCTGCACACATCACAAATGTCAATGTCTTGAAAGAAAAAGGATGAGGAACCCATTTAAAGGACACCAGATTAAAGGAGAAGAGACCAAAGAGACCTGACAATGAAAGGTAATATATAATACAAGAATGGAACCTGGACCAGGAAAAAAATGCTATAAAATTCATTATGAGGACAATTAGCAAAATTTGAATATGAACTTTGGATTACATAATGGCATTATATCAACGTCAACTTTTTCTGAAATTAACAATTGACTATGTTTATATTTGTATGTAAGAGAATATCCATGTTCTTAGGAAATACATGCTGAACTATTTAGGGGTAAAGAGGACTGATGTCTCCAACTTACTCTGTAATGGTTCATTAAAAAAATAATTGTTTATATGGATATATACGGCAAGAGAGAGAGCAATAAAGTGAACACAGCAAGATGTGAACCTGTGAATCTGGACAGCAAGTCTATGAGAGCTCTAGGTTCTACTCTTGCTCTTTAATAAGCTCTAATCATTTCAAAATAATAAATTATAACATCTGGGAAAGAATGCATAGGGCCAGTCCCACCCCAGCAGAGGACCCCTCAGGCAACCAAACTCAATCAAGGACATGCTACTCTACTCCTGGGACAGTAGCTAGACCTAATCACACTTGGTCCTCACAGCCACCCACAGAAGCAGCTATTCTTAACCTCATTTTCTGACTGGAGAAACTGAGGCACGGGGTGTGAATCCCCTATCCCAATAGTAAGGAAATAGTAGATGCCATGGTTCTAACTCAAACCATCAAATACTAATCTGGACTGTTCTACTATTTGCCTTATAAGAAAAGTTCATTTAAAAAATGCATAAATATGGTATAGTACTCTCATATGCTTAACACAAATTAAATAAATGTTAATCATAGAAAGCTATTTGGTCCAACCTTCTTATTCACCCTCCAGACTTGGAAATAGCATAAAAGTCTATAGCATAAGCAATCACAAGGGAGAAAATACGATCTAAGTCATTTCAAAGAGAAAAGAAAAATAAAAACTAAGTACCCACTATGGGGATGACAAAGTTTAATTTAAAAAGCAAACAAGAAATCTTTGTGACTTTGGAATAAAGATTGCATAGATATGACACAAAAAGCGTGAACCATAAGAATAAACATTGATAAATTGGATCTTGATTAAAAACCATTAAATAACCTAGACACTTAGGAAGATAATATTTGCAACACACATAGTAAACAAAGAATTTATATCTAGAAAATAAAAGAATTCATGAAACTTAATAAGAACACAAACAATCCAACAAAAAAAATGGGCAAAGATTTTAAACAGATACTTCACAAAAGAAGATCTATGCATGTCCAATAAGCACAAGAGAAAATGCGTAAAGTTATTACCCATGAGAGAAATGCAATCAAACCACAATGAGATACCACTTCTTACCCGATATGATGGTTACAATAGAAAAGATAGACAATGACAAGTGTTGCCAAGGATGTGACAAAATTGTAACTCTCAAAATGGCTGCTGGGGAATGTAAAATGGTGTAGCCACACAAGTAAATGGTTTGTCAGCTTCTTAAAATGTTAAACATAGATTTACCACATGACCAGTAATTCCACTCCTAGGTATCTACTCAAGAGGAATGAAAACACATCCACACAAAAACTAGTGTGCAAATGTTCACAGTAGCATTTTTCTTAACAGTCAAAAGGCAGAAACAAATCAAATGTCTATCAACTGGTGAACTGATAAACAAAACATAGTATATCCTGACACTGGAATTCTTTTCTTTCTTTGGAAACAAGAGTCTCACTCTGTCACGCAGGCTGGAAAGCAGCGGTACAGTCGGGGCTCTCTGCAAACTCTGCCTCCCGAGTTAGGTGATTCTCATGCCTCAGCCCTCCAAGTAGCTAGAATTACAGGTGTGGGCCACCACTCCCAGCTAATTTTTGTATTTTTTAGTAGAGACAGGGTTTCACCAAGTTGGCCAGGCTGGTCCTGATCTAAGTCATCCTGATCTCAAATAATCTGCCCGCCTAGGCCTCCCAAAGTGCTGGGATTAGAGGCATGAGCCACCGCACCCAGCCTGACACTGGAATTCTATCTACTGTGTAATAAAAAGGAACAAAGTATCGATACATGCTACAACATAGATGAACCTCAAAAACATTATCCTGGGTGAAAGAAGCCAAACATAAAAGACCACAGATTGTATGAGTCCATCTATACAAAAATGTCCACAAAAGGTAAATCTACAGAAAAGAGCAGATTCGTGGTTCTCTAGGGATGAAGTAGAATTGAGAAATAACTCCAAATGATACAAAGTTTCTTCTGGAATGGAAATGTTCTAAAATAAGACTGTGGTGATAATTACACAACTCTGCAAATATGCTACCAACCATAGAGTTGTACACTTAAAACAGGTGAATTTTATGGTATGTAAATTAAACTTCAATAAAGATTTACAAAAAGAGACATATGCAACCTTATTAGTCTTCACTGAAATGCAAATTAAAATCTCAATCAAACATCACTACACATCTACTAGAATGGCCAAAATTTAAAAGACTGACAATATCAAGCGTTGCAGTAATATGAAACAAGTAGAACTCTTATTTTACATTCCCACCAACAGTTGGTAGGAACGTAAAAGGGTGCAGTGCGTTTGAATATTATCCCCCAAAAAGTTATGTCCAAATCCAAAAACCTGGCCCGTATGAATGTAACCTTATTTGGAAAAAGTGTCATTACAAATGTAATTAAGTTGAGGCTCTCAAGGATCTCGAGATCATCCTGGATTTAGGATGGGTCCTAATCCAATGACTGGCTTTCTTTGAAGAGAAAGAAGAGAGAGATTTGAGCCACAGAAACAGAGAGAAGAAGGCCATGTTAAGATGGAAGCAGAGAAGTTATGAAGTGATGCTACCACAAGCCAAGAGCACTAGGGACCACCAGAAGCTGGAAGAGGCAAGGAAGGAGCTTTCCCTAAAGTCCTTCAAAGGGAGTGTGACCCTGTTGACACCTTGATTTCAATGCCTGATCTCCAGACTGTAAGAGAACAAATTTCTGTTATTTAAAGCCACCAAGTTTGTGGTAACTTGTTGCAGCAGCCATAGGAAACTAAAACAAATGGTCAAATCACTTGGAAAACTGTTTGGCAATTTATTCATAAGGTTAAACAAAGAACTCCCCTATAACTAAGCAATTCCATTTTGGGGCATTACCCGACAGAAATTTGGGGCATTACCCGACCTAGGAAAGACTCATACATCAATGGTCATAGCAGCTTTTTTCATGAATCTAAAACCAGAAACAATCGGAATGTCTAGCAACAAATGCATGAATAAACCACATGTGGTATATCCATAAAGTGGACCACTAATCCGCAATAAAAAGGAACAAACTATTGATACATACAACAACATAATCTCAAAAATCATTATGCTGGCCAGGCACAGAGGCTGACGCCTATAATCGCAACACTTTAGGTAGCAGAGGCGGGAGGACGGTTTAAGCCCTGGAGTTCCAGACCAGCCTGGGCAACATAGCAAGACATCATCTCTATTTTAAAGAAAAATCATAACGATGCATGAAAAAAAAGACCAAGAAGTATATACCGTATGCTTCCATTTATACGCAAACTAGAAAATACAGATGCGTCTACAGAGACAAAAAACATATCAGTGGTGGCTTGGGGGCCAAGGTGAGGGAGAGACTAACTGCAAATTAACGAGAGGGAACAGAACTGTTCGCTATGCCAATTGTGGTGGCTTTTGCAAGTACATACATTTGTCAAAAGGCATCAAATTGTACACTAAAAATGGCTGCAAATGACTGTATGTAAATTATATCTCAATGAAGTTGATTAGAAAAAGAGAAAATAATTCATGAGTCATTAGACATTTTACATTTAAAACAACTACTTATACTTTGTTCTAACCAATAATATTAAGTAAACAAATTTTAAATGAAAAGCAAATTTTTTAAAGAAAAAAGAAAGACAGCTTGCTCTACCAATTCAACATGTTTCACAAGCAGAAAATGGAAAAAGCCTTGAAGTTGAAGTTAGAAGACCTGGCTCAGAGCGCTAGTTCCGCCTAGCAACCAAGTGGCCTTGGGAAAGTCACGATTTCTACAAGTCTCAGTTTCCACATCTCTAAAATATGGATGACACTAATAACTACCTCAAAGGCAATGGTTATGGTTTCAATCAAGGAAGAGTTCCTTTGGCGCAGGGATTCTATTTTAGCCAAAATTATAATCTCAACATACGGCAAATAATAGGTGCTCAATAAATCTTCAGAGAATAAATGAATTACTTTAAAAATAACCCTGAAAGATGAGAAAGACATCATTTGCAACACTATGAGGTGACATTTGTTTCTTTACACTGTGTAAACTAAAGCAGAAGGGTCACCTTCTTTGTGCTTATCTTTAGCATATTATCCACATCATATCCAGACTCAAGCATGACTTCAGGTCCCTTATGAAATACTGCACTAACTCAGGTCAATAGAGAACAGATTTTATATTTTAAATCCTTAGGTGCATTGCCCTAAAACAGACTCACTTGTAAGATGAAATTCTATGAAAGCAAGACAATTCTGTGTCTACGTTATTTAACACTGATATTCACCGCTAATATTTGCTTAACATAGAGTAGGCACCAAATAACATGTGCAAAGGCCCTGTAGCCAGATGAAGTACAAGGAAGAGTAACTTTTAAGAAGGCTGAAGTGACTGGCAGGCAGACAGCAGAGTGTCATGTCCAATGGGGTTGTGAAAGCAGGTAGGGCCCAGACCATGCAGGATCCTGTAGACAATGTGAAGTTTTTTCTTTATCCTGAGAGCAACAGAAAGCCATGGAACATTTTTAAACAGGTGGTTGGCAGAGTAAGAAGACAGGAAAGGGATATAATTAGATTTTCATTTAACGAAGATCTTACTCTAGGGTGTGCAGAAGAGAATGGTTGTTGCGGGAAGGAAGAGAAAGTGGAAGAAGAGTTAAGTTAGGGTGTTGAGTGAGTATAGGCCAATCAAGAGACTTATTCCAACAGTCCATTAAAAAGATGATAGTAGCTTGATGGAAAAAAAAAAAGTGGATAGATTCCCAAAATACATAGATAAATCAACAGGATCTGACTTTGGGAATGAAAGAAAGAAAAACACTCAATTCTTCTGGGCCTCAGTTCTTAACCTGTGAAGCAGGGTGTTGTTTATACTCCATCTGTATATCTATCTTGCTGTGACAATGATATGAAATAATTTAAATATTATGCACCTAACACAGTGCCTGACCCACAATGAATGCTTTTTAAAACCGCTATTGTCATTATCATGGTCATCCCATGGAATGGCAACTACCAGAAACTGAACACTAAAGATGGAGAAAAGCAATGTAGTTAAAGATTCATATACACAGCGCTGAAAGGACACAAACTGTATCAGCCGGTGACTGTGACAACTGTTCCAAAGAAACACAGCTGACCGCCGATTTCTACTAAGCCGATCTCAGTCACGATTCAGTCCTCAGAGACCATTATGAGAAAGCACAGCTGGTATGATCACAGCCATCTGAGAGTCCGGTAAACTGAGGCACAGGGATGGCCACAAATTTAACCCAAGAATACGTGCAGAAGAACGACAAGAAAACGGGTATCTTGCTTCTCATTTTTGAGCCGATCCAATAGGATTCGGCCTGCATCCTGAACAGTGCAAATTTGTAACACCCCCTCCAATGTCTCCAGGTCCCTTGCTGACAAGGCCCTGTCACCCCTTAACTTAACACCGTGCATCCGCTCGCCATCAAACCAAGCCCTTCAGGTTCCCTGTTCCTAGCTCCCAGCGCACGAAGAAGCCCAGGCTCCAGGAGCTCAGCATACCTTAGCTTCGCGCTCTCGTTCCTCGGCGGTCGGGGTGCGCTTCATGCTGCCACTAAAGCCGCCTTCGCCAAGCAGCAACGTAGATCCCCCGCCCTGGACCCCGCCTCCTGCATGTAGTTCTCTCAGCGTCCTGTTCCCGCCTGGAGCCATTCTCCCTCAGAGCTGATAAAACTACAAATCCCAGGATGCACCGCGGCGACGCCCGCGAGCGCCTCCGGGTTGGGAGCAGGAGAATTTCCCAGGGCCGACAGCTGGGAGAGCGTAGTCCGCTACCCCGCGAGCAGACGGGCTGGAGTTCAAAGAGAACTACATTTCCCAGGAGGCAACGGGGGCCTGCCATGTTTTTCCCGTGCTCCTCTCGGCCAGCCGCCCGCCACGCTGTCGGCGCTATAGCAACGGTAGCTAGCAGCAGGACCAGTGGCGCGGTGAGTACTCGGGGAGGATGAGGTAGGATGGTGGTGGGTGGAGGTTGCGAACCCTTCCTATGCAGCGCGGGCCAGGGTCCTAGGGTCTGCTCTGAGGCCTAGAGAAGGCCCTGGAGTTCTGCTCGCATGAAAGCACCCGAGCCCGAGACACCTCCACATTCTCAGGCCTGAATCACAGCCCGCCCCTTTATCCCAACCTCCAGGATCAACTTGAAATGTTATATCCCAGCCATGAAAGTGAGAGTTGATGCTGCTAATTGCCGTCTCTATCCATATCCTGCAAGTTGAAGAGCCCTAACACAGTTTGCTCATTTGCCCTTGATTAGGAGTTGGTTGGTAGACCCTAAACCTCCTGAATGGCCTATTGTTTGCTTAATTGTATATTATTTGTTTATCATTTGATTACTTCCACAATTTGCTAGTTTCATAGAGGCGGGGACTTTGCCATTTTAATCTCAGTGCCTGGTATCCATGTATTCATTCAATAAATTTTTTTCTTTTTCTTTTCTTTTTGCCTTGCAAAATACTGGGATTACAGGCTTGATCCACCACACCCAACCAATCATTCAATATATATTAATGCTAGTTACCACCATGTACCAGGCACTGTTCCTGAACAGCTGTGAACAAGACTAATACCTGTCTCGAGGTGTTTATACTTTTTTAGTGGAGACAAACAATAATTTTATCTGATAATTTCACATAGAGGCAGTTGATATAAGAGAAACAAGCCAGGCGTGGTGGCACGCACCTATAGTTCCAGCTACCTGGGAGGCTGAGGTGGGAGGATCACTTGAACCCATGAATTCGAGGCCAGCCCAGGCAACAGAGCAACACCCTGTCAAAGAAAGAGAGAGAGAGAGAGAGAAGAAAAGAAAAGAAATAAACAGTGAAGAAATCTAAGGAAGACTACTCTAACATAGGATGATCAGGCCTGTCTGAGGAAGTGAGCTGAGCTCCAAAGATTGAGGAGCCAGCTAATACAAAGGCCTTGAGCAAGACAAGGGTATGGGGGGTTCAAGGAAAGTAAAAGAACAGTGTAGGTGGAACATAGTGAGCAAAGAGGGATAACATGAGATGGTGTTGGAGAGGCATTGCAGCATTGTGCAGGGTTACTCAGTTTCCACATTATTAACATTTTGGGCTGGATAATTCATTGTTATTCTCCTAAGCACTGTTAGATATTTTACATCGTCGCTGGCCTCTACTCACTAGATGCCAGTAGCATCCCCTTCCTTGTTGTGACAACCAAAAATATCACCGGACACAACTGTTAATACTTCTAACTGCTACCTTAAGTGAGTTAACTAATCTGTGTCTCAGCTTCCTCATTTGTAAAGCAGGAATCATTTGAGTAACAACCTCACAAGCAAATGGTGAGACACTTCGTTAATTCGTATAAGCAGAGCACTTAGAACACTACCTGGCACATAATAAGTATTTAGTGAATGTTAACACCATCATCATCATCATTATTCTCATTCTTTTTAAAGTGACCTTAACTCTGTCATGGAAAACTACTCATTTTCACACATGGGCTTGTGTGTCAACAGGATCCTAAAAATTGACCTTTTCTATAGCAGTATTTCCAAAAGAAGTAGATGATCTCCCAAAGATTTGTCTGTTAGCTGTTTCTGTAACAGCAAAAAGCAATGGTTCTCCACCATTTGTGAGTTACAATAAAAGTTGTGAACCCTCTTTAAAAGATATTGCATATATACATATAAAATTTGGTAAACAATCTCTAGGTTCACAGACCCCACAGACCCCATTCATTCATTCAACAGCTATTTGAATGCCTGCTCTCAGAATGTGCCAAGCTCTGTGCTAGCCTCCAAGAATACAGAACTGAACAAGACAGTAAAGCTTGCTACTGTCTTGGTCTTCACATTCTAGAACCGAAATCCTAGAGTTTAAGAACTCTGCCCTTTAGTGTACCTTCATCCACAGTGTGCCTTTAGCTTACTAGGTAGATTGAAGTGAAAATATAAAATCCTTTTTTTTCTTAACAAAATAGATATTGTGTGGACCACTCACATCCACATGCAAAATAAAGTTACTGCATTTCTATAAAGAATAGAAACTATAGGCTGGGCGCGGTGGTTCATGCCTGTAATCTCAGCACTTTGGGAGGCCGAGATGAGCGGATCACGAGGTCAAGAGATCAAAACCATCTTGGCCAACATAGTGAAACCCCATATCTACTAAAAATACAAAAATTAGCTGGGCATAGTGTTGCAGTCCTATAGTCCCACCTACTCAGGAGGCTGAGGCAGGAGAATTGCTTGAACCTGAGAGGCAGAGGTTGCAGTGAGCCAAGACCATGCCATTACATTCCAGCCTGGCAACAGAGCGAGACTCCATCTCAAAAAAAAAAAAAAGAATAGAAATTATAAAAATACCAGAATTAGCTAGACAGCCTATATGTTGAGGTAGGTGAACCCTGGGCAGTACCTAAGCCCCACAGCAACAAAAGCAGGACACACAAAAAACACACCCAGTTGGTAAATTTACGCAACGAAACCTCTTTCACAAAACGTGGAACTGCCCACTCATTTGTGCATCAATTATGCGATTAATATTTAAGTAATATTGACATCCCAGGCACATGTGCTCAGTGCTTTTAATTTACTCATCTCATTTACCCTTAGAATAACTCTCTGAGATAGGTATTATTTTCTCTGTTTTTTTAAACTGAGGGACTGAAACTCAGAGAAGTGGCTTGACCAATTCGTTAATGATAGGGCAGCCATTTGAATCAAGTTCCTGACCTGAATTTTTTCCAAGATGCATGCTTCCTTTTGGAGGCTGGGGAGAGGGAAGGGATGGAGAGGAGGTATTTCTTAAATGATAATCTTACCTCATTTCCTAAGCAAATTATACAAAATATACTGTTGAAAGGAACACTGTCTCCATGATTGAATGTAGTAGTACTTTTAGAATAGAAGCTTTCATCTTCACGCGGCACATGTGGACAATAAGATGCCCATTCAAGTTCTAGTCCCTTTTTCATTTTATTTGCTTCATTCCATTGCATAGTTAATGTAATAACTTGGAAAGAGTTTGAATTTTCTTTTCTCCACAGCTAGGCCATGTCTGGTCCAACTGATGAGACTGCAGGAGACTTGCCTGTGAAAGACATAGGTCTAAACCTCTTTGGAATGGGAGGGTTACAAGGTATGGCCAGCTGTTATTTATTACAGTTATGAACTTCGATCACTGACTTCTTTACTTTTAATTTAAAGTATTTCTGATACTCATACAAACCAAACTGTTTAATTAACTATATAGTCCTTGATTGGACTAAACAAAAAGATGGAGGGTTTAGAACACTATGGCATTTTACTACATGCATCCATTATCAACAGCTCATAGAAAATGTACAGTCCCCCCTCTGTTCTGATAAAGAATTAATATAAATCATCTTTTTAAAATTCCTCACATCAGTAGAAACTACGTAGAGAGTATCAAGCCTCCAAACTGAATTGCCTGGTTTAAATTACATTCAGTATTAAAACATTTCTTTATGTTTAAATTTTATATGGGAGGGAAGGCCATATTTTAAACGTTTTGCCTTTTAAGTAGAATATCTCACATGATAGTGACTTTTGTCAAATTAATATGGATTAAAAGTTTTCTTTATTCTTTTGTCACTTAGTTGCTGTAGAGCTAAAAAGCACTTTCAAATTGAGAAAGAAAAGCACTACTTTAAAGAACAATTTAGAATAGAGAGCTGTGTTTATCTTTGTGTGTAGAGTGTATCAGCCATGTTGGCATGCATGTATCAATTATCAACAACTCTTAGAAGATGTAAAATCCCCCTCTAGCCTGAATAGGCTAGGGATTTAAGATACATTCCACTCAGGAATCTACATATACTTTTTAATCAGACCAGTGTAAATGGCCACTTGTGAAAACTTCAGAAAAGTGGTCAGAGTATTGTTTACTGAAAAAAATAAAGTTTGGCTACACAGATTTTTTTTTTTTTTTTTTTTTTTTTTTTTTTTGAGATAGAGTCTGGCTCTGTTGCCCAGGCTGGAGTGCAGTGGCACAATCTCCATTCACTGCAACCTCTGCCTCCTGGGTTTAAGCAATTCTCCTGCCTAAGCCCCACATGTAGCTGGATCTACAGGCGTGTGCCACCAAGCCCAGCTAATTTTTGGCTACACAGATTTTATTGTTAAAAGTAAAAACTATGTGTAAGCTTTGCTTTAGAGATCATTCAGGGAGTATCAAGTATTAAAATACAAATAAGTTTTAGGTGTACAAAACGATTTATTGGGTTTTGATATTGTATGACTTCAATTCTTCAGTAAACTATGAAAGGACCTTAGTCTCTATCAGTTTTTTCTTTGTTTCTGTTGGAGAATTGTTGAAAATTGACCTACTTCACAATGGTATGGAAAATACCAAATTTAAACATCTGCAAACAGATATATACACATGCTAAAGAGTATAAACATTCTTAAAAATTATGTAAGGTAGTATATAGAGAAATTAATCATGAAACTTTTAAATGATAACTTTTATAGTTTGTTTTCTAAAATACCCAGAGCTTAGAAAATGTCTTAATCATACTGTGTTTACCAAATTACTCTTACTCTTGCCTTTGTAAAAAAATAAATAAATAATTAACTTTCAGATACTCTGTTAGTTGTCACAGCATTCAGCATGTATGTTCAAAAGTCTTTATTGAACCAGAATTCCATCTTATAGTCTTGGGTTTTTTTGTTGTTTGTCTGTTTGTTTGTTTGTTTTGAGACGGAGTCTTGCCCTGTCACCCAGGCTGGAGTTCAATGGCACGATCTCGGCTCACTGCAACCTCCGCCTCCTGGGTTCAAGCAATTCTCCTGCCTCAGACTCCCGAGTAGCTGGGATTACAAGCGCGCACCACCACGCCCAGCTAATTTTTTGTATCTTTAGTAGAAATGAGGTTTCACCGTGTTGGCCAGGCTGTGACTCCTGACCTCGTTATCCGCCCGCCTCAGCCTCCCGTAGTGTTGGGATTACAGGCCTGAGCCACCGCAGCTGCCCTTACATTCTTAAAGAATAGCTACTTGAATACATTTTTGAATGAAAACTATTGTTCAAATTCCTAATACTGTATGTAAAGTATTAATAGCAAATATTTTTATTCTCATCTTAAATAATTGATGTAAACAACACTATAACATTTTCTAAAGCAATCTTAAGTGTAGGTCACAAAGGAAAAAAATCTAAGATGAGTGCATCAGAGATTATATTAATATCAAGAGTTTTTAGAGACTATTTTCAGTAACCCCACAATTAATCATCTTGGCATTTTTGCAGAAACTTCAGCAACACGGACAATGAAGTCTCGCCAGGCAGTGTCACGTGTCAGTCGTGAGGAACTGGAAGACAGATTTTTGCGTTTGCATGATGAGAACATTTTACTTAAACAGCATGCCCGCAAGCAGGAGGATAAAATTAAAAGGTTACGATAAAAAGCTTTTAGCTTCTCTTCTTGACTCAGTAAAACTTGGAGGGTATGGTATTTTATAAACTTAATTGAAAACCCCACCTTGAATCTTGTTTGGAATAAAGCAGGATGTAAATAAATACAATTTTTAAAAATGGAAAATCTTGCAAACTAGAATAGTAAACCAAAAAGATTACGAGTGTTTATTATGTCTGAATTTACCATTTAAAAGAAAAAAGCTAATAGCTAAGAGTAACAGGAGTATATCATATCTATAAATAACTTGGTTTAATATTTATGGTTTAATAAGCAAATGGCCAAAGCATCTGTTTTTTAAATGTCTGGATTTTAAAATGAAAGTTTTAAAAAGTAACTAACTATTCTAATTCGTTAGAAGGCATGTTCCCTTAAGATTTGGGGTTTACTAATGAAAACATCGCTTCAGTCTCTGGAACATATTTAACTTTGCTTGGGTTAGACTAGATTCTGTATTGATTTCAAAGAGTCTGTACTGTTTCTGAAGAAACAGTATTGTCACTTTTGATTTATGTGCAAAAAAGTTTGACAAAAATGATTTCTTAAGGGTAGATACTCTTTCATTCTTTTTTATTCAGAAATGCTGTGCTGAAGGGACAGCATTAAAAACGAAGTATGTTCAGATGTGTAATCATGGGCAGGTCTGTATTCATATGTATGTTCCAGGTTCAAAGAAAAGGTGAGACAGCCATTGAAGAATGAAAATAGGGTTTTTCTGCTTAGAATCCTTCCTGGGGAGGTGGTTCCAGTTCAGCTTCTACTCTGTGGACTTTAGCAACCCACTGACCTGCTATGTACAGGCCTTTTACTTTGAGTTGGGTTTTAAGTCATGATGATGGCTGTTTTCAAGACTTTTTTGACTGACTTGCCTGATTCCTTTTCTGACCAATATCCCACACACACATCAGCCAATCAGAATGAGGCATGTAGTCTACTGTGACCACCTAACAGTTTTTTTCTTTGTAAGCCTAATTGGTCAGTAAAAAAAATTGAATTCACATCCGTGACCTCATTAGTAATTTGTCATAGCCAGAAAATAAACACCTTAATAATGAGCCATGTAGTTTAATGGGAAAAGGACTGAGCAAGGAATCAAGTGGTATGTATCTATTCTTTTATCTCTCTGCCACTAGCTTATGATATGGTCAAGCCATTTAACCTCCAGGAAGTTTATTTTACTTAACTGTGAGAGTAATGATCCAATGAACAGTATGACCCAAAAGCTCTGAATTCCTCTCAATCTCATACCACTGACCTTGACCTAGATACATGGGTAGAACTGTCTTTAAATTTATCCTTAAGAAGTAAATAGGCCGGGCGTGGTGGCTCATGTTGGTAATCCCAGCACTTTGGGAGGCCCAGGCAGGCAGATCACCTGAGGTCAGGAGTTCAAGACCAGCCTGGCTAACATGGTGAAACCCTGTTTCTACTAAAAATACAAAAACTTAGCCGGACATGGTGGCACACACCTGTAATCCCAGCTACTCTGGAGACTGAGGCAGAAGAATCGCTTGAACCTGGGAGATAGACGTTGCAGTGAACCGAGATTGCACCGTTGCACTCCAGCTTGGGCAACAAGAGCAAAACTGTATCAAAAAAAAAAGAAGAAGTAAATAGTATTATTTTCTATAAATGTAGATTTCATAAGCTACCTTTTTTAAAAATTTTATTTATTTAATTTTTTTTGAGAGGGAGTTTCACTCTGTCACCAAGGCTGAAGTACAGTGGCTGGATCTTGGCTCACTGCAAACTCCACCTCTTGGGTTCAAGCGATTCTCCTGCCTCAGCCTCTCGAGTAGCTGGGATCATAGGCACCCACCACCATACCTGGCTAACTTTTATATTTTAGTAGAAACGGGGTTTCACCATGTTTGCCAGGCTTGGCCTCCCAAAGTGCTGGGATTATAGGCGTGAGCCACCGCATCTAGCCAAAACTACCTTTTTAAGTAAACACTCAGACTTTGCCAGATCACTTATGACTCATTAATATGATAAAATAATCAAATCCAACAAATGGAATGTATGGCTATTACTAGATGAACAGATGGAATCATGTTTCTTGACAAAGTTTATTTAAACATCATTTGAAAAATTTAAAGGTACTCTATTGATGTGCTTTTCCTGCCTTAAAAATTAGGGTCATTATTTTTCTCTAGGCATTAACTGCCTTTTTATATTAAATCTGTGTCTTTCTTTTTTTTTTTTTTTTTTTGTGAGACGGAGTTTCGCTCTTGTTACCCAGGCTGGAGTGCAATGGCGCGATCTCGGCTCACCGCAACCTCCGCCTCCTGGGTTCAAGCAATTCTCCTGACTCAGCCTCCTGAGTAGCTGGGACTACAGGCGTGCGCCACCATGCCCAGTTAATATTTGTATTTTTTAGTAGAGACGGGGTCTCACCGTGTTGACCAGGATGGTCTCGATCTCTTGACCTCGTGATCCACCCACCTCGGCCTCCCAAAGTGCTGGGATTATAGGCGTGAGCCACCGCGCCTGGCCCTGTGTCTTTCTTTTGAATGTAATCTATATCTCTGTGTGAAAGTCTCTCTGTAACAGATAATTCAGATATTTAAGTTGACATCTCATTCTTATGACCACCCTATTTTTATGCATAGGCCATTGGATGGGGCTTAGGACCCTAAACTCATTAAAGGACTAGGTAGAGTATATGGCCCTGTTGAACTGTGATACCTGGCCAAATTTCCCAGTGATATATCATTCTTGGAATTAGGTGAAAAAGGAACTAATCCATTGATTATTTTAGAGTGTTTGCGGTACTCTTGGATCTTGGTTTTTATTATCCTATATCCTTTATAAAGCATGCTTAATGGATGTGCCTCAAGGGAAGGAGAAAACAATCTTAACTGATTATGTTATGCATAGCTCTCCCTGATGCCACATGCTGTAGGCCGAGTAGCCAGAAGTGTAGATAGACATGTATTACTACCGCATTTACAGCGGACTCTGCTTAGGGCAGAAAAAAGGTTGTGCTATGACATCCCAAAGCTATTAAGGATTTTTTTATTTCACATTTGTTCCCTTAAGTAAAAGCTTCTGTCCATAACCATGCTAAAATAAAGCAAACCCCATTTAAAGAAAAATGAAGTGTGTTTTTATTTTCAATCTCCTGTCTGGGTCTTTATAAAAATAGATTCACTATAAACTAGAATCAGCTATTGAAGATGTGCGACCAATTTTGTAAAGTCTTGAACTTGTGTCTCTCATCAAAGCCACCTTTTCTTTCTTGTCCTGCCAAGATTTTTCCATTCACTGTCAGGCATGTTTTCCGTACGTGTATATTACATCACCCCCATGTGCCCTTTCTGTCTTTTGTTCTGTCTAACCAGTTTTTATCAAAACTTGAAAGAATCAAAGATATAAACTCCTGAGATGTCAAAAGCATAATTTATGTCTAAATTTAAGGATAGCATTAAAACGACACTTTTGCATCTAATTATTTTTTACCATTAAACACAAGTGTTTCTTGAGCACTAAGCAACATTTATTGGTGCATTTTGGTTTCTTTTGAATTTTTCATTGGGCTTTATACGTGTGCATTTATGCATTCTAACATTTTTATATTTATAGTGTGTCTTAATCCTGGAGAAACTGAAAACAATGTATTACCTAAATGCTGCACAGTCTTAACACACTTTTCAAAAGTTTTAACTTACTGTGGATTGCAGATATAACCCACCACATCCACAATCTGTAACTACATTTAAGTGCATACAGCATTCCTATATAAGGTCATGCGTTAAAAATTGCATTTCAGGAACATATGGAGTAAATATGTGTCCTCTCTTTACTAACCTTAAATGATAAGCCTTAGGAAACTGTTATTTGTCAGTGCTATAAAGCAGATTGTTGCCCAGTGGTTTCAATTATCATCAAAGGATTCTTCACAGGCAGTAATAGTTACATCAAAACCTGAAATTTATTATTCAGGTTCTGCACTGAAGTCTTCACAGTGATTATGTTCCTTTCAACAGAATGCATTTTATGCTGACTTCTCACATTCCTTTTCATCTTTTTATTATTTCCCCAGAATGGCCACCAAGTTAATACGGCTGGTTAATGACAAGAAAAGATATGAGCAGGTTGGTGGCGGCCCCAAGCGGCTGGGACGAGATGTGGAAATGGAAGAAATGATTGAGCAGCTGCAAGAGAAAGTCCATGAGCTTGAAAGACAAAATGAAGCCCTCAAACACAGACTAATTTCAGCCAAACAGCAACTTCAAATCCAGGGTTACAGGCAAACTCCATACAATAATGTACAATCTCGCATTAACACTGGGCGTAGAAAAGCAAATGAAAATGCAGGCTTTCAGGAATGCCCCAGGAAAGGTAAAACAAAGCTTATATTAATTCTAAACCGAAGTCTTATGAGACTATTTAACACAAAAAAAAACCCCACAAAGTTTTACTTCTATACTGTTGGTGCTCTTAAGTGTCTTTAGGAAGAGAAAAATAATTTTTTACTTTCTCTTTGATAAAATAATATTGTAAGTGAAGATTTTATTAGATCAGTCTCAAATTTGTTTAGTAAAAACATTCTACTAACCTTGATGTAAGAGACATGTATGAAACTAAGTAAATGAGTTGAATTGAGTTCAGGTTGGTTGTGAAACACACTGTACTCAGGCAGGTGGGGAAACCAGCTAGTTTGCTTACATATGACCACACTTACTGTACTGAATGATCACATTTAAGTTTTTCATCTAAAGACCTTTTAGAAAATTTGCAAAAGTGTTGAAATCTTTCTTGTTGTATGGCAGTAGCATGATAGTGGGATGTGCATATAACCAGGGGTTTAAAAAGTTGGGTCCTTATTTCTCCACTTACTAACTGGTGACCTTGGACAAGTCTCCTAATCACTCTGACCCTGAGTTTTCTTTAAATATAAAGTAAAAGGATTGAAACAAGTGACAGTAAAGGTCTCTTCCATTGCTAAAAATGATCATAGGCCAATCGCTTTCTTCACTTTAAATATTAATAACCAAAAATGTACCCAGGCTGCAAAATAATTCAGTTGTGTAGCCAAGACTCAATATAGAACATAAATATTTCTAATAAAAATTTTCAATTCTCTTCACCCAAAGAGAAGCTTTATTGTAATGGAACCACAAGTCAATAAATACCTTAAGTAACGTTTTTAAGATTTCAACTATTAGGAAAGGAAATAAGGTTTTAGCTCATTCATTTTTGTTTGAAATATACCTTACATAAAGACCAAAGATTTTTAGGGATATAAAGTATCATGTAAAACTTTAGTTTCAGTCCTTTGAGAAAGAAAAAAAATCCACTGCGAACAGAAAGGGAGAAAAATTTGTCATAGTTTGCTCTCCAAGCCAAAATGTTAACACTATCTGTTCCCTAGATAGAGTTCCTTTGAAGTCAATAAGGCCTCCACATAGGCAGGAGGCAGCTGCAGGATGAAAGGGCTTGGCTACTCCTCACTATGTGAGATTGGCAGTAGACTCTGAATACAACTAAAGTAGCATAATGAATTATAAATCAGAAAGTACATTCTGCCACTGATTAACTTTTTTATGTGGAAGAGAGTACTGACCTCAGCCTCATTTTTCCCATCTATAAAATAGAGTGATAATAATCCAGCTTAGGTAAGACATCAAGAGATGGTAGCTCTCACAATAATATATTTTACCTTTAAAGTGACTTACCCTCTCTGAACCTTAGTTTTGTCATCTGGAACTGGAACTGAGCAAGATGATCTCTAAAGTCTTCAAGATCTTTTATACTAAATAAAAGTAACATTCAAGCCAGGCACAATGACATACCCCTAAAGTCATCGAGAAGCTGAAATGGGAGGATCACTTGAGCCCAGGAGTCTGAGTCCAGCCTGGGCAACATAGTGAGACACTTGTCTCTCAAAATAAATAAGTCTATAATGCCCAGATTTTACTTTAAATCTAAACTGAAGTCTTGTTAGATTGTTTAACACAAAAAAACACAAAAGTTTTATTTCTGTATTACTCATGCCTTTAAGTGTCTTTAGGAAGAGAAAAATAATTTTTGACTGTCTCTTTGATAAAATCATAATATTGTCAATGTCAATTAAAATGGCAAGCTAATCTAGTGCTATTAATTGCTGTTCAGACAGCAGAGGTTACTGGAAGTTTCTCTCTATAGCGAAATTAAGAGCCACCGAGCAGCAGAGCTTTTAAAAACATGACTATATAGCTTAGATTTCTCCTTACATTTGTATTCTCTTGGTGATTCACAGCTTTCTTACTGTTCAGGATAGAGTTCAGGACATGGAAGTAACACAAAGCATGAAGTAGTGATGAATACTTTCTTAATCACAGTCTTTATGAGTAAATCTGAAGCATCCCTACCAAAGCTGACACCTTAACAGGCTCTTCGGGACTGCCTCTGAGGCTGAGACAGGCCAGACTTGTCAGGAAAATATCTCAGCCTGGGATGGCTGGCTAAGAACCCCAGAACCCCTCTATGGCCACAAGCAGCCTTGACCATCAAGCTGCTGTACAAATACTATTGTTTCCTATTTGTACCTTGTCAAGATAAAGGCTGGAAAGCACTGGCTAAATGTGTGATCAATGTAATATAGAAACTATACTTACTGTAAGGAACCAATGGAACAAATATTTTTGTAAAGCAAAGGTTTTAAAATGTAACCATTGGTAGAGAGTAGAATGATAGTTACTAGAGGCTGGGGAGAGTGGGGGGCGCTGGGGAGGATGAAAAGAGGTTGGTTAATGGGCACATATATAGAATTAGATAGAATAAGTAAGAATAAGGTATAGTATTTTATATCACAGTAGAGTGTCTATAGGCAACAACAGCATACTGAATATTTCAAAATAACCAAAAGAGATTTGAAATACTCCCAACACAAACGATAAATGATCAAGGTGATGGATATCCTGAACACCCTGATTTGATCATTACATATCATATGCATATATCAAAAGACCGCATGTACCCCACCAATATGTACAATATTATGTATCAGTCTTTAACAGGTAAACTATACACACAAACACACACAGCCATTGGCAAATCACTATGAGACTAAGTTTTAAGACATGTTTTGAGTGTTTTTTAATTTCCACTAGTAATGAATTTTTTCATGATATATGTAGGAAAAGCGTAAGAATTAGCATTACTGCCAAAATAATATAATTGGCAAATTCTAACACAGTAAACTATTTTAATGTTTTAGAGCCTTTTCTATGCTTCAGGATTACAGCAATAGATATTGACTAGTTTAGAAACAGCAAGTAATAGTTCCATTATTCTAATTAAAATTCTTTTTTTCTTTTTTTTAAATTTTCTCTTTACTGAGAATATGCAGAGCAATTAAATCTCACTTTTAAAAAGTTAACTATTCTAAAGAGAATAAATTTGTTATTTTGTTCTCCATTTAAAAATCTTAATCATCTGTCATGCTTTAACTTAAACTCTAATATTTAGTTATTATATAAATGTAAAATAACTCATAATTAAGAATATGGCTTATTTGTTACAATGGGACTTTCTTTGTAAAATCATACATAATTATTTCTATAAGAAAAGTTATATTTTAAGTGCAGCAGGGCAATGTTTTATTTAAAGAAATTCTAGTGATGATCCATTCTCAAAGTACCTTTTTGTAAGTAGGGATTTTCTTATTGGGCTGGAATAAATCAAAATACAGAAAACATTTTTACTTAAACACTTAAGGGCAAGGAATATGAATGAGTAATTTAAAAATTTTAAAAAAACCTTTATCATAAATACTAGGGGAAAGAATCAAGTTTTTAAAACCTATTTTCATTCATACTTCAGTTGACATTGTAAAACCTTGAAGACTGATTTTTTCAGAAATTACTGCAGAAGTCTAAATCTTAAGTTGAATAAAATTATTTCTAGGTAATTTGATTTCTATAGTAGATTTGTAAAATGAGCAATGCTTGCTGCTGTGTTTTATTTAATGCCTACTGGTGGCTGATGTCACATATTCCCTTTGGCAGTGTATTTCTAATTCTGTGTACTATAGAACACATACCTCTTAATACTTAATAAGAGATTTTATTATATTAAAAATATCCTTACAGCAAACCAAAGATCCTTCTTTTCTAACTTCACTTCTATAATCATATTTTATTACTTTCTTTTTAGGTATAAAATTCCAAGATGTAGATGTAGCTGAAACTCCACATCCCATGTTTACAAAGTATGACAACAGTTTACTTGAAGAAGCCAGAGGAGAAATAAGAAATTTGTATGTGTTCTTTTTTGTGGTCATTTGAGAACTTTGATTATTGATCATGTCTTTTTTTTTATCCTTCCCTTTACTTTATTTTAAACCAAACTGAGTTATATGTAAACAATTTGCTACAATAAAATACAGCTATGTTCTGTAGGGTAACAACAGATATTATATAACATGTTTTCAGGAAAATGAGCAACTTAATCCAGCTGAATCAATGGAAGGATTTATAGAATAGTCTTCTTTATTATAATTTTACCCTCAGAGGAATGGTATAAAGTCCAATCAGTTAGAATAGTGTAAGATTTAGAGGCAACATTTTTATTCCCAGAAAATCACAGGTAATTTTTTTAGATCCTGAATCAATTAACCCTTTTCCTACTTGAAAAAAAAGAATTGGGGAGTGGCATAAAAGTTTGGAGTTATCAGATACATATGAATTTCAGATTTTATTTCCGTATAATTCTATGGCACTGCATTCTTCATCATATTATGGTTTCAAAAAAGTGACTTCTGCTACATTTAGCTTACTTTTCTAGTTAATCAAAGCCTCATGGTTTCAGTGTCTGTGAGTCATACAAATGAAGGTAAGGTTCCACTTTTAACTATAAGCCTTCACCTGGATCATCAACAAGTAACAATACTTAATGAGAAAAGAAAACATGGCACACAGTATCATACTTAAAATAGTTGCTTAAGAATAATGTATGTCTTAAAATGTTTCCTTTTGAATATTTTAAATAGCAATTACAGTAATGATTAGCCTGCAGGAGAATAAAAGACTAAACGTAACCTTGTTACCTGATAACCACCTGAAAAGCCAAAGTTTATACCAGTTCCTGAGGCTCATTACAGTATGATGCTGTCATGTATGATGCTGTATGATGTATGATACAGTATGCTGTATACGTTACAGTATGATGCTGTCAGACATGATAGCGTTAAATGCATGCCAGAGACCACTAAGTTATGTTTGGCAAATTTCCTGCCACCTCTCTCTGAAGTGTTAATTTGGGTGTTATAAGCAGATGTGCATATATGAAAGAACAAAGGCATATATATAAATAATCTGAAGACCAGATTGTGAAGTACATAGTAGGTGTACTCTGTAATAAAAACTTACTTAATTGAATCAAACCAAAGTCCAGCCCGTTGCCTGGGACATTATCTTGTAAAAAGCAGTATCTTGCATTGTTCCATATGTATTTCCAAATCATCACATTTAATCTGCTACTATTTCACTGTGTGCAGAGGCACTTGAGCTAAATTTTTAACTTCTGCTTGCTCCTTTTCATGAAGAACTTTCTTTGCATTGATCTTAACTACTGCAAAATTTTCCTCAAACTGCAAATTCTTACAAAGGCTCTTTATTACAGAGAAAATGTTATTCAGTCACAAAGAGGCCAGATAGAAGAGTTAGAGCACTTGGCTGAGATCCTGAAAACTCAGTTGAGGAGAAAAGAAAATGAAATTGAGTTATCTCTTCTTCAGCTTCGAGAACAGCAAGCTACAGATCAAAGGTATGTTAAAACAGAAATATCACTTTGATAAGGTCAAAATTAGTTTAAAATACTTTATCATGTGCCATAAAAGGATAAGTTTATCTAGTCTCTTTTAAAATCATGTTTTTACTTAACATTCTTCATATAAGCCTATGCTCGACCTACTAACTTCTGTCAATAACTCTACTCTAAGGACAGTTTTCCCTAACCTGCTCTGCTTTTAAGCAGCTTCTGATGGGTGGAAATCACCCTCATCTTGTTTTCTCTGTTCATTTACCCCATTTGCCAAGATTGCAGGAAGTTCTGATACCATTTGATTATAACTACTGAGAGAAGTGTGGGTGACAAGAACTCAGCTGTTGGCATACCTTGTACATAAGTCCAGCATTACTTTTTTCAATCTTAAAAGATAATAAATTCCATAATATGGTACCAGTTTGTGATCCTAAAAAGATTCCTAATATTCCAAGTGTGGATTGCAGTCTGTTGGCTGTGATAAAATTACAGTGGGACCCGTAGGTAGTCTCCTTCCTGCCTTTTCATCTATGACATTAAAAAAAAATTTTTTTTTTTAATTTCCAACTTTTAAGTTGAGGGGTACATGTGCAGGATGTGCAGATGTAGTGGAAACTGGGCTACCATGGTAGTTTGCTGCACAGATAATCCCATCACCCAGATATTAAGCCCAGTTACCACTAGCTATTCTTTCTGATGCTCTCCCTCCTCCCACTCCTCACCCTCCGACAGGCCCCAGTGTGTATTGTTCTCTGAACCTGTGTGTCCATGTGTTTTCATCATTTAGCTCACACTTATAAGTGAGAACATGCAGTGTTTGATTTTCTGTTTCTGCATTGGTTTGTAAAAGATAATAGCCTACCAGCTCCATCCATGTCCCTACGAAGGCCATGATCTTATTCCCTTTGATGGCTACATAGTATTCCATGGTGTGTATGTACCATATTGTCTTTATCTAGCCTATCATTAATAGGCATTTAGGTTGATTGCAATTGATGGGCATTTAGGTTGATTGCAATTAGGTTGACTGCAATAAACATATGTGTGCATGTGCCTTTATGCTCGAGCGATTTATATTCCTTTGGGTATATACCCAGTAATGGGATTGCTGGGTTGAATGGTATTTCTACCTATAGGTCTTTGAGGAATCGCCACACAGTCTTGCACCATGGTTGAACTAAATTACACTCCCACCAATAGTGTAAAAACATTCCTTTTTCTCTATAACCTTACCAGCATCTGTTGTTTTTTTGACCAGCCATTCTGACTGGTGTGAGATGGTATCTCAGGAGTTTTGACTTGCATTTCTCTAATGATCAGTGATGTTGAGCTTTATATTTGTTGGCTACATGTATGCCTTCTTTTGAGAAGTGTCTGTTCATGTCTTTTGCCCACTTTTTAATGGGGTTGTTTGTGTTTTTTCTTGTAAATTTAAATTGCTTATAGATGCTGGATATTAGACCTTTGTCAGATGGATAGATTGCAGAAATTTTCTCCCATTGTGTAGGTTGTCTTTTTACTCTGTTGATAGTTTCTTTTGCTGTGCAAAAGCTCTTTAGTTAAATTAGATCCCATTTGTCAATTCTTGCTTTTGTTGCAGTTGCTTATGGCATCTTCGTTGTGAAATCTTTGCCTGTACCTATATCCTGAATGATATCTTTGCCTAGGTTTTCTTCTAGGGTTTTTATAGTTTCAGGTGTTACATTTAAGTCCTTAAATCCATCCAGAGTTAATTTTTGTATAAGATGTGAGAAAGGGGTCCGTTATCAATTTTCTGCATATGGCTAGCCAGTTCTCCCAGCACCATTTATTAAATAGGGATCCCTTTCCCCATTGCTTATTTTTGTCATCTCTGACATTTTATAATGTATAATATTTTCTTTACCATCCTTCTTTGCCATTTTTTTGGTTCCTGGTACCTGTTCATCCATTTTCTGCTTTGACATTGTGCTTTCAACAAGACTTTATCTTTTTAATATAGTCCTTCTTGAATTATTTTTCCCTTTATAGATTTTCTTTTCTTTTTTTGAACTAAGCATACCCAAAAGTACAGAAAGTAATATATCGAACCCTCACACACATATCACTCAGCTTTAACAGCTATCAACGTCTTACCATTCTTGTTTCATCTGTCCACTCACATTTATTTTCCTAATTATCCCAAGCCAGATATCACATCACCTCACCCATAAATACTTCAACCTGTATTTCTGTCTGAAAAGGAATTTTTTAAAACATAACTACCATGCCATTATCACACCTAACAAAAATCACAGTAGTTCTTTGACAGGGTCTAATAACTAGTTTATTTTCAAACTTCTGTGAAGATGTCTTTCTACTGTTCATTTGAATTGGAATCCAAATAAGGTCTACATATAGCATTTGATTATTATGTCTCTTTTATTTCCCTGGATTTTTTTTTAAAACCAGACCTAGTTGCTGTACTTATTTTTCTCCTTTTCAACAACTTTTATAACATACTTGTATGGCTAGGTTCTTATTAGAAAAATCAAGTAAGATTTTCTAGCTTTTCATTTCAGATTCAGAGTTTATTCATCTTTTAACAAACTAAACTTATGTGGTAATATATAAAGACACTAAGAAAAGATGCTTAATATCAGACTTGTTTTTTAAAAAGTGGGCTAAAAATATATAAAAAGCTTTATATTTCATAGATCTATCAGATCTAGTGACATTATGCACCCTTCTAAGTGCAAGGCAAAAGAAATAAGAATATTTTTGAGAATCATATTTGAATTAGGGGATGTAATTTGAACCTTGGCTAAAGGATAAGCTTGAATACCTATGAGTTATTCATATTTCTATAGAAAGAAGAAATGATTTAGACTTGGCCTACTTTAAAAAACAAGAAGTGATTCCTTGTGAGAAACAGTGCTAAAGGACCAGACCTCAACACTGAATATGGTGATCTTAGTAAATGCCAACAGCTATGTTTAACACATTGTCTGAATATAAAAATTCGCATAGGCCAAGTCCAAGCTTGGGGCAATCCCTTTATCATCTTTACTCAACCACTGAGTACAAGGTTATCAAGAATTGTTTGCTACATTTCTCAAGTTCCTATGGAGTAAGGTGGACTCTGTGTTGGCCATTCCCTTTTTCAAAGGGATGTGATCATTTAGGAGCTAGTGTTAACAGAAAGGGAAATCCAGAAGTCCTTAAATTCTAAAACTAAAACAGCAGAAGAAATAGAGTGATAGACAAGGATACATACTTTCCTACTATAAATATTACCAACAAGAGACACCAACATATATACATAGAAGAGGTAAGTCCCTCCTTAGGGGGCTATTTCATTTACTCTGTAGCAGTCTATTTTTGTCATATCAAGAATTAAAAGCAGAGACAAATGAATAGTACAGGCAAAGGAACTTTTATTGCAGAGACCAGAGAAATAAATCAGTGTGTACCTACCTCACTGCTTTTATAAAATGGAAAATTTACATGTTATTTGCTTAGAAGGAAAGATACCTATAGTGAATAGCATATTGTTTCTTGAAATATAGTTGTTGAAACTGAGGAAATAAAATAAGGCTCTTCAATGCCTTTTTTAAATGTTTACACAGAGCTTACAATTTTATATGTAACAGCAGTTTTTTTAAAACTAATGGAAAACTGTTGAAAAAGATGTTAGGGAGAATATAAAACTCAGTATAATTTACTGTAGAGAAAAATCGCAAAATGGGAAACATATTTAAACTTTTCTTTCACGGATACATTATTTCAGATTTGAAATTCTAGAAGTCTGATCTGGATGTTGGACTCCTTGTTCTCAAACATGAACCTAACGTAGTTGTAATCTTCAGAGTGGCAGTGCTTGATATTTATGGCAGAAAGCCTTTTCGTAGAATATTACAGAAACTCTTGATAGTATGTGTTTAATAGACCAGTTTGGTCTGGCATCAGCTTGACATCAACTTTTGGTTATCCAAAGCCCCTAATTGCTTTGAAGTAAAAGCCCAGTGCTGCTCTTTTTTATGAAAATCATGTTTTTTCCTGTTGTTGTGGTCTATTTTGGAAGACTGAGTTGTGATTTTTGCATATGTTCTACATAATGCCTCATTAGCAAAAAATCTTGTATCATTTACAAGTAGCCTGAATGTCTGTGTTGTTTTGAAGAAAAATCCATATTAAATTTAAACAATATAAAAATGCACATTTTCTGCTTATTAAAAAGGCCGTCTTAAATTAAATTCAAAGCAGTAACCAGTGAACACATGTACATGAACATTAAAATCAGAATGATTTTACCGTTTATTGACCTTTTTTAACTCCAAAAATATTTATACTCTTACAAATGTGTAACTAGTTTGTACTAAGTGTTTTTTTTAAAATAAATGTTAGGGTGTTTACCTTCTTAATTAGAAATCATGTAACTGCCATAATGTCCCAGTGGAGGAAATTTAACCCATAAGTACTTCAGACACTCTGACTTGCCTTCTTCCCTTTGGCGGACAGCCGACTGTCAAATCTCACAACAGAGAGGCCTTTTGCGCCATGCATTACAAGAAACAGATTGACTTTAAGGGCTCACTCTTTCCCCTCTGCACAGATACAAGATTACTTTCTAGCATTCTAAGTTATTCCTAACTTTGCATTTTGAAAAATTGTAAACCTACAGAAAAGTGGAAAGAATAGTTGAGTGAGCACTCACATAACCTTTCACCCCTTAGCATATTTTTTGAATGGTACAACAAACCTATTTTTGTACTTGGCATGCTCTTGCTTAAGCCTTCTTTCACTCAGTCTCTTTTCTTCTCTCAACATCTCTCATCTTCTCTTCCCTCCTATTTCTCCTTCTCCCTCTCTCTCTCTTCTCTTTGCTCATTCCTCACTTCCTTTCTCTTCATCTCTCTCCCTTACTCCCATTATGTGCATATATCACCTCACCCTCTGTACAGTTAAAAGTATCTTCTAGGAACAAAAACATCCTCCTACATAACCACATGCAGCTATCACATTCAGAACACTCAACAATGAATGATACAGCTGCATCATCTAATATACAGTCCATATCCAAATATCTCGAGTTATCCCAATAATGTCTTTTGCAGCTTGGTCTTTTTGTAATAGCTGTTTTTGTTTTATTTTGTTTTGATCTAGGATCCAGTTGAAGGTCGTGTGTTGTTGCATTTAGTTATCTTGTCTTTTAAGTATCCTTTATTCTTGAATAGTCCCCTACTCTTTCATAGCCCATTGACAATTGTATGCAGAATGTTCCTCAGTTTGGATTTGCCTGATTGCCCAACCCCCTAATTTAAAGGGCACATCTGGTTCTCTGATGGAAGAGTAACTGGGACCAGGGATAGCCATGCAGACATTATTACAGGGAGTGATCTTTCTTTCATTTCTTAAAATATATTCACCATGCTCTGTTATTTTGAATAGCTTAGAATTCACCCAATGAACATTATCACACTCAAATACCATTTCTTTTATCCTCATGTTTTTATTGTTAATATTATCTAAGATGTTTCTGTGATAGTGACTTAACATATCTTCCTGCCACGTTATATAAACCACAGAAATTGTCACCGTTAATAGTTACTAGTATATGAATGTATGCATGATAGTGGAGGGAAAGTTAAAACAGGAAGATCTTAGAGGAAAAAACTTAGAAGAGTGAGGAGAATGTAACTTTGAAGAGTGGGAAGAATTTAACTCCTAGAGCTAGATTTGAGTGTTGTCTCCATTACTTAAGGTCTCTGGCCAAATTCTTTACCTCTGTGAGCCTCAGTTAGCCACCTGAACTGTAAAACGATTAGACTGTAATGGGTAAATGGTTCCCTGTCTTTAAACAACAGCTATTTTTCTCTCTAGGGACCTTGCATTCAGAAAGATTTGGCCTACTAAATTAGCTGTTTGTATTCATCAAAGACCTATATCATGCCAATCACTCCTTCTGCTAATTGTTAAATAACCTGTGTTATGACACTGGGTTGGCACAATTCTATCAAAAAATGAAAACAACACAAAACCATTAGTTCACTTTTGCAGCTTCATTGCCAGTAAATCTACGTTTCTTATTGGGCTCTTTGAAATATTGACTTTAAGTTTCAGATTCCTGCCAGGTGTGGTGGCACATGCCTATAATCCCACCTACTCCCAAGGCTGAGGCAGGAGAATTGCTTGAACCCGGGAGGCAGAGGGCGCAGTGAGCTGAGATCGCGACACAGCACTCCAGCCTGGGTGACAGATCAAGACTCCGTCTAAAAAAAGGAAAAAAAATTTTCAGATTCCATTCCTTTTAATATAAATCTCAAGTTGGAATCCATTAAACATGGTTGTAAAAATGGTCCCTTTAAGAAGATGAGCCAGGGTTTGAGTTCTTCCTGTCCCCAACCAGCCTTTGGGAGCACCCTTTCACTGGGTGTGATTTTATGCATGTAGAGAGCAGACAAAACTGTCCCCTCCATTCCTGTGGGTGGAGAGAGTAAGAAAACACTGAGTTCTGATTTATAATTTGACCCAATACCATAGGAAAGTAATGATTCAGAGGCAAATAAACATACACAGACAATTTTTTTCCTTTAAGCAATCTTAAATCAGAGAGCACTGTTTTCACCTATGAACTCAAGTAGCAATTTTGAGCAAAATCATTACCTTTCAAATAGACTTTTCTCAACTATTTTAGTGAACTTATTCTATTCAGTTTACTAGCAGCCTTCTGTTCATAGGTGGTAACTTGGCTAGTGATTGTTATCTGTGTATCCCTAATAAAAACTATGAATGACCTACATTTCCTTCAACAGCACATTTATAGGATGTCTGCCACTGTTTGTAAAGAAAATCCAGAGAGCTTTTTTTAACGCTAAGGTTGTTTTCAACCTTATGCCCAAAATTTGGTCAGCCTGTAACTATTACTCAAAAACAGTCTCTCCATTCTATCTCATAAATATTTGACCTAACTACTTCGCTCAATCTCATAGCCTAGCTTCTGTGTTTTAAAGCCTTCTCTTCTAAATGATGTTAAATACTATGACATTTTAATCTCAAAAATTCAAGAGGCTTTTTTTTAGCTTTCATAATATGGTAGCAAAGAGTGAAATGTTGGGGGAGGGGAGTTGAATGCCTGGGGAATAAAGTATATGAAACTTGCACTGGAGCATAGATTTTTGCTTCTTAAGCTTTCATATTAGACTATACATTACATGGCTCCACTGAAAGTTTTTTCTTCTGCAGTGTTTCTGAGGTTTTAGGTTTCTGGATTTATTATGGCACCCAGTAGCAAAGCTGGAGTCAAGTGTTTTCAAGGCTTCCATTAGAAATTCCTTTTTCAGAGTTTATTGCTTGACTGTTTCAAATTATATGAGAGAAACTTGGCACACAGGTTGTTGAGCTGGATTACTTTTTTGACATAAAATCTAATTTATTTCAGTTTGTTTTTAATCTAGAGATGGGCCAACAACTCTTCTCATAGTTTTATAAGATTCGATCATAATTCTAAATCGTGTTTTTTTTTTTTAAAGAAAGAAGAGAAACTGCATTTTCCAACTTCATTGTTCATGGCTTTTTCAAAATCCTTGTTGAAAATTTTGAGAAATTTATTTTCACAAAGCACTTAATTAGTGTGCTTGATATTTGTTTGCAGATCATTTCACCATGTGTAATGCAGCATGTATGATTTGGTATATGACTGTCAGAGTTCATCTCAGTGTTTTTACCATGCATTATTCTTTCTGTTAGAGTGTCATCATCCTGAAGATTTGGTATTCTTGTCATAGTGTGTAGAAAAGGGCAAAAAAAATATTGTGTGGAGGTCACTTAAAATATTACTCATAAAATTAGCCCTATGTCTGTTCTTCAAAGACCAACCTGAGGCCTTGCTCCACAAGCCCCGAGGTCTAGGACTGGTCACTTAGCTATGCACCCCAGCTCCATCTTGCCTACAACATCCTTCTCACATTTCTTGTTATCTTTTTATGACGTCTCCTTCCCTCTTTCTCTCTTACTTCCCCCCATTATTCTTTTACCATATTTTATCTATACAAAAATGTTGAGTTGATTGTTGGGTTTGAGGTAATTTTCATTGCACATCTTCTTAAAGGCTAGACCACATTAACTTTTATGTTGTCACTGACCTAGCACTTTTAGTTTAACAAATTATCCTTTTCTTCTCCTTGTTCTGTAAAAAAATGTAAAGTCATAATAATAAAGCCCCTTAAAACTGATACAGAAAAGTAATTATTAAAGACTTACAAGTTTACCATTGTCCTAGGAAAGGCGTACTCTGTAGCAAACTGATTTTTTACTTAAGTACAACATTATTATACCACATTATTACTTAAGGTATTCTTTAAATTACATTACTGCTGTTTTTTAAATACTTAAGTTGTATTTATACCCACCTGTTGGGCATTACCAGTTTAAAATGCCCTGTCACTGTTTTGGGCAGTATTTTGAAAAGTTTAAACCCAAGGAGTTTAGGAAAATATTCAAGGAAGCACCCACCAATTAAACCACTGAAAGTTTTTGACATAAACTTACTGGTTTTTGCCTTGCGAAAAGAATTTAAAATTAAAAGCTGTTATTTCTATCACCCTATGTGGCTGAATGGATTGTAGAGATTTAATTCTATGTTACTGTAATTAATGGTTATTATTCAAATGTAGCTGAATCTAAGAATATTAACATACTTTAAAACAAAAATAAAATATCAGAGACAACTGGAAATTATGAAAAGAGTTTAAATTATTTGAATCACATTCTGTCCTTGCATATCAATAAACGTCATTCACTGCTGAGTGGTCAAACCAAGTAATTCTGGGGCAAATAGGTAAATTATGTTTTGGCTTCTAAATACGAAAAAAAAGAATATTTTCTTTAGACTTTATTTAAGATATTTTTCTCTGTATATTATATATGTGTGTGTGAGTGTGTGTGTGTGTGTGTGTGTGTGTGTTTAGTGGCTAATGGTATACTAAGTGAATAATAGTGAATTGTTGGATATGTGCTCTGAACTACTACATAACATGTTTTAGACATATAATTATTTTAACGTTGTGTTAAGACTGTACACTGGGCAAGATTCAGATTTGTGGACTTGTTTATCTTCTGTATGAGGACAACTAACTGTCCAATGCCAAAATACAATGAACTTTCAAATATCAAAGAGGAAAATTAAGTATTTCAAGTCCTCAGCTGGTTTACAGATGTGTGAGCTTTGTAGTCCATTCTCTGGTTCCAGTAGGGCATTATGACAATTTTTCCAATATGTGTACACTAGATAAGTTTTAAAAGTAAAATCTCTTACTTTAAGTATTGAACTTGCTGATTTAAAATTTTTTACGTTTATTTAATTTCTAAAAATGAACTCTGAAATGAAGCTTCAAAATTAACAAAATATTTTTTAATGTAAAATGTATTAAATTAAGGAACTTCTCTCTGTCCGGAAAATAAATGCCTTTTGAAAACAGGTACTAATTTAGATCTATGATTAACCTTTAACAAGATCTTCCTGTTAAATTCTACATTTGCTTTAATCTCAGTAGGAAAAATACAAAATAGTATTGTAGCATATAGGGTTTCTGTATACCCTGTGGACATCAAATGATCTCTTACAGCTAAAGGCACATCTGCAACATATTTAAATGCCAGCTTTAGGCATTATTAGTATAAAATGCTAAGTCACTTTTCTTTGCAAATATTTTGAAAAGTTTAAAACTCCAAGAGGAAACTCCAGTAAATAGTAATCTTATGATGCCATTTGCATCGAGAGAGTTGTAGAAAGATGAATGGCTGTATTGTATATTTTTCATTTAGGGAAAAGTAGCATGATAGCCTTCCTTAAAATAAGTGTGAAGTTTGGTAATGGTACCATTGTTGTACTAAAAACTGTTGTGTTTTTATGCCATCTTTCACTATACTATAAAATGATTTTAAATCTGGATTATCAATTGTAGAGGTAACGTAGTCATGAAGTTTGCGGGGGGCTCCCTTCAAACTTTGAGAGTTCAAGGTTATGAAAGTTCAGGAATTATTATTGGTTTGTTTTAAATAATTAATCTGTCCTGCATTTATAATAATCCAAAACCTCACTGACTGCTGTGCAAGTGTATAAATATTTTCTAGGTGACATTAATTGAAAAATTGTGATTCCACCATAGATTTTCTTTCTTCTAACTTGCATTCTTTATGTCTGTCTTTTTCTTAAACATAACTCTGAAGGTCAAATATTCGGGACAATGTAGAAATGATTAAGCTTCATAAACAGCTAGTGGAGAAAAGCAATGCTCTTTCAGCAATGGAAGGAAAATTTATTCAACTTCAAGAGGTACAGTGATAATTTATTTTATTATGATGTTACAGAGATGCAAAGGATTCAAAAGTAGTATTCAAGTTGTTTTTAAATATAGAATGATTATAATACTAAAACATTTTTGAAGATTGTTCTTTGTATTCACAGATGTGTATCATTTCCCTTAATATATTGTTTATTATTTAGAACTCAAGTACTAAATAAATAAATAACTTCTTGGACTTTTTATAAATATCTGTGTCCTCTTAAAGTAATAAACATATTTATTATAAATCATCTTGTACCAAGTAAATTTATTTTTAACTCCTTTTATCTGAATTTATTATGGACACATAAGTTTTTGCTGTATTTGCATATAGCTTTAATTTTAAGCATTTATACAATTATTGCCAATAGACCAAAGTGATGAATAGGCCAGTAGTCATGTTTTGTTAAAACTTTCTTTGATTTGGATTTTTTTTCTTTTTTGGTCACTACCATTAGCTGAAAATATTTGATTACTCTTAATGTGAACCGTCAGTGTATTTATTTTAAGCCTTAACCATTTAGGTTGACAATACTTGGGATTCTTTATGTCATGGTTGTTTTTACAAGGACTATGACCCCACAGGAATATGCCATCTGACGGCTTCTATTTGTTGGCACTGCATAATTAACATAGGTTCTGGAGTTAATGAACTCCAAGACATTCCAGATTAATGGAATTTATATGAAGTAATACTTTCTTTGAAGTACTCAGGCAAGGAGAGCAGTAGATTGATGCAAAGCAAAGGGTCATCTGAAGCCTAAATTCACTGTTGAATTAGATAGTTAATATTTTTCAGCCATGCTCTGGGGATTTTGTTTTCCATTCTGCAGGAACCTCTTTAAATGCCAAGTGGTAACTACTTCTGCATAAATGTGAGAGTTTAAGTGAGAGTGATGGTGCTATGTACAGATAGTTAGAAAAACGAAATTATAAAAATCCCTGTGATTGAAAACCATTTCTAAGATGAAGAATTAAGAAAGGAATTGAAAAATGATTTTACGTTCTCTTATCAATTTGACAATTTTGATTTCTGTTTAACAGTGACCCCAGGTATTAGTTTAAATACCAACAATAACAGGTGTCTGCTGTAGTACAGGCAGCTCTTTTGGAAGTTGACATAGGGTAAAAAATTGAGGGGTTAAGCCCAACAGCCTCAATGAAGTGTGGAGCAAAGAAGAAGATGTTCTATAATAATACCAATACGAAATAATACAAAAATTGACCTGAATGCCTCAATAGTTGTGTTTCATTTAAACGAGTGAAGAAAAACTTCAGTAGGACTTGAGAGATTTTAGTTAGCAGATGAGGCATTGCATGTTATGGTTATATGGTCTCTCTGAAAAGACTTTAATGTAATTATCTTTTTTATTTAAAAAAAACTATATGACATTAAAGTATATGAAATTGAATTTACAGCATGGTCATAAATTGACAATTTTTTAAAAATTAAGAAAAGTTCATAACTAGTTTACTAAATTGGAAATTTTAACCTAATTGTATTCAAATTAAAAGCTAACCAGCCAAGGCTATTTATATGATGTAGTGGCAAATCCCTTTAGTTCACTTATCTGTGGTCAGCATTTTTGACCCATGCTACAGCATTTTTAGACAGCATGTCCAACCAATGTAACCACAGCAAAAAGAAAACAAAATTAATTGTTAAAACGAATTTACTTGCTGGTCACCATCAACAAGTCAGAAACTAGGAGGAAATAATAAAATACGTGACTCTGTGCTAAGATAACCCTGAATTTTCTTCTTCATGTGACACAGAGGTTCAGAGTTTCTTTACAGAGAAGTATCACATACACATCGTTTGTTATGTGAAAAATAAGCTGTATAATGTGAACTTCAGGAGTAAATTCATTTATAGAATTGTAATCATTTAGTCAAATGATTAATCATAATCCAAAAATAATGTTTAAAAGATTTTCTTTTTCTCTTTTAGAAGCAAAGAACTCTCAGAATCAGCCACGATGCCTTGATGGCAAATGGGGATGAGTTAAACATGCAACTTAAAGAGCAGCGTTTAAAATGCTGCAGTCTTGAGAAACAATTACATTCTATGAAGTTTTCTGAAAGAAGAACAGAAGAGGTAAGCTCCCGAAGAGTTTACCCATCTGTTACATTAAAACTTCTTGGTTACTGTTTTGAAAAAGTAAAATAGAGACATTTAAAAATTGTACTTATTTAAAATTATGAGCTATATACATGGAGTTTTGAGCACAACAAAATATACTAGTTAATATATGAATGGCAAGTCAGTGCTTAACTATACTTGCAAATGTGCCAAGATCCACTGTTTACCCAAAGGATTAAAGATCCTTGAGTAAAATGAAAACAACATTTTGAAACTTAGGCCAGATTACCTATGGAACTTAACTTTCTCAGCTATAACAGCTTATTAATCATTTGAGAGACCAAAACAAAATAATAGGACTATGTCTGTTTCTGAGAAAATGGCTGTTATGTTCTGCATTATCAGTAATTTTGTGAAATTATCTAATTTTTTTTAGGAAGTTGCTTGAAAACTCATCTTCCTATTATCATAGTATTTTCTGTAGCCTGTTAAGTTTGTTCCCAAGGAGAATGGAAGTGAAATAAGATGCCTGCATTCTGTTCTGATCTTGGGAGAATCTTTTGCTGTCTCATACTAGCATCAAAAGAGAATTTTGAAATTAGAAATTAAGTTTAAGTGTACTCTGATCCATGAGGAAAAGTTGTGACTGCAAAATATACTTATGAATAAAACTTAAAAATAAATACTAGAGTACAGAATCTACATTTTAGTCATAGAAATGTAATTTTTACTCCATTTATTTCTGAAAATACTATTCATGGGCTAAAATAGTATATAACTTTGTTTATTCATTTATTCACAAAATGTGCTACTAGCTATTTGTAAATTTCAGATAATGTGAGAAATTGTATCTTCAGAGTAAATTGTGACTAACAACACAGTTTGAACGATGACCCTAAAAAATAGTTAATCCTATTTTTTATGGACCAATTGTAAATTAATACAAAATGAATATAATGACAGAATTTATCATGGTGAAAAGTAAAAAATAGTAAAAAATATTATGTTCCTCAGGACTTAGCAAGCTCTTAACATATTCTTTATTGACTTCTGGCACATGTTGCATAAAGCAGTGCATACGTTTCTACTAAATTAAAACAAATATTAATTTCACGTTTATTTAACAACTTGGAAAGAATCAATGCTTAATTAAATGCAGATAATATAAGTGGTCGGGTTAGCAGCTACAATTTAGGAATCAAGATTAAAACATGTTAACCTCCTCTCATAGAGAGGTTTTTTGTGTGTTTTGTTTTGTTTTGTTTTGTTTTGTTTTTTTACCCCCAAGTAGTTTTATATGATATTTATTTAATACGTAATTTTCTTTTCATTTTAGCTTCAGGATAGAATTAATGATTTAGAAAAGGAGCGGGAACTTTTAAAAGAAAACTATGATAAACTTTATGACAGGTAAATCATGATTCCACATGTTCTTTCATTGTCTTGTTTGAGCTCTTTTATAGCTAAGCATTTGCTGTTGTCGGAATAGATCATGTTGATCAAAGAATTAGCAACAAATGATAGCAAAAAATATGCAAACTTTATAAAGGGAATAAAGGTTTTTTAAAGACATTGGTAATAAGTTGTTTAACCTGAGCAGTAGCCTTTCACTACTGAGAAAACCATATCACTTTGCTGCTAGTCAGCTGCTATCATTTATTGAATATTAACTATAAACTAACAGACACTGTGCTAGATACTCTACATTTATTGTTATAAATTGTTCACAGCACCTTGAAATGTATATATCATAAATTCCCATTTTGTAGACAAGGAAGATGAAGTAGAACTAAGTAATGTTAGGAGGTACTTCCTACCTCTTTTTTTTTTTTTTTTGAGACAGTGTCTCAGTCGCCCAAGCTGGAATGCAGTGGCATGATCATGGCTCACTATAGCCTCAACTTCCTGGGCTCACACAAGCTTCCCACCTCAGCTGCCTGAGTAACTGGGATCACAGGCACATACCACCATGTTGGACTAATTTTTTTAATTTTTTGGTAGCAGTGAGGCCTTTCTGTGTTGCTCAGGCTCATCTTGAACTCCTGGTCTCAAGTGATCCTCTTGACTCAGCCTCTGGAAGTGCTGAGATTACAAGGGTGAGCTGCTGCACCCAGCCCATATCTTTTAAATGTATGAAGTCATAGAGCTTGTATTTGAACCTCTTTTGGTCTCTTTTCTAGACTTCCTAGCTTATTAACTGAGAGTTATTCTGTTGGGGAAAAACAAAGTTGTCCTCTGTTCCTTATCAAGAGAAACAAAAGCATCTTCATCTCAAGATAAATATTAAAGGGCTGCTTCAATTTTGTTTCTTAATCTGCTTCATAATTATGGTATTTTAGAAATTAATTCTTTCTGATAATATTAGAAACAAAATTCTACTCCACATCTAAGTTTGGTTAAGTAATACAGGTATCTCTGTGTGTGTGTGTGTGTGTGTGTGTGTGTGTGTGTGTGTGAGTGAGAGAGAGATTTTAAGTCTGTTTAGTATATGATGCTGGTAAATGATAAATACAAGTTACATGAAAGCAAATGTAATATGCATTTAAATACATATGTTATAGCTGATATTGAACAGCTACTTCTACTGGTCATGTGCGGAAACCTCAGAAAATACCCATTTGAGCTACAAGTGCATCTTTAATGTTTTAACTCTTTGTCTTATTTTTTATAAATTAAATTCATATTTTGTAATTCAAACAAATTATATCCAAGGAGTGTGGGGATAGGCTTTTATTTTTATTTACTTCAGGAAAGTTACGTAAATTAATGTAGGCATTACTTCAGTGGTTTGTATCATCTATGTTACTTACCTACTTGTGTGACTATCTTTGCACAGAGATTCATTATATTAAGGGTTACCAACAGCAGGTTCAGACACCAGTTAAAATCATATGTGTGTTTGAGAAGTTTAAATGTCGGTATATAAATTGCACAGCACCCTATTACAGAAGATATTATCCCTATTTTCTAAATGAGGGAATTGGGATTCCAGAAAAATTAAGACTTGTGCAGAGTCACGCAGCATTGCTGAGATGCTAGTTTAGAACTAAAACTCAGATGTTTCTTTAACTCTAAAACTTGAATTCTTTTTTTGCTAAGCTGCACTGTCTCTCTGATTTTAATTGCATTGGAAAATTGTATATGTGGAAGGGAAACATTCATGGAATAACAGAATTGTTATACATCCAGAAATTCTTATTGATTTACATATATTATCAATATCTTGTAATTTCAATATTTTAACATAGTCTAAATAGAAGAAAATAAGTATAATATGGCCATTACTTCCAAATTTTCTACTTCTCCCCAGTTTAAAAATTTGCTGAACATACTTACTTGGAATTTTTTAAAAAAATCAACGTTAGCTGAGAATAATGTATAAATGAAATTTTGAGAAAGTCATGTTTTTCTCATATTTACTTTCCCACCATAAAACTTCCATATTAGAAGATGATCTAAGAGTATAAATTTGAAGGGTATTTTTAAATATTTTATGCTTGAACTAACTTTTTTTTTCCTGTCACACTAAAAGGAGACTTCATTATGCTGCTCACACATGAAGTTTATGTGAGGTATATGTGTGTAATAAGTGTCAAAACATTTAATGTCAAAAGAAAAATTAATGTCACATAAGCACAAAACCCAACAAACACACGTAATAGTCAACAGAACTAAAGAATTCTCTAATATAATGTTTTTTAAACATGTAACACATTTTAGAAGTATCCTTGGAGAAACTCGACAGAAGTCAACATTGTCCCTAAGATTCTTTATAGCTCTTTTGTTTCGTGACACTGTTATTCATCATTGCCAACAACTAATGTTCATCAAAAACTACACATACTCCCTGTTTGGTTAGTCATAATGATAGCATGTTTTAAAAAGGAGAGCATTTGTTTGTTATTCAAAATTGACTAGTTTTCTGGAGAAAACTATGATTCACAGATTGCATTCTCATCTTCCTTTTTCAAATGAAACTTTAAATGTGTTTATTACTTGACATATGACATATTAGAGAATCATCAGGGAAGATAAAACCCTCATGTTACTTTTTGGTATGAGCCTTTTTTAATATGTGAAAACACTTTTTAGACACTACCAAGAAATATGTATGATTTTAAGAAATGTTCAATTTAAAAGTTCAGAATACATTTTTTGCAATTATATCTTTTTATTGGGTCAGAGAGAAATTGTATACTGTGGTATGTAATATGGTATTATATTATTATACTATGATTTGGTAATGCTGTGTTCCACTTTTGAAGTTAGTTAGTTTTGGAGCCATCTAACTGATAAATGTAATGGTTCCTCAACTATAATGTATACAAATAAGCTGGAAAACTTATTAATATGTAGGTTTCACCACCTCTTAGAGCTTCTTCGCCTATCTGCCTGCACCTCCTCCCTCTGCCCCCATACCATCCAGTTCTGATTCAGTTAATTTGAGACTGGGTCCAAAAAAATCTGTTGAACGTGATTTTGAGGCATTAACTCCTTGAGAGACACTAATATAATGCCTGTTTTTGAAAAGTGTTTATCTAGTTGTTAAGATGATATTAACATTTTTAAGAATTGGGTGGATCAAGTTTTTATGAAGTGATAATCATCTAATTTTCAAAATGTAAAATAGCACTGCTGACACCCATAGATGCTCTGTGCTCTGTTTCTGTAAAGTGAGCATCTGTGCCCTGTAACCTTCTAGAAACCATAAAATCTCATGTGATCCAATATGAGCAATTTATGCTTCCCAGAAATCAAACTCCAAGTACATTTGAGGCATCATCTTCTTTCAGTAAGTGAAATATCCTGATGTAAATATGAATTTAATTTTCATTAGGCCCTAAATAAAGTACCTATGGTTAAAAAAAGAGAGAGAGAGATGGGCTGGGCCATGTGGCTCATACCTGTAATCCCAGCACTTTGGGAGGCCGAGGCAGGTGGATCACAAGGTCAGGAGTTTGAGAACAGCCTGACCAACATAGTGAAACCCCATCTCTACTAAAAATACAAAAATTAGCTGGTAATGGTGGTGTGCACCTGTAATCCCAGCTATTGAGAAGGCTGAGGCAGGAAGATTGCAGTGAGCCGAGATCACCCCACTGCACTCCAGCCTGGGCGACAGAGTAACACTCCATCTCAAAAAAAAAAAAAAAAAAAAAGAGACAGGATCTTGCCCTGTTGCCCAGGCTGGAGGCAGTGGCGCAGTCATACCTCACTGTAATCTGGACCTCCTGTACTCAAGCGATCCTCCCACCTCAGCCTCCCAAGTAGCTAGGACTACAGGCATGTGCCACCACACCTATCTAATTTTTAATTTTATTATTATTATTATTAATTTGAGACAGAATCTCGCTCTGTCACCCAGGCTGGAGTGTAGTAGTGTGATCTCAGCTCACTGCAACCTCTGCCTCATGGGTTCAAGTGATTCTCCTGCCTCAGCCTCCCAAGTAGCTGGTGTTACAGGTATGCACCACCACGCCTGCCTAATTTTTATATCTTTAGTAGAGACAAGGTTTCACCATGTTAGCCAGCCTGGTCTCAAACTCCTGACCTCAAGTGATCTGCCCACATTCGCCTCCCAAAGTGCTGGGATTACAGGCATGAGCCACCATGCCCAGCCTTTAATTTTATGTTTTATAGAGCTGGGTCTCTCTATGTTGCCTGGGCTGGTCTTGAACTCCCCGGCTCAAGCCATCCTCCTGCCTCAGCCTCCCAAAGCATTCAGATTACAGGCATGAGCCATCATACTCAGCCACTATGGATTTCTTTATGGACAATTTTGAATTTATTCTTTCCTATCTCTCACATTAGGTTGCCCTTAAAGATTGTATAAATGAAATTTCTTCTGTAAAAAGGAATGATCTTAGTGAGTAGGTGAACAATTTGGCTTTATTTAGATCTTTATCATGTTTTTGATCAAGGGTGTCTATTTACAGTGTGCTGACCCATGTCTGCCAGTGGACATACCAGTGACCACAAGCAGCAATGGGCATTCCACTGCATGCTGACATTTTATCAGTCCTGCAACATCATGTAACAACAAAATGTGTACAAAGACTATGATCCCCCCTCAGTTGTCACTATAGGCAATATGCAAAAAGATTTTCATGAATAAAAGGTTTTCAAAGACTCATAAGAGTCTTTTCCATGAAACATTTTCATGAAAAAAAGGTTCTCATATGCAGATTTAATCATGTACACAGCCCTTACGAAGAAAATGGAGCCAGATGTGGTTCACCATTTATAGTTACACAGATGGCTCTAAGCATAGAGAAATACAGTAAATTCAAAAGGAATTCCTCATGAAACTCCAGTGGAATGTAATCCTGAATTTAGAGGGAAGATAGCAGTGGACTAAATTCAGATTGACTTATGCTGATTTACACTAGTATTTTGTGGGTTTGGAAAAACCAGGCTGCTAAATTGTTCTTAATTTAAACACATAAAGCTTCTGATGTTTCTGCCAGATTAGCTGTTGGTGATCTTTTTGCTGGTACTAATGCTATTGGAACACTACTGTTTCTAATTTTTGGTGTCTGATATAATGTATAGTTGTGCCTATTTCATCATGCTAATTTTTTTTCTGGGTGGTACATGTTTTTAATAAAACAAACATGCATATACATACACATACGTATGCATAGATGTATGCACATTCATGCATACATATGTACGTGTTTGATATATACAATTTGGCCATACATAGATATTATATTTGTTCTTTATTTTAAAAACAAACATGAAAAGGAATATTATTTAGTTTAGCATTTAAAATACATATTTTATTTGGATTTCATTTAATTCTAGGTCATTGTACCTTTGATAAAATTGACTTAAATAATTGGTATATAGATCCTACATTTTTTTAAGGTTCCATAAGTGAAATGAAAACATTGATAAAAGAAACAGATGTCATATTTAGAGAAGCTTCCAGAATTCCATTTATTTTCAAGGTCATGTTATCTTAAATGCAGTAAAAATATTCAGAATGTGAAATGAATGCACAATTTTGCTCTTTTGAAAAGCTATGCCTCCCAGAAAAGTATCTTTTTTGGAATAAAAACTGAAGACTGTCTGGGAGCAACATTAGGGGAATTTCCAGTCATATGTTTCTTTTCCATTTACTTCATCATCAGTGTAAAACCAGATTTTATAAGATTTTGTTATATTTACTGGGCTTAAAATATGTAGAATGGTCAAAACTGCTAATGATTATTCATCAAGCTTCACAGATAATGCTTTTCTGCTGAAATACAGATCAAGATCAGTTTTTCCAAAACCTGGCTATCATCTGGGGAGCTTTATAAAAATATGAATACCTGGGTCATGGGATCTTCATTTTAAAATCTCCCTAAGTGTCTTTACTGCAGCTGACCCACCACTGGTATTTAGGTCAGCATTTAGGAACCACTGGCATGAACAAATGTTTGTTGTATGCTTTCTGTGCATCGTTTAGTTATTTTTTAAGTGGTTCTTTCTTTTGATATGCTGGGTCTTGATCATTAGCAGATTTTAACCATGGTTTAAACTACCACACTTTTATTGAGGAATAGTAATTCTATTTTCGTCATTCTTATCAGGAACAGAGCAGTGATTTTCATCCCAATCGTGTTACAAGTAAAACTGTTTTTAGCCTATTTTTTTTTGTTTTTTTAACAAAAACTGTATTATCACTACTTTTTAATCAATATCAGAATGACTGACTTGTGGTTCAATATGCTATCATTTTGTGGCCATTATTTTGTGAACATGTTATTATCACAGACTCTTTAAAAAGTTTCACAAAATTAAAGATCAGGTGGAAAGTCCATTTTCTCTGCATTAAGAGGTTTGTCTGTGGGAGAGAATGGTTTTGTCCGATGTCAATTGCTGAGGTTTGGAATTGTGGATTCCTCTGGAGTATGTACAGTATCTGAATTCCTTTACTAGTCCCACAAAAGCTGCACACTGCCAACTTTTCTGACTTTAGAGCTCTAAATTAAGGCCAGTTCCTTTGCTCATCCCACAAACTCTTTCATGTTCCTTAACCGCAGCCTGAGAAAGGCGCCTTGGTTTCAACAGCAGCAGACCAGCTTATGTTTACTTAATTCCTAAGACATGATGACAGTGGTCTCTGTGCCACTAAAAGCTTTTCTCTTTATTATTTTCGGTTGAAGCTGATTTCCAAGCTTTCCTTGCATGTCACGTGTGTTTTGCAGTGCCTTCAGTGCTGCCCATGAAGAGCAATGGAAGTTAAAGGAGCAGCAGCTGAAAGTACAGATTGCTCAGCTTGAGACTGCCTTGAAATCTGACTTAACAGACAAAACTGAAATCCTTGACAGATTAAAAACTGAAAGAGGTACATATAAAATAATCACTGCCTTACTCATTTCAGACATCTAATGTTTCTTTATTGAATCAATCAGTACTTACTCTGGTACCTACTGTTTGCCAGTCGCCCTGCGATTTATGAGGGACAGGCATAGTCATCTACTCATGAACTTAGTGGTTGCTCAAAATTTCTCGTACTCAGCCTAGTATATATGCCAAAAGAATTGCTTTTTCTCATAGCTATTCATATTTAGGTTGTTTTTAATTGTTAAATTTTCCTAAATTCTGAGCCTTTCTTTACTCAACAGTCGACAAATATTTATTGAGCACCTTTTACTGCTAGGCAGTGTTCTAAGTTCTGAGGATACAGCAATGATCAGAAATAAAGGTCTTGCCCTTATCAAATATAAATTCAATAGGGAGAAACTAACAATTAAATAAATATGTAATATGTGATGTGGTGGCAAGTGTAATGGCACAAAACCACTAGTGTAAGATGACAGAGAGTGGCAGAAATAGTAACTTGCTATTTTTGAGAGTTCAAATAGGGAATATCTCTCTGATGAGATGTCTTAATTCTACTGTGTGACAGTGAGCTTAAATACCAGGAAGCTGTGTGCCCCCTGCTAAAATAATAATCACTAATAAGTTTCAGTATAAGTCACAGATCTCATAGAAGTAAAATAATTATAATTAAGTCTGAATTTTACTGTGTTACTCACCTTTACACACAAATGCACAACAGGGGAAATGAATTATTTGCTTCAAGTGTTATCTGTTTGCTCATGCCCTAGATAAACTGAGTCATGTGCTAAGAAGATTGCTTCCTTTGAACATTTGCAATTCAGTTGCATGAGAATGTTTAAAAGTTTAATATAGACTCACTATAAAACAGTTATGTTTCTAGTTAGTATTCCTATGCTTTTATTTAGACCACAATGCCATATTTCACTGACTATAAGGAACATTATCTTTTCCTATTTTAACATCTCTAATATTGAGTTGCATCATATAAGTAATAACATTTTTTAAATTGCAGTCTGACATTCTTTTCACATTTTAGCAAGTCTGAAATTAGAACACATCTTATAGTCAATGGAGTCTTAATTTCAGTGAAACACACTAGTGCAGTGTTTATTCACCAAGTGACTACATTAGATGATAGATTTTTTATGAAGTTTTCTCTAGAAGACTGTGAGTGGAATAAAATGGTGATGACAGGTTTTCTGACCCAGCGGATTTTTTTAAAAGTTTTCATATCAAAGGTACATACAGTTCCTGATTTTAATGTGCAGTATCAAATACCTAACAGAGTACTTTGCCTGAGTACTTGCTCAATAAATTCTTGTTTAGGTAAAAAATGGAAGTGCTCTATATTTCCTCTCTCTTTTCCAAGAACAGATAAATTGCTCATTCTTAAAGGGAAAGAAATGAAATAAACCATTTTTATTTCTATGCTTTCTGTATTTACTTAGATATCAAGAATTCCAAAGCTGTTATCTTTTGGATATCTGAACTAATCTCTAGAAAGAAGCTTTTCTTAAGGAGGGTAGAATCTTGGGGGTTTTTTAGACCTGTTTATTGTCGTTGAATTAATTCTGAGTGTTCTTACTAAGTATTACGGTTGCTAAGTTATTTTAATTTATCTAATTTATTCTTCATCTTTTTTACTGGTTCTTTTATCTTTTGGGAATTTTTTTCAATAATAAACATAACTTATGTACACTATGGAAAAAGTCTAGTAGATAAATTATAAAAATCAATTCCACAACCCACAAAATATTAGCAAAATAATCACTGCTAATATTGGATTTATGTCCTTTCAGAGTTGTTTCTAAATGTATAGATATAGTTTTATAATGTGCCTTTTTTTGCTATATTGTAAAATCATTCCTTGAATATAAATATAAATCTACATCAGAATCATTTATAATGACTGTTACAGTTTTCCAGTGTGTGAATGGACCCTGGATTATTTAACAGTCTTCTATTGAATATTTAAGTAGCTTCAGTTTTCTTAAGTACCACAAGCAATATCTTTCTACACAAATTTTTACACATTTATCCAATTATTTTTAAAGAAAAACTGCTAGAACTGAATCTTTATTTTTAATGCAACTATTATTTTCCATTTATTTTTGTTTGAATACCTCAAATTTACAAGTCTAAGGATTTAAGTTTTTGTTTCTTTGTGGAAATGTTACAATGGGTTATAAGAAAAATATTACAGCCTTTAACCATTTTTTCCAGGGAAATAATACACAAAAAACCCTGAAACTGTCTATTTAAGAAAATCTTTTAATATTTAGAAAGTTCCATTTTGTATTACAGATTTTGAAATTGTTTAATTTTACTTTGAAGTGTCTTCATACATTTACCTTCTCATGTATCAAGTGTTCTTTGCCAGAAGATGTTTCCCTGGCTTCTTGTAGTCATTCATCTAACTGGCAAATTATTTTTAGAGAATACTCACCTCTTTATTCAAGGTACAAATTAGTTTCAGATTGTGTGAATATGTGGGGGAAGGATATGTAAATGCAGTTTGCATTTGGTTAATACTTAAATTAACTGCATGTGTTTAAGGGCTTGCTTTTGAAAGTTCCTTTCTATCTTTAGCTGAAATGCATAATTCAGCATAATGCATATGGTTATATTGATCACAGCTGAAGATATTAGCACAAAGGCGCTCTGAAAATTGTTTAGTTGAATTGTTCTCTGCACTCTGCTTATTAATGGTGTGCTGAAAGAACATAATTTTAAAAGAGTGAAATGTTATCTCATTTGAATAAAATGCTGTTTAGCTTAACCTGCTTTTTGTCAAATCATAAGGTAAGGAGGTTATTTTTCATCTTGTACAGAGTGCTTTGATTTTGCCTATTATAATTCAGCAAGTATATTTCCTCTTTGAACTATAGCATTTCAGTACTTTTTAAAGACCCAGGAGTTATGTCTCAAATAAACAGCTTGAGAAAGGAAAAATGTAGTGGATAATTCTAAATAAAATTTAGTAGAAGGTAAGTTACTGGTACTCAGTAATGTCTTTTCCCACTAAGTTGTTTTTCTACTAATAATGACCATGTTTTAAAAACATCAGTGAATGTAGATATCATTGTTGAAACAAAAATTAGGAAAGGCTGGAAACATTCAAATAAGTTTATTTCTACCTAATAACATATAGGAACCCTGTTCTGAAAAATTAAAAGGAAAAGAAAACTAGAACATAGAAATAATAATCAAAATACAGTGTGTCGGGATAAACATGGAACAGTCAGGTCCTTTACATTTTAGCTCACTCTTAGAAACCCTAAAATGTTTTACTGGCCAGAGAATAAAATTATATTATCCTCAGTACCTTTGTTTTTACATACTTCAGACTATATTTACCTTCTTTTTGTTACCTAACCATTCTATCTAGATGCCATTTTAACTTAATCAACATAAAGACTCCCATATCCTTATTCGATTCCCTAGAAAAAAGTTTATCTTATATGCATCCATATTTATTATTCATCTTAATTTTTAAAGACAAGTATTTGATCTATACTTTCAAAGTTTTCAAGTATTGTTCACATTTGGGTATTCTTTTCTTTAGTTAACTAGATATAAGCAATTTATATTCTAGGATAACCTTTTAACCTTCTATCAATAAGACAAAAATGTTTATACAGTGTATTTGTTTTTTGTTTTTTGTTTTGATACGGCATCTCACTCTGTCACCGAGGCTGGAGTGCAGTGGCGCAATCTTGACTCACTGCAACCTCCGCCTCCCAGGTTCAAGCGATTCTCCTGCCTCAGCCTCCTGAGTAGCTGGGATTACAGGTGCTCGCCAGCACACCCAGCTAATTTTTGTATTTGTAGTAGAGACGGGGTTTCACCATATTGGTCAGGCTGGTCTCAAATTCCTGACCTCATGATCTGCCCGCCTTGGCCTCCCAAAGTGCTGGGATTATAGGCATGAGTCACCGTGCCCTGCCTTGGTATTAAAATCTCTCTGTATTGCCTAGGATCACAGTTTTTTTGTTGTTGTTGTTTTTGTTTGTTTGTTTTTGGTTTTGTTTTGTTTTTTACTTTTTAGACTGCCAAGAAATATGTGATATTGAAAACATCCAAGTTTAGCCCATTTATTCCTAACTGTGTAATTTAACATTTTTATTTATATGTAGTATTTATAGCTTGGAAACACAATGCCTTATAAAAGTCAGAAACATATTTTTGTTTAAAATGCAGTCAGTATGCAAATATATTTGTGCAAAGAATTCTTGGCAAATGTGTTGATTTTTTTTAAGAAAAGGAAATAAAAATGTGCAGTGTAAATTGAAGGCTTATGATAAACATAAATGGTTGAGAGAAGGGTGAAATTGGTAGAGATACTTTAGATGACATGGTTTAGAATAGCCCACGAGGAGTCAACAAAGGAGGATACCTGAGTGCCACAGTGAGCTCTAGCAAAGAGTACATTTAAGAATGTAAGATTAACAAATGCTGTGGATTTGTTCGCTAGCTATTATGCTTTCTTAAAAAAAAGAAAAAAAGCTAAACATGTTTAATGCAGGGAGTGAAAAATTAGTCTCTTTATGAATTTGCTGTCTTCTAAAATTCTACTGTACTCTCCTGCTTGTGGGTCATAGCAACGGAGTGCCTAGACAAGCATAACCATTATTCCATTTCTTAGCACCAGCTCCAAATCCATTCCTACTGATTATAGCATGAACTCAGTGAATAAAGAATACATATGAATTTATTTATTTTGGGGGGACAGGATCTTGCTCTGTTGCCCAGGCTGGAATGTAGTGGAACAGTCATGGCTCACTGCAGCCTCAACTTCCCAGGCTCAACTTATCCTCAACTTATCAACTTCCCACCTCAGCCTCCCAAGTAGATGGGACTACAGCATGCACCACCATGCCCAGCTAATTTTTTTAAAAACATTTTTTGTGGAGATGGGATCTCCCTATGTTGCCCAGGCTGATCTCAAACTCCTGGACTTAAGGGATTCTCCTGCCTCAGCCTCCCAAAGTGCTGGGATAATAAGCATGAGCCACCATGCCCAACCCACATGAATCATTATTGATACCACCATGCATGGCTTAAGAATTCATTTCTCCTATTGTAATAGACCTATTGGAAGTATGGTTGACTAAATTATGGATTCAGAATTTATCAGAGAAATTACCTTGCCTTTTAATTTTTTTTATTTTTATGGATTTAGAGGGGGGTACAGGTGCACTTTTGTTACATGGGTATATTACATTGTAGTGAAGTCTGGACTTTTAGTGTAACCATCACTCAAATAATGTACATTATACCCAACAGATAATTTCTCATCCCTCATCCCCCTACCATGTTCTGGAAGTTACCTTGTTTTAATAAAGATACTATATGCTAAGTTGGGAAAATAAAATTCAAAGATGTCAATTAAAAAACTAAAAGACAATTTTTTTTCACATGCTTTTCGGGACCCTTAATAAGTAAGTGAAAAACCATAGATTTAGAAACACATTTTCTCAGGTATTTTAAATAGAACATTCCTTTGAACTCCCAGAAACCACAATTTCCTTATATTAATATTGTGAACTTATGTCTTGGGTTTTTGATAAGCAAATGAATCATATGGTAGACACATGATAGTGTTCATTTATTCCTCATTCCCCTGCTGTCTTTGTCAAGGTTCTAGCACTGTTTCCTTTCTGACCAGAACAATACTGGATCAAGATTGGTGTGTAACAAGAATTAAAGTAATTTGAAATGTGTTCTTAAACCTGATTTGTACTTACCTTTCCAATTCTGTTGACTTTATTTTTAAGACCAAAATGAAAAACTTGTTCAAGAGAATAGAGAACTGCAGTTACAGTATCTGGAACAAAAGCAACAACTTGATGAACTTAAAAAACGCGTGAAATTTTACAACCAGGTGAATTATTTTCTTATTTAGGAAATAAAACTCAGAATTTTTATCTCAATATTTTATGCATAGAGAAAGCACTATACTACAAAGCGAAAGAATTCAGATATATTACTCAGTTTATTAACTCATGCTATCAGGTAGTTTATGTTCCATAGGGATATTCTGAAGAGCTGGAATGTCTCATAGACTTAGTTGGTTAGTTCATGGCATCAGGCAGCTTATGTTTCATGAGGATAATTTGAATAGTTGGAATGTCTCTTCTGTTTTCCATTAATAAGTCATTGTGAGCTTTTATTTAATCCATTGTAGGAGAATGATATTAATGCTGATGAATTGAGTGAAGCTCTCCTACTTATAAAGGTAAGGTTCTGAACTTCCTCATGATTTTCATGTCTGCCTACAACTGTTTCAGCATAATGATGACCCTTATCTGTAACCCTTACATTTGGAGAATGAATTATTCTTGCATCTTCTGAAACTTAGTATGTCTTTTATAAATATATAGGTCACTACTATATATATTGATATATATATATATCAACACTACTCACTCAGGAAAGTGGTCAGGTGACATTTAGTTATAGCATATATATATTTCATAATGACATCAAAGTTACATTAAGACAAACTTTCATTTAATACACTTTCTTTAATTGTAACAAACATTTTACTTTTATCTGCTTCACTATGTAACTAATCAACAATTTTCTGCCCTAAAAAACCTTGATGCACACCCTGTTAAGTAAAATATTGAATTATAAATATCTCAAGAAGATAGTTTTTAATTCTAGAATATTCTATTATTTACAAAAAGATACAAAAAATACACTTCTTTCCTTTTAGATCACGGTGTAGATTTTAATCAAATGAAGAAATAAAATAAATGTACATGGTTCTTTTATATGTGATACAGTAACAAACTCTTCTGATTTCTCTATAACTGTTCCAATTGTCTGTATATTTGAATCTGATTAACAGGTAAATTCATTTTTTCCATCAGGAATGAAGCAGTTGTGATATATATATATATATATATATATGGACTTCCTTTATCTTTTTTCAATTAATGAAGTTGAAAATTGATGAATTGATGAATTGTTTATTGATAAATCTATATTAATTCATAAAATCACATTTTAGAAATGTTTGTTTCATTAATAAAACATGTTTTTATTTTAGGCTCAAAAAGAACAAAAAAATGGAGATCTTTCCTTTTTAGTGAAAGTAGATAGTGAAATTAATAAAGATCTAGAACGCTCTGTGAGAGACCTGCAAGCAACTCATGCAGAAACAGTGCAAGAGCTTGAAAAGACAAGAAATATGCTAATTATGCAACATAAAATTAATAAAGATTATCAGGTAATCTAATACACTAAATTGGGAGAGGAAGTTTTCTATAATCTGCTGATGGTTTACTTTTCTAAATACAATATGTTATCACCTGTTATATTATCTGTTAACATCTATTGTAATCTATTAACATGTCACATCTCTGGAATGTAGCCTTGTAACTAGGTACTTAGTTAGAATAAATAATTTTAAAACAAATAATGTAGGGGTTTTTTTCTGGTTTTTTTGAAACAGAGTTTCACTCTTGTCGCTCAGGCTGGAATGCCATGGCATGATCTCAGCTCACTGCAACCTCCACCTCCTGGGTTGAAGTAATTCTCCTGCCTCAGCCTCCCAAGTAGCTGAGATTGCAGGTGCCCGCCACCACACCCAGCTAATTTTTGTATTTTTAGTAGAAACGGGGTTCATCATGTTAGCCAGGCTGGTCTCGAACTCTGACCTCATGTGATCCACCCTCCTCCTTGGCCTCCCAAAGTGCCGGGATTACAGGCGTGAGCCACTGCTCCCAGCCACAAATAATGTTTTTGAAGTCCCTGATTTTAGGGAATGAGTAGTAGCAATGAAATTGCCTCTATTAGCGTTAGCACATTCTGCAAGTAAGTTGAAATTATCCTGAAGTCATGCCACAACTGCACTGTGTTAGCTTTTCACAAAATGAAAACGCATCTCCATAAATGGGAATCTGGAGTTTTATCCTACTTCCGATTTGTGAATATTGCCAAGCATAATTTTCTAAAGTGTAGGCTATTTGAAGTCAAGAAATCATGGTTTATAGCTCCTGCTATTTCCAGGATCTAGAAAATGCTTAAATCATAGTTGCTTTGAATAATGAAAATAGAACTAATCCTAAGTATTAAAATTTGTTGTCTCATATTTTATAGATGGAGGTTGAGGCAGTGACCCGTAAGATGGAAAATTTGCAGCAAGATTGTGACCTCAAAGTGGAACAGTATGTTCATCTTCTCGATATCAGGGCTGCACGCATCCAGAAACTAGAAGGTACAACATACACACAATTTTTTTGTCCACAGTAACTAGAGGAATGGATTTTATAACAGTTGATAATGTCATCCAAATCTGCACTAAGAATGTATTTTTACTGTGTATTCCCCTAATTCATAGCTAGCTCATTGCAGCTTTTACCTCCTGGGTTCAAGCAGTACTCCTAATTTTTAAATTTTTTGTAGAGCCTATGTTGCCCAGGCTTATCTCAAACTCCTGGGCAAAAATGGTCCTCCTGTCTCAGCCTCTTAAAGTTTTGGGATTGCAGGCTCAAGCCACCTTGCCTGGCCTTGATTCTTTTCTACTCAAGGATTCTTAATAATTCCTACTGCTTTTTAAATTCAGTGTTGCAAACAAGATTTCAGAGTACTTCATGAATTACTACAGACTCAAATTTACCACCCCTTTCTAATTTCTCTTCTAAGCAACCTGTGCACCTCAGTCAAACAGGTCCTCTGCCTGCTCTTTGCAGATATGTCATGCTCAGGCCACTGCCATGCCTTTTTTTCATGCTATTTGCTCTGCCTTAACCTCCTTTCTGCCATGATTCCAAGATACACACTTCCCTGCTTTGAAATCTAACACAATGCTCACCTGTGCTAGGAAGCTGGTTCTAATTATTCCTAGCTATCCCTCTACTTGAAATGCCTTTACAGTGATTTTCATACTTTAGCAAGTAGGAAAATCCCTTGAGGAACTTGTTTAAAACGTAGTTTCCTGGGCCCTACCCCTAGAGGTCCTAGGGCCCATGCTTTTTTTTATATTGTATTTAGAAATAACTGCAAGCTATTCAGATGCAGGTGCAAGACTACACATTGAAGAAAACTAGCTCAGCTCTTACCAACCCAGTCTTCTCATGTACTCAAAAGCTTTATGTTTAGGGAGCATGTAAGTGTTCTTCAGTTGCTGGAGTTTTGCATATTCTCCATAGTGACAATATAAGTTCTACAGTGATAAGTACTTTGTCTCTCTTTCATGTCCACTGCATACCGTACTCACTTCAGTGGTCTATGCCAGCAGGAATTTTACACTCTTAAAGCTTATTGAGGTTCGAGAAGGCCTTTATTTGTGAGTTGTACTTACTGATATTTATCATAACAGAAATTAAAAGTGAAAAAAATTTTAAATATTTTTAATTCATGTTAAAGTAATAATAAACTTACTACATGTTAACATAAATTGCAGTATTTATTGCTTTAAAGTTGTATTTTCCAAAACAAAATACTATGAGAAGGGGGGCTTTGTTTAAAATTTTTTAAATTTTTAACATCTTCGCAAATCTTTTTAGAGGCTGGCTTAATAGAAAACAGCTGAATTTTTATAGCTGCTTCTGCATTTAATCTGTTGTGATATCACACATCATGTAACCTCCAAGAAACTCCATTATACACTTGTAAGAGGATAAAAATGAAAAGGGCAAATGACATTTTAGCATTATTATAAAAATAGCTGTGACCTCATAGACCCCCAAAATGGTTTCAGAGACCTTCAGGGGTTTCCACATCACACTTTGAGAACCTCTGATCTAGGTAGAGGAGCTCAATAAATATCTTCATCTGACGAAAGAGGGCTTTCCAAAAGTCAAGGAGCAGTGTGTACCTTTTATTCCAAGTGGTACTTAATAAAAATTTGCTTAATGGAATTTTCTTGGTTAAAAGGAAGGTCACAGAGTTTGGGATTTTCTTTCAAGTCTTACTAAATTTTTACCATCATATTTTATCTGTCCCCTAAATTCATTGATTTACTCCATAAACATAATTAAGCCCCTAATGCATCCTAAGCGAAGTGCTGAGCAGGGAGAATACAAATAGGAAAAATCTGAGGCACTACCCTCATAGAACTTCTAAGATGTTGACAGGTAAATAAATGGTTATGATTTACTCTGAACAGTGTAAAGCTAAGGAAATCTAAAGGTATCAAGGAAACATTGAGGACAGAATGCCTATTTCTACCTCAGGATTTAGGGGAGACTTCACACAGTAGGTATGGAGTCTTTGAAGATCACAGAAGTCACTACTAAGTAAAAGTAATATAAGGCATTCCAGGCAGTAAGCAAAGCAGGGGAAAGTACCCTAAATATGAAGCATTGCAGTACATTTGAGAAACTGCACTGTAGATCCATCCAATTGGAATTCAGGAAAGTCAAAAAGGAAGGAGAACCTACAGATAAAGCTAGAAGAAACAAAATCATGAAGGTCCTGTTTGCAATCCTGATTGGTGAGGTAGGACCTTAATAACCTGGAGAACCACTAAGGGATTTTAAGGTAGGGAATGATACACTCAGAATTGCATTTTGGTGATTATGCTACAGGTGTTGAGGAGAAAGAGGAAGATTTGAAGGAAGGAAGCATTTTGAGTTCCATAATAATCTAGGTAGTAAACTAGGAATATAAATTAGGTACAGTGCAAATAGTGAGGACAGGAACAAATTTGTTGAAGAGTTAGGAAATAGCATTGAATAGTAGTGACCCTATAGGTGTGAGGCAAATAAAAGAAAAAGGGGTGCTGTTTTATGATAGTCTCAAAAAAGGAAAAAGGGACATCTAGGTTGTCTCTCTGAGATCTAGCTTGGGCAACTGGATGAATGAATGAATCATCACTTGAGATTTAAAGTACAGAAATAGCAAGAAGACAATATGGGCCGGTCACAGTGACTCAATGCCTGTAATCCCAGCACTTTGGGAGACCGAGGCAGGTGGATCACTTGAGGCCAGGAGTTCAAGACCAGCTTGGCCAACTTAGCAAAACCCTGTCTCTACTAAAAATATTTTTTAAATGAGCCAGGTGTAGTGGCAGGTGCCTGTAATCCCAGCTACTCAGTAGGCTGAGGCAGGAGAATCACTTGAACCTGGGAGGCAAAGGTTACAGTGAGCCGAGATTGTGCCACTGCACTCCAGCTTGGGTGACAGAGTGAGACTCCGTATCAAAACAAACAAAGACAGTATGATAATTCTGTTTCGGACATGTTGAATGGGATATGCTGGTAGGATATCTAGATAGATAGAGGGGTAAGAAAAACATTAGGAATATAGGAATGGAGTTGAGAAAATAAATATGAATTTAAAATAGCAATATGGAAGCCTTTAGAGTACTGATAATGACAAAAGTCAAAAAGTTGATGAGATCACTCATGAGAATATATAGACTAAGAAAATAAAAACAGAAGCCCAGAAAACTAGCAGAGAAAGAGAAATCCGAAAAGAATGAGAAGGACAGGAGAAGCAGAGAAGATGATAACATGGAAGCCCAGGTAGGACAGAAGTTCACCAATGGGAAAGCTGTCATCAGTGGCAAATGCAGCAAAGAAATCAGGTAATACAAGGACCAACGTTCATTGCATCTAGCCATTCATTGATTATTGGTGGCTTTCTCTGGAGCAATGTCACAGAAAAGTAAGGCAGATATCCACATTGGTGAGATTTGGTTGGCCTATGTATACAACTGTGAAACCATCATCATGATCAGGATAATTAACATGTCCATCACCCTACAAAGAAGAAAAGCATAAGTCTCAATAAGTTAAAGGGAAGGAGACAGCAGAAAGAGAGACTGCCTTTATAGGAAAGAAGACAGTGGGTGGAGCAGAGACAGGGAAGCAGGTGAAATCCAAGTAGTTATCTCAGCTGTTCATTCAGAGGTCTTTTTTTCTTTTGATATTTTTCTCCCCTTTTTCCTAGCTTAGGCTGTATTACAACTGAAGTTGCAATTTTGTTGTTGCCTAATAAGTGACATCAAAACAGAAATGATACATTTTTATACAATAAAGCATTATTTACAGAAAAACAGTGTTGTGATAGAATTTTAAATTGAGACTATTCACCAGTACTCAGACTTCCTACCACTTCAAAAGCCAGTTTTCGTTTTCTTATGTCAATATTTTGAAATCTCTCAACTGTCTTCTCTTGCAGCCCAATTAAAGGATATTGCCTATGGCACCAAGCAGTACAAATTTAAACCAGAAATCATGCCAGATGACTCTGTTGATGAATTTGATGAAACCATCCACTTAGAACGAGGCGAAAATCTTTTTGAAATCCATATCAACAAAGTAACCTTTACTTCTGAAGTTTTACAGGCATCTGGAGATAAAGAGCTTGTCACTTTCTGTACCTATGATTTCTATGATTTTGAACTACAGATAACTCCTGTAGCACGAGGCCTTCATCCCATTTATAACTTCACTTCTCAATATCTTGTTCATGTTAACGACTTATTTTTGCAATATATTCAGAAGAATACTATCACCCTCGAGGTCCACCAAGCTTATAGCACAGAATATGAAACAATTGCAGCATGTCAATTAAAATTTCATGAAATTCTTGAAAAAAGTGGCCGAATATTTGGTACAGCAAGTTTGGTTGGTAAGTACAATGTATAATCTTTGGGTGTTTGAATTACTAATTTGGTTCATATATCAGTATAGTATTCTACATTACTATCTTCTCTTATGTATTAAAGGTGCCTTTAGAGCAAGGACAGTGTTCTTTACCCACAGTCAGTTGGACTATCTTAAATGTCATTGATGCCAAGCGCAGTGGCTCACGCCTGTAATCCCAACACTTTGGGAGGATGAGGCGGGTGAATCACTTGAGGCCAGGAATTGGAGACCAGCCTGACAAATATGGCAAAACATGGCAATATTTGTATTTTTACTAGATGGCTCTAGTAAAAATATAAAAATTAGCCAGATGTCATGGCACATGCCTGTAATCCCAACTACTTGGGAAGCTGAGAGGCATGAGAATCACTTGAACCCAGGAGGCAGTGGTTGCAGTGAGCCGAAATCATGCCACTGCACTCCATCCTGGGCAACAAGAGTGAAACTCCATCTCAAAAAAAAATGTCATTGATGATGTCAATACATTGGCTATTAATTTTTTTAAACTTGGAACTTTAGTTGTTTATCATATTGATACTCTGGCTAAATTATTTAATTTATTTATAAATTTATTAAACGATTTATAGTTTAATAGTCATAATTATTATAAATAATAATATAAACTATAAAATGATTTATTAATTTTTTAAGACCTTATGTTATCACTATAGTAGGCACTGGGAATACAGTGGTCAGTGATAAGTAAGATAGACAAAACTACCCGTGTAACTTACCTTCTAGAGAGGAATACAGGCAATACAAAAAAATTAATCAGAACAAGAGGCTAAAGGGAGAACTGGCAGGTTGCAAATTCAGGTGAGGGCTTCTCTGAGGGAGTGGCATTGGTGAAGAATGAAGATCCGTGCCAGGATCCAGGGGAAGAATGTTTCGGGCAGAGGTGATAGCAAGTGCCAAAACCTGAGGGAGGAGCAAGCCTGACAGTGGGAGAAACAACAGGAAGCCCAGTGGCTGCAGCAATGGGGGATTCATTCCAAGTGATAGGCAGGGCCAGATCATATTGCAGAGCCTTGTAGTCAGAGGGAGGAGTTTGGATTTTCTGAGCTTTTAGAAAAATCACCCTGAGTGCTGTGGAAAGAATAGTCTGAGGCAGGCAAGAGGGAAAACAGGACCATTCTCAGGCTATTACATTGATCAAAGAAAGATGATGGTGGCTTGGATTAAGATGGTAGTGAAAGTGGCGATAAAAAGTAGTCATATTCCATACATATTTTTTTAACTTCTCCTTCCTTCAAGATTGCTTGTCAGTTGAATGTGTGATCATGAGGGAAATGGATGAAGTAAGCATTTCTAGCATAAGCAGCTAGAAGAATGGTGATGCCATTTACTTAGATTGGGAAAACTGGGAAGGGAACACATCTGATAAAGAAAATCAAGAATTCTGTTTCGGCAAGTTAAAATTAACCTGCCTGTTGGACATCCACGTGGTGATGTCAGGCTGGTGGTTAGACAACACCAATCTGAAGGTAAGGGATAGAGATATAAAAGTGGGAGTTGTTAGCATATAGAATATAAGCCATAACATAGATAAAATCCCATAGAGAGTGAATATAGATAAAGGAAAGAAAGTGGCCAAGAACTGAGCCTTGGGAAACACCAAAATTAAGGCTTCAGGAAGAGGAAGAAGAGCCAGCAAAGGAAACTGAGGAGTGGCCAGTGATGTAGGAGGAAAACCAAGAGTCTGTGGTACCCTAGGGACCAAGTGAAGAAAGTATTTGAAGAAGGAAGGAGCGTGACGTAGGGTCTTAGGAGGGATTTTATTTTATTAATTGAGTGATCGATTGCATAGGTAATATATTCACGACTCAAAAATCAAAAAGACATAAATGTCTACTTCCCTCCCTATTCCTTAGCCACCCTGGGTCCCCTAACCAAAGACTGCAAATTTTTTCAGAGATTGTTTGTGGTGTTTTTTCATAAAGACAGGGTCTCACTATGTTGCCCAGGCTGGTCTCAAACTCGGCTCAAGCAGTCCCCTGACTTCAGTCTCCCAAAGTGCTGGGATTATAGGCATGAGCCGCTACACCCAGCTTCAAAGATCTTTTATGCATATGAAAGCAAATATATATTACATTAATATTATTCCGTTAGGACTTATTTTAAAATGATGACTTCTGTCTTAGTGTGTCTTGTGCTACTGTAACAGAATATCTGAGACTGGGTAATCTATTAATATAATGAACAGAAATGTATTATCCACAGTTCCAGAGTCTGGGAAGTCCAATATCAAGGTGTTCACATCTAGTAAGGGCCTTCTTGCCGCCTAATAACATGGCAGAAAGTAAGAGGGTGGGAGCGAGCGAGAAGGGGCCAATCTCAGCCTTTTATAATGCACCAATCCTATCCATAAGGGTGGATACCTCATGGCCTCATCACCTCTTTTTTTTTTTTTTAAAGCCTAGTCAAGTGCAGTAGTGAGAAGGGGAGAAGGAGTAGAACAAGGAGTTCAATCTGTAACTGACTGTGAACAATCTATTGAGATAACTGACTACCTTCAGACCAGCCCTCATCACCTCTTAAAGGTCCTTCTTGTAATACTCTTAACAGTGGTAATTAAATTTCAGCATGAGTCTGGAGGGTACAAACATTGAAACTATAGCAGGCAGATACTAAGTTACATTTGTATGCTGATGAGAATGATCCATTAGCAGGAAAAAAATTGATAAAGTGGGAGAGAGTAGGAATAATATTTGTAATAATCTGTTGTGTTCAGAAAAGTTTATGTATAGAATATCTCTATTTCACAAATATTAAGTAGCCTTTATACACTGGTTTCTCTGGTAGGAGTATATTGGTGGAAATTATGATCCTTGCTGTCAAGAAACTTACAACGTATTAGAAAAATAGACTGGTGAACAAACAGGCCAGAGCAGTTAGTGCCCTAACAAGGCCATACAACCTTCATGAAGGAGACACAGGGCTCTGCTCTCCTGGGAGCCATACAGGAAGTCCTCCCCACAGAAGAGACATGAAGAGCTGCCTGAGTAGAGAGGAGTTCCAAGGGTGTGCAGGGCAAATATCATGCAAGGATATACTGCATGAGGCATGTATTTTTCATAGCTGTAACATTTTCTCCTATGCTTGTGATAGAGTATAGAAATGGGAAGGTGCCAGAGATGTCTTGAAACTTGAATTAGAATGTGGAATGTCATATTTATAATTTTGAGGTTTAATATTGTAAATGTCAGACAACGTTGAGTGCAACTTGTTTTTTGAGACGGAGTTTCGCTCTTGTTACCCAGGCTGAAATGCAATGGCGCGATCTCGGCTCACCGCAACCTCCGCCTCCTGGGTTCAGGCAATTCTCCTGCCTCAGCCTCCTGAGTAGCTGGGATTACAGGCACGCGCCACCATGCCCAGCTAATTTTTTGTATTAGTAGAGACGGGGTTTCACCATGTTGACCAGGATGGTCTCGATCTCTTGACCTCGTGATCCACCCGCCTCGGCCTCCCAAAGTGCTGGGATTTACAGGCTTGAGCCACCGCACCCAGCCCGCAACTTGTTTTTAAAAAGTATTATAGTATCTCATCAAAAAGAATCTGTGGAATATTTGATTCAGTGTTTAGATTTTTGTTTTTTGAGATGGAGGTTTGCTCTGTCGCCAGGGTAGAGTGCAATGGCCCGATCTCAGCTCACTGCACCCTCTACCTCCCAGGTTCAAGCAATTCTCCTGCCTCAGCCTCCAGAGTAGCTGGGACTACAGGCGTGTGCCACTACACCCAGCTTATTTTTGTATTTTTAGTAGAGACAGCGTTTCACCGTGTTGGCCAGGATGGTCTCGATCTCCTGACCTCATGATCCACCCGCCTCGGCCTCCCAAAATGCTGGGATTACAGATGTGGGCCACCACGCTCAGCCTAGATTTTTAAAATATATTTCAGAAGGAATGAAATAGTATAAATTGGAATATCTCAAACATAGTTTGATGTAGTTCTTTAATAATATTAACATACAATGAAACTCATACTTCAGAAGTAACTTTTCTTCATCTATTATTTGCCAATCTCATATTATTTGTGCAAGTCATGTTATTTTACTCAGCATAACATATATAGTTTTAATGCATAATTCCATTGATGTCTTTTTTACTGGTATATATTTTAATGTGTGAAACTATTTTAACCTTGGGTTATGTATTGATTTGTAGGAACTAAAGGAGACATCCCAAATTTTGGCACAGTGGAATACTGGTTCCGATTAAGAGTTCCCATGGATCAAGCAATTCGACTTTATCGAGAACGGGCAAAGGCTTTGGGATATATAACATCAAATTTTAAGGGGCTAGAGCATATGCAGTCGGTAAGCTTGTTTGGCTTTAAGACTCTTTTATAACATAGAAATTTTATAATATTTATTTATATGTCATGCTTTAAACTGAAATCATTTTCTTTCGTAGCCATCAAGTGGCTTTTTTAAACTTTTTATTTTGAAGTAATCATAGACTCACAGGAAGTGGTTAAAAATAGTACAAAGAGGTGCCCTGTAACCTTCACCCAATTTCTCCTAATTGTAACATCTTACATAACTATAATATAATTTCAAAATTGAGAAATTGATATTGGTACAGTACTATTAACTAGGCTACATACGTTACTCAGATTTCATCAGTTGTACATGCACTCATTTGCGTGTGTGTGTGTGTGTGTGTGTGTGCATGTATGTATGTAGTTATTCTTTGCAGTTTTATCACATATATAGATTCATATAACTACCATCACATCCAAAATACAGAACGGTTCCATCAGTACAAACAAACTCCCTTGTGCTACTCAGGACACTTTGGAAAAATTAATAATCATACTACTGTTGTCACACATCAAGAGACTTTTGTTAACAATTTCTACTGTTAAGGAAATAAACAGCTATTATTGGACTATCAGTTATTGTCCTTTCAAATTATTTCTTCATGTTAGGTTTCTGAAGTGCAAAGTAGAATGCAAAATTAATATTTTCTTTCTAAGAACTGGGAATTTAAATGCAATTCCTGAGGGAAGCATTTCCCAAACAATGTTTCATGGAGTCTTAATTACAATATTTTCAAATTAATTCCATGATCTAATAAATTCAGAAAACCCTGAATTGAGCAAGGTTAAATAGGATTCTTGACTTTAGGAGTTCTCATATATAACACGATTCTTAATAGGCAATGTAAAGTATGCACTTACATTGAGTAAGAGAGGGATAGGATATAGAGAAACATTTGGTATGTCTGTTCAAGTCATAATTATCTTACCTCTTTTTCTTTGGGAGCTCCCTCACCTCCAGTCCATGGGGCTGGGCTCCCAGTGGCTGGGTTTATGTTAGCAGATCCCATTTTCTTTCACTCCCCACCCAATTATAACTAATGATTTGGGAATATCCACTTGACCCCAGTTGAACCAATCAGATTCTGCCCTCTGAGATCAAAAGAAAGCAAGACATACCTGGAACACGTAAAATTTGGGGCTATGGGCAGCCATCGTCTGCCATGTTAAACAGTGAAGGTAAGACATTGGGTCTGAAGAAAGAGACTAATGAACAAACATACAGAAAAAAATGGAGACCAGATGGAGAGGACATTCTGCTGGTTTTCTAGGCCGCTGCCTTCTGAAGGCCCAACCACATTTCTACTATTTATTCCATGAAATATTCCTGTTACTTTAAAGTCCTTTTTTTGTTGTTTTTCCTAGGTATAATTGGTTTCTATGACTTTCAGTTAAAGAAGCATGACTAATAACACACTGATTCCCAAACTAAAAAAGAGTGCAACTGCTTTCAGAGACCATTTTTTGGCCAGTATTCCTTACAACACACTTTGGGAAATGCTGTTATGGAAATGGGAATTAGAAACAAGGAGACCACATTGTTTGGTTTTGTAGTTTAAAGCTTTCTAGACTCCCAGATTCTGACTTGAATAAGTTGTTTCCTGGTGGAATTTCAGCTCTGGTAGATAGATTGAAGGGGAGAAGTGGAGGTACTTTTTCAGTCATTTCACTTAGCCTCCTATGGCTGAGAGCAAACTACCCCTGGGAAAGCAATATTGTGATTCCCTTCTTAGGTTTCTCCTCTCCACACATCAGATTTCTCCACTACGCAGATAATGAATGACAGCTTTATTTTTTCCTCCTCCAATAAACTTCTCATGGAGTCAGGGTCCCACATGCTCAATCCACATTCATAAACACAGAGGGATGCCTTAAGATAAGTAGAGAATTCTCCAGCACTGAAGCAAACAAAGCACAGAAGCACTAGCATTTTCTTTGTTCCAGATCTCGTCAGCCATGGAAGATTTAACAGTTAAGCACAATTGCTTTCTAAAATACCTGTGTGCCACCCATCTCAGTAATAGTTCCAAAGGAACCATTGAGTAGTTTCTGGTTCTACCTAATAACTCCTTGTTCATCTCTCTCCTGAAGTATTCTTCTAGTCCTAGCTCTTTATCCCTTCAAGGTTTATCTCTGACTCTGTTCTCTTTTTCTTATAAGAGTTGAACTTTGTTATACTAGTTAATTTGGCCTCAGGTATCTGCTTCCTCAAATTCCAACAGTTCAGGATGAGGGCCAACCCAACTATAACAGAATCATTACTCTGGGTGGGCAGGTGAATGTCTTTTAGTTAGGACATTCGTCTGTGGACCCATTGCTCACTATAGTCTTTAGTTATCAAACAGAATTAAAGAACATCAGATTAACATTTTTCTTGGTTTTATTTGATTTTAGCACCAATCTCTACATGTATGCTCAGTCTCCAAGGTTTCTTGCTAATAACACAGGATCATGTATTCATACATGTTCTAGGGAATATTGATTTTCAATAAGAATCAAAGATTATTTTACTGAGAAATTATGAAGTGAAAATATGCAGCTTTTGTCATTGACAAAATTATCTTATTTGGGGGTTGGCAGCTGCTGTTTATCTTTTAACTGCATTATTTCTATAATATAAATATGTATGTTTTTCCAGTTAAGTCAGCAAGCACCCAAAACTACTCAACTCAGTTCTACAGATTCCACAGATGGCAACCTAAATGAACTTCACATTACAATAAGATGTTGCAACCACCTGCAGTCCCGAGCAAGCCACCTGCAGCCACACCCATATGTTGTATACAAGTTTTTTGATTTTGCAGACCATGATACAGCCATCATTCCCAGTAGCAATGATCCACAGTTTGATGATCATATGTATTTCCCAGTGCCAATGAACATGGATTTGGATCAATACCTTAAGTCAGAGTCTCTGAGTTTTTATGTTTTTGATGATAGTGATACCCAGGAGAATATTTACATAGGAAAAGTCGATGTGCCTCTGATTTCATTGGCACATGACAGGTGTATCTCAGGTAAGTCCATGTTCTTGAATCTATAAAATTGTAAAACAAAGCATTATAAATTAGTGTTATGGATATGATTTGTTTGTAACTAATCATCCTAACCTCTTCTCAGTCTTTAAACTTTGGAGCTATATTACTATATTTAAAATAAAGTTATTTTCTTACTAGTAGCTCTAAGGATCACAATGTGCATTTTATCCCAGTCTACTTAAAATTAATACTAACTTAATGGAGTTAAATACTTAAGGTATTTATATTAAATATTTAACTCAATTAAAATATAAAAAATACAATGTCACTCTCATCTTCTTTTTGCCATTATTATCATATATATGTATATAGTATGCCTCTCTATATTTTATATACCCAACAATACAATGTTGTAATTATTGCTTTATAAAGTCTTCTATTCTTTAGAGAAGTTAAGAGAAGGGAGAAAATATGTAATTATAAAAGACTTTGATATTTACCTACATATTTGCTATTTCTGGTATTCTTTATTTCTTCCTGTAGATTTGAGTTACTGTCTAATACCAGTTTCTTACTCCAATATAGCTCCATTTCCTTCCCCTCCTTTGTACTATCACCATTGTGCTTGCTATGTTATGAGCCCAACAATATAATTTTATAATTATTGTTGTATGCAATTATCTTTTAAATAAGAGGAGAAAAGAGAAAATACGTATTTATACTATGTTATATAATTACCTATGTAATTACCTTTATTAGTCTCCATTCCTTTGTGTGGATTTGAGTTACCACTTGATGTCTCTTTCCTTCAGCCTGAAGTACTTCCTGTGATATGTCTTGTAAGTTAGGTGTCTCCTGGCAGTGAATTCTCTCAATCTTGGAGGATTCTGTTTTCTGGGAATTTTTATTTTGCTTTTGTTTTTTGAAGGACAGCCTTGCTGTATATAATATTTTTGGTCAACAGTTTAGTTTAGTTCACTTTTTAACTTTCTACACCTTGAGTACTTCAGACCCTTCTGGGATCCATTGTTTCAGATAATAAATCAGTTATTAATTTTATTGAGGTTCTCTCTTACTTGATGCTGTTTTCCAATCTTTCTATTTGTTTTGGCTTTCAACAGTTCTACTTATGTGTCTAGATGTGGATCCTTTTGCATTTATCCTGTTTCGAATTTGTTGAGATTCCTGTATGTGTAGTGTAATGTTACGTACCACATTTAGGGAGTTTACTGCCATTATATTTTCAGTTATTCTTTTCTGCCCCTTTTTTCTTCTCCTTCTTGAACTTCCAGTACATGTACCATATGTTGGCATGTTTGATGGTTTCCCCACAGGTTTCTGAGGCTGTGTTCATTTTTGTTCTTCTGTAAGTTCAGATTTCCTAGGAACCCTCTATTGAATTTTTTCATTGCAATAAGTATACTTTTCAACTCCATAATTAGGGGTCTTGCTATGTTGCCCAGGCTGGACTTCAACTCTTAGGCTCAAGTTCTCCTTCCTCAGCCTCCTGAGCAGCTAGAACTACAGGCAGGTGCTACTGCACCCAAGCATTATAATCTCTTATTATATTCTCATTTTATAAAACATTATCATTATACTTTCCTTTTAATTCTTTAAACATGCTTTCTTTTAGTTCTTTGAACATATGGATAATAGCTGCTTTGAGATCTTTGCCAAGTCTAACGTGGTCATTCTCAAAAAATGTCTATTGATAGGTTTTTTTTCTGTGTATGCAGTACATTTTCCTATTTCTTGGCATGTCTCATGAGTGAAAATGGACATTTTGGATATATATTGTAACGTCATTTCCTAGATGGTTATTGTTGCTATTTTTGTTTGTTTGGTGACTTGCCTGGACTAATTCTGTAGAATCTGTTTCCCCTACTGTGTATAGCCACTGATGTCTCTGCTAAGTTTTGTTTATTTTCTTTTGTTTCCATTTTAACCATAGGTCAGCATAGCTTAGTGGTTAGCCAGTGACTGTTCAAAGGTGTGCTTAAACACCTTGAGCTAGTAGGTTTCCACCCTTTGCCTATGAGTCAGTGTGTGGCATGGAGGATACTTTCAAATCAAAGTTCAGTCTACAAGCCTGCCTCAACTTTTACTTTACGAATTGGCTAGACCTCTCAGTCAGCCAGGGACAGATAGCTTACCAGGGTCCTGTTTGATTTCTTCTGAGCATTTACACAGCTTTGTGCATGCCCATAGCCTTCCACACCATGAGCTATGAATAGGATCTTGTTGAGGCCCACTTTTTTTTTTTTAAGATGGAGTCTTGCTCTGTAGCCCAGGCTGGAGTGCAGTGGCGCCACCCGGACTCACTGCAACCTCCTCCTCCTCCCAGGTTCAAGCAATTCTCCTGCCTCAGTCTCATAAGCAGCTGGGATTGCAGGCACCCACCACCACACCTGGCTAATTTTTGTAGCTTTAGTAGAGACAAGGTTTCACCATGTTGGCCAAGCTGGTCTCGAACTCCTGACCTCAAGAGATCCACCCCGCTTGGCCTCCCACCACCCCACCTGGCCAACACCCACTTTTGATATCTTATTCCTTGGATCTCCCTTTTAAATTGTTGGTTGGTCTTCTGGTCTTTTGGCTTGCCGCAACCAGTATTGAGACCTTAGGCTGTCGTGGTGATATTGACCTTCTCTGATTGTTTGCCACTGAGGTTGCTGTTGTTTTTAACAATGCCTCTGGGCATGAAATTATCTATATTTTGTTCCACATATAGTCAGCCGCCTACAACAGAGGCTGCCAGTCTTCCTAGTCTATCCTAGCCTGGCATAACTTCTGCAAAATGGGACTGGGGGAGAAAGGGGAGGATGAGCGCAGTCCCATAGATTCCTACTGTTCTTACTGAGGTGCAGTAGATTTTCTTGAGTAAATGCTTCTTCATTTATCCAATATCTTTGATCAATTTCCAGAGTCCTTAAATGGTTATTTTTGACCATTTTATCCAGTTTTATCATCATTTTTTAAGAGCAGATTTGCTGAGGTTTTTACTTAGCCATTCTGGAAGTCTTACTATGCCTGTAATAGAGGTTTATCACCTCCTTATGTTCTACCTATATCCTTTTATCCTACCAAAAGTCTAGAGTTTTGGGAGTTGTTTTTTTTCCAGCCATTAAAAGGAGTATCAACACTTGAAAGCAAAGTAAAGGATACCCTTAAGCAAAAATTAATGCTTGAAATTTAGGTTTAAGCTGGGTACCTGTAGTCCCAACTACTCCAGAGGCTGAGTAGGTGGATGACTTAAGGCCAGGAGTTCAAGGCTGCCAGTGTGCTATGATTGCATCTGTGAATAATCACTGCACTCCAGCCTGGGCAATGTCATGAGACCCTGACTATTTAAAAAATAATAAAAAAGATATATAGGTTTGTTTTTTTTTAAGTCAGAGATTTTTTTCATACCCAAAAATCTAGTACAACTATTACCATTTGAGACTCAATGTAACAGATTCACATTTCTTTTGTTACTGCTATTTGTTGTAGATGGTCCGTTTATTTTATGGACTTTTTCTGTGCTACTATTAATTTGGAGTGATTTAACAAATCCCAATAAAATATATTTAAAATTATAATAGAATTATATGGTAACATAAATATTCCTTTAGATGTGTAAATTATTTGAAATTTTAAAGTATTAATATATTTTTCTTGAAAGACAAGCCTTACAAAAACTTTCAGGTCAAAATGGAGGTTGATACTTGAGCCATAAGCCTTCTTGAAGGAAGGCTAAGAATTCTGAAAAATCTCTGACTTTAATTTTAGTGAATTAAAATATTTATAAATTAATTTTCTCATCTTTGAATCAGCATTATCTTTGAGGCCTTCACTTCTGGAGGAAGTCTACTTGAGAGATGAACCTGTCATAGATCATTTTGTCTTTATTTTACTCTCTAAACCATCTGAATTCTGAGTAAAAGGCAAAATTATTTTTAAAGTAGGGGGTACAGCCGCCTGGCTAGCTCAGTCAGTAGAGCTTGAAACTCTTAAAGTAGGGGGGTAGTTCTTTGTTCTTCTTTAATTCTTATGGTAATAGAACTTCACCCTAGCATTAATTAAAATTGTTGTAATTTGACAGGAATATTTGAGTTAACAGACCATCAAAAGCATTCTGCTGGCACCATCCATGTTATATTGAAATGGAAATTTGCTTACCTTCCACCAAGCGGATCAATAACAACTGAAGACTTAAGAAATGTCATACGCAAAGAAGAGCCAGAAGTTGTTCAAAGACTTCCTCCAGCATCCTCTGTTAGCACACTAGTTGTAGTGAGTAACAGTGACTTTTAATTTTTCTACAAGTGTAAAATTTTGAATATAAAACTTAAGAACTAAACTAAACTAAGCCACCCCCACCAAAAAAAAAAAATAGCTAAAATCTTATCTGAAATCTACTGGTCATCATACTCAGTCTGACATATTGGTTGGTTTGTCTTAGGCACCAAGACCTAAACCAAGACAACGTTTAACACCAGTAGATAAGAAGGTGTCTTTCATGGATATCATGCCGCATCAGAGTGATGTGAGTAGTAAACACTGAAAATACTGATTTTTTTCATAACAAATATTTGAAATAAATGACACAGGTATACTATTCCCTACCTGATTTAAATGGAAACAGGTGAATAAAATATGTCTTTTCCCATTAAAATGATTGCTTTGTGTTTTGGCACTAAATATATGTGTTAACTGTTCAAATTTTTTGTCTAAACCCTTTTGTGGGCCCTTATCTCTCTCTAGCTTCTGCCCCAATCCTCTGTTCCTATTTATTAAAAAAAAAAAATCTTCAAAAAATTGTCTAAATTCTGTCTTCTTCACTTCACATTGGTTCTTGAACTCACTTCAGTTAAGCTTTTATCCTCCTAAAACTATTCTTACTAAGGTCACAGTGACTTTCTGCCATATGCAGTAGTCAATTCTCAGTGCCTCTCTTAATCTCCCAGGAGCATTTGACACAGTGGAATACGGGCCTCTCTTCTCTTGGCCTCTGGGACACCATGCCTTTCTAGCTTTCCTCCAACTTTACCGTTATACTTCTCACACTCCTTGACCATATGTCTAAATGTCAAAGTGCCTCTGCAGTCAACCTCAGACCTCTTCTCAATCCATATCTACATTAAGAGATCTTGTACAGTCCCATGGCTTTAAAAAGCAACTATATGCTGACACTTTCATATTTATAATCTTTAGTCTAGACCTCGCTGCTGAATTCATTTTCTTACTACCTATTTAATATGCAATGAATGTTTAACAGGAATTTAAACTTAACATGTCAAAAACCAAACTCCTGATGATACCAACTGTCTCCCAAAATCTTTGCCTCTTTCAGTGTTTCCCATTCTCTGTAAATGACATAATCATTCACTTGATTGCACACACATGAAATTTTGGAGGCATCCCTTTGTCTCCTCTTTTTGTCTCACCATACATCCAGGTCATCCACAAAAGCTGTCAGCTGTACTTTAAATATATACTGTATTCAGATTGTTACCATTCTCTCTCAAATGCACTTTTTAGAAAATGTATCTTCTTTGTAATTCACATATAGGTTATATAGTAAAGAACGTAAATCTTAAGCACAGAGCTCAATGGATTTTTAAATATGTACACACCTTTGTAACTACAACCTGTATCAAAATATTCTGTCTCTCCAGAGCTTAAAATAATACCTGGCACATACAGAGCACTTAATATATATGTGATAATTAATGAATTCAATAGTTATAAATCAGTAGATGTTTTATCACTAGTATTTATTGAGTGCTTATTACGTGCTTTACATACGTTGGACTTATTTAGTCCTCACAACAACTGTATGCCATTCATACTAGAATTATTCCCATTTAAAGATGGGGAAAGTGATGTTTAAGTAAATGACCACTAACATTAAAAAGACATAAACATAGAGGTGTTTGTTGCATTGTTACTCATAATACCTAAAAATTGTGAACTAGCTAAATGTCCAGCAGTATTAAAATCGTTCATTAAGCCATAGTATATCCATCAATATAATATTCTTTTGTCACTTAAAATTGTTTTTCCAAGTTTCATATAAGGAGAAAATATTTATAATATTAAATTTTTTAATGTAACATGATATATTTATCATAGTTATCACTATGCAACTGAAATTTTTATTTCCATCAAGAATTAATTTTAAAGAAATAGAAATCTAAGAAGTTTGATAGATATTACCATTGAGTACTAGATTTATATTGATTTCTTTTATATTTATCTTTCACATTTCCTATATTGGCCATGTTTACTTTTAAAAATAGTAAAAGTCATAAGCTGTATTTTAAAACTAAACATTAGTTTATTAACCCAGGAATAATAACTAACTATAAATTCATATTTGATGAAATAAAAAGATGACATTGATCATAAGGAATACATACCTATGATAGCATATAGCATTTTTAAAATCATGTGAATAATTTATAATCGGCATAGAAATGTTAGAAAATACAAAGAAGAAAAAAAAACAGCAAAAATAAAATTTAATGTTCCCAAATGTAAAACTCAGAGATACCATTTTGATGAATTTCCTTTCATACTTTTTCCTGTGGAAATACACACAGATATATGTTGGATTCCTCATTTGTATTTTAACAAAACATAATACAACTATATACATTGTTCTGTAAATAGCTTTTTTACTCAGCACCATGTTATGTATTATCTGTAATGTTAATAAACACAGATCTGTATCATTATTTGGATGCAGCACATTTTATTTAATTCCCTATTGTTGGACATTTGCATCGCTCTCATTTTTTTTTTTTTTTTTTTTTTTGCTATTGTGAACAGTGCTTCAAGAACTAAACTTGCAGTTCTTCAATTGCATATATATATTTTTAAATATATATTTATATTTTAAAGAATATCGATACCATTTTATCGAAATATACTAAGTAAATTCAGTGTCATATGAGTTACTATTATATTTGCTGCCAATTTTATTAGTTCATTAATATATATGGAATAGTCAGAATGATTTGGGATTTAGTAATAAATAAAAAATAACATACATGCATGTTTTCACATTAATATAAGGAGACTTCTCCTCCTCCTGAAGATATGAAGGAAATTTTGCCAGAAGTGGAGCATATACCAGAAATAGAAATTAATGTGCCAACTGTTTCACATGTTCCCAAGGTATGCATTTGTGTTAAAATTATTTTGGAAGGTTTAATTTGGTTCTTAAAGACTTTGTCTTATAAGTTTTGACATGACTCAGAAAGTTATAGCATTTATCCTATTTTTATATATGACTTCCTTGGAACAAAAAGTCAAAAATATGACAAGTGTAACAGCTGTAATTATTACTGCTATTGGCAGGTAATATATGGATATGTGAATTAAAGTCTTAATGTAAAATTCATTTTGAGATTAATACATTTTTTATTCTTAGTACATATTCAGATTTCCATTTATCTATATATTGTCATTTGTCTGCACAAATCGAAGTGGTTGTTTTCTGAGTCTCATACATATTACATATCTGTATATTTAAGTCTCAAATTTATATGCTTTATTATTCAAATGTTCCAGCAAGAATGCTATAAAATGTGATCTAAGCAATAATAAATATACCAGTGTGCTTTTATTTCTTCAGGTTTCACAAGAAAGCAGTGTAGATGAGGTAAAAGAGAATACTGAGAAAATGCAGCAAGGAAAAGATGATGTGTCTTTACTATCTGAAGGTCAGCTTGCAGAACAAAACTTGCCGTCTTCTGAAGATGAAACAGAAATAACAGAGGACTTGGAACCAGAAGGTGACTTCCTTTTTTAAACTAACATTATTTACTTAACTCTGTGCTTTGTTTTGACTGTTAGAGTATGCATCATAGAACATGCTCATTTAATAGCAGGATCTACTTCACAATACCTGTTTCTTGACAGAAATGATAGAATATAGTTCTGTCTGCTTAGCTGTAGTTAGGTGGAATTGTTGTATCTCTGCTTATTTCAACTTGGAGCTCCACAATGGAATACAAATGTTGTTACTGACCATGTTCCCAATTTATGTTTTAAACAGTTTTATATTCCCTTTGAGTTCAGCATTATCATCTGCATTAGTGTAGAGGTCTTGACTTAAAAATTGAAACCCAGCCAAAATGACCACTTACTGTATTTTTTTAAATCTGGTAAAAGCAAACTAATCTGTAAGAATAGGAACAGGGAGGGGCAGAAGAGAAGAGATTACAGAAGGACCTAAGGAGACTTTTGGAGGTGATGGATATGTTCACTATCTTAACTGTGGTGTTGGTTTCACAGAGTTATACTTATGGCAAAACATCTAATTTTAGCCAGGCATAGTGTTGCATGCCTGTAGTCCCAGCTACTTTGGAGGCTGTGAGGGAAAGATTACTTGAGCCCAGGACTTCGAGGCTGGAGTGTGCTATGTGGTGCCCGTGAATAGCTACCGTACCCCAACCTGGGTAACATAGCAAGACCCTGTCTCTAAAAATAATTAAAATATATTTTTGTGTGTGTATGTGTGTGTGTGTGTATGTGTGTGTGTCAGGTTTTGCAGTTTAATTGTGTGCAGTTTATTGTGTTTATTTTGTCAGTTTTATATCAATAAAGCAATAAAAATTTTAAAACTTTTGAATAATAAGGATAGCATTGACTTACATAACATTATTGGTCAGACTTAAAAAACATCTATTACCCTATGCTTCTCTTTTTAAAAATTTTTTCTTAAATTTTACAATAAGGTGTTTTTTTATTGGCATTTCCTTTGCTTCTACGATTACCCTTGAAATTTTTAGTCTTTTTTTTTCCCTAAAATGTAATATGTCTATAAACAAATTTGTTACTAAAAAAGATCTAGACATAATTACCATGTTTCTTAAGGTTTTCTTATGGTGTGTGCTTGTTTCTCTTTATTTCACAGGGTATAAGTAGAACTGGTTTAACTTGTGTAAATGTTACTTTTTTATTTTTTAACAGTTGAAGAGGACATATCAGCTTCTGACAGTGATGACTGTATTATTCCAGGTCCTATCTCCAAGAATATCAAACAGGTCAGTAATTTGATGCCAACTAGAAATGTTCTGAAATAAGGCTGTCTTTCATTCACAGTACATATACAGTCTTCATATATAAAAATCTTAAGGAAAACTGTTTCTGGAAAAACTTCAGTGTTTATTTTAATCTTAACAAAGTAGTCATCTAGTACAAGAAATTTTTATTTATGGTTTCATTATATAATGGACTATAACATATAAGTATTATTTTTTGCAAAGAGTACCTTTAATCAATATCTCCAAGAGTTATTTGCTAAAACTAGCTGACTTCCTTGACTCCTTTTCAAGACTAACATACCAAGATGTGTTGAAGCAGATCTGAACTTTAAAGAACTCAAAATGTGAGATGCCCTTTGAAACTATAATAGTTTGCCTATGTGAATTTATAGACTACTCTTACCTAGATATATCCACTGATAATATGTTACAGTTATTTCATTTCTGCCCAAAAAAATGAAGCCTTCTTAGAAAGCAATTAATCTTGTGCAGGTGTACTTCGCTAATCTCATAGCACACGGCTGAAAAGTAGTATGCAAATTGACATTTTGAGAAGAGAATTATATTTTTAAAAATATATATGGGAAGTATACTGTTTACCAGAGCATTTTTTTTATAAGAGGGAAAAAGTTTCTATAAAGTAAATGTAAGTAGAGTAAAAAGCTCTAGCTTTTTCTGTTCATCTACATTAATTTTTCTTAAATGACTGTTTTTTTGTAGAATTTTTATTTTATTGATAAGAATTGGAATATTTCTTTTAACTCTTTCTTCACATATTCCTAGCTTAATCTCTCTTTAAAACAAAATCACAGACCAGGCACAGTGCTTCACACCTGTAATTCCAAAACTCTGGGAGCCCAAGGCGGGAGGATCACATGAGCCCAGAAGTTCAAGGCTGCAGTGACTATGGCTGCACCACTGCACTGCAGTCTGGGTAACAGAGTGACATTCTGTCTCTACCCAAATAAATAAAACAAAACAATAGAGCAGAACATTTCTGTTGTTGTCACAGATTCCTCCATGAAGTAGAGATATCCATTGTTTCTGTGCTTGACAAATACAAATAGAACAGTTCATCTGTCCAAAGTTTTACCATTATTATTATATATTTATTAATTATAATCTCATCTAACCTATGAAAACTCCTACTTAGACCTACAATAGAACCATGTGTATGTTGGCAACATTGCTAGGATCTCAGTGAAGTTGTACATTGCTCTTAACTAAGGTAAAATAAACTTTAATGAAGAAGTTTAGCAAAAGAAATAATTATTTCTCTAAAATATTCAAATAATTTAATGTACATATACATATTTTTTCTTTGTAATAAACTGGATTTTTTCCATTGCTTAAGGTAAAATAATTTGTGTTACTTTGCTACAGCCTGATACAGTCTTCACTACCATTCCAAAATTTGATTTCCTTTAATGGTTTCAGATGCTATCTGAAATGTGAACATCATTTAAAGCAAGCAGTTCTTCATGCTTCACCTCCCATGGGTTTTTAAAATTCTATTTTCAGCAGCAGTCACTGACCAGCACCTATGTTTTCTTAGTTTGTTTTGTGTTACTATAAAGCTATACCTGAGGGTGGGTAATTTAAAAAGAAAAGTAGTTTATTTGACTCACAGTTCTGCAGGCTGTAAAAGAAGCAGGGCACTGGCATTTGCATTTGGTGAGGGCCTCAAGCTGCTTTCACTCATGGCAGAAGGCTAAGGGGAGCCAGAGCATGTGGAGATCACATGCCAAGAAAGGAAGCAAAAGAGAGAGAAGTAAGAGTTGCCAGTTTATTTTTAACAATCAGCTCTCAAGGGAACTAACAGAGTGAGGGCATTAATCTATTCATGTGGGATTTGCTCCCATAGCCCGAACACCTCCCGCTAGACTCCACCTCCCCACACTGCAGATTAAATTTTAACATAACTTTGGTGGCGACAAACAAATCATATTCAAACCACAGCATATTGTTAACAGGTGAAATTTAGCTTTGGTAAATTATATACCAAATATAGTAAAATGGTATCATCTGAAAGCCTGCGAGCAAAACTCAGCAATGGCTAATGGTATTGTTTGAATGATGGTATCCCCTCCAAAACTTATGCTGAAACTTAATCCCCAATGCAACAGTATTAAGAAATGTGGCCTTTAGGAGATGATTAAGTCATGAGGACAGAGGTCTCATGAATGAGATTAGCACCCTTATGAAAGGGCATGATATTGAAGAGACATTGTCTTGCTCTTCTACCATATGACAACATAGCATTCCTCTTCTGCAGAGGTTGCAGCAACAAGGCACAATCTTGGAAACAGAGAGCAGCCCTCATTAAACACCAAACCTGCTGACACCTTGATCTTGGACTTCCCAGTCTCCAAAACTCTGAGAAATAAATTTCTATTATTCATAAGTTACCCAGTCTGTGATATTTCATTGTAGCAGCACAAATGGACTAAGACAGTGAAATACAGGATTTTCTATTGATTTTACCAGTTTTTGTGTGTACTACTTTAGCAAATCATTTAATATGAATACTAGAACCCTTCTCTTTAAAGATTGCAAAAGTGGTACAAAGAACTTCTGTATATTCCTTACTCGAATTCACAGATTTTAACTTTTTACTCATTTGTTTTATCATTTCTAGTCTCTCTCCTGCATATGCATATAGTGCACATACTTAGGTATTTACTTATAAACATACATTCTTTCATACACAATTGTTATAAACCATTTGAGTGTTGCAGAAATCACCCCCCTTTAACCCTAAACACTTCAGAACAATTTTATGATACTGTTACCTAATTTACAGTTTTCATTAGAATTTTGCCAGTTGTCCTAGTAGTATCATTTACAGTATCTTACTCATGTAGTCCAAGATCCAATCCAAGATCACACATTGCATTTAGTTTTCATGGCTCCTTAGCCTCCATTAATCTGTAATGGTTCTTCAGGCTTTCTTGCAGTCTTTTGTAACAGTGACACCCTTTAATACAGGCCATTTATGTTGTAAAATATTCTTCATTGAATTTGTCTGGTGTTTCCTCGAGATCAGATTCCAGTTATACATTTTGGTAGGAATACAGAAGTGATACTATGTCCTCTTCATTGCATCATATCAGGAGGCACAAAATGTCATTTTGTCTAATTATTGATGGTGTTAACTTTGGTTGAAGTATTGTTTCATAAATTCTTTTGTAAGCTTAAAAATACTTGTGGTTCATTCATTTTTTCTTTTGTCTTCTCTTTAAAAACTGCTTCTAGTAGAAATCTCAGAATAGTGAGACATAGCTTTCATAGGGAGGAATGTATTACTGAATGCCTGTTATGTGCTAAGTACATCCTATGTTAATATTTCCTCACAAGAATTCTTCATTTATTAGCATGCAGTGTGTGTCAGGCAGGCATACAAGAAGCAATTCCTTCCCTCAAAGAATTCGTAGTCTGTGGGGGAAACACAAATTATAATCCATAGTGATCTGCACCAGGAGAATGGAGTGCATGGGGTGCTATGGGAGCATTCAGAAGGGGTCCCTAAGTCAGCATGAGGGGCCTTCCCTTCATCAAGGATGACATCCTAGAGTCAGTAAAGCTGGAGCCAGTGTTGAAGATGATTGGGAGTTCATGAAAAGAGAGAGAAAATTATAGGCCATAGAAATGAAAAGCATGAGAATCTGAGAGAACATAGTGCATGACTTGTTCTAGAATTCAGAATGGTTTTAGGATGGGCCAACCCTATTATGATATGCTTAGGAAGCCCAGGAGAATAGGCTGAAAAGGTAGGCATAATCTAGAGCATTGAGACCTCTGAGATTTATAAGGAATGGGGATAGAAGATCACTCATTCATTAAACAGATATGTATGTTGTGAGCATTTGCTGTGTTCCTGGCCTTGTTCTAGGGACTGGGAATAGATCTATGAATACAAAAAATTAAGCTCCTGTTCTTAAGGAGTTTGCACGTTTAGATCACATTTTGAAAGATCATACCGTCAGTAATGTAAAAAATAGATTAGAATAGAGGCACAGACTAGTTAAAAAGGAATTAGATAACCCTACTCTAAAGTTATCCCCACTTTGTAGACTTTTAAAAAATTGCCTTTATTTATATCACAAAATTAGGACTAGAAGTAGTACCCTAGATAAATATCATTTATGCCAGTTACACTGTGAATTTGAAGTATCTGATATACTGTGTAAGCAATTTAAGATTATTCAATTTCTTTTCTTCATGTTACAGAATCTGACAGTTCATAGTTATTTCTTAGAAATGTTGATCCTTAAAAGGAATCTAACAGATTTCCTAGGACTTCTACATATTACTTGGTTCTTTCTCTTCATGTCTGTGATGTATAATTAATCATAGATTACTTCATTTTGTTTCATTTCATTTACAACATTTATGAGCTTCACTTTGTCAGTCTGAAATGCTTGTCCCCTCCTTTCCTTTCCAAAGTGGCGTAATTAGTGTTAGCATCTTTTTTAACAGGCTACATAAAGTTTAGTGGCTGGATTAAATCAAGTCATTAACATAATGTGCCACCCAATTTGCCCCTATCTCTCTTCGTTTCCCGGACATCAAAGTGCCACATAGCGCAAGTGTAATTGGGCCTTGCTGGCCTGTCAGATTCCGTCAATCTGACAACTGCTGCTTTTACTAAAAAGCTTCTAGGCATGATAATTAATGGTGGGGGCGGGGGCAGAAGTCTGAGAAATGTAAAACTTTGGACATTTCTCTATGAATATTTTATTGATTTGAATAATCAGAAGTTAACAGTATAAATTTGATGTATAATACATTGATTAAAAGCCTTGTTTTAGGTCCTCAAAATAGACATCAAAACTGAACATTTGCATCTGCCATGGCATTAAAAAAATTTAACAATCCATCCTTGCATTATTTCTAATTTTATCATTCAATAGTGCAGTTTTCATTTTTCACAACAAAATGTATTGCCATGAACTCACAGCTGACTTAAAATATGCCCACAGGTGAGAATAGGAAATTACAGGTTGAAGGAGCAATGGACTCTTCTGTGCTGTGCATATTTACATCATTCTCTTTCTCTGTTCCTACTAATAGCAGTTTTGTAAAAGCTGCCATATTCAATTGGACTAAATTGCAGTTCCACTTGGAAACTAGGTTCTCTGAACAATGAGCTGGCATTCCCAGGTGATTACAATAATGATGTTCAGCGAAATATGTTTAAAACTTTGAAAGGCACAATGCAAAAAGCAATTTACTAGCTTTAGAATTCACGTATGAAAAATTATTAAATCAGGAATCAAATATGATATCCTCTCAGTGGATAAAATAAGCTGCTCTCCATGTTTTACATGTGGCAGCTTAAGCTAGACAGAGACTAGGTTTTAAAATATATTTTACTTGACCAGGCACAGTAGCTCACGCCTGTAATCCCAGCACTTTGGGAGGCTGAGGTGGGCAGATTACCTGAGGTCAGGAGTTCAAGACCAGCCTAACCAACATAGTGAAACCCTGTCTCTACTAAAAATACAAAAATTCACTGGGCATGGTGGTGGACATCTGTAATTCCAGCTACTCAGGGAGGCTGAGGCAGGATAATCCTTGAGCATGGTAGGCAGAGGTTGCGGTGAGCTGAGATCGCACCACTGCCCGCCAGCCTGGGCAACAGAGCAAGACTCCATCTCAAAAATAAATAAATAAATAAAAATAAAATATATTTTATATAAAGCCAGAAATGTTGACATACTCTCCTGACAGAAATTTCTTTTAAACTATTTTTGTACTTTGCAATTTAACTAACTCTAATATACCATAAACATTTTTCCATAACAGTATACTCTATTTTTTTAACATACCCATAATATTCCATTTATGGCCATACCATATTTATTTAAATAAGCCCCTTTTGATGGACCCTTAAGTTTCTGTCATTTTTTGCTAATACAAGTATTTCTGCTTAAAATGAACATTGTTATATATAACAATGTTTGAAAATTCCTGTTTTCTCCTATCACACTCTTTGCCAAATTAATGAATAAGAAATTATGCCTCAGTGATGATTTCATTTAAAAAGAAACAAATGGGGCCAGATGTGGTAGCTGACACCTGTAATCCTAACACTTTGGGAAGTCCAAGGCAAGAGGATTGTTTCAGGCCAGGAGTTCAAGACCAGCTTGGGCAATGTAGCAGGACCCCCATCTCTATGAAAATAATTTTTTTACATTAGCCAAGCCTGGTGACAGATGTCTATAGTCCTAGCAACTCCGAAGGCTGAGGTTGGAGGATCACTTTAGCCCAGGAGTTCGGGGCTACAGTGAGCTATATCATACCACTGCACTCCAGCCTGTGTGAGAGAGGAGAACCTGTCGCTGAAAAGCACAAACACGCAAAAGAAATACAAAAAGGTTTTCCTGTACATATATTTTTATTTGAACATACAGACATAACATTTAAGTTTATGTAAGCAAAGAAAGTGTCTGGAAAAAGTACATCTGACAGCGTTAGCAGTGAATATCTGTAAGGCAAGAGTCAGCAAACAATGGCCCATGTGCCAAATCCAAATCCAGCCCTCTACTGTTATTGGAACCCAGCCACCCATTCATTTACATGTTATCTATTGCTGCTTTCACTCTACAAGGGCAAAGTTGAATACCGTACAGCCTGCAATGCCAAATACATTTGCTATTCATCCTTTAACAGAAAAAAAAATTGCCAACTCCTGAGTTAGGTGGTAGAATGAAACAAGAAGCTTTTATGTTTGTCATTTGGTTATTTATATTGTTATATTATTTTTAGTGGTGAGCATGGATTGACTCAAAAAAGGAAATAACTAATTCTGTACTGAAATGTTGAATAATAGCTGAAGGACAGTTTAACATGAATATTGTGGAAGCTTTTCTATAAAATGTTAGAAGTCTCTGTAGATGGAAGATTTTTTGCTTTAGAGCAATATTTCTCAAAGTATGATCCCCAGAGATCAGCATCAGCATCTGCATCACCTGAGAATTTGTGAGAGATGCAAATCCTTGGCCCCACCTCAGACCTAATGAATTAGAGGCTCTATGGAGTCCACCAGTCTGTGTTTTATCAAATGATTCTGTGGTATGCTAAAGCGCAAGAACCATAGTTTTAGGAAAAAGCAGTACTTTTCACCCTTGGCTGCACATTAGAATCATCTAGGGAGCGTCGTTAAATGCCAGGGCCCAGGCTCCACCCAGATAAATTAAGTCAGACTTTTGTTTATAGCTCCCCTGGTGATTCTAATGTGCAGCCAAAATCAAGAACCACTGTACTACAACATCTGTTCTCAATGATGGTGAAAGGAGAATGGCATATCAAAATCACCTGAAATTGAGAGTTTTTTTTTTTTTAGAAAAATTCTCCTTGCTTCACATTGCTGCCATAGTAAACCACAATTAAGGATGGAAATATGTCATACAGGTTTGTATCTATTTATACACATACACACAACATTTTTATAGTGATAAAATAATGCCAATTTATAATTATTTGGAGATTAATTTGGTATTAGGGCAGAAAAAAATAATCCAAATCACTGCATGAACACAGTAATTTATGGGGCATATAAGGACATCAAGACAGTGTTCTAAAAATAAGTACTCTTAAAGCTAGCACCGTTTTGATCCCCATCACTGAAGTTTGCAACATTTACATTATTTATTTAATATACTACATTTTAACAGAACATATTAGAAAAGATATATTACTGCCACTGATGAAAACTCAGTGGTTTTCTTTTGTTTGTTAAAAATCTTATTACCTTGACAGTTTGAGATTCTGGAAACATCGCCTTTTTGTTTTTTTTTTTTTTTGAGATTGAGTCTCACTTTGTCACCGGGCTGGAATGCAGTGGCATGATCTTGGGTCACTGCAATCTCCACCTCCCAGATTCAAGCAGTTCTCCTGCCTCTGCCTCCCAAGTAGCTGAGACTACAGGCATGTGCCACCACGCCCAGCTAATTTTGTGTATTTTTAGTAGAGACAGGTTTTCACTGTGTTAACCAGGATGATCTCGATCTCCTGACCTCATGATCCACCCGCCTCGGCCTCCCAAAGTGCTGGGATTACAGGCGTGAGCCACTGTGCCCTGCCAAAACATCACCTGTCTATGTACTTATTTCTCCTAAAGAGTTATTCTTTTAAACAACCAAAATGCTTTTATCAGAACCTGTATGAAGGGTGGACTTGATGCACAGTGTAAGAGGAAGCTTTGGAGCCTAGTATGAGGGACTCAAAGGGACGTTTTTGAGTCTTTGAGATGTCTGCCCATGCCTAGCCTGAAGAAGGGAACTTGTAAGAATCACCCTTAATTAATATGCATTCCTACCTACTTACATACGGCTCTGTCAGTACCAGTGGTTGAGTCTGATTGTTTTAACCAACTGTTTTGAGCTTGTCTTAGAGCTCACCCCAATTAAAATTTTACTCTTCAAGAGCATTGACATAGATCTTGTCCTTCTATTTCCATTTTGCCTCTGTTGTTTTGCTACAAAGTACCTAGTTCTACATACCGTGGCTCCTGCAGGTAGATTTTATTTGCATCTATGTATACACACACACAAAATATTTTTGTGGTGATAAAATAATACCAATTTATAATTATTTGGAGATTAATTTGATAATCCCTTATAGTTGAAATTCTTTCACCTATTACCCAGCAATTCTGCTCCTAAGGAAATCATGCATGTATACAGGAAAACATAAAAGGATATTCAATGCAGCATTGTTTGTAATAGCAAAAAATTGTAAACAACTTAATTGTTCATCAGCAGGTAAATATACTATAGATTACATATGCAAAATAATAGGATTCCATACAACAGTTAATATGAATAAATTGGATTTGAAAAATAAATATGAATAAATCTCAGAAATATTGAGTATAAAAACAGAAATTGCAGAATGATTAATGAGTATGATACGACTAATATAAAACTGAAAAACAGAAAACAGTGCTATATGTTGTTTATAGATATACACATAGGCAATAGAAAATATAAAGGCATGTTTGGGAATGATACAACTGACTTCAAGATAGTCATAACCATGGGGGAATGAGGAAGGGAGGGGAAAGGATTTGGCAGCTGGTGGCTTTACCTGTATCTGAAATATTTTATTTCTTCAACAACAACAATAAAAAGACTTAAATCAGTTATAAAAAAATGATAACATCTGTTTGAGATGGCTGCCTACTTGAATATACCAAGTTATTTTCTGTACTTTCTCATGTCTGAAATGTCTTATAATAAAAAATTAAAGAAATGCCTTTTCATTGTAGAAACTTAGAATGAAATTAAACTCACCTGTAATCTCACCATAATTAGATTTAAATATAACTGACTGAAACAAGTTGCAAGACCTTTATCATAGGCCATTCTCAATTATGCAATACTGTTTTTAAGCGTTGTCAGGTTGAATTAGTTTTCAGAAGCCCAACAATTCAACTCCATTGTGGCTGCTGTGATGGCTGAAACCAGAGGAAGAATTCAGCACAATCCTGTGAAGTAAAACATGAAAACTTTAAGCATGCCAATAATAAGCCTAAGTAAACACTTCAGATCACATAGAAAAATATGATTCAAAATATGAATTAGCATCAGTAAGGAAGCAATAGTGGAATTGAGCCAAAATCACAAAAGGTATCATTTATTTTTTTAGAGCAATACAAGCTGTCATCACATTTCTAGATCATTTAATCACATAATATGTAGTGTCTATCTCTACAGACAACTAAAAATAGGTTGCATGCAGTTCTTATTTGAATGACTTCTATTACTTCTGTTCACCACAATAAAAAAAAGATTTTTTTTTTTTGGAGACAGGGTCTCACATTCTGTCACCCAGGCTGGAGTGCAGTAGCACAATCTCGACTTACTGAAACCTCTGCCTCCCATGTTCAAGCAATCTCGTGCCTCAGCCTCCTGAGTAGCTGGATTACAGGCACACACCACCACACCTGGCTAATTTTTGTATTTTTAGTAGGGATGGGGTTTCATCATGTTGGCCAGGCTGGTCTTAAACTCTTGGTCTCAAGCGACCCTCTTGCCTCAGCCTCCCAAAGTGCTGGGATTACAGGCGTGAGTCACTGCACACAGCCCATGCTGATACTGACATCTTGCTAACTGAGGATGCTAATAGATTAATTAGTGAACAAGAAAAAAGAACTGAGAAGAAACATCTAGTAACAAAAGTTCATACACATAGAGGGGAAACAAAACAGGAAAAGTCTGAAGCCTATGCTGTCTGGTCAATTTCCTATATTGAAGGATACTGATACCCTGCAGAGGAATGACCTATTGCTGTAGTAATTCTGAACAAACATTCTTATTCATCTCTATAAAAGACTTTGCTTCAATTACTGTCATTTGAAGCAGTATATTATTTAGTACCTATTCTAATTCACCTGATGGAATGTTCTATTTTCTTATGATGACATATTTCAAACATGCAGAAAAGTAGAAATAATAGTACCCTACCATCTAGTTTGTAGGTCTTGAGATAGTCTTATTTCATTAAAATCTAGAACAGCAAGAGTTTTATATATTTGTCAGCAGCGAATAATAACCACTCCCCAAAACATAGTAGCACATTAATAAATATTTTTTAAATGAGAAGGCACTAATATCTGCAGCTTCACATAGTTCTGGCAATAAATAAAAGATAGTCTAGGCTGGGCACTGTGGCTCACACCTGTGATCCTGGCACTTTGCAAGGTCAAGGTGGGAGGATTGCTTGAGGCCAGGATTTCAAGACCAGTCTGGGCAACATAGTGAAACCCTGTCTTTATAAAACATTTAAAAATTATCTGTGTATGGTGGCATGCACCTCTAGTCCCAGCTACTCAGGGGGCTGAGGTGGGAGGATCACTTGAGACGGGGAAATTGAGGCTTCAGTGAGTCATCATCGTGCCACTGCACTTCAGCCTGGACAACAAAGCAAGACCCTGAGAGAGATTCTGAATATATAAAAGAGATACAGTCTCCACTCTTTCATTAAATATTTATTGAGAGCCTATGTTGGGGAGGATGTGAAGTAGCAAAAAAATGAATAAGATATTGGTCCTGCCCTCCTGAAGCTCACAGTCTAGAGAGAGAGACAAATATGCGAACAGTTCCCTGTAGTACAACATGATGGAGAAGTGCAGTGAGGGCCCAGAGGAGGAAACAACCAGCTTGCTCTTTGAGATCAGTAGTGCTCTCATAAAGGAGAGTATGTGTGGTTCAGGGCCTCACAGGACTGAAATTTTGATGGAAAAGAAGATTTCAGACAATAAATAACATGCAAAAACTGAGCAATATAAAACAGCACACCACGAGTTTAAAGGAATGGCTAGAGTGTAGGGCAATAGAATGATTTTCAGGTGGAAAGATTGTATTTGATTGGTTGTTAGGAAGAGAATTCTGCCACAATAAGGAGAATGGCTGGGACTACAGACAGATTAGAGCCTCACCTCTGTCTGTCATGAGAGTAGATCCACTCATTTATTGTGTATTACATAATGCAATGAGCAATCTAATAGTGCCTACCATCACTGAGCTTACAGTCTCATAACGCTCATCAATCGGCTGCAAGTTTGCTAACAAATCTCTTATGTCAGTTCCTTCTATTTTCTCCCTTCTTGTTCTGTCAAATTTCTACTTTCTAATAACTGGGAAGCTATTGTAGTAGTTACCCCCATGAGAACTTAGTATTTTCTCCAGAGACCAGAAATGGAAAAGAAACAATATCTTATTTTTCTTTATATCCTCAACAGTTAAAACAGTATCTGAAATACCATATGCTTTCAACAATTCAGTGAATCATTGAGAATTTTTTTTTGAGACTGCATCACCCAGGCTAGCGTGCATAGAGTGTGATGGCACATCATGACTCACTACAGCCTCAACCTCTCAGGCTCAAGTGATCTTCCCACCTCAGCTTCCCAGGTAGCTGGGACCACAGGCACATGCCACTCATTAGGCCTGGCTAATTTTTTTTTAATTTTTTTTTTTTTATGAGAGACGTATTTTCACCATGTTGCTCAGGCTGGTCTCCAACTCCTGGGCTCCTGGGCTAAAGCAATCTGCCTTCTTCGGCCTCCCAAAGTGCTGGGATTTACAAGCATGAGCCACAGCACCTGGCCAATCATTGAGATATTTAGGAAGTAAAATGAGCAGGAATGGTTCGCCTTTAGGATATAGTGGATGTGGAAACAATGGAAAGGCAAGGATGCTGTTATCAGCTGAGGTAGTAAATAACAGGATGAATGGGATTTGGGGAGAGGAGAGAGAATGAGTTCATTTCTGATGTGTTGACATGAAGTTGCCTATTATGCTTTTAATGTGCTTCTTAATCTTTATGCAAAATCTAGTTGAATCAGAGGGGCTTGAACACAACCAATTGTCTAGCATCATTAGTCAAAATTTATGTTGGGAAACATCTTTCTTTAGAGCTTGCTTCCTTAGATAAAAGCTACTTAAAACTTACCCGTTTTAGGATTTATTTCAAGTTGATTCATGTCGCATTAAATGAAGAGCAGTAACTGATCATTTGTGCCAGGTGTATTGGTCAGAGAATTAAAGGACATTTGATAGAACTAATGGCAGTAGTGTAGAGATACCTAAAAAATAAAAACTAAAAATAATGGACCAGAAATAAAATAGACATCATAAAAAGAATTTTAAAGTTATTTTATTTTTGGATAATACAGAGAGTTTTCTTTTTTGTTGTTTTGGGTGTTTGGGGTTTTGTTATTTTGATTTTGTATTTGGCTATGATCCAAGTGACTACTTTTGTCTATGATTACATTTTAAACTTTAAAGAGTTACATGTAGTCTTATTTGACAGTCTAAATTGGTTCCTACAATAATGCAAGTTTTCATATGGGGATTGTATAGCTAATATATTATTAATAAAATAACCATTTAAATAAATTTGATTCCCCTGCTATTTACAAGTTCATTTACTTCTTCATTAGGTTCTGTGATAAACAATTTTAAATTCCTAATTTCACAGAGTAGAAATAAGTATGTATACCACTGTTTTCTTTTTATAGCTGTTTTCCTTTAATCCTTTTGTGCAGAAACATAAATGTTTTATAAGATGTTATTGCTATAATAATTCTAAGTTTGTCAAATTCCAACTTATGTAGAAGACTTAATTATACATTATGCTGCACTTGGACCAGAATTATAAAATGTATGTATTACAGTATTTTCACAACCGCAATACATTTTAAGAAAAAAATATATCATTTAAAATATTTTCTTTACTATGTAGTCTTCAGTGAGCAGAGAGAAGGGGTTTTCTGAAGTGAGATTAGACAATAGAGCGAACTTCATTTTTTATGCACGTGAACGGAGAGGGCTTGAGGTTATTAGTTGAAACCGAGTAACCTTTCCAGGCTTTCATCTCTTTCTTTTCAAATTTGAATATGAAAAGCATATTCAAGTCAAAGACCATCACTTTAATGACATTTGGCAGTCATTTGATTTATTAGGTTTTAGAAAAAATTTTCCTTTAAATATTTCATCATACTATGCTAATCCTAGTAATATTGCCAGCTGCAGCCTTGTACCTGTATTAGTGGAGACAGAATGGTGTGGAATTTTCTCTGTCATCCTAGTAAAATTTCCATGAATCTACTGAATAATAAAATAACCTTATTGAAATATTCAGATTTGGGTTTTTAGTTAAAGTGTCTTAGAATACATAATAAAAGAAAATGTCTTTTGAAAGAAGGGGGTAAAATTACTTCATCAAATATTGAGGGGGTTTGACAGCAATGGAAATTGTTCTTTATGGGAATATTTTTACAATGGGATACTTATGCTTTTCAATTTGATTAATTATATTATATGCTTTGAAATATTTAAGTAACCACTATGGTGAATTTACACACTGATTTACATTTAACAATGAATTCCTAAAAACTGGTCGTATAAACAGGACTTATTTTCAGGTTTTTCTAATTATTATTTGAAGTTATATAATTTATAGCATGTCTCTGAATTTTAGTAAAGAAAGATTTTGATACTAAAGGACAAACTTTAAATTATAAGAAACAGATTAACTGAGGTGTTATCTTGGTGTGATACAGTTTTTAAATCCTAGTCTATTAATTATTTGAAATCATTACTCAAGGAAACACTTATAATTCCCGTGATAATGCCTATGACACCAAAATCTGTTAAACAAAGATTGAAGTGAAAATTAAACACCATTTTAGTTGTTAATTCTGTAAAAATAAATTATGAGAAAATGTGAGTTAAATTAGACATAAAATTCTGTTTCTTTTGCTTGAAAATGTATTATTTATTGAACAAAATATATTATGGCAGAATAGGAGAGAATGAACTGTAGTTTCTGCTCTAGTTACTACTGATTCATATAGCTACATATATTAGCATAATATCTATAAGGTATTCAACAGGCTTTGATCTTTGAATAACTGAAACTTTCTCAGGTATTGTAGATTAAGTAAAAGCAGTGATAAACATGTATTTCATTACATAGTTTGAAACAAGGCCAACTGATACTTGTCATTCTGAAAGCAATTGGAGATAAAGATCTCATAATCTTCACTCCTGATAGACTACTAGTGGGGTATTTATAGCCTCAAATGTAAATCAGGAGACTATTGCATGACACTGTTAACTTCAAACCCTGGGGCATGAGAATCTCATTCTCTCTCTCTCTGTCGTGAATAATCTATTATGTGTAACATATAGTAGTGTACATTGCATTTTCAAGAAAAAAAGCCCATTGGCCTTCGTGTTTTATTTAAAATTGATAGTGGAAAATAATAGTGGATCTTTTTGTTCTATTATTTTTTTTGTTGGTTTTTTTTGTCTGTGCTCTTTAAACAGCCATCAGAAAAAATTCGGATTGAGATCATAGCTCTAAGCCTTAATGATTCTCAAGTAACCATGGATGACACTATTCAACGGCTGTTCATTGAGTGCCGATTCTACAATCTTCCTGCCGAAGAGACACCCGTGTCACTTCCAAAACCCAAGAGTGGGCAGTGGGTCTACTATAACTATAGCAATGGTATGTATGATTTATTTGTAATATAGACTTTTATGTTTGTCTTTTTTATTTATGAAAGAACTGGAAAGAAAAGAGAGAAAGTTTATTTCTCTGATGTTCACATAAACTCATGGAAATCTTGTCAGAATTGATTAATAAAAGTCAAACCAGTAGGATAAAGATTAAGAAAATAAAGTTGGGCCAGGCACAGTGGCTCACACGTGTAATCCTAGCACTTTGGGAGACCAAGGCAGATGGATCACTTGAGCTCTGGAGTTCCAGACCAGCCTGGCCTACATGGTGAAACCTCGTCTCTACAAAAAAAAAAAAAAAATACAAAAATTAGCCGGGCGAGTTGTTGCATGACTGTAGTCCCAGCTACTCAGGAGGCTGAGGCAGGAGGATTGCTTGAGCCTGGGAGGGTGAGGCTGCAGTGAGCTATGATCTTGCCACTGCACTCTTATTTGAGTGACAAAGCGAGACCCTGTCTCAAAAAAAAGAAAGTTGAAGAAATACGAAAGTTAAGAGAAAACAAAACGTGAAAAAATATTTCTAAGATGGTCCTGGTATATAATAGTTCAATAGAAAAATGTCAGCTAGATCTATAATTAGGAATTTAACTAAAAATACGATATTTCAAAGAAATATCTTTCAAACAAAGAAGTAGTTTTTTAATCATATGAGTCAAAGCTTTCAATGGCCTATATTTTGTCTACCTTTCTGATCAATGTCATCACATGGATGTTTTTACAATACATATGTGTATCTCTCTAAGTGTCTAGATGTTCAGGATTTTAATTGAGTGACGCATAAGTTCTTACTGTGCCTTTCATCATATAGCACACACATCCATTCATAGCAGCAGGCAGGTTTTCTCTCTTAGGGCTTGATCTAGCACCCAGTTAACATGTAAATTTACTGGACCAGCACAAACCCAATAGATACCCTATAAATTCTTCAATAAATCAACTTTATTGTGAGATTGTTAGTATATAATTGGAGAGGAATGAAAAAGAATATCAGGCTACCATGACCCTAAGTTAAAACAGCTTAGTAAGTTCTCCTAAAGCACTACATTAAAACAAACCATAAAAGTGGAGTGTTGTGTCATCTTTAGGCCATCTCATGCTAGTTCATCACTACTATTTTTTTCTCACTAATCTTATGAATTGCATTTTAATCAACATGTATAATCATGCTGTTGTATCAGCAGGATTACAAATCCTTATAGTTACCTTTTTTTTTTTCATCTGGCATTTTTAGAAATATGTTCATTCCTCAAGACTGTAATCTTCAGTATCCAGAGACCTGGCCTAGTGATTAGCCCTCCCTTTATCCACAGTTTTTACTATTATGTGAACTAAGGCAAGATGTTTAAATTCCATGATTTCTTGTTTTCTTATTTGAAAAATAAGGTGCTTTCTAAGATCTACTCCAGCTCAACTTCTACAATAACAGGTGTGTTAAGAAATCACATGGGAAATAAGTAGTGTGGTCATGACAAGAATCTGATTCCTCCTTCATTTCATGCACTTGATATAAAGAAAACATCTCCAAAAGTATTTTCTCAGGCTTCCTGGAGATCCTCAATTGCAGAGAACCAGAAAAGAAAACCATATCAAAATATTATTAATAATGAAATAACTGTTCAGTCAACCAATTTTAATAAGGATACCCCAAGAAAAGTGCAAACTCTTTGGCTTTTTTATTATTCTTTGTAAAGGTGAGCAATAGAATATTTGGTTGGACTGGCAACAGAACTGTTTTTTAGAGATTAATTGTATGTTGAGAAACTTGGCCATGTCAAAGAACAGATGTTTCCATTTGCTTAAAGAGTGATGCAAATCTTTCTTTAGATCAAACTGTGATATATGCACAGATGGCCCAAATTTGTACATTCTCACATGGTTACCTCTAGGTCTGTTTAGGGTTTTTTTGTTAGTTGGGCTTGTGTGTGTGTGTGTGTGTGTGTGTGTGTGTGAGACAGGATCTGGCTGTGTTGTGTGTGTGTGTGTGTGTGTGTGTGTGAGAGAGAGACAGGATCTGGCTGTGTTGCCCAGGCTGCAGTGCAGTGTCACGATCTTGGCTCACTGCAACCTCCACCTCCTGGGTTTAAGCGATCCTCTCACGGCAGCCTACCAAGTAGTTGGGATTACAGGGGTGTGCAACCACACCCAGCTAATTTTTGTATTTTTGATAGAGACAGGATTTTGCCATGTTGCCAAGGCTGGTCTGAAACTTCTGACCTCAAGTGTTCCACCTGCCTCAGACTCTCAAAGTGCTGGTATTACAGGTGTGAGCAACCATGCCCAGCCTGGTTGTGCATTTTGGTTTGTTTTTTCCCTTTACTGCAGGATATTTTATTGTTTAATTGGTATTTTAAGAGTTGCCTATGTTTCTAATGAATTAATCGTTTGATAGCAGCAAGAAAACCACAATCTATTAGAAATGAATTCAGTAGAAGTGTTTACTATCTTTTTTAGCTTCTTTTCTTATCTAATGAGATTGAACTGTGTAGAATTTTCAAGATTAAATAATTTTAAGGAGATTTTTCTGGAAGGAGGGGAAAGATATGTACTCTGTGCTTAGCAGCAAACTAATGCTGTTTTATATTTATTATATCTGAAAAAATGAGGTCCTAGGTCATCAGCAAATTTGAGAAATAATTAATATTGACCTTATTGAAGGTTTTATTTTATTTTTCATTTAAGTGTGACATAATGAAAATGTTTATTGTAAAATTATTATATTTGCATCTCCATTGCAGGGGGATCTCTTTGAGTCTTTGGTTAGTAAGTAACTATCTCATGTAATTATTGTAATGATTTACCATTCACTTGTTACCTGATACAGAAGGTCAATATAATGTAGCCTTACATCTTCCAAATCGCATTAAATATTAATGAAAGTAATTTTATTTCCAAACTGACTTCAAATGGAAAATTTAGAGGACAATTAGTACATGCTATCTCCTGTTTGAACACCATGCCATAGAGAGGTTAGCTGAACCTAGCAATGATTTTACCCTACATTGTGACTGGAAACTGTACAAAAGAGATTTGTATGTTCAGGCCCAGATTAGGCACATAAAATCAAAGATGTAGACTAGTGATCCCCTAGATTATTCATAATTGAATTCAGTCTTTATTAAGAGGTAATAAAAGTAGGTAGGTAAACCATTGTAACCTACACAAAAAATATATATGTATCTTCTGGCCAGGCGCAGTGGCTCACACCTGTAATCCCAGTACTTTGGGAGGCCAAGGTGAGTGGATCACAAGGTCAGGAGTTCAAGACCACCCTGGCCAACACAGTGGAACCCTGTCTCTACTAAAAATACAAAAATTGGCTGGACAGGGTGGTTCATGCCTGTAATCCCAGCACTTTGGGAGGCCAAGGCAGATGGATCGAGAGATCAGGAGTTCGAGACCAGCCTGACCAACATGGTGAAACCCATCTGTACTAAAGATACAAAAATTAGCCAGACATGGTGTCAGGCGCCTGTAATCCCAGCTACTCAGGAGGCTGAGGCAGGAGAATTGTTTGAACCTGAGAGACAGAGGTTGCAGTGAGCTGAGATCGTGCCATTGCACTCCAGCCTGGGTGACAGAGCAAGACTCCATCTCAAAAAATAAATAGATAGATAGATATCAATATTGATATTCCTAAGAAGATATATATATATAAAATACATATATTTTTATATATATATTATATATTTTTTATATATTTTAATATATATTATATATTTTTTATATATATTTATATATATATATTTTATATATATATATACACACAAATGTGTATCTCCATTGCAGGGGGATCTCTTTGACTCTTTGGTATGTGTGTGTGTATATATATATATATACACACACACATACCAAAAGAAGATATATATATCTATGTATAGATTCCTAAGAAGATATATATCTTCTTAGGAATACCAACACTGAAAAACTAAAATTGAATTTACTTGCTAGACAGCAGTAGCAAGAACAAAACATTTGTATTTTATTGAGCCTGAAAATTTTGCTCAGAGAATGCTGAGAAAGCAAGAAAATAGTTTGGGAAAAAATAAGATTAATGGTATGTCTGAAGAATGTTGTCTGGGCCGAATAAAGCCTACAAGGGAATTGACAGTTGGAAGAAAAAGATTAATGAAATCATCCAAAGTTTTTATGAGACTTATACAGGTCTGGACCCTTGGCCTCTGGGGATGGAACAGTCTGTCTTTTGGAACAATTAAAGTTTAATTCAAACTTTTAATGAAGACAATGTAAAACATCAGATTTTATGACTAATAGGAGGAGAAATTTGGCAAAGATAAGGATTACAGGGATGATAACTCTTTAATACAAACATTATCTGAGATTCCAGGTTATCGACTCCTTATAATTAAGGCATCTGCATTTCTTACTTCTGCCATATGATATTGATACAGAATATAAGGATTTATCCAACTTGCAGAAGTAAAGGATATGTTTTTAATGGTAGATGACTGAAGATCAACTAAAGTATTTGGACTACTCATTTGTATCCTTTTGAGACATATGCTTTCAGTAAGTTTATGTCAAAATCATACAAGTCCTAAACAGATGTGATTTCTGAGGGGAAAGAAAGGTAAATACCTTAACTTTTGGAGAGTTATGATACTTTTAATAATCACCACAGTCACTTTTTATAGGATGTATTTCAAGTTTTGAGATTAAGTTTTTTTAACCATCTAGAGTTTTAGAACACCAAATGAACCATGGTAGTCATAGGATATCAAGACATAATCAGAGGCCGCCAAAGTGTTTCTGTTTCCCACAGTATTCAACACAAAAGTGTTCACTAGCTCCTGGTCCCATTTAAAAATATGGCAAATGAATGTTGGGCCAAACAATGGTTCTCAATGTGTAGAACCCTCACCACCAGCAGCAACAGCAGCTGGAAACCCATTAGAATTGCAAATTCTCAGACCCTAACCCAGACCTGCTGAACCAGAAACTCTGGGAATACAACTCAGTAATCTGCATTTTAACAAGCCCTTTAAGGGGTTGTGATACACAATAAAGACTGAGAACCACTGGGCTAGATAAGATGCCCAATCTAGGCCTAGTTTGTAGAAGCAGGAGAACCTTACATAGTTCCCACTTGGTACGCCTTTGGAGAACTAAGCTTATTGGTAAGTAGCTGGAGTATTTTCAAAAAGAAATTTTAAAACTTTTATACCAACAGATATGATTTGACACACCTAGTCTAGGTATATTTAAGCAATATTCCTTTATGAAACAAGACAAAGTGAAGTAACTTCCCTTGATACTGTTATGGAACATTCATTCTCTTACACTCCAGCTTTGTGCTAACAAAATGACTACAGCTTAAACAGGAAAACTTTGGCCTCATGTGAAAGAAGGAGAGGTCATGTAGCATGGAAATTAAGAGAGCAGACTCTTGAGGCTGACGTTGCTGGATTCAAATTCTGGCTCTGCTGCTTTCTAACTAGGTGGTCCTGGGCAACCTTCTCTGGATCCATGTAATCTGTAAAATGTGGGTCAGCTTGGTTCTTAACCTACATGATTACAGTAAAAGTATTGAGTATAGTACCTAGCACGTTAATGTCACGCAGTAAATAGTGGCAATAATTTTTATCTTTGTTAAGAGAATAGGAACTATAGTATGCTGGCCAACTGGATAAAGCAAAAGCACAGGGAATCCCCAGCAGCACCATTTTTTAAAACCAATTTCAATGGTAAAAATGTTAAAAAAAAAAAAAAAAAAAGATTAGGCCAGTCATGGTGTCTTAGTCCTGTAATTCCAGCACTTTGGGAAGCCAAGAGTGTAGGTTCACTTGAGGCCAGGAGTTCAAGATTAGCCTAGGCAACACAGTGAGACTCCATCTCTGCAAAAAAATAAAAATTAGGTGGGCATGGTGGTGCACACCTGTAGTCCCAGCTACCAGGGTGAGGCTAAGGGCTAAGGTGGGAGGATCGCTTGAGCCCGGGAGTTCAAGGCTGCAGTGAGCTGTCATCGCACCACTGCATTCCAGCCTGGGTAACAGAGCAAGACCCCCATCTCTTAAAAAAAAAAAAAAGGTAAATTTAGAGTGACCATACAGTCTAGCAATTTCACTTCTGGGTATACACCAAAAAGAATTGAAATCAAGGACTCAGATATTTGTATGCCCATGTTTAGAGCAGCATTATCCATAATAGTCAAAGGTGGAAACAATCCAAATGTCTGTCACAGGATAAGTGAATAAACAAAGTGTGGTTTATACATATGATGAAATATTATACAGCCTTAAGGAATGAAATTTGAAGTACGCTACAACATCTATGAACCTTGAAAACACCAGTGCTAAGTGAAATAAACCGGACACAAAAGGACAAATACCATATGATTCCACTTACATGACATCCCTCAGGTAGTCAAATTCATGCAGACAAAAAGTGAATGGTGGTTACCAGGGGCTGGAAGGAATGAAGAATGGATAGTTATTGATTAGTGAATATAAAGTTTCAGTCTGGGAAGATGAAGACGTTCTGGAAATGGATAGTGGTGATGGTTGTATCACAATGTGTAAGTACTTAATGCCGTTAAACTGAATATTTAAATGTGAATTGTTAATTTAAGATGGTAAGTTTTATGTTGTGTATATTCTATCACAATAAAAAAAATGTTTTAAGCCATTGAAATTTATCAAAACTGGTCTAGGTTTAATTGGAAGACCCTTGATTTGGATGCTGGTGTTTAAAATTCAGTGTCTTTTTTAAACCACTGAGATTACCCTTGTCTTCAAACAGTGTAAGCCAGTATGACATAAAAGCTATTGAACTCTGAAGTCAAAAAGAATATGGTATACCACATCTTGTAATTAACAGGGAAAAAAATCCATTTGGAAAAAAATTCCCCTTTAGCATTGTGTACTGGCAGCCTCTAAAAAATGAAGCACTATCTTCCGGTGATCTGTTAGCATGACTTTTTGGCATTGATAAATAAAACAAAATACTCTGAACCTTTGAATCTGTATTGATTTCTCTAAACTTCAGTAACCTATATAACTAGCCACATTTACTAATATGACATCATGCAAAGAGCAGTAAGCTAGAAGCTGGTGTTTGACTTTGGTTATCCAGGATTGATTATTAACTTGGTTATTATGTCTTCAGTGATTCTTCTCTTAAACCACTAACGCACCCCTATACCGATATCTTTATGTTTCTCACTCCATGTGCCTACTCAGTGCCTTTGGCCCTCAGTTAATATTTGCTCAACTGAGCCAAACAAATGAGTTGATAGCATCATAATTTGGAATTGAACTGAAATTGTTCAGAGAAACATTTTCAACATAAAAGATGTTTGTTCCTGGCAGAGCCTAAGTAGAACTGGCTTTAGAATGATCATATCTTTCACCCTTTGTGTGCTTTTGACCAGGGATAATCTCTAAGTTGAGATTTGGTCACAGGGGAGCCTTTACATCCAAAATGGCATATGAAAAAGAAATGTCTTCAGAAGCTAATGCATGGCTGAAAGTCTGCCGAACTGAGAAAAAATAATCAGGATGAAAATTGTAGTGTTCGCACATTAAGATTCCATTTTCCCAGAGTGCAGACACTTACTTACAATGTCAAGTGTTTACCATCATCTTTCTGGTGAGACTTGAGGTCAGTTAACTAATCTCATGCTTCAGCCAAGTGAAGTCTGCCCACATTCCTGGATGCCAGCATGTGCCTTTAAAACCAAAGACAAACCTCACACTCTAAAAAGCCTTTCTCTCCATATATGTTTCTCTCCCATACCCCTACCCAGCAGGCATCGGCCTGTGGATTTCCTCAACCCAATACACTAGACGCCTCTTTTATTGCTTGTTGTGGCAGGAGAGAAGGATTAAATTACTGAGGCTGTCAGAGAGGACAAGCACTCTGCCATACATTATCATTATCACTTGCTTCTTGGGTGAAAGAAACTGCAGTAAATCCCTCAAATACAAAGCAATAAAGACCATTGGCTTTTACTGTCATGACTGCCAGTGCCATTAACAGGCAGTGACAGTGATGTGGCACTCTTAGATGTTGCTTGTATCTTTTCTGACAGTGCACATAAACCTGCCAGTGACATGACATTAGATCACATGACTATTCAGATTTGATTCTGGTTTCTGGAGCTGTTTTCTTTTCCCAGGCATACAAGTGAGGCGGCATGACTTGTGTCTTTAAAAACAGATATTTTTTAAAATACAGAATGATACTAATGTAGCCTATTCCTGAGTGACTTCCTTTTCGGATTTTTTTTTCTTTTGCTATAGTGATCTACGTGGATAAAGAAAACAACCAAGCAAAGAGAGACATCTTAAAAGCTGTACTACAGAAACAAGAGATGCCTAATAGAAGGTATATTTCAGCAGTCCAAATTATCTAATGGTTTACATAAAGTAGATCTCTGTAGCAGGATGTGGTTAAAATAAAAGGCACAAGATGAGGAAGCAGACCATCAGGCTTCTCTGACTCACTCTGTGTCCTCAAATGAGTACGGGACCTTTGTAGATCTCCTTCCTCCTAGAAATATAGTGTCCCTGCCTACTATTCAAAGTAATTGTAAGGATCTTATAGGACTTTGAAAACCAAAGACTATGCAACATGTATGAAGTATCCTGTTGCCCCTCGTGTAGCTGTGAAGACTATAACAGGTTGAAAGGTGGGTATACTCTGGAGCACATGCCCTGGATATAAATTCTTGTCTTACTGCTTATTAGCAGTCTGACCTCAGACAAGTTACTTAACCTTCTTGCACCTCTTTTTCTTCAACTTTGAAATGGAAATAATAACACCATAGAGGGGTGGTGTAAGGATTAAATGAGCTGATATATGTAACACAGATAATACAGTCCTGACACATAGTGCACAGTGAGTGTTAATTGCAATCATTGTAAGTAGTGACATTAAATTTTTTTTTGGAGACGGAGTCTCAGTTTGTCACCCAGGCTGGGGTACAGTGGCACGATCTCGGCTTACAGGAGCCTCCGCCTCCTGGGTTCAAGAGATTCTCCTACCTCAGCCTTCTGTGAGTAGCTGGGATTACAGGTGCGCACCACCATGCCTGGCTAATTTTTGTATTTTTAGTAAAGACGGGGTTTTACCATGTTAGCCAGGCTGGTCTCAAACTCCTGACCTCAGGTGATCTGCCCACGGCGGCCTCCCAAAGTTCTGGGATTACAGGCATGAGCACACCTGGCCATGACATTAATATTATTGTTTGTAATGGCACATCAGCCTTTCATACTAATTTGTATCTTACTATCACTGTTTAATAAGCCATCATTTCGTTATTTTTTGAATGCATTTTTTTCTAATTTAAATAGGATACCTTGAAATTCTGGTTCAGTAGAGAAAATACATGTATATCATTTTCAGAAGAAAAAAAAACCTGATCTTAAAAAGTTAGTGCATCTGTATGAGCTTCTGCTGCAGAGTTTGAGGAGTGCCTCTGTGCTGCTTGTTAACTGTGAGCTGGTTTCTCCAGTGCCCCTGGCTGTCCTCCCTCTTAATCCCTCTACCCTGAGCAAGACCCTGGCTGTCCTCCCTCAGCCTGAGCACACAGTTTACATCTCCATTGCCCACTTCTCCTCGCCTGATGACCCACTGATGACACAGCCTCTCACTGCCTCAAAAACAGCACTTACTCTGCCACCTTAGGAGACTCTAGTTCTCTCCTTTCCAGAGGACCATAAAGTGAATGTCAAAGACATGTTTTTCAAAAGAGCTTCCAAACTAGCATTTTATCTTCTGTTTGAAGAAAAGAACTGGAATTCTTAGCTCTTGGGATCTGATAATACAGCTTTATTACTAGTCTTTCATTAGCTCCTGAAGTACATCATTCCTTTAGATCTCAATTTTTATTTCTGAAGGAGTGGTAAAACCCTGTTAAGCCTGAGGTTCTCCTTTTTCCAGGATGGTAATCACTCAAGATTTTACTTGCTTCAGCTTCTTTCAGGACCCCCTTAAAAACCACCAGTCCTCCAGGTTATCCCAGATCATGAGTGACAGGGAATAAATGGCACTGGCCATGGCCTCTGCTTCCCTACGCTCAGCAAGCTGCGCCATGGCTGTCTAGGACTGAGCTCAGTTCCCATGGACACATCCTAGGCTGAGACTCAGTAGCTTATTCAGTCCTATTTGTCTGCCTCTGGGTTCACTTTGTTTCTGAAATGTGAGATCTTATTGTAACATATTGGGAGACAGTAATTTTGTTACCCCCAAAGTGTTTACTTAAAAAATTTCATAGCAAGTTCTGCTTTCGTGTTAGACCTACCTTTCCTCAGAGGACCCACTTATTTGTACTAGAATCGTTTAAGAAATTTAAAAAAGCCCAGGTGTGTCTGCCTTCAGTTTGTAGGGAAAAAAAGAAAAAGAAAAGAAAAGAATAAATAAATAAGGCCAGGTACAGTGGCTCATATCTATAATCCCAGCACTTTGGGAGGCCAAGGCAGGAGGATCCCTTGTGCCAAGGAGTAAGAGACCAGCTTGAACAACATAGTGAGACCCCCATCTCTACTAAAAATAAAAAAAATTAGCCAGGCATGGTGGCATGCACCTGTAGTCCCAGCTACTGTGAAGGCTGAGGAGGAAGGATCGCTTGAGCCCAGGAGTTCAAGCTTGCAGTGAGCAATGATCTCACCACTGTACTCCAGCCTGGGTGACAGAACAAGACCCTGTCTCAAAAAAAGAGAAAAGTCTACAATAACTGTAATGACTCCCACCCTCCCATGGTTATTTCCGCAAACACCCCCCAAAGAAACAAATGTTCCTGTCATTTTTTAGGAAGACAGAGAACTATTGCAGGTGCCAAGTGACTGACTCGGGCCTTCCCTCGGATGAGTGTTTGAGTGCTGGCTGTGCACTCCTGGAAGCACCATGGGAGAGGATGACCCCATCAACTCTTCTCCCTCAACAGTATCATTTTCCTAAGGGAACGAAGAGCTTACATGTATGTTTTTCCACAGCCAAAAACCAATTGTCATTCCCATGAACGTTCTCACCTTTTTTAACTACTCAGAGTCACATTATTTAAAGTAGCTCCTCGTTTATGAAAATTCATTTCCTCAGACAGCAACCCTGTTGAATATTGGTGGTAACCTACAAAGCGACAGTTAGAATAGTTTGAGGTATCTTCCCCAAAATGTCTAACGTTATAGACATCGTATGATTAATTGTATAGAGTACCTTTGCATGCTACCCCATGCTGCATTTGCAAATATACACGTCACTTTAAAAGGGAGATAACATACTGAAATGCACCTTCAAACAGTATTTATTTGAAGTCATAGTTTAACACTGACTTAAGGTCCTTTTTTGGTTTCAGTTTTTTCTTGTGAACAGTGTTCTATTGATCAGATCTACCCCTGAGGAAGACAGACTATGATAATAAATAGAGAGATAAACTATCACATTTGCAATAAGACTAAGAGAAAAGCAAACAAATTAAATGCCAAAATAGAAAATAACAGTGAAAGCTGAATCGAATTCAGTGAATCCTCAGCAGTGAATCCGAGGAGGTGACACGTAAGTTCGTGAAGGCTGAGAGGACTCAGCCCAGTCAAAAAAGCTCAGAGAAAAATCATTTCGGGCAGAGGGATCTCCAGGCATGAAGGAGTATTGAGAGGTGTGTTCCAGGACCAGGCGGAGGTGGTGCAAGGCTGGTCTCACTAAAAAGTGGAGAGTGGCAGGAGAAAGAGGTGGCCAGAGGAGGCAGGAGAGGCTCAGATGGCACTTCCTGTTTTTCCTTCCACCTGAGTGCTTGACATAGGCCCATGTGTAAAGCCGGGGCCTCAGACTAGACTGGAAGCCTCTTCCAGGCATGGGACAAAGTTTTGCCTTTTTGTTTTGGCAGTATTGAAAGTAAGATATAAGATTTGTGTTGTGTGTCTTTTCATTATTTTTAAAAAATTAATTTTAATCCTTAAATGATTTTAGTTGTACTTTTCCTCCCTTTTCAGCTTAACTTTCTGGTTTCTTAATTTTGTTTTTGACATCTCATTTTTCTCTATATAGCATTTAAAGCCAGAAATATTGCAGTTTTAAATTTCTAGTCATTTCTCTGGCATTTAGAAGGCTTTCTTTTGCCGCAGAATTCTCATATATTCAGTGGAGGTAATTGACTGCATTTGTAAAGTGATACAGACATGATCCTCAGATATGAGACACTATATGAAGATAACACTTAACATGATTCTTACAGTCTGCAGAGCCTCTGTCTTTTCTGTAAGTCTTGTGTTATAAAATACGTATTATATATTTTAATTCCTCCTCTTCCAAGCAGTTTTAATTCTTTCTCTTTTCCTAATTTATTTTAGGAAAATTTCTCTCATCATCACTCATCTTACTTAATTGAATGATATAGTCAATGTATAATTTGGGAATCTAAGTTTTCAATTGAAACAAGCATTTCCCATGCCAAGTTTTTCTCTCCCCTTAGAAATGTAGAGGCATAAGCAGCTCTACCTATATTAAAAATACTATTTAAAAAAGAGCAAACGTTTACTCAGTGCTTACTGCGTTCCAAGCAACTGTTCACTTGTATCATCTCATCTGATCCTCACAAGAGCCCTGTAAGATAGGTATAATTATCCCTCTTCCATTCGTAAGAAAACTGAGATGAGAGAGGTTAAGTAATTGGTCTAAGGTCACACAGCTGAACAGTAAGAAAGCAGGAATTTGAGCCCAGAATGGATGCCTTTAACCACTCCATCTTAATCCCTCTACCTTATACATGTTATAAAATGTCCTTCATACCATCTTGAAGGCCAAGATCTGTACTCTTTATAATTATTTTTGAATAGGTGTTAACTTTGATTTTGACCTAAGGGATTTCTGTTTTCTAATAAAAACGTATTGCAGTCTGGGCGCAGTGACTCACACCTGTAATTCCAGTACTTTGGGAGGCCAAGGTGGGCAGATCACCTGAAGTCAGGAGTTGGAGACCAGCCTGGCCAATATAGTGAAGACCCATATCTACTAAAAATACAAAAATTAGCTGGGCTGTAATCCCAGCTACTCAGGAGACTGAGACAGGAGAACCACTTGAACCCAGGAGACAGAGGTTGCAGTGAGCCAAGATTGTGCCACTGCACTCCAACCTGGGTGACAGGGCGAGACTCTGTCTCAAAAAAATAAACACATGAAAAAACCCTATTGCTAGCTAAAAACAGTAAAGGAATTCAATGTGAAATACTTACTTTCAGCAAGTTGGTTAAATGTATTGTCGTGTTTACCTATAAGCATTTGGAAAGACTTTTATTTGTGTTTTCCAAGGCATGATTTCTCAGAGACATAGATTTTTATGTTTCTTGTTTTGTTTCTGATTTGGGATGGCTACATTTTGAAAAGTTTAAAATGCTAAAGTTTACAAGCATCTATGGTTTAAGCTATGCTGCCAAGACATATCAAAAGAGTACTTAACTGTAAATTCCTGTCATTTGGTCAATCCAAGTGCGTTTGGCCTCCACACAAGCCACTAATTCGAATCAGTTCCATCAGAACCCTACAATTATATGTCTACAAGTAAAATAAAACTTGGATGCTATGATTGTAAGTTAAAGATTGCTGAAGTAATGCAAACATTTGATATAGCTGTTGGGCAGAATTACAACATTTATCTAACATGATTCAAAATGTTACCCTGGGAGCATGATCTCTGCATTTTGTAGAACACATACAGTTGGTTAAATTCCTTAGTAGTAGCAACTCCAGAGTTGTGTGTTTCTATAGAAAATGTTACTTTTCTGTGGAAAATGCTGACCATTTAACCTCCATGGTCTTTATTCACTTCATCCTTTTAGCCTTAAAAGTAGAGGTGACAAAATATAATCAGATAGTATGTAATAGAGTGAACATCTGGTCCTTCTGTTTGCCTAGTAATTTTCTCAGATGGTAGAGACAAATGGTAATCAGTGCTTAGAAAGTGGATTACTGTTCATTTGAAGGTTGGGTGTTTTATAACAATTCTAATAGTTCATGTAATAACTTATCTAACCTAATGTACCTTTCTTTTTATTGGGATAATTGGAAACTTCAAGATATACCTAGTGATAACACCCCATTTAGGTGTTTTGTTTTGTGGTGATTTCTTCTCACTTCACGGTAACTTTCTCTGATCTCTGCCTTCCCAGCATTCGCTTCACCGTAGTCAGTGACCCTCCAGAGGATGAGCAGGACCTGGAGTGTGAGGACATTGGCGTGGCTCACGTCCATCTCGCCGACATGTTTCAGGAAGGGAGGGACCTCATTGAGCAAAATATCGATGGTATGGGTGAAAGTGTTGCTCAATTTGTGCAACCAACAATTGCTGAACTCCAAACTCTTTATTAAAACCTTCTTTTTGCTGGCTGCAAGGGCACTGATTCACACATTACTTGAACCCTTTACAACTCAAGTTGACGCCTTGGTGAAGCCGAAACATCTTCCTACATCCTTCTCCCCCCTGCCTTCCACTGAATCAACGGAAATTGTAAAATAATTAATTTAACTTCACAAGGAATTATTCATTTTTTAGTATTGAGTAAAGATGTGAAAAAAGTTGGCCATTGGATTTTTTTTTTTTCCTCTGAGATAGAGTTTTGCTCTGTCACCCAAGTTGAAGGGCAATCTTAGCTCACTGCAGCCTTGACTTCCTAGGCTCAAGCAATTCTCCCACCTCAGCCTCCCAACTAGCTGGGACTATAGGCATGCATCACCACACCTGGCTAATTTTTTTTATATTTTTTGTAGCGATAGGGTTTCACCATGTTACCCAGGCTGGTCTCGAACTCCTGGGCTCAAGTGATCACCCATTTCAGCCTCCCAAAATCCCAGGACTACAAGCATGAGCCACCATGCCTGGCCAGGTGTTTTTCTAATGTTGTTTATGGAAACCACATTTCAGCTAAGACTTAACCTTAAGCATGTTATTCTGTTGATGTTTATGGAAGCCTTATTTCCACTAAGGTTCGTAACCTTAAGCATGTCATTCTGTGTGATCCTGAGAGTGTCTTTCTCAAGGCTTCTCTTTAATTCAGTGTTGCAATCTAGTGATACAGTCACGGTAAGGAAGTGGTTTTGATTCCTCATTTCCCACCAGGATTTTGTGAGAGGTAATGACATTTGATCTGTTCCTGACAAAATGTGCTGTCCTGGATTTTCACCTCGCTAGTTGTGATTCCTAACAATGCTTAATTTCTGCTCCCTATTCTTCTATATTTAGAACATGCTAAATTGTTTTATTTATCAGACTTTTAAAAATCATAATCAGGGATGGCCTAGGCTTTGTGTATTAAATAGATAAATAAGGCTGATTCCTAGCCTCATTTGTTAAGTTAGCAGAGCCATCTCTGGAAAAATGTGCATGGCTTGCTTATGTATTCACTTGTGCATTCAACAAACACTAAAGTGATCACCTCTTATGTGCCAGGCATTCTGCTTACGCTGTAGTTCACCCCGGTTCCTTATCCAGCTGCTTATCCTAGGTATGTGTCAAGTGCTCAAAAGTCAAAATTAGACCAAATAACCAAATTAGAACCTTTTTCTAGGAAATATAAACTATACATTTCTAACCACATGGCAGTTGGTCACAACTTGGCACAGATGAAAAGATGAGAGGATTAAAATATCAACCTGAACCCTATTAAAGACTACCAGGACCAAGAAAGTCTGACAAATAATGACCAAATTATCTTGGCTTTATATTCTTGGTAATTTTTCCAGACAATTGTTTAGCAACCCATCTTCTTCTGTGAGACCACATATGACCCACTGATCTGACATGGTCAGTTACTGTGGCCATATTTTGGGAAAGAGCCAAAAGATTAGGCATAGGCGAGGCTGGGATTTTAATGCTTTGTTCTGTGTCAAGTATAGAAGTGAGAAGTCCCAAAGCAGAGATGACAACTCCAGGGAATGAGCTGGGGACCACTCATGCCATTTTGATTTCCCTGATGCTCAGTGTCTGCACCTAAGTCTTTGTGTATCAAGTTTTAGGGTTTTCTAACAAATTTTCTTGGAATTAAAAAAAAATACATGTATTAAAGTTCAAGGAAAACCACAAGGAATTATAAACTGGAAACTAGGCCAGGTGCGGTAGCTCACACCTCTAATCCCAGCACTTTGGGAGACCAAGGCAGGTGGACTGCTTGAACTCAGGAGTTTAAAACCAACCTGGGCAACATGGCGAAACTCCATCTCTACAAAAAAATATAAAAGTTAGCCAGGCATGATGGCACCCAACTGTAGTTCCAGCTGCTCAGGAGGCCGAGGTGGGTGGTTGGCTTGACCCTTGGAGGGAGAGGTTACAGTGAGCCAAGATCACACCATTGCAACTCCAGCCTGGACAACCGAGCCAGACCCTGTCTCAAAAAAAAAGAAACTATATAAAGACTCATAAGTGATAAGTACTATCAAACCTACAAAGTCCAGATTTCTGGCCTTGAGTCACTAGTAATTATCATTATCCTCAGAGGGATGGAGTCAGGTATTGAATCGGCATCCCATCTGGCTTCCACCACTGAGCTCAGAGAATGCCCGTGGCTCCAGTCAAATCGCCTACCTTTGGGGCTGGGTGAAGTGGCTCAGGCATCTAATCCTAACACTCTGGGAAGCCACGGTGGGAGTATCACTTGATCTCAAGAGTCTACCTTTTGAACACCACTGAAAGTAGTGGCCCCTCTTCCAAGAAAATCTCACATACACTCAAACCCACAGACCTTAAGATTCTTGGGTCTGCCATTTTAATCTTTTCTAATTTCACATAAAATCTATTTTAAGTGGAACGTTTTCCTCAGAAAAATAAATAATTCAAACTAAGATCATGTAACATCTGTACAGTGGTTTCCATTCTGAAACACCGTAGATTGTCATAAATTCCCTTTAGACTTATTCCTTACTAGCTTAAAAATTCAGATTGTGTGTGAAGGTCATTATCCTAAAGGCTTTCACTAGGTAAACTTCAGGATTAGCTCATTAGTTTTAGCTCCACGAGCAGTATGTACAGGTCCATGCAGTACATCTCAAACGTGTATCTCCACGCACACATGACAAGGTTTATTCTTCGGATACCCAAGATGCCAGTGAACTTTGGCCTTTTGTAGAACTATTTTCATCTTTTCAACTACTGTTTCTGTCTGCAAGCCTTTCCGAAGAAAAATCTGTTGAACAATATTAACACTTTCCTGCTCTTTTCTCCCTAGTTTTTGATGCACGAGCAGATGGTGAAGGTATTGGCAAGCTCAGGGTAACAGTCGAAGCTCTCCATGCCCTCCAGTCTGTCTACGAGCAATACAGAGATGACTTGGAGACTTGAAAGCAACTGCTCCAGAGGCATCTCCTAATCCTGAGTAAATGCTCACATGAAAGCTCCTACATGAGATTTTTGTAATTACTCTGGTGTATATAATCTATAATTCATGGGAAGCTGGGAGCGGGGAGACCTGGGTTTGAAGTGTTTGAGTTTTGTATACTTTTTCGTTTGTTTATTTCTACACCCTCCTTCCCATGACTGCCACCCCTCAGGACTTAAGTTCTCCATAATGGGCAGTACCTTCTCAATAATTTATACCTACATGATAGAATGAGAAAGTCTATTTGCATTTTCAACATTTTCTTAGGAAGAACTGAAATGCAATTCCCATTTTTATTTTTAATAAGCAAAAGCATAAATCTTAGACAACCTATGAAAAAGAAATACTTTTATATTATCCCTAATCGTCCCACTAAACGGAATGCCTATGATTAGCCTCATTAAGAGTTTTATACTGTGAAGATTTTATTAGAAGCAATATATGAAAATTACTTGGATTAATGTGTTAATCTTCCTCTTTAAAATGCTAATATCCATCTTATGCACATTAAAGCTCAGTATGCATTTTCTTTGATGCATGCAGTTTCTATCAATTAAATATAAAGAATGAGACTTAGCACCAACTTATTCAATGACTGCAAATTTTTTGTTTTTCTTTCTTAAAAGTTCATTCTATTTGTATTATTTGCATGTATTTATAATGGTGATATGGGATCCAGGGATGTGTATATATAAAAAGGAAATAGTTATATGGATAGATGTGAAATTTACATGTTGAAAACTTAGCATATGACATAGAAATAAATTATCAAAAGTATAGCTCAAATTCTGATATGCTTAGTTAGACCTGAAAGGAGTATCTTTTTATCATTTTTTAAATTTACATCAAGCCAGTACAGTGCTAGGGTGTATCTGGGTAACCAGATCCTCAAAAAGCAGCTCCGAAAGTTAATTTTCTAGCTTTTACCCAATCTCACTGAAGGATTTAATTGATATTTTTAATGGAGCTGTGAATCAATGCTGCAAAGGAATTGTCTCTAGAGGTCTGGGATATAATGCATTTCATTTTTTAATTTACTTTTTTATTTGTCATTTTCTTCAAAGGATTTTTATAGGCTGTGGGTTTTCACTGTTTGCAAACAGGCTATGTTCCTTCTTAAGCATATGTAAAGTATTCAGGGAGATAAGTAATTTATTAAAATCTACCTAATTTGCCGTGATATATTAAATCTCTGCTTCAGTGATCACAGACCATTTCATTTAGAGAATTAGGCATTCCCTCTTTGTGTGATTAAAGCTCTGGAAAATGAGTTCTTTGCTCCTATTTGTGAACATTCAAAGCCTGCTAATGGCAAGAAGATGGAATAGATTATGAGACAATTCATTACAGTTCCATAGAAAAAAAAAAGCAGCTATAATGCAAAAATGCAAGTATGAATATCTGCATATAGTTTGAACCATCTGTGCTCTAATGGCTTCAATAATGACTCTCATCTTTAGGAGGCTTTGAAATGACATCCGTACAATATTAATTTGTTGATGTACATTGTGGGACCAGTAGAGTATGATCTGACCACAGAAATCTATAAATTCTGTCTATACCACTGGGCCTCCCTGTCCTGGGGCCTGCCATCTCCAAGAAGAATCTTGCTCTCATCAAACTCTGCAAATCTTCATAACAACTCATTCCTCTGGAACCTTCTAGAGACCACAAACATCTGCAGACTAAACCTCTCCAATCCTAGTAAACAACCACATGTTTGTTGTCACTTCAGCTGGCTCTGAGCTCATGTTTTTGGCCCCTCTTTCTAGCTTTCTTTGGCTTTATGCAGTTACAGTGTCATTAAGGCCCATAATATTCCCTGCAGTAATTTAAAACAGCCAGATTATACCCTGGGATTAACTGAGTGGTTTTTGAGACATTTATTGTGGTATTCTCCCAGAAGGTTTGTATTATTGTTGTAAAATGTTACATCCCAAACTAAATAACCCTTCTGCAGGGAGAAGAACCAGATTTCACTGACTTCTTAGGATCTTTAAGTGTAAAGGAAAAGTTTTTCTTAGAAAACTTCTGGGATCCAGTCACCTGTATGGAATGCATAGCTCAGACAAGATTAGAGAAACAGCCATGTTTCTGTCACATGTTTACTGTAATATTAAAGATTTCTAGTTTTAAAATATTCAGTTTCAAACTATTGCAGATTTTCACAACACTCATTTTCATAGCTAACTGCTGTTGACACATTGTGAAATGACGAGGTAGTATTGAATACTGTCATGTGGATACTTCAGTTGGGTTTCATAATCTGTTCGAGGATTTTGTTTGTTTTATCTTGTGGTAACTAGAGTTCATTGAAAAGCTTACCACGTTTTGGGTTAAAGAGCAGTGGTTTTCTCTTGGTGAGCCAAACTGGATCCATTTAGAAGGGCTTGGCGTCAGGGGCCACCAGCAGTGGCCTTGCCACACAGATAGCAGCATAAGGTGTTCTAGTGTGAACTTACAACTCTTAGTGTAACTGGACCAGTGCACTCAGCACTTTTTTGGGCTGTAATGCTTTTAGTTTGGAAATATAAATAGAGATGTGATGTGGTATGTGGGAGAGTGTATTTTACATGTTTTTTTGCCTACTGTAGTAGAAATGTCAAATTCCCAGCCACTGTCATGAGAAGCGGTTGACAAAAATAAGTTTTATGGTTTCCAGTGTGGTTTATGTGAAGAACATTTCTCTTCACTCTCAGTTTCAACATGTTTTCTAAATTATCATGGTTTACTGCGATTTAACTTAAATTAGTTTTTTTTTTAAGAATAAATAGAGAATATGTTTAATCAAATAAAGAAAGGCCACATTGAAATTCTGCTGTTCCTGCCATTCATTCGTTACCACAAAGCACAAATAATTTCTATGTGTTACGAAGAAGTGTGGGCTGAGAAGTGGTCATGTGATTTGAGAGGTTTTGCATGCACTCATGTTCCCACAACAAAACATAAATTATTTTAGTAATCTGACATCAAGAGCTGTGAAAATGAAAACCAGTTCTTACACATGTTCTAACAAGAATCTGATTAACATTTTTGTGGATATGGAAAATATTTTTTTTTAGCCAAACTGGCACTATTGCCAAATGTAGAATGATTTCCTTATGCACTAGATAGAAAAATGTGAATCATGTCTGTGAACAAATATGAGAATAAAATGTCATCTTTGTGTAGGACAAAACAACCAGCGGAGAGTTTTGGGGATAAAAAATTATCGAGTGATTGGCAATATCAGGATGATAATTTATCCCCAACTATGAGAGTACATTTTAATAAGTCACTCATGCCTGAAGGCCTCTGACTACCTTAACAAAGAAACACTAAACCCGTGATTGATTAGAGATTGGGCAACATGCCTAATTAAATCCATGAATGGGAGCAAACACAGATTTACATCCCCTTTGTTCAGAACAAAAACAACCTCCAGGTCAACCAGAAAGCTAGAAAATATCAATGCAAGAGAAACAAGTGTTTGAAAAACTAAAAATATAGAATTAGAAAACATCTCCTCATCCTAATCTCTTTTATCTTACAAGATAGAATTTTCACTTCCATTTCAAAGTGCCACCAGTGGACTGCACCTTCCAGTCTGACCGTCTGGAAAATTGGGCCCATATTACTGGTATTGTTAATACCTTTTGTTCTTACTCTTTTATTTTCATATGACATTCACTAATATATCAAGCTATGTTTTTCCTTCAGGCTTTTGGAAGTGCAATCTGGTACTCTTAGACTTCGATCATGACCTCTTTTCTGAGTAGATGCCATTTGACTTTTCTGCTTTTTGCGTCTTCTCACTCTATTGAGATTCACCTTTTTCGTCCCTAGAACAGCATTACCTCTCTCTTCACTGTGCACCATTTGTTTTCTTTTAAATAAAATTTAACATCTTGATTTTTATATTCCTACTATCTAACTTGTTCAAATCTATATTCAGCTGAACATCTCATCCCATCTGTCTTTTCTCCTACTTATTTTTAGCTAGTCACAGCACATTTTTTTCCTTCCTCTTTGCTGGTTTTTTCCTTTCTCTTCACTGTTTCTTTTCTTGGTGAGACAGCCACTTCTTGAGATATCAGCATCTGTGACAGCTCCAGTGGCCTTCCCAAAACGTTCCTGTGTGTTAAGATTTGTCTTAATTTAACATGACAGGGGCACTCTTAGCCTTTATGACACTGAGGAAGCAGCAAGCTAATTTTTGTATCTTTGCTTCTTGTACCTTTTTACAGTGAAGTAACAGAGGCTGGAACTCAGAAAGCTCTCAGAAATCACTGGTAAGGAGCTGAAGCATAAGGAAGTTTTTTAAAAACTTAAGGAAATATGTCATTAAAATCCAGCTTGATTTGGTGCAAATGGTGTTTTGTCATAGTTACACATGACATTAATGATGATTAATGACAATGAAAATAAGAGAAATTTTTTTACTTATTTTTAAATTTTGTTCATCAGGTTGGTAGGGAAAAAAGAGAAATTTTAAAAGAAAATGTAAAGACTGTACATACAACCTAGAGATTGGGAAGACTTTTCTAATAAAGGGAGGAAATATAGCTATAAAGCAAAGACATATTGACTATGTAAACATTAAGACAGGGTAACCACTTTAACATCAGAAAAAGTAGAACTCAAGGTCAAAAAAAGGGACAAAGAAGGATATTTTATGCTGTTAGAGGGAAGAACAAGTTAAAGATATATGAATGTAAACTTATACACACCAAACAGTATAGCCTCAAAATACATAAAGCAACAACTGACAACTCTGGAAAAATACTGTGGCTACATCCACTTTAGTAATAGCTTTTAACTGTCAGTGGCAGATCAAAAAATGTAGGAAAAAGTCTAAATTTGCTTAACATGATTGCTAAAACGAATATACAATGCACATGGAACATTGAAAGAAAAAATCAACTATGTATTCAGCCACAAAGGAAGTCTCAATTTCCAAAGAATTGAAATCTTTCTTTCTCTTTTTATATATATATAGATCTCTCTCTCTCTTTTATATGTATATCTATAGATAGATAGATATCTATATATCTGTATCTATCTATAGATACCTATATATCATATATATATATATCTATACATAGAGAAAGATTTCAATTCTTTGGAAATATATATAGAGAGAGAGAGAAATATATATATATTTAAGCAAAATGCAACAAAATTAGAAATTAATAGCAAAAGGATAGCTAAAACAATCTGTATAATTCCATTTATATGAAGCTTAAGTTCAGGCAAAATTAATCTACAATAATAGAAATCAGAACACTGGTTACCACTGAAGAGTGTTTACACAGATATGTGTATACAAATGTAAAAATCAACCAAGCAGTAAACCTGATTTGTGCACTTTATGGTATATGAATTTTATATATATATGTGTGTGTGTGTGTGTGTGTGTATATATATATAATTGCACTTTAGATTCTGGGGTACATGTGCAGAACATGCAGGATTGTTGCATAGGTACCTACGTGGCAATGTGGTTTGCTGCCTCTATCCCCCCATCACCTATATTTGGAATGTCTCCCCATGTTATCCCTCCCCAACTTCCCACCACCCGCTGTCCCTCCTCTATTCGCCCCCAACAGACCCCAGTGTGTGATGCTGTCCTCCCTGTGTCCATGTGTTCTCATTGTTCAACACCTGCCTATGAGTGAGAACATGCGATGTTTGATTTTCTGTTCTGTCAGTTTGTTAAGAATGATGGTTTCCAGATTCATCCATGTCTCTACAAAGGACACAAACTCATCATTTTTTATGGCTGCATAGTATTCCATGGTGCATATGTGCCACATTTTCCTTGTCCAGTCTGTCATCAGTGGGCATTTGGATTCGTTCTAGTTCTTTGCTATTGTAAACAGTGCTGCAATGAACATTCGTGTGCATGTGTCTTTATAATAGAACAATTTATAATCCTTTGGATATATACCCAGTAATGGGATGGCTGGGTCAAATGGAATTTCTATTTCTAGGTCCTTGAGTAATCACCATACTGTTTTCCATAATGGTTGAACTAATTTACACTCCAAACAACAGTGTAAAAGTGTTCCTATTTCTCCACATCCTTCCCAGCATCTGTTGTCCCCAGATTTTTTTTTTTTTCTTTTTTTTTTTTTTTTTTTTTTGAGACGGAGTCTCGCTCTTGTTACCCAGGCTGGAGTGCAATGGCGCGATCTCGGCTCACCGCAACCTCCGCCTCCTGGGTTCAGGCAATTCTCCTGCCTCAGCCTCCTGAGTAGCTGGGATTATAGGCACGCGCCACCGTGCCCAGCTAATTTTTTTGTATTAATAGAGACGGGGTTTCACAATGTTGACCAGGATGGTCTCGATCTCTCGACCTCGTGATCCACCCGCCTCGGCCTCCCAAAGTGCTGGGATTACAGGCTTGAGCCACCGCGCCCAGCCTGTCCCCAGATTTTTTGATGATCACCATTCTAACTGGCATGAGATGATATCTCAATGTAGTTTTGATTTGCATTTCTCTAATGACCAGTGATAATGAGCATGTTTTTATATGTTTGTTGGCATCATTTATGTCTTCTTTTGAAAAGTGTCTGTTCATATCCTTCCCCCACTTTTGAATGGAGTTGTTTGTTTTTTCTTGTAAATCTGTTTTAGTTCTTTGTAGATTCTGGATATTAGCCCTTTGTCGGATGGGTAGATTGCAAAAAGTTTTTCCCATTCTGTTGGTTGCTGATTCACTCTAATGATTGTTTCTTTTGCTGTACAGAACCTCTGGAGTTTAATTAGGTCCCATTTGTCTATTTTGGCTTTTGTTGCCAATGCTTTTGGTGTTTTAGTCATGAAGTCCTTGCTTATGCCTATGTCCTGAATGGTTTTGCCTAGGTTTTCTTCTAGGGTTTTAATGGTGTTAGGTCTTATGTATAAGTCTTTAATCCATCTGGAGTTAATTTTAGTGTAAGGTGTCAGGAAGGGGTCCAGTTTCTGCTTTCTGCACACTGCTAGCCAGTTTTCCCAACACCATTTATTAAACATGGAATCCTTTCCCCATTGCTTGTTTTTGTCAGGTTTGTCAAAGATCAGATGGTTGTAGATGTGTAGCATTGTCTCTGAGGCCTCTGTTCTGTTCCATTGGTCTATATCTCTGTTTTGGCAACAGTACTATGCTGTTTTGATTACTGTAGCCTTGTAGTATAGTTTGAAGTCAGGTAGCATGATGCCTCCAGCTTTGTTCTTTTTGCTTAGAATTGTCTTGGCTATGCGGGCTCTCTTGGTTCCATATGAAGTTTAAGGTGGTTTTTTCCAGTTATGTGAAGAGGGTCATTGGTAGCTTGATGGGGATAGTGTTGAATCTATAAATTACTTTGGGCAGTATGACCATTTTCACAATATGATTCTTCCTAACCATGAGCATAGAATGTTTTTCCATCTGTTTGTGTCCTCTCTTATTTCCTTGAGCAGTAGTTTGTAGTTCTCCTTGAAGAGGTCCTTTAGATCCTTTGTTAGTTGTATTCCTAGGTATTGTATTCTCTTTGTAGCAATTGCGAATGGCAGTTCATTCTTGATTTGGCTCTCTTTAAGTCTGTTATTGGTATATAGGAATGCTTGTGATTTCTGCACATTAATTTTGTATCCTGAGACTTTGCTGAAGTTGCTTATCAGTTTCAGGAGATTTTGGGCTGAGACAGTGGGGTCTTCTAAATATACAATCATGTTGTCTGCAAATAGAGACAATTTGACTTCCTCCTTTCCTAATTGAATGCACTTTATTTCTTTTTCTTGCCTGATTGCTCTGGCTAGAACTTCCAGTACTATATTGAATAGGAGTGCTGAGAGAGGGTATCCTTGTCTGGTGCCAGATTTCAAAGGGAATGCTTCCAGTTTTTGCCCATTCAGTATGATATTGGCTGTGGGTTTATCATAAATAGCTTTTATTATTTTGAGATATCTTCCCTCTATACCAAGTTTATTTAGGGTTTTTAGTATAAAGGGCTGTTGAATTTTGTCAAAGGCCTTCTCTGCATCTATTGAGATAATCATGTGGTTTTTGCTTTGGTTCTATTTATGTGTTGGATTACATTTATAGACTTGGGTACGTTGAACCAGTCTTGCATCCCCAGGATGAAGCCTACTTGATCGTGATGGGTAAGCTTTTTGATGTGCTGTTGCATCTGTTTGCCAGTATTTTATTGAAGATTTTTGTGTCTATGTTCATCATGGATATTGGCCTGAAGTTTTCATTTTTGGTTGAGTCTCTGCCACGTTTTGGTATCAGGATAATGTTGGTCTCATAAAATGATTTGGGAAGGATTCCCTCTTTTTTAGATTGTTTGAAATAGTTTCAGAAGGAGTGGTATCAGCTCCTCTTTGTATGTCTGGTAGAATTCATCTGTCAACCCATCTGGACCTGGGCTTTTTTTTGTTGGAAAGCTATTAATTGCTGCCTCAACTTCAGCCCTTGTTATTGATCTATTCAGGGTTTCAACTTCTTCCTGGTTTAGGCTTGGGAGGGTGCAAGTGTCCAGGAATTTATCCATTTCTTCCAGGTTTACTGTTTTATGTGCATAGAGTTGTTCATAGTAATCTCTGATGGTAGTTGTATTTCTGTGGAATCAGTGGTGATATCCCCTTTATCATTTTTTATTGCATCTGTTTGATTCTTCTCTCTTTTCTTTTTTATTAATCTGGCTAGCAGTCTATTTTGTTGACCTTTTCAAAAAACCAGCTCCTGGATTTACTGATTTTTTGAAGGGTTTTTTGTGTCTCTGTCTCCTTCAGTTCTGCTCTGATCTTAGTTATTTCTTGTCTTCTGCTAGCTTTTTTTTATTTTGCTCCTCTGTCTCTTTCAATTTTGATGATAGGGTGTCAATTTTAGATCTTTCCTTGCTTCTCATGTGGGCATTTATTGCTATAAATTTTCCTCTAGACACTGCTTTAAATGTGTACCAGAGATTCTGGTACGTTGTATCTTCTTTCTCGTTGGTTTCGAAGAACATCTTTATTTCTGCCTTCATTTCATTGTTTATCCAGTCAACATTCAAGAGCCAGTTGTTCAGTTTCCATGAAGCTGTGTGGTTCTGAGTGAGTTTCTGAATCCTGAGTTCTAATTCGATTGCACTGTGGTCTGAGAGACTGTTATGATTTCCATTCTTTTGCATTTGCTGAGGAGTGATTTATTTCCAATTCTGTGGTCAATTTTAGAGTAGGTGTGATGTAGTGCTAAGAAGAATGTATATTCTGTGTCTTTGGGGTGGAGAGTTCTGTAGATGTCTATTAGATTTGCTTTGTCCAGATCTGAGTTCAAGTCCTGGATATCCTTGTTAATTTTCTGTCTCGTTGATCTGTCTAATATTGACAATGGTGTGTTAAAGTCGCCCACTATTACTGTGTGGGAGTCTAAGTCTCTTTGTAGGTCATTAAGAACTTGCTTTATGTATCTGGGTGCTCCTGTATTAGGTGCATATATATTTAGGATCGTTAGCTCTTTGTGTTGCATTGATCCTTTTACCATTATGTAATGCCCTTCTTTGTCTCTTTTGATCTTTGTTGGATTAAAGTCTATTTTTTTTTTTTTTTTGCTCTCCGTTTGCTTGGTAAATCTTCCTCCATCCCTTTAATTTGAGCCTATGTGTGTCCTTACATGTGAGATGGGTTTCCTGGATACGGCACACCGATGGGTTTTGACTTTTTATCCAATTTGCCAGTCTGTGTCTTTTGATTCGGGCATTTAGCCTATTTACATTTAGGGTTAATATTTTTATATGTGAATTTGACCCTGCCATTTTGATCCTAGCTGGTTGTGTTGCCCATTAACTGATGAAGTTTCTTCATTGTGTCTATATGTTCCTTACCATGTGGTACGCTTTTGGCGCCTGGTGGTAATGAAATCTCTCAGCAATTGCTTGTCCATAAAGGATTTTCTTTCTCCCTCGCTTATGAAGCTTAGTTTGGCTGGATATGAAATTCTAGGTTGAAAGTTCTTTTCTTTAAGGATGTTGAATATTGGCCCCCACTCTCTTCTGACTTGTAGGGTTTCTGACAAGAGATCTGCTGTGAGTATGATGGGCTTCCCTTTGTGGGTAACCTGACCTTTCTCTCTGGCTGTCCTTAGCATTTTTTCCTTCATTTCAACCCTGGTGAATCTGACAATTATGTGCCTTGGGGTTGCTCTTCTTGAGGAATATCTTTGTGGTGTTCTCTGTATTTCCTAGACTTGAATATTGACCTGCCTTGCTAGGTTGGGGAAGTTCTCCTGGAAAATATCCTGAAGAGTGTTTTCCACCTTGGATTCATTCTCTCCGTCACATTCAGGTACACTTAATCAAACGTAGATTAGGTCTATTCACATAATCCCATATTTCTTGGAGGTTTTGTTCATTTCTTTTAACTCTTTTTTTCTCTTATCTTGCCTTCTCGTTTTAGTTCATTGAGTTGATCTACAGTCTCTGATATGCTTTCTTCTGCTTGGTTGATTCTGCTATTGAAACTTGCGTATGCTTCGCGAAGTTCTTGTGTTGTGTTTTTCAGCCCCATCAGATCATTTATATTCTTCTCTAAGCTATTTATTCTTGTTACCATTTCATCAAAACTCTTTTCAAGGTTCTTAATTTCTTTGCATTGGGTTAGAACATGTTCTTTTAGCTCAGATAAAGTTTGTTATTACCCACCTTCGGAAACCTGTTTCTGTCAATTCATCAGATTCATTCTCCATCCAGCTTTGTTCCCTTGCTGGTGAGGAGTTGTGATCCCTTGGAAGAGGAGAGGTGTTCTGGTTTTGGGTGTTTTCATCCTTTCTGTGCTGGTTTCTTCCCATCTTTGTAGATTTACTTACCTGTGGTCTTTGTAGTTGGTGACTTTTGGATGGGGTCTCTGAGTGGACATCCTTTTTGTTGATGATGAAGTTATTTCTTTCTGTTTTTTAGTTTTCCTTCTAACAGCTCGCTCTGCTGTAGGACTGCTGGAGGTCCACTCTAGACCCTGCTTGCCTGGGGATTACCTGCAGTGGCTGCAGAACAGTAAGGGTTGCTGCCAGTCTCTTCTTCTGTTATCTTTTTCCCAGAAGGATACCTGCCAGATGTCAGCCTGAGCTCTCCTTTATGAGGTGTCTCTTTGGATATACATGGGTCAGGGAGCTGCTTGAGGAGACACTCTGTCCCTTATAGGAGCTCAAGTGCTGAGCTGTAAGCTCTGTTGTTTCATTCAGAGCTGCTGGGCAGATATGTTTAAGTCTGCTGCAGTGGAACTCATAACCACCTTTTTTCCCAGGTGCTCTGTCCTGGGAAGGTGGGGCTTTGTTTATAAGTTCCTGACATGCTGCTGCCTTTTTTCAGAGATGCCCTGCCCAGCTAGGAGGTAGCCTAGTCACAGCCTGCCAGCAGAGGCGTTGCTGAGCTGCCGTGGGCTCTGCCCAGCTGCTGTGTGAACTTCCTTGTGGTTTTGTTTATAGAGGTATAGTTAGAAATGCCTCAGTAATGGCAGTCTGCCTCAGTAATGGCAGACTGCCTCTGTAATGCCAGACTGCCTCGGTGATGGCGGACTGCCTCAGTGATGGTAGACTGCCTCAGTGATGGCAGACTACCTCGGTAGTGGTAGACTGCCTCGGTAGTAGCAGACACCCTTCTCCCCACAGAGCTGGACCTTCCTGGATCCAGCCACACTTGCTGTGAAACTCTCAGTTCAGAGCGTTTCAGATTGCTGGTCTTGTGGAGGTGGGACCCGCTGAGCCAGATCACCTGGCTCCTTTTCAGCCCCCTTTTTTTCAGTTGAATGGGTGGCTCTGTCTCCCGGGCATTCAGTTTAAACGGCCGCCCAGATTTGTGTGAGTTTTTCTGCAGAGACCCTCTGCGCCGGCTGAAACAGCCATGCTGGAAACTCATGGCGCTTTTCAGCCTGAGAACATCCTGGTCTGTGGGCAGTAATAACTTGTTTGGAAATACAATGCTCATTCACCCTCTGTATTGTTCTCACTGGGAACTGCACTCCAGAGCTGTTCCTATTCGGCCATCTTGGATCCGCTCCCAACTAAAGAGCTTTTGCAAGGCAAAAGTAGCAGTCAGCAGAATAAACAGACAACCCCCAGAGTGGGAGAAAATCTTTACAATCTATACATCTGACAAAAGACTAATATCCAGAATCTACAAGGAATGCAAATCAGCAAGAAAAAAAAAACGATCCCATCAAAAAGTGGGCTAAGGTCATGAATAGACAATTCTCAAAGATATACAAATGGCCAACAAACATATGAAAAAAATCTCAACATCACCAGTAATCAGGGAAATGCAAATCAAAACTGCAATGCAATGCCACCTTACTCCTACAAGAATGGCCATGATAAAAAAAATAATAGCTATTGCTGTGGATGTGGTGGAAAAAGGAACACTTTTACACTGCAAGTGGGGATGTAAACTAATACAACCACTGTGGAAAACAGTGTGGCAAATCTTTGAAAACTAAAAATAGAACTGCCATTTGATCCAGCAGTTGCACTACTGGATATATAACCAAAGAAAAAGAAGCCATTATAGGAAAAAGATACTTGCACACACACAATTTACAAGATAGCCGCACAATTCACAAGTGTGAAAATATGGAACCAGTCCAAATGCCCATCAATTAATGAATAAAGAAATTGTGGTATATATATATATATATACACACCGTGGAATACCACTCAGCCATACAGAGGAATGAAATAATGGCATTCACAGCAACCTGGATGGAATTAGAGACCATCATTTTAACTGAAGTAACTCAGGAATGGAAAACCAAACGTTGCTGTCACTCATAAGTGGGAGCTAAGCTATGAAGATCCAAAGATGTAAGAATGATACAGTGGACTCTGGGGACTTGGGAGAAAGGGTGTGTATTTGTTTTCACACTACTGTGAAGAAATACCTAAGACTGGGTAATTTATAAAGGAAAGAGTTTTAATTGACTCACAGTTCTGCATGGCTGGGGAGACCTCAGGAAACTTAAAATCATGGCAGAAGGTAAAGCAAACATGTTCTTCACATGGCAGCAGGAGAGAGAAGGGCAGAATGAAGTGGGAAAAGCCCCTTATAAAACCATCAGATTCCATGAGACTCACTCGCTGTCATGATAACAGCATGGAGGACCAGTTTACATGCTCTAATCACCTCCCATGATGTCCCTCCCTCAACACATGGGATTACAGTTTGGATTACAATTAAAGATGAGATTTGGGTAAGGACACAGAGCCAGACCATATCAGGGTGGGAGAGGGGTGATGGCTAAAAGACTACACATTGGGCACAGTGTACAGTGCTTCGGTGATAGCTGTGCCAAAAATCTCAGAAATCACCACTAAAGAACTTATTCAAGTAACCAAACACCACTTGTTCCCCCAAAAACCTGTTGAAAAAAAGTAAATAATAAAATGAATACACTCCACAGCTTCTGCATGGCAAAAGAAACAGTCATTAGAGTGAATCGGCAACCAACAGAATGGGAAAAAAATTTTTGCAGCTTACCCATCTGACAAAGGGCTGATATCCAGAATTTACAAAGAACTAAAACAGATTTACAAGAAAAAAACAAGCCCATTCAAAAGTGGGCAAAGGATATGAACAGATACTTTACAAAAGAAGACATACATGAGGCCAATAAATATATGAAAAAATGCTCACCATCACTGGTCATTAGAGAAATGCAAATCAAAACTACATTGAGATACCATCTCACGCCAGTTAGAATGGTGATCATTAAAAAATCTGGAGACAGATGCTGGAGAGGATGTGGAGAAATAGGAACACTTTTACACTGTTGGTGGGAGTGTAAGCAGGTTAAACCATTGTGGAAGACAGTATTGCGATTCCTCAGGGACCTAGAAATAGAAATTCCATTTGACCCAACAATCCCATTACTGGGTGTATATCCAAAGGATCATAAATCATTCTATTATAAGGACACATGCACATGAATGTTCATTGCAGCACAGTTTACAATAGCAAAGACCTGGAACCAACCCAAATGCCCATCAATGATAGACTGGACAGGAAAAATGTGGCACATATACACCATGGAATATTATGCAGCCATCAAAAACGATGAGTTCGTGTCCTTTGTAGGGACATGGATGAACCTGGAAACCATCATTCTCAGCAAACTGACACAAGAATACAAAATCAAACACTGCATGATCTCAGTCATAGGCAGGTGTTGAACAATGAGAACACATGGACACAAGGAGGGGAGCACTACACACTGGGGTCTGTAGGGGGGAAATAGGGGAGGGACAGCAGGGGGTGGGGAGTTGGGGAGAGATAGCATGGGGAGAAATGCCAGATATAGGTGAAGCGGAGGAAGGCAGCAAATCACACTGCCACATATGCACCTATGCAACAATCTTGCATGTTCTTCACATGTACCCCAAAACCTAAAATGCAATTAAAAAAATAAAAATAAAAATAATGAATACAATTTTTTATTAAAGGAAATTGCCCTTTACTAACAACAGCAGAGGACAGTGTTGAGTTAAGAAACTTGTAAGCCACCCAAACACCTCCATCACCCATGTGATATTTGACTTGGTCCAGAAAAATCCAAAATAAATGTTTTAATAAAAAAGAGAATCCTACATCTATATTCTGTAAGAAAACAAAATGAAGATCAAAACTTTTCAGCAGTTGTCGGTTATACTTCAATAAAGCTGTGTAAGAAAATTGGCTAGGTGCAGTGCCTCATACCTGTAATCTCAACATTTTGAGAGGCTGAACCGGGTGGATCACCTGAGATCAGGAGTTTGAGACTAACCTGGTCAACATAGTAAAACCCTGCCTCTAATAAAAATACAAAAATTAGCCAGGCATGATGGCACATGCCTATAGTCTTAGCTACTCAGGAGGCTGAGACAGGAGAATCACTTGAACCCCGGAGATGGAGGTTACCGTGAGCCAAGATCACACCACTGCACTCCAGCCTGGGCGACAGACTGAGACTTTATCTTAAAAATAGAAAATAGAAAAAAAATGACCCCCATAATGCCACCAACAAGATTTAGCCATTAACGTCTGGCATGCTTGCTTCCTGTCTTTTTCTTATGTATGCATAACATTTTTGAAAATAACGCAAGTAGCTAGGCACATGCACTTGTATTCCCAGCTACTGGGAGGTTGAAGCAGGAAGATCACTGGAGCCCAGAAGTTCAAGGCTGTAGTGCACTATGAATACACCTGTTACTAGCCATTGTACTGAACCCTGGGCAACATAGTGAGACTCTGCCTCTAATAAAAACTTTTTTTTAATAAAAGAAAATAGCAAGTAACACATGACCATATTTTCACTAAAAATCAGAATAATACAGATGGTTAAAATCCCCTTGAATAATGCCACCCTTATTCGAGATCTGCTCCCCACCAAGAGTTTACCATTCTGTATATATACATGTACTCACAGAATGTGCATAGAATTGTTCTGCTTTTTATTTACATGTCAGGCTGCAGACATTACTTATACAACTTGCTTTTTTCATTCCTTTTTTTGAGACAGAGTCTCACTGTGTTGCCGAGGCTGGAGTATGAGTGCAGTGGCACAATCTCGGCTCACTGCAATCTCCGCCACCTGGGTTCAAGTGATTCTCATACCTCAGCTTCCCAAGTAACTGGGACTAGAAGCATGCACCACCATGCCCAGCTAATTTTTGTATTTTTAGTAGAGACAGGGTTTCTCCATCTTGCCCAGGCTGGTCTCGAAATTCTGACCTCAGGTGATTCGCCTGCCTCTGGCTCCCAAAGTATTACAGGCATGAGCCACCACACTCTGCTTTCTTCACTCAATTTTTTAAACAATGTTTTTGAAATGTACCATTATTTCCAATGTCTCACAATTTCTACAATAAATTACTCCAGGTTTCTTTTTAAAAAGAAAGAAAAACCTTTTCAGCAGTTTGGAGCTTTCTCTCAGCAATGGTAAATGTGATGGTTTGGATAGTTTGAACCAGCTTTCCTGTTGAAAGCAACTAGAAAAACCAGAATACACATTATATATAGAAGGGTTTGAATGCCCACCAGCTATTTAAGTCAGTAATAAATTGCAGGAATAAGATCTTGGAACAGAGAAAGCCTGGGGGGTGAACAAGACACTTAGGGTGATTTTCCCATAGAGGCTCTGCCAATCTGAAACCCAGAGTGAGAGAAGCTAAATGGAGCTTTCAACAGACTCATGGGACTTTGAGGGACAAGATTGGAATTTAAGGCACACCAAAGACAGAGACCCCAGTAAATCCCTTAGGCTTTAAGTTGTGACTTTGAAAGACTAAACCATGAGAATAATAGTGAATAGGAAATAGACTAGCACTCACTGACACTGAAGCCCTGTTCTGAACCTTCTCAATCTCTGAATGGATTAAGGTGATCTGAGATTGCTAGAAACACTAGCCTAGCCATCTGTCAGAAGCAAAGGCAAATCTCTAGAAGAAGATATCCAGGCCTTCAAGTTATCACTACACCTTTTTAATGTATGATGTTTGGTACACATTTTAAAATAACTAGGCACATAGGGAGACAAGATCACATGAATGAAAACTAAGATAACAGACAAGTGAAACATCCATAAGTAATTCAGATAGTGGTCATCATCTTTGAACTTCAAAATAATGTTTGATATGTTTATGGAGTTCAAAGACAATCTTTAGAAATTTGACATCAAATTGGACATTATTTTTTCAAAGATCCAAGTGGAAAAAAGATTTTTTTTTTTTTTTGAGATAGAATCTTGCTCTGTCGCCCAGGCTGGAGTGCAGTGGCACAACCTCATGATCTGCCCACCTCGGCCTCCCAAAGTGCTGGGATTATAGGCATAAGCCACCACGCCCAGCAATTTTTGTATTTTTTAGTAGAGATAGGGTTTCACCATGTAGGCCAGGCTGGCCTCGAAATCCTGACCTCAGGTGATCCACCCACCTTGGCCTCCCAAAGTGCTGGGACTACAGGCATGAGCCACCATGCCCAGCCCAAGTTGACTTCTTAACTGCAGCAAAGGAAGCCATTAGAAACACCTCTTGGACCCTGCCTCACATCCCCCTTCCCCATCTTTATCCAAATACAATGGAAAAAACACCCCAGGGATCCTCTTCACCCATGAGACCAGGAGCCAGTGGGTAAGTACTCTTCCTTTCTATCCCTCTAATGGACAATTGAGGTGCATTCCATACAGCGCTTCGGAGAGTCTAGCAGGATCAAGCCACAATCACTCACAGAGATGATCAACTTGGTAATACAAGTTCCTGTTGGCTTTTCCATCTATTCTGTTTTATTCTTCCCAGTCCTTCACTCTTTCTAGAATCAGTTCCCAAATAAGCCACCTGCATGCAAGCCCTTATTTCAGGCCCTGCTTTCAGGAAGCCCAGGCTAAGAGAGTAGATAATCAGGATAGCCCTAGAAAGTAGACATCAAAATGGAACTCTGAAACTGGGTCACTCACTAATCAGATGACAAAAAAAAAAAGAATGACATTATTTATGGTAAGTGGTGTTGAGAACAAATGGTAAGATATAATAAATTCAGGGGGAAAGTGAAGCTTTGGGTTATCAGCTATTTACTTTTCTGAATTTATTGTACTTTAAATTTTTTTAAGTTTAAAAAATCTTGGCAGGTTGTGGTGGCTCATGCCTATAATCCCAGCACTTTTGGAGACTAAGGCAGGAGGATTGTTTGAGGCCAGGAATTCAAGACCAGCCTAGACATCATAATGAGACCCCATTTCTATAAAAATAAAAATAAAATTATCCAGGCGTGACAGCATGTGCCTGTAGTCCACGCTACTCAGGAGGCTGATGTGGGTCACTTGAGCCCAGGAGTTCGAGTCTACAGTGAGCTATGATCATGCCACTGGAATCCAACCTGGGTGACAGAACAAGACCCTGTCTCTAAAAATAAAAATAAACTTTTCAGTAGATAAGAAACTCCAGAAGAAATAAAACCAACCCTTATGGGAAAGAAAATGTAACACAATATTCAAACATAAATTAAATAAAACAGTTGCACATGGGGAAAAACACATCAGGGATTTTTAAACTCAAAATAGAAATCAACAAACTGGAACTTATAACATGGGAAACTGATTTTAGGAAAGAAGTTGAAGAAAAAGAAATAAATAACCTTGGCTGGGGGTGGTGGCTCACACCTGTAATCCAGGCATTTTGGGAGGCAGGTGGATCACCTGAGGTCCGGAATTCAAGACAAGCCTGACCAACATGGTAAAACCCCGTCATTACTAAAAATACAAAAATTCAGCTGGATGTAGTGGTGGGTGCCTGTCCTCCCAGCTACTTGAGAGGCTGAGGCAGGAGAATCACTTGAACCCAAGAGGAGTAGGTTGCAATGAACTGAGATTGCAATATTGAACTCCAGCCTGGGCAACAGAGTGAGAATCTGCCTCAAAAATAAATAAATAAATAAATATTTGAAATTATTAAAGTATAAGATACTTAAGAGAAAGTAAGTATGATCAAAAGTAGACTAAGGAAGAAGTAGATAGAAATGGAAAAAAGCTGAGAAAATGAAATTAAAGAGGTAGAAAAATCAGTAAGAAAATGATAGATACTGTAGTCAAACATAATATAATTGGAGAAGCTTAAGAGGAAAAAAAAAATGAAATAGAACTAATATATAAAAGTATAATTCAAAAAAGTTTTCCTGAGATAAAAGAAAACCTGAACCTATATATTTAAAAGGCCCATCATGTAGGAAAATTGCTTCAAAGCAGTCAACTCTGAAACAACCTATTAAAACTACTACTAGACATTATATTTAAGGAAAAATAATTCTCTGCTACTCCAGACAAAAGATCAAGACATTTGTAAAGAAAATGAAATCAGGTGAGCATCAGATTCCTCAAGAGTAACTTACAAAGCGAGACAGTAGTGAAACAATCTTGTCAAAAAAAAAAAACAATGTGAAGCAAGCGTTTTTTATCTAACTTAACTATCCTTCAAATATTAAGAGTATAGAAAAAAAAATTTGTTATGAAATTCAGTTAACATAAAATTGTTTTAAAACAGTGTTTAAAATCAATTTGGTTGTATCAACTGCATTCACAGTGTTGTGCAACCATCACGCGTATCTAGCTCCAAAACATTTTCATCACTTCAAAATGAAACTCCATAAACATTTAGCATGTACTGCCTCACCTCTCCCTTCAGCCCTTGATAATTACCAACCAATTACCATGCCTGGGACTACAGGCATGAGCCACCACACCCAGCCAAGGTTGGATCACTTGAGGCTAGATGTTTCACTGTATTTATCTATTCTAGGTATTTCATACACATGGAATCATACAACATATGACCTCTGGTTTCTTTCACTTAGCATAGCGTTTTCAAAGTTCATCCATATCGTAGCATGTAAACAGCACTTCATTCCTCTTTATGGCTGAATAATATTCCATTGTATGGATATACCACAATTTGTTTATTCACACATTAATGAACATCTGGGTTGTTTCTGCCTTTAGGCTATTGTGAATAGTGCTGCTATGAAAATTTGAGTACAATGATTTGGTTAAGTGCCTGTTTTCAGTTCTTTGGGGTATATATCTAGAAATGGAATTGCTGGGTCATGTGACAATTCTATATTTAACTTTTTGAGGAACCACCAAACTGTTTTCCATAGGAATTAAACCATTTTACATTCCCACTTGCAACGTATGAGAGTTCCAATTTCAGCACATCCTTGCAATACTTACTTTCTGTTTTTTAAAAAATAGTCATTCTTGTGAGTGTGAAGTAGTATCTCCTATGATTTTGACTTGTATTTCTCTAATGACTAATGATGTTGAGTATCTTATGTGCTTAGCCATAAAAAAAAATTCTTTTTAAAAATTTGAAACATGAAAACATTTAGTGTATATTTTTCTAATAAGTCCTTCCTGAAAAATGTGCTAGAGTATGAGCTTCATCCAACTAAAAGATGAATGAGGAGACTGTTGAAAGGACTGCTCTGGTAGTGAACATTGACTATATTTATGGATTTTAAGCAAATCAAAGATGGGGGTAAGGGTGAAAGAAAAGATTGTAGTTATGTACTCTGACAAAGTAGAAACAACACAAATTTTTTAAATGAAAGGAAAAAGAAAAAAAGAAATGGGAAATTGAATATATCCACTGATTTCACATAAACCATAGTTGAGAGTCAAATGTCTCATTTAAAGCAGACAAACCATGTAGTAGAAGCCTAAGTAAAGAAAATGTGACCATTATATAAATGTTAGTGGAATGAAAATTACTAAGACAAAAACACAAATCATTCTAGTCACCAAAAATGTTTTCAATTGTTTTCAATTGAAAGAAGAGAAGAAAAAAACCCAGACTACAGAGTGAAAAACACATAGTAAATATAACATGCATAATAAATATAACATAGAACAATAGAACATATCTAAGACCAGGCATTTAATTTGTAGCAATAAATGTAAATGGTCTTAACTAACTTATGAGAAGAAAAAAGATTTTTCAGATTGGCTTAAAATCGACATAATAGATCTAATGATTATAAAAGAAAAGACACACACAAATTAAAACATGATACTGCAGACCGGGCACAGTGGCTCATGCCTGTAATCCCAGCACTTTAGGAGGCCAAGGTGGGTGGATCACTTGAGACTAGTAGTTTGAGAACAGCCTGGCCAACATGGTGAAACCCTATCTCTACTAAAAAATACAAAAATTGGCTGGGTGTGGTGGCTTGTGCCTGTAATCCCAACTACTTGGGAGGCTGAGGCACGAGAATCACTTGAGCCCAGGAGGTACAGTTTGCAGTGAGACGAGATCATGCCACTGCACTCCAGCCTGGGTGACAGAATGGGACTCTGTAACAAAATAAAAACCCTGATGATGGGAGAGTAACCATTGAATCAGAGGGCATTCTAAAATATTATATGTCTAAGTTATACAGTTCTGTACAGTTTACCAAAATTGAACCTAAAATAGATAGAAAATCTAAAAGATCAATTTCCATGGAAGATAGAAAGATATTAATGAGCTAATCCCAAAAAAGCACCAGGCCCAGATGGTTTTTTAGGGGACTTCTAACAGGCTTTTAAACAACAGAAAAAATTTTTTAAGAGACAGGTATCCCACTATGTTGTCTAGGCTAGATTCTATCATCTTTATTTGAAAACCTAATAAACACTACACACAAATACACACAAGAAATCTATAGACCAATCTCATTTGTGAATATTGAAGCAGAAATCCTAAGTAAAACATTAACAAATAGAATTGAACACCTCATTAAAAATAGAATACACCATGACTAAGAGGTGTTTATTTTAGGAATGCAAACAGCATGGCCCAGAAGGTCTAGAAACAGACCCAAATGCATACAGGAAATTGGAAAAGTGGCATATCAAATTAGTGGGGAGAGGTAGACTACCCAGTAATGGTATTGGAACCATTAAAAAGACACCTAGAAAAAAACAAAGATCTCTACCCCATAACTTAAAGCAAAATAAATTTTATAAAGTTTTGCACAGAAAAAAATGAAACCATAAAAGCCCTAGAAATAAACATAATTCTTTACAATCTCAAGCAAGGATGGCTTAAATATAAGACAAAATTCAGAAACAATAAAGGAAAATAGTATTAAATTTGACTAGGCAAAAACAAAAGTTTCTTTATGGCAAAAAAAAATTATAAAGTCAAAAGACAAACTTGATAAAATATTTGCTAAAATTGGAACAAAAGGGAATTTTCTTAATATGTAATGAGCTCCTAAAGAAAACAATAAGAAAAAGAACAACCCACAGAAAAATGGGTAAAAGATATGAAAAAAATTTCAGAAAAGAGAATACAAATGACTTCATGAAGTGAATGTGACATTAATACTATTGAGTGTGATGATATTGACTGAATATATGAAAGATATAAAAGATGCTTAACATGCTCCTAATAAGAAAAATACAAATTAAATCCACAATGTTACAGAATTTATCAGCTACCTGATTGACAGGATCAAAAACTGTATGACACATGGTATTAGCACAGCTGCCGTCAAACAGGAACACTCATACATTGCTGGTGGGAGGGTAATTTCCTACAAACACTGTGGAGATTAATTTGGCAATTCTATTAAAATAAGAAATACAATTATATATATAGAGAGAGAGTTTGTTTTTTTGAGACAGTGTCTCACCCTGTTGTCCAGGCTGGGGTGCAGTAGCACGCCCTCAGCTCACTGAATTGCCCTGGGTTCAAGCAATTCCCCTGCCTCAGCCCCCTGAGTAGCTGGGATTGCAGGCATGCACCACCATGCCCAGCTAATTTTTGCATTTTTAGTAGAGAAGAGGTTTCACCATGTTGGCCAGGCTGGTCTCAAACTCCTGACCTCAAGTGACCTGCCCACCTCAGCCTCCCAAAGTGCTAGGATTATTGACATGATCCACCACACCTGATCTAGAAATATAATTATCTTTTAATCCAACAATTCTACCTCCAGGAGTTTGTCCTGAAAGTATACTTGGAAAGGTAGGAAATTATGTATGGACAAGGTTATTATTTCAGCACTGTTTGAAAAGGCAAACGTTGGAAACACCCCAATATCCAATAGGAACCTCATCAAATAAATTATGTAATAGTCATGAAATTTAATACGATGCAGCTGTTAAAAGAAGGTATCCACCTTAAATGTGCTGATATGGAATAATATTTAAGGTACATTTTTGTCTGCTTGTTTTTTGGCTTTAAACAACAGAAATTTAATCTCTCACAGTTCTGGAGGCTAGAAGTACAAAATCAAGGTGTCAAAGAACCATTCCCTCTGAAGGCCGAGGGAGCATCTGTTCCAGGCCTCTCTTCCAGCTCTGATGACTGCTGGTAAGTCCTTTGCAGTCCTTGATTTAGAGCCATCACTCCAGTCCACCTCCATCTTCACAGGTCATTCTCTTCTCTGTCTGTGTGTGTCTCCAAGATACATTTTTAAGTGAAAAAGGTAAGGGAAAAAATAGTGCATGGCATATGTAAGAAAGTATGTAAAAACACCTATAAGTGTGTGTGTGAATATAAATAAAATATCTTCGGAAGCATACCAAGAAGTAGGTAAGTGATCGCCTCTGGAAAAGGGTAGGTAGGGGAAGAGGTAGAAGAAAACTTACTTTTTACTCTTATTTCCATTTAAATCTTTTTTACAGCTTTATTGAGATATATTTCACATACCATAAAATCCACCCATTTAAAATGTACAGTTCAGTGGTTTTTAATGTATTCACAGACTTTTGCAACCATCACCAAAATCTAATTTTAGAACATTTTCAACAATCCAAAAAGAAACCACAAACACATCAGCAGTCAGTCTCCATTCCCAGCTCCCAGCCTCCAGCCCCAGGTAGCCACGAATCTTTCTGTCTGTATGGATTTGCGTATTCTGGACATTTCACATAAATAGAATTATACAGTATGTGGTTTTTGTGACTGAATTCTTTTACTTCGTGTATTAGTTGGGGTTCTCTAGAGGGACAAAACTAACAGGACAGATGTATATATGAAAGGGAGTTTACTAAGGAGTATTGACTTGCATGATCACAAGGTGAAGTCCCACAATAGGCTGTCTGCAGGCTCAGGAGGAAGGAAGCCAGTAAGAGTCCCAAAGCCTCAAAAGCGGGGAAGCTGACAGTGCAGCCGTCAGTCTGTGGTGGAAGGCCTGAGAGACCCTGGAAAACCACCGGTGAATGTCCAAGGGTCCAAAAGCTGAAGAACTTGGAGCCTGATGTTCCAGGGCAGGAAGCATCCAGCATGGGAGAAAGATGGAGGCCAGAAGACTCAGCCAGTCTAGTCCTTCCACGTTCCTCTCCCTGCTTTTCTCCTAGCTGTGCTGGCAGCTGATTAGATGGTGCCCACCCAGACTGAGGGTGGGTCTGCCTCTCCCAGTCCACTGGCTCAAATGTTAATCTCCTTTGGCAGTACCCTCACAGACATCCAGAAACAATGTTTTGCATCCTTCAGTCCAGTCGACACTCAATATTAACCATCACCCTTTAGCATAATGTTTTCGTGTTCATTTATACTGTAGCATGCATCAGTATTTCATTCTTTTTTATTGTTTAATAATATTGCATTATATGAATACACCACAATGTTTATCCATTCATCAGTAGATGGATATTTTAAGTTTTTCTACTTTTTGGCCATTATTAATGAAACTGATAAACATTTTGTACAGATTTTTGTGTATAAGTAATGCGTTTTCATTACTCTTGGGTATATACCTACAAGTGAAATTTCTGGATCATGTGGTAACTCTTAAGTTTTTAAGGAGCTGCTAAACAGTTTTCCAAAGTGGCTGCATCACTTTCTATTAATACGTTTTGAATTTTAAACCATGTTCTAGTGTTATCTATTCAAGACAATCAATGAAGCATTGTTTAAATAATAAATTAGAGCTATACTCATTGACTGGGAGAGATTCCATTATGTATTATAATCTGAAGCAAGATACTATACAGACAAATATATATAAATATAATGAGTAATATGACTGCATTTTTGTAAACTAAACACCAAAAAACTTCTGTGTGTGTACTCATTTGCATTTTGTATCAGTTATAAGTGGTTTTGGCTCCAAGATAATAGTAAAACCACACTAACAGTGGTATGAACAAATAGGGTTTTCTTCCTGATTGGTAGCCTAAAGATTTCTGTTTTTGTTACTGGTTCAGCAGCTCAGTAGGACCCTGAAAGACTCAGATTCTTTTTGTATTTTTGACTCCACCATCTTTAATGTATTGGTTTGTCATTTCACAGTCCCACACTGCCTGCAGCACCAACTAGGCATCATCTATGCATTCTAGGCAGGAAGAAGAGCAAAGGGCAAGAAACCCTGCTAAGTGAGTCAGCCAAAATGTCCATTCAGCTAACTTCCACTGACATCTCCTTGTTTGCCAGGTTCTGGGACCTGGGGTGCAGAGGAGGTTTAACTCACTCCCTGGTGGGCTCCAGGCTCTTGGTCTCTCCCTCACCCAAGAATGGGAGAGGGGACCACGCTGGGCACTGGGTGCTCGCAAGTAAATATCGGACCCCAGCCGGGCGCGGTGGCTCACGCCTGTAATCCCAGCACTTTGGGAGGCTGAGGCGGGTGGATCACGAGGTCAAGAGATCGAGACCATCCTGGTCAACAAGGTGAAACCCTGTCTCTACTAAAAATACAAAAAATTAGCTGGACATGGTGGCGCGTGCCTGTAATCCCCGCTACTCAGGAGGCTGAGGCAGGAGAATTGCCTGAACCCAGGAGGCGGAGGTTGCAGTGAGCCAAGATCGCGCCATTGCACTCCGGCCTGGGTAAAAAGAGCGAAACTCTGTCTCAAAAAAAAAAAAAAAAAAAATCGGACCCCAAAGAGTTTTTGCAGAAAGTGATTTATTCAGGTAGAGAAAGAGAAAAAGGAGAGAGAAAAAGATGAGAGAGAGAAAGCTTCCATGAAGATTATGGAAGGAGACCCAAATACGGAATCCAGCCAGATATGAGGGACAGGGACTTTTAACCTCGGAGTAATTCCCTCCTCCTCCAAGCCCCCTCACCTATGAAGGGAGTTCCTTTAAACTTCTGCTGGAGTGATTGATCTTTGATTCTTCCATTTAAACAAAGACCTTTAATCCCCGGATGGGGCAGGGCATGGTGCTAGGAAGATTCTTGCCCTTGAAACTACACCCTCTTGTGGACCCAGGAAGAGAATACATTACCTCAACTTGGCTACCACTAGCTGGAAAATAGGTCAGGACATATGAGGTACAAATTATCATTATTGACTTGAACCAGTCATGACCCATTGACAGGGCTAAGCACATTGCATAGGATTCTACTAGCAAAGAAGAATGGAAGACTGCCTGACACCATGTACATATAAATGAAAGATGGTTGTATGAGCATGGAGAAATGTATGGAAGGATGGATACAGGAGTGCTAACAATGGTTTGGAAGGGTGGAGGGAACAGACAAAGGCATGTAAGGGTGAGGAAGTTAAAAAGTGATGCATTAATTAAAACATCAACTGAGGACTCAGCAATTAAAGGCTGAAACCAGGACACATTCTAGCATATGTTGAATAGACCGAGGCCAATGTGAGAAACACTAAAGGAAGATGCACAACCAATCTCCTGGTAACATAGGCCTAGAGTTTTATCAATCTCTTTGTTTTTACTTTTTTTTTTTGAGACAGAGTCTCAGTCTGTCACCCAGGCTGGAGTGCAGTGCCATAATCTCAACTCACTGCAACCTCCGCCTCCCAGATTCATGTGATTGTCCAGCCTCAGCCTCCTGATTAACTGGGATGACAGGTGCCTGCCACCATGCCTGGCTAATTTTTGCATTTTTAATAGAAACAGGGTTTCGTCATGTTGGCCGGGCTTGTCTTGAACTCCTGACCTCAGGTGATCTGCCATCCTCGGCCTCCCAGAGTACTGGAGTTACAGGCATGAGCCACCATGCTCAGCCTTTTTCATGTTTTAGCTAACCAAACAAACAGCAGTGATATCAGTTTCTTAAGCGTGAGGAATTGGGCTGGGCAAGGTGACTCACGCCTGTAATCCCAGCACTTTGGGAGGCCGAGGTGGGCAGATCGTGAGGTCAGGAGTTCGAGACCAGCCTGGCAAACATGGTGAAACCCCATCTCTACTGAAAATACAAAAGTTAGCCGGGCATGGTGGTGCATGCCTGTAATCCCAGCTACTCAGGAGGCTGAGGCAGAAGAATTGCTTGAACCCCAGAGGCAGAGGTTGCAGTGAGCCAACATCATGCCACTGCGCACTCCAGCCTCGGGGACGGAGCAAAACTTTGTCTCAAAAAAATGAAACAAAACAAAAAGAATGAGGAATTGGAGAGTTGGACATTGATGTCAGAGACCCTCTGAATATTCGTGGGCTTATATTGGATAATATATAATAATATACTGATAAAAATTATGATATACAGTAAATGGAACAGATTACTCAATTTAAAAAAAATTAATAGGAACTTTAAAATGTACAATTTGAAGCTTTGAAACCATTTTATAGGGATAGGGAGGGGTATATACTGGGAATATGTATAGAAAGAATAGCCCTAAAAGCAGGGAGCCACAAACAGCAAAATAAAACTTGATATTGAGGTTTTAACAGCGAGTGTGGTCTGGATACTGGGAGTCACATGGTCCTAAAGATCTGCCAAAGTCTATCGCTCTGCTTCCCACTCTGATCATTGTGTTTCCTCCAAAACCTGGAAAAGAATGAGGGCAGAGAATCTAAATCAGGTTTGGATAATAGTGATGGAAGCAGCAGCCCATCTAGAGTGGCTGCTGCCAAGATGCTGGCTGCACTAGGGCAGCGTGGCCCAGGCCTCCTGCTCCACAGAGCAGAGCAGGCAGGAGCCCCGCCCTCCCTGGTTGCTGCTGCACCTGCCTAAGCCCACCTGTGGACCAAGGTATCTTGGTGCTCTTGGGGGCCCCAGAAGGCCCCCCTACCTCCATGGGCTCAGAAGTGCCTGCTGCCTCTGCCTGGCCTCTCCCTGCTTGCAGAGCCCACCATGATCATGGAGAAAGGTTGGGGCTAAGTCCGGGTATTGTTGTGACCTGGTCAGGTGGATGCACACTTGGGGCAGTACTGATATTGCTAGCCCCCTGCCACCTCAGCCCCCTCTGGACTTTGGGTGCCAACAAGCATGAAAGGGAAGCTGGGGATTGGGAGTGCTGAAGGCAGCTCAGCACTGGCCTGCAGTTGCCTCTTGGTCCAAGCAGCCTAGGCACCATGGACTGCAGCAGGAGCCAGACAGCCTCCTAGACAGAAGGGAGTGGGTCCCTAGTGAAGCTCCACCTTCAAGGGGAAGGCCTGAAGCCTGGGGGCCGGGCTGCCATTCATTCCTGCAGACCAAAGAGGGAACTATGTTGCTTTTTCCTGGGCCAACCCATGGCAGCACACACCTCCCTTCTCTGAAGACCACAATAATTCTGGACTCAGCCAGAGCAGAGCAGACATTGGGATGACCAGCTACAGAGAGGAGCTACCCTCTCCAGGGCCTCCTCTCTGCTGAGAGCAGCAGACGTCAGGATGACCAGCTACAGGCAGGAGGTAGCTACAGGCAGGAGGTAGCTACAGAGTGTACCCTCTCTGCTGAAAGCTGAACACTCATCGAGATGACCTGCCTGAAGAGAGGAACCACCCACTCGAGGGCCTCCTCTCTGCTGGAGCTGAACACTCGACAGGACGACCTGCCTACAGAGAGGAGCCACCCACTGCAGGTCTCCTCTGAGCTGTTCTAACCTCAATAAATCTCTTCATCTTGCTCACCCTCCATTTGTCTGTGTACCTCATTCTTCCTGGATGCAGGACAAGAACTCAGGCAAAGGTTCTACCAGCCACAGAGGTTTCCAGCCAGAAAAGCAACACCCCAAAGATCCTATAACAATAGAACTAAAGCAGATGGGGGAATATTAAATGCCGCTAGGTCCTACTTCATCCTCTCTGCCGCATCTCAGATTCCTGCTGTGGCTTTGGTGGCCAGTTCTGCAAAAGCGTCCATTTACTTCACTCTAACAACATCTTGCCTTAGGTGCATACTGTGTTCTTTGCTTTCTACCCTGGGACTTCTCTGAAACTATGCACAACTGTAGGAGTTTGCTTACCTATACACATGCCATAGCAAGTTATTATGTGATGGAAATGGAACATTCAGGATCAGGTCCAACAGCCCAATCCAGAGAGAAATCCAGAGAGCACTGGTAAGATCCAGAAACAGATGGCTCACACTGCCATGCCACCTGCCTATGTTGTACTGATGCCATTTTCCCAACTCACACCTGTGGTCTCATGGAACAGGAAACGTATTACCCACAACCAAATACCAGAGGACAGAAACCTCAGGCTTGGTTTGTGGATCCATAGACTTGATTTGTTGGTGTAAGCTGAAAATGGATTGCACCACACAAGAGCATCACTCAAGGATGGCTCCAAAGGACAGTGATAGGAGGGAGTAGAGACCAGTGGGCAGATCTGTGACCAGCACCCTTGATCATTCACTTTGATGGAGGAAGAAGTGGCCTGGGGTATACAGACTCCTAGAGAGTGACAGATTGCTGGCTGATTGGTCAAGGACCTGGAAGAGGCAGAATAGGAAACAGGCATACTGGAAAAAGGTCTGGAGAAGAAACACAGGAAGGGGCACAAAGAACACCTATCTTTGTGTCTGGTGTCAATGCCCACCAGAAGGATCTACCACAAAGTAGGCCCTCAGCAACCCAGTAGATGGGATGACTGGGATTACTGGTCTAACTCGTCTCTTTCCTTGGTCACTCTAGTGCTAACTCAACAAGCCCATGAATGGAGTGTCCATGGTGGCTGGGCTGGAAGACATGCATGGCCCATTATGATGGACTCCCGCTACCAAGGCTGGTCCCCACTACTGAACTGCTGAATGCCCAGCCTAACTCAACTAACACCGAGTCTGTGCTTGTTATGGTGCCATTCTTCAAGGAGATCAGCCAGCCATCTGATGCCAAGTTAATTACACTGGACTCCATCTACTCTGGAGAAAGCAGTAATTTGTTCTTACTGGAATTTATACCTCCTCTGGATATGTATTTGTCTTCCTGGTCCACAATGCCTCTACCAATACCACCATTAGAGGGATAATAAAGTCCTGATTTACCCAATGAGATCCCATATAACATTGCCTCAGATTACTGGACCCCTGTTATGAAAGAGGACATGTGATTGGTTCTACCCTATAATGCCATGCCCAAAGCAGCCACCCTAATAGAATGATGAAATGGGATCTAGCAGGGATGGTGGCTCATGGCTGTAATCCCAGCACTTTGAGAGGCTGAGGTGGGCAGATCACTTGAGATCAGGAGTTCGAGGCCAACTTGGTCAACATGGTGAGACCCTGTCTCTACTAAAAATACAAAAATTAGGCCAGGCACAGTGGCTCACGCCTGTAATCCCAGCACTTTGGGAGGTCAAATGCAGGTGGATCACGAGGTCAGGAGTTCTAGACCAGCCTGACCAACATGGTGAAACCCTGTCTCTACTAAAATACAAAAAAGTAGCTGAGCATGGTGGTGCACACCTGTAGTCCAAGCTACTCAGGAGGCTGAGGCAGGAGAATCGCTTGAACCCAGGAGGCAGAGGTTGCAGTGAGCTGAGATCACACCATTGCACTCCCACCTGGGAGACAGAGCAAGACTCCATATTTTAAAAATAAATAAATAATTAAAAAATCAGCTGGGTGTGGTGTCGTGTGCCTGTAGTCCCAGCCACTCAGGAGGCTGAGACAGGAGAATCGCTTGAACCCAGGAGGTGGAGGCTGCAGTGAGCCAAGATCACACCATTGCACTCCAGCCTGGGTGACAAAGCAAGACTCCGTCTCAAAAAAGAAAAGAAATGGGCTGGGCATGGTGGTTAATGCCTGTAATCCCAACACTATGGGAGGCCCAGGCAGGAGGATTGTTTGAGCCCAGGAGTTCAAGACCAGTCTGAGCAAAATAGTGAGCTACAAAATATTAAAATCAGTTGGGCATGGTGTCACATGGTACTTGGGAGTCTGAAGTGGGAGGATCACTTGAGCCCAGGAGGTCGAGACTGCAGTGAGCTGTGATAGGCCTACTATACTCCAGCCTGGACAACAGAGTGAAACTCTGTTAAAAAAAAAAAAAAAAAAAAAAAGGTGGAATGGCCTATTACAGGCTCAGTTGAAATGCCTGCTCAGATACCACTGAGCAAATTGAAGCACTGGTCAGTTGCCACCAGGATGCAAGTTTTGTGCTGAGTCTGTAGCTGGTAAGGTGCTTTGTCCCTAGTAGCTAAAATATATGGATCCGGAAACGAAAAGTTGAAAAGAATGCCCCTTTACCACCACTCCCAATGAGTTACTTGCAGAATATATGCTTCCCATCCCCACGATAGTAGGTTCTGCAAGGTCCTAGTCTCTGATAGGAGAGCCATTTCACCTAAGGGCCACCAAAGTTACAATGAGTGCATGATCATTGGACTCCTCATACCAATGGAGCGATAGGTAAAAAAAGAAAAGAATAAAAGAATTTCCACAGGCAGTGGATTACACATGGCCACAAATTATTTGTCAATGCAACAAGAAGGGGGGAATCTATGTTCCCTCCCCCTTGAATCTGTCCTATGTGACTTCTGTGACCAAGAGAATACGTGGCAGTGATGCTATGACAGTTCCTGACATAGCCCTCAAGAAGCCCCCCATTTCCTTTCAGTGCCTTTTTAGTTACCTGCCCATCTGAACATATTGGCTGACAAACACACAGGCCTCAGATCAACGGGATGAAGTGGTATCTCTTTTTTGTTGTTGGTGTTGTTTTTGTTTTTTGGTTTTTTTTTTTTTTGAGACAGAGTCTTATTCCGTCACCCAGGCTGGAGTGCAATTGGGTGATCTTGGCTCACTGCAACCTCCGCCTCCCAGGTTCAAGCGATTCTCCCGCCTCGCCTCCTAAGTAGCTCGGATTAAAAGCGCTTGTCACCATGCTGGTTAGTTTTTTTTTTTTTTTTTTTTTTTTTTGTATTTTTAGTAGAGACAGGGTTTTGCCACGTTGGCCAGGCTGGTCTCGAACTCCTGACCTCAGGTGATCCACCTGCCTTGACCTCCCAAAGTTCTGGGATTACATGCATGTGCCTCTGTGCCCAGCCTGAAGTGGTATCTCTTAAACAAGACTGTCAGTCCCCTTTCCCAAACGTCTCCTGAGGTATGTTTCACTGGAGTCCACCTGCCTGGAGCGTGACTGTCTTGCTCTGCTCATTGTTGTTTCTTGCTATGGCAGGGCAACTCCTGCTACAAACCCTAATGTTAGCATCTCTACAGTCATTAGCAGCAGTAGTCTCCGCTGCTTCTTCTATGGAACACCATTACCAGCCTCCCATGGAATGGAAAAACGCCTTTGTTGATCATTCCTGGCTTTGAGTCAAGCAAGATGTCAGGAGCAGCAGCTTGGGGAGTGGCTGCTGCCTGCTAGTCCCCAGTCGGGACTGACATATGCGGTCTGGTCTGTCGCTACTGCAGACATATCATTTGGAATAGCTACACTGATAAAGTTATTGGAAATATTTATGTTTTTATATTACATATCCATGGAAATGATTTGCATAAAAAGATCTTTACATGCCAAGTAAAACATTCCCACCATTCTCAGGTTGATACCAAATGATCGCTTTTGTGGCAGTTAACATCCCACTTTGGGTCAGTCTTGTTATTGTCATTGTTTTTGTTATTAGAACCAACTATACAACAGCAAAGCCAGGATTTACGAAAGAAATAATTGATAAGCTGAACTTCATTAAAATTAAAAGCTCCTGCTCTGTAAAAGACCCTGTCAAGAGAATGAGAAGATGAGCCATAGACAGAGAAAAAACATTTGCAAAAGAGGTATCTGATAAAGGACTATTATCCAAAATAGACAAAACATTTAAAAAACTCGACAATAAGAAAATGAGCAACCTGACTGAAAATAGGCAAAAGACCTGCACAGACACCTTGCTGAGGGAGATATAAGATGGCAAATTCACATATGAAAAGATGCTCAACAGACATATGTCATCAGGGCAATGCAAATTAAAAAAACAATGAGGCCAAGCATGGTGGCTCACGCTTATAACCCCAGCACTTTGGGAGGCTAAGGAAGGTGGGTGGATCTCTTGAGCATAAGAGTTCGAGACCAGCCTAGGCAACATGGTGAAACCCTATCTCTACAAAAAATAAAAATAAATAAAAATGAGATACTACTACACCCCTATTAGAATGGAGAAAATCTAAAACCCAAATGCTGATGAGGATGTGGAACAATAGGAACTCTCATTCATTGCTGGTGGGAATACAAAATGGTACAGCCACTATAGAAGACAGTTTGCAAAATTAATATACTCTTATTATCTGATCTAGCAATCATACACCCTGGTTTTAAATATTTACTCAAAGAAAGCGAAAAATTATGCCCACTCAGAAACCTGCACGTAAGTGTTTGTAGCAGCTTTATCTATCATTGTCACTACTTAGAAGCAACCATGATGTTCTTCAGTGGGTAAGTAGATAAACTGTGGCATGCCCAGATGATGGCATATTATTCAGCACTAAAAAGAGAAGAGCAGGTGGGCGTGATGGTGCACGCCTGTAATCCCAGCAGTTTGTGAGACTGAGGCGGGCAGATCACTCGAGGCCAGGCATTTGAGACCAGCCTGGTCAACTTGGCAAAACCCTGTCTCTATTAAAAATACAAAAAATTAGCCAGGTGCGGTGGCACGCACCTATAATCCCAGCTACTCGGGAGGCTGAAGTATGAGAATCACTTGAACCCGGGAGGTGGAGGTTGCAGCAAGCTAAGATCATGTCACTGCGCTCCAGCCTGGGTGACAAAGTGAGACTGCATCTCAAAATAAATAAATAAACAAACAAACAAAAAGAAGAGCTATCCAGTAATGGAAAGACATGAGGAACCTGAAATGCATATTACCAGGTGAAAGAAGTCTCTCTGAAAAGGCTACATATTGTATGATTCCAACTACGTGACATTCTGGAAAAGGCAAAACTATGGAGACAGTTAGAAGATAGGGGTTTCCAGGGGTTGGGGGAAAGGAGGCATTTTAGGGCAGTGAAACTATTCCAAATGATACTATCATAGTGGGTACACATACACCAAGAGTGTTGGGTGCTAATGATGTGTGTCAATGTAGATTCACCAATTGTAACAAATATACTACTTTAGTGTTGCATGTTGATAGTGGGGGAGGTTGTGCATGGGTAGGGGCAGGAGGTTTCTGGGAACTCTATGTACTTTTATACTTTCTTTTTTTATGAAGCAGAGTCTTGCTCTGTCACCTAGGCTGGAATGCAGTGGTGCAATCATGGCTCATCACAGCCTCGACCTCCCAGGCTCAAGCCATCCTCCCACCTCAACCTCCTGAGTAGCTGACATTACAGCCATGTGACACCACACCTGGCCAATTTTTGTATTTTTTGTAAAGACAGGGTTTCACCATGTTGCCCAGGCTGGTCTCCAATTCCTGACCTCAGGTGATCCACCTGCCTCAGCCTCCCAAAGTACTGGGATTACAGCTGTGAGCTACCACTCCTGGCTGCAGACTTAAAACTGCTGTAACAAACAAAGTCTATTAAAAAAAAAAAAAAAAAAAAAAAAGGGATGGGCACAGTGGCTCATGCCTATAATCCCAGCACTTTGGGAGGCCAAGGTGGGTGGATCATGAGGTCAAAAGATCAAGACCATCCTGGCCAACATGGTGAAACCCCATCTCTACTAATACAAAAATTAGCCAGGCATGGTGGCATGTGCCTGTAGTCCCAGCTACTCGGGAGGCTGAGGCGGAAGAATCGCTTGAACCCAGGAGGCGGAGGTTGCAGTGAGCTGAGATTGCACCACTGCACTCCAGCCTGGCAACAGAGCAAGACTCTGTCTCAAAAAAAAAAAAAAAGAAACTACAAAAGAGCTTTACATGTGTCCTCACATGCCTCCTCTTTGAAGCCCTGAAGCTGTTTGGATGTTTAAAAGCTCTTTCATATAAGAGTCTTGAGTGACAGTAGAAACATGTGAATTCAAACCATATAAAAAGAGTTTGAAACAGCTGAGTGCACTGATTGAGGTTCACTGCTAAGTGTGTGTCCCTAATTAGGCCAGCTTCCTTGGATCTTGCACCTCAGTGTGAATGTGAGAATACCGAAACAGCAGCACCTGGAAAATGTGATTCCTTTATTTTCATTTTTTACTTCCATAGTGCTAAACTGGTAAGTTTTCAAGACTATTGTCACAGTGGACCCAATGATGCTAGAGGGAGTATAACTTTGGAAGTCAGGTAGTGACTTGTACTGAATAAATAGGAGGAAAGATGTTACAGGCCCAGAGACTTGTGCAAAAAAAATGTGTTCTGAATCAGGAGACTTCAGGCAGCAAACTTAATGGTACTCCGTCCTAACAGAGTGAAGGGTCCAGAGCTGATGGAAGATCCATGTGATTCACACAGAGAGGTTCTCAAGGCCAGATTTCTCCCCAGTATGGAAGACTCAAATGAATGATTCAGTGTGAATATTCTGAAGGGATACAGCTAGAACCAAAGATACATGAAGAAGATTTTTATAAAATAGAAGAAAACTTCACCTTTGCCCTCTGAAAGGTTCACTGAGAATCAACTGACAAAAGACCGATTAATAGGAGAAAAGGCCTACAAATGTATTTACATGTACACAGGAGAATCACAGCATCATTGCCCACACAATGAGGTGCAGATGGTTATACACCTTCTTCTTAGGGGAGAGGAAGATAGGGAAGTATGGATGATTTTAGAGGGCTAGTGCATGATTTTTAGGGGAATTCAATGGGCTTCAAGAGCATAGAGTGGCCTGGGACAAAGTCTGCTGGGCCGAAAGAACAGACAATAATTTGCGACAAGTCTGTCCAGGTGTGCTGACAGACTACAGTCCTTCTTCCTGTGATACGAATTTAGTTAATGATCAGGAAAGTGACCAGAGGTAACTTTTCTCCTTTGGCAGGTCCCGACATTAGACAGATAAGAGAACTTCAGAGAACCAGTTCATCCTGTGCTCTGGGAGAGACAGAGAATTGAGAGAGGAGTAGGCAGAGGTCAGAGAGACCTGGGGAAATTTCTTCAGGTCAGCAGGTGAAAATACCATAGCTCCTATTAGTTCTGTTTTTCTGGAGAACCTTAATACAATGATTGTTAAAGCCAGAAAAAAAGGGGGGGCAATGAGACAAACTGCACCCTCTGATAAAGTTTCTGCCACATCTCATTTACTAAAGTAATGATACGGCCATGCCCCACCCCAGTAAGTGTGGTGGCAATTCTACCATATGCCTGAAAGAAGGAAAACCAGAAATGTTTGGTGAACAGCACTAGTGATCACCTCACACTTTACTACCAGCACAGGGGAAGAAACGGGCCCATGGTGATGTTCATTCGTTAACAAGGTAACTCTTTAACCTTATTAAAATGTTTGTAATAAGGTAACTCTTTTACCTTATTAGTGTCAGGTTTAATGGAGTTTCTATCCAGTGTTGTTTCCCTTCAGCCTGAAAAACTTTCCTTAGCATTTTTTCTAATGCAGGTTTGCAGCGACAAATTCTCTTACCTTTTACTTATAAAGGGTCTTTTCATTTTGTCTCACTCTTGAAGGGTATTTTTTCTGGGTATAGAATTATGCACTGACAGGTTTTTTTTTTTCCCTTTCAGAATTTAAAATATATGGTTCCAGTGTCTCTCTGCCTCCACGGTTTCTAATGATGAAGTCATTCGTGGCAGTGCTCCCTATACGTGATGTGTCGTTTCCCTTCGGCTGCTCTTTGTCTTTGGTCTTCAGCAGGTTGACTGGGACATGGCTCGCTGTGGTTTACTTTGTTCTTATTCTTTTTTACTTTCTTGAAATATTGTTTCCCCGCTCCATCATCTCTCTCCTCTTTTTGGAATTCCAATTACATGTATAATAGACCTTGTCATATTTTCCCCCGGGTCACTCAGGATCTGTTTATTTTTAAAATCTTTTTTTTCCTCTGTGCTCTTCAGGTTAGACAGTTTCTCTTTATGCATCTTCCAAACATGTCATTCTTTGGTTCTAAATTTTTCACTTGGTTTGTTTTCATTGTTTATGTTTCTCTGCTGAGGTTTCCTATTTGCTCATTCATTGCTAGCATATTTTCTTTACATCATTGAGCATTAATAGCTGTATTAGTAGCTGTATTAAAAATCCTGTCTACCAATTCCAGCATCCAGCTCATCCTGGGATTAGTCTTTATTGGTGGACTTCTTTCTTTTATATGGATCTTGTTTTCCTGTGTGTTTCTATGTCTAGTAATTTTAGATAATATCCTAGATATTAGGAATAATACATGGCAAGACTCTAGATTCATTATATTTTTTGAAGATTATTAACTTTTTTGTTTGTTTTATGAGCAGTTGACTTGGGTGAAGTCAAACTCCAAACTCTATCTCCTCTGTGGTGGTCAGCAACTGAAATCTCAGTTTGGTCAGTGCAACAGTGGGCCCTGGATAGTCTCAACTTTGTTGTTGAAAAGATACACCCCTGCATTAGGACAAGGGCTACTGAAGAAAGAAAACAAAAGAAGAAAAGGAGAGGAGAGGAGAGGAGAGGAGAGGCTGGGCATGGTGGCTCATGCCTGTAATCCTAGAACTTTGGGAGGCCGAGGTGGGTGGATGGATCACTTGAAGTCAGGAGTTCCAGACCAGCCTGGCCAACGTGGCAAAACCCCTCTCTACTGAAAATACAAAAAAATTAGCTGGATGTGGTGGTGTGCACCTGTAGTTCCAGCTACTCAGGAGGCTGAGGCAGGAGAATCACTTGAACGCAGGAGGTGGAGGTTGCAGTGAGCCAAGACTGCAGCATTGCACTGCATCCTGGGTGACAAGAGCAAAACTCCATCTCAAAAAAAAAAAAAAGAGAAAAGAAAAGAAAAGAAAGAGAACATAGACCTTGAGTGTATATAAATTAATACCAAAGGGCTAGAAATAATATTCCAAAATGTCAAAGTTGACTGACTACTCTAGGATTATGGATGATTTCTATTTCTTTTCTTCCTTTATCTGTGTTTTGTCATTCTAAAATGAATACAACTTATTTGTGAAGTAAAAGTTTTTAAAACAAAACAAATAAGCCCAACAACAAAAGATAGGAAGGGGAAGAAGTCTGGAAACCCAAGAATAAAATGAACACTATCTAGGAAAAAGGCAGAAAATGATATGCTGAATCATCTGGTGGGCATTGAAGGCCAAGCCTCAGAGTTTGGGAGAATTCTAAGAATACAGGTAGGAACTTTTCCTTTTCTGGTCCTGTGTATTTACTCAGAGAAGAATATGTGTTATTGCAACAGGAAGCAGTTGCTTAGATGAAATTTTCAAGACTCAACAATATTTAAGACAAACAAAGATAATCTTTCTATTTTATCTTGCCTTTTAGCAGTATGCACCAATTTTTAAAAATTGGGATAGGATCTTGTTCTGTTGCTTGGGCTGCAGGGCAGTGGAGGAATCATGGCTCACTGTAGCCTCCATCTCTTGGGCACAAGTGATCCTCCCACTTTAGCCTCTAGAGTAGCTAGAACAGGCACGTGCCACCACACCTGGCCAATTTTTTTAAATTGCTTTTAGTAGAGACAAGGTCTCACTATTTGCTTAGGTTGGTCTATAACTCATGAGCACACGATCCTCCCACCCCTACCTCCCAAAGTGCTGGGAGCCACTCCTCCCAACCAAGTATGCAGCATTTTATTATCTACCTGGATCACCATTGGTAATAATTAGAGTTCTTCTCCTTCTTCTTTGTTTTTTTTTCTTTTTGAGATGGAGTCTTGTTCTTGTTGCCCAGGTTGGAGTGCAATGGTGCAATCTTGCCTCACCGCAACCCAATCTCTGCCACCCAGGTATAAGCAATTCTCCGGCCTCAGCCTCCCAAGTACCTGGGATTACAGGCATGTGCCACCACGTCCGGCTAATTTTTGTATTTTTAGCAGAGACGGTGTTTCTCCATGTTGATCAGGCTGGTCTCGAACTCCCAACCTCAGGTGATCCACCCACCCAAAGAGTTCTTCTTAAGGCTCCTTCTTAAATCCTCTGTGTGCACTTCAAGTGTTTGAAAATGAACGATCACACCACTGCACTCCAGCCTGGGTGACAGAGCAAAGACCTTGTCTCAACAAGAGAAGAAAAGAAAAATACAATAGAACACTAACTTGAATAAGGTAATCTTTGGAGGGAGACAAAGATTTGAGTGATTCTGGGTAAGCCACCTATACTGTAATCAATAACAATGAATGAAATTGATCTTTTATGCAGTAGTTGAGGAAAAAATTAAAGGAAAGAACAAAAACAGAACTCTAGGTCTCGAGTCTCCCCTATAAAGCATCTCTTTGAAAAATGATCCATTTCACCACCAGCCAACTGTGTGATCCTGGCTTTAATCCTTTTCCCTCGAGTCTCATTTTCCTCACAGCAAAATGGGGATGGATATAGATGTGGTCAAGGTGGGAATTGTAACATTGGACCAGTCGACTTCCAAGACACCATCCAGTCCCAGCATTCTGTAATTTCAGGATTCCAGGGAGTCCATGAACATCATTTCAGTCCCACATGCTGGCTCTTCTGCCTGTTTTGTGGTTTGCTGACTGCAATACATGATGCACCCAAGGTAAGTTTTAATAAATATAAAGAGAGGGGACGCTGGCGTTGACCAAGATGCAAAACAAAACTCATTTATTAAAAAAATAGGCCTCATTCGAAGAAATAAGTCATTCTCCCTGCTAATATATTTCCTGCTAGTTTCCCTTGAAGCTTCGTTATTCATTTTTCTCACCATCGATAAATAAGAACTGTTTGTTACAAATGTAACAACATAGTGTTTTCCTTCTAAACTACTGTACATTGTTTGGTAGGGGGCAATATTCTTCCCACCTGTTCTGATTGGCGTTGGTGTTCATAGGGAAAAAAAAAAGCCTTTCCACTCGGGTTTATTCAGAGGGAGTTAACAACTGATTTTACATGGATGCCTTTAAAAGAAAAAGCACAACATGGCCTGAAGCACTTCTAGCACAGGGTGTGGAAGCATTTGATGTCCTGGTGCTTGTTCATAAAAGAATGTTGTTTTGAAATGTACAGTGAAGTCAGGGAAAGAGATCCAAAGAAAGTTCCCATTGAGACAAAATCAAATCAACCCGCCACCCTGCAAACACTTCCCTCCTGGACCAGTGGGTACCTTGGCGCTGTGCCCACCATCTGGGTCCAGAACCCCAGTGAGGCCCCAGCACTGCTGCCTGCAGTGATGTGTGAACACAGGGCATATCCCCAGTCAGGGGCACTCACTGGCAGGAAGAGAGACATATTTTGTCAATGGTGATACAGGGTCTCTGAAGGCATTTTGTGAAAGTGTCTTTACCCAGGTATCTGCCCCTCCCCACAAACCTCAATAGTTTTTTTTTTTTTCTTTCTTCCTTTTTTTTTTGAGATGGAGTCTCTCTCTGTTTGTTGCCCAGGCTGGAGTGCAGTGGCACGATCTAGGCTCACTGCCGCCTCTGCTTCCTGGATTCCAGTGATTCTCCTGCCTCAGCCTCCTTGGTAGCTGGGATTATAGGCACCCACCACCACACCTGGCTGATTTTTTTGTATTTTTAGTAGAGATGGTGTTTCACCATGTTGGCCAGGCTGGTCTCAAACTTCTGACATCAGGTCATCTGCCCACCTCGGCCTCCCAAAGTGCTAGGATTACAGGCGTGAGCCACTGCATCTGACCTGGATTACTTTTTTCTTTATAGTCAAATAAAATATCTTGAGTCCCAATGCAGGGCCAGAACTATGATGAGACAAGTGAGACACAGTGTTTAGGGGTGTGGCCCAAAACTCAGCAATCAAACTAAATCATGTTGTACTGCAATATTTTAAAGGTCAAAATTAACACAAAACACCATAATGAATAAACTATCAGAATATTAAATAGAGACAGGATTTATAGCATGGTTCATCCATATTGGAACCTGAGGTAAAAGGAAAAATCATTAATGCCAATCCTGTCTTTATTTAACATTTTGATAGCTCATCACAGATTTGAGGTCAGTTCAAGACCAGCCTGGCCAACATGGAGAAACACCGTCTCTGTTAAAAATGCAAAAATTAGCCAGGCATGGTGGCAGGTGTCTGTAATCCCAGTTACTCAGGAGGCTGAGGCAGGAGAATTGCTTGAGCCCAGGAGGCAAAGGTTGCAGTGAGTCAAGATTGCACCACTGTACTCCAGCCTGGGCAAAAGATCAAGACTCCATTTCAAAAATAAATATAAATAAATAGAAAATCTTTTAATGTACCTATGACCTGGAAGCGACCCCCTCTTACGTCTCCCTAAAATGTGTAAAACCAAGCTATAACCTGACCACCTTGGGCACATGTTCTCAGGACCTCCTGGGGCTGTGTTACTAGCCATTGGTCACTCATACTTGGCTCAGGATAAATCCCTTTAAATGTTTTACAGAGTTTGACTTTTTCATCAACATCCTAATAATATAAGACAATATATGGGAACCCTTCACTCCTATCTTTTTTTCCAGGACCTCAAACCCCTTCTCAAGGTCTATGCAGATAATTCCAAAGGTTCTTTCTCTTTTCTATAATGCATAATTGAACTCCTCTTTATCTAAACCTCTTCGTCTAGGTAATGTCCATGGGCCATTTGCCTCTCTTAGTCAAGCAGGCCCATTTAAAAGGTTGCTCCAGGCTGGGTGTGGTGGCTCATGTCTATAATCCCAGCACTTTGGGAGACCAAGGCAGGCAGATCCCTTGAGCTCAGGAGTTCAAGACCAGCTTGGGCAACATGATGAACCCTGTCTCTACGAAAAAAAAAATTACCTGGGCATGGAGGCACATACCTGTAGTTCCAGCTACTTGATAGGCTGAGGTGAGAGGATCACCTGAGCCCAGGAGGTCAAGGTTACAGTGAGCCATGATTGAACCACTACACTCCAGCCTGGGTGAGTGGTGAGACCCTCAAAAAAAAACAAAAAGTCTCTCTTCAAATATAGGAGACACTCTCTCTGTGAAATTTTGCCACAAGGCCAACTGTCAGCAACTGCTGCAACATTAATGCAAACCCTCTTCTCCCTTCCTATTACGCACAGGATTTAGTCACCTGTGCGCAGGTCTGAGGTCACCAGTTGCAAGGGCTGTGTCTTTTTCATCTTCATCCTCAGTCCCGAGAGCTGGGCCTGGCACAGAGCAATTGCTGGGTGAAGATGCACAAAGCCGCCACATCATTGCCAGGGGTGGGTCCGTGGGGTGGCCCAGGGACAGTAATGGAGAGGAGATTATGGACAGGCACACAGCTATGATGTGGCTCATTCTAAGTTTTTTGGTTCCAGAGCCCCAAAGGCCTTCCGGGAGTAATCTAGTTCTGCCCGCTCCTGTGTGAGTTTGCTGGTGCCCCAGGCCCCCCATTAAACACCACACCGAGACTCCTCCCTAGAAGATGCTCCTGATTCCACAGCACAAAACCAAAGCCCCTGAGTTTGCTGAGGTGGGGAGAGAAGCGAGAAGAGCCTGGAATCTATAAACCAGAAATAAAATCCTAAGCACCACAACCAACTGAAGGGACCACCTCTGGGCCAAGAGGACCCCTGAGAAACCCAACAAACTGAATTCCTGGCCGTGACGGGACACACTTTGCTGTATCCACCCCTCCCCCCACCACTCCCCCGCCCTTTGGAGGTTAGGCACAGCTGACCAGCATTAACGTTAAAATAGAGATCCATCCTAAGATTGACAAAACAGACTCTTTGTGGCAATAAGATACCAAATTCCAACCTGACTCTGGTCTAGAATCACATGACAGAGAGCAGACCCTGAAGGAAATAAAAATATTTTGCCTCAAAATGTGTTCCTTTGACATCTTTTGAAATGGCCCTCAACGCCATCACCATCTTGTGTTGAGGAAACTCACATCTGTAGAGAATCTCCATTAATACAGCCAGGGCTTTCCTTTCTAGGTCTTTCCTGGATCTAAGAGAGACGACCTAAGAGTCAGACACTTTATAAGGTCTGAAAAGAGTCATTTTCCATCTATTCTCTCTGAAGGCTCTTACCTGGAAGCTTCGTCTACATCACAAGAACCTCGGTCTCCACATCCCACCTTATTTTAACTCAAGCATTTCTTTCCATTGACTTCAAGTCTTTAGACAAAGCTTAACTCTTTCAACCAATTGCCAATCAGAAAATCTTTAAATCACGGGCGTGATGGCACACACCTGTAATCCCAGCTACTCAGGAGGCTGAAAATCATCACTTGAACCCAGGAAGCCAAGAGGCAGAGATTGCAGTGAGCCAAGATTGCGCCACTGCACTCCAGCTTGGGCAACAGAGGGAGACTCTGCCTCAAAAAAAAAAAAAGAAAGAAAGAAAAGAAAATCTTTGAATCTACCTATGATCCGTAAACACCATCCCCTCACCGTCTACCCCACTAACCTCCCCTCACTTACCTTTCCAGCAGAACAAATGTATACTTTATATGTACTGATTTATGTCTTTACCTGTAACTTCGTCTCCCTAAAATTTATAAAACCAAACTAATCCAGCTGCCTGGGGCACACTTTCTCAGGACCTCTTGAGACTGTTCCCCAGGCCATGGTCACTCATGCTGACTCAGAATAAACCTCTTTCAATATTTTACAGAATTTGATTTTTCTATTGACAAATCCCTGCTCCCTGGCCAGGCTTGGTGACTTAAGTTTATAATCCAAGCACTCTAGGAGACTGAGGTGGGAGGATCACTCAAGGTCAGGATTTTCCAGCCTCGGCAACATAGTGAGACTCTTGTCTATACAAAAAATAAGGGGGCGGGGGGTGGGAACAGTGGCCTACTCCTGTAATCCCAGCACTTTGGGAGGCTGAGGCAGGTGGATCACGAGGTCAGGAGTTCAAGACCAGGCTGGCTAACATGGTGAAACCTCATCTCTACTAAAAATACAAAAATTTGCCGGGTGTGGGGGTGCGCACCTATAATCCCAGCTACTGGGGAGGCTGAGGTAGAAGAATTGCTTGAACCTGTGAGGCAGAGGTTGCAGTGAGCTGAGATCCCACCACTGTACTCCAGCCTGGGTGACGTAAGACTCTGTCTCAAAAAAAAGAAACAGTAAAAAATTAGCTGGGCATGGTGGTGTGCACTTGTAATCTCAGCCACTCAGGAGGCTGAGGAAGGAAGATTTCTTGAGCCCAGGAACTAGAGGCTGCAATGAGTTAGAACTGTACCACTGCACTCCAGCCTGGCAACAGACTGAGGCCGTTTCTTTAAAAAGAAAAAGAAAAGAAGAAAAAATCCCCGCTCCTTTGCAGCACAATCCTGTGTGTTATACACTCTCTCCAGGCATCAGTTTCAACCTCTCTGGAATAGGATCATATGTAATACTATCTCCAGTGGTTGCTGTTATGAGGGTTAGATGAGATATGACATTCAGGGCACTTAGAAGAGTGCCTGGCACATGATAAGCTTTCCATAGACATCAGCCACCCTCATTTCCTCATGGCCTGTGAGGAGTTTATCTTTCGGGGTAGAGAAGGCAGACAGAGCAGCGGATTGTCTTCGTGTGTCTGAGACACTGGGCTGAGGGTACTCCGTGATTCACTCTTGGTTGCCTTGGGTGTTTTCATTCCCAATAGCATTAGAGGAATTGGAGGCCCTGAAAAAAGATCTCTTTGGTCCAAAGGAGGAGAAACTTTACATGCAAGTGACCTTTAAGGCCTGAGCAATGGGAGTCAAGTGTACACAAACATCGCTGGAAGCAGATCCCCGGCTTCAGAGGCAAACCCCAAGCTCCCTCCCCTGAGGGTGGGCCTGGAGTGGAGGGTGTTGAAGTGATAGTAATATAAACAGGCATAGGGTTTGCATAAAACTTGGGCTTTGGTGCATTTTCTTATTTCCAGGAAGAAGGCTTTGTGGGAATATTGGAGTCATGATGGCCTTTTCAAAGCATGGATCACACCAATGGGGAAGAGCCCCATCCCCCTAAGGAAGGGTCTAAGGTGCAGGCAGAATCCTTCACAGTAGGAAGGGAAGAAGCAATGCTCCCTGTCTATCCTCCAGGTCAGTAAGAATTCCTTCTTGCAAGAGCCAGTCACTAGCTTAAACCATGAAGCCCAGCTCCGGCTGTTAGATCTTCCCTACTTTCCATCCCCAGCCCTACCATCCTGTCCTCCTTCCTTTACTGGCTTGAAAGAACGTATCAGAGTCCAGTGTCTCCATATGGGCCCCCGCAGGGAACTGCTGGGACTCAGCCAGGCAGCACCATCACCTCCAAGGCAGCAAACAAGACCCCAAGACACAGTCTGACATAAGCTCTACAAAACTCCAGAGTCAGCTGGCCTTACCTACCTCAGAACCAAATGCCAGGAACCTCTGGCTGGCCTGCCAAGTCCCCAGGACTGAAGGGATGGAGGACTTGCTGACATGTGCCTTTGTGCTTCAGTGCTCTGCTCTCTGCCTCCCCTTCCCAGCCTGCAGGCTACACCATGTCCCAGCATAGCAGGCTGGGTCCATGCAGTGCTCAGCACTAGTCTGGGCAAACCAGCTCCAAAGGACCAGTGGTTTCCTACAGGGCCACGTCTCCAAAGGCTGCTTGGAATGTGCTGGGTGGTCCTGGATCCCAGTGCCAGGAGCTGGATGAGAGGGCCTGTGACCCAGTCCTCATCAGAAAGAAAAGAGGGCTGTACTCTTCCATCCAAAGGCCACAGTTCATTTCTTTCTTTTCTCTTTTGGAGACAGGGCCTGGCTCTGTTGCCCAGGCTGGAGTGCAGTGGCACAATTTCAGTTCACTGCAGTCTCCACCTCTCAGATTCAAGTGATCTTCCCACCTCAGCTTCCCAAGAAGCTGGGACCGGGACCACAGGCACACACCACCATGCCCAGCTAATTTTTTTTTTTTTTTTTTAGAGCTAGGCTTTCGCCATGTTGCTTAGGTTGGTCTCGAACTCCTGGGCTCAAGTGATCTGCCTACCTAAGTCTCCCAAAGTGCTGGGATTACAGGCATGAGCCACCGTGCCTGACCCCACACTTCATCTCTTAGTGAAACCCGTTCCAGCCTTCCAAGGCTGCACTTTGCTTTTCTCCTCCCTTCTTCACGAAGGGTGTGCCAGTACATCATTGTAACCCAAATGTCTGGACCACCTCAGGCTTTCATCAGCATCACAGTCAGTCAGTGTCATTCACTATAGCAACTGAGCGCAATGGAGAAGACCCCTCTCAACAGCAGTCTCTGGGGAGACACCCAAAGAGTTCAGGCTTCTCCACAGCAAAATGTGTTAACAGTCATTCCTCTGTCTCTCTTATCCCGTCACAATCTTCCCCTGAGTCCCCATACTCCAAGACAGCCTTAAGTCTCTTTTTTCTCTTCTCTTTACACCAAGTATGTTCGACCTGTGGTCCACGGACTACATGCAGCCCAGGACGGCTTTGAATGCAGCCCAACATAAATTCATAAACTTTTTAAAAACATTATGAGATTTGGCCGGGTGCGGTGGCTCACCCCTGTAATCCCAGCACTTTGGGAAGTCAAGGTGGTGGATTACTTGAGATCAGGAGTTCAAGACCAGCCTGGCCAACATGGCAAAACCCCATCTCTACTAAAAATACAAAAATTAGCTGGGCATGGTGGTCCACACCTGTAATCCTAGCTACTTAGAAGGCTGAGGCAGGAGAATTGCTTGAACCCAGGAGGAGGAGGTTACAGTGAGCTGAGATCATGCCTCTGCACTCCAATCTAGGCAACAGATTGAGACTCTGTCTCAAAAAAAAAAATTATGAGATTTGTTTGTGATTATTTTTAAGCTTATCAGCTATCATTAGTGTTCATGTATTTTCTGTGTGGCCCAGGACAATTCTTATTCTTCCGATATGGTCCAGGGAAGCCCAAAGATTGGACACCCCTGCTGTAGGCCCACTCCTAAACCACCCCCACCTGCTGGTCAGAGAGCAGGGTCTGCTTCCATTCATTCCTTCCACCTGAAAATTCCTTTAAAGTCTCTCTACTTCAGGCCCTTCTGCAGCTAATCCTAATCCCCATACAAAAGGTTCATGAACCCCTCAAAAGCAGACACCCAATTTTCCAGCTCCCCACCCTGTGACTCCATGTCTGTGTGAGTGATCTCGCCTGTCTTTACCTCTGTCACTTGTCAATGTGCAAAGCATATGTTTTCTAATGATGCAAACACCTCAATTCTGAAATCCTACTGAAGGTCAAACATTTACTCAGCCATTAAAACTCTCTGTGCTCGAGTAATTCACATTTGTATTTGCAAGGAAAATATAGTGCGCCAGGTAGACAGCATTTAATGGCTTTTTTCCATTAACTCAAGTGGGCAAAAAGGAAGTACCACAGCCAAATCCAACAAACCCTGGTGGTCTTTCTCTGCCTACCAAAAGAAACACCTGTGCCATCCCTATGCCCTCCCCCACCTCCCAAATTCAAGCCCCATCTCATCTTGTAGAGTTTTGTGAGCATCAGCCTCGGTGAGGAGGGGGCACCCCAGGCCTGAAAGTTTCCATGGCCTGGATTCTCAGCTGAAGTCCTGCGTTCCTGAGAATCCCAGCTGTGCTGAGGTCAGTGCAGGACGGGGGTGGGAGCTGTGCTTAAACGCCGACTGGCGGGAAGGTCTTTTCCATTTGGTAGCCATCAGACGTGAGCCAGACCATCTCCGGGGATGAGCTGGAAGTGAAGGTGAGTCTTTCCACATGTCTCCCATGAAAACTGAAAATGATTCTCTAATGCACTCCAGAATCTCTCCAAAACATTTTTATGGTTTCAAAAAGGGAAAGGAAAATGTAAGCCCAGTTGAACATCATGGGGTTTCTAATCCAAATGGACGAGGCAGGAGGACAGTTCAGGCCTGATGTTAAGTCAAAGAGGGAGCCCAGTGGGCAACAGGTGGGGCTGTGAGTCCAGAGGACATTGACTGAGCACAATTTGTTGAGGGGGGTGGCATGCTGTACCCACGGAAATGCCAAACCTTCCCACTGTTTGATGAGGGGAGAGAGGCTGGTAATCTGAGAGATCATTCAAAATAATTTTCTCAGTACTTACTAAGGGATTTTGCATTTGAGGTACAAGAAGGTTTGGGGGAAGAAAATGAATTGCAATTTTCCTACCAGGACTGGCACTGCCCAGTGGAGTAGCTGACCATATTCCCCTCTTCACTGCTCCAAAATACAGCCCCTCTCATAGAGACTGGCAATTCCACTGTTAGAGATTCTTTCCTTTGGATTCAATTTTTTTTTGAGGCGGAGTCTCGCTCTGTCGCCCAGGCTGGAGTACAGTGGCATAATCTTGGCTTAGTGCAGACTCTGCCTCCTGGGTTCAAGTGATTCTCATGCCTCAGCCTCCCCAGTAGCTGGGACTACAGGCGTGTGCCACCACACCCCGCTAATTTTTCGTATTTTTTCTTTTTAGTAGAAATGGGGTTTCCCTGTATTGGCTAGGCTGGTCTTGAACTCCTGGCCTCAAGTGATCTGCCCAGCTCTGTCTCCCAAAGTGCTGGGATTACAGGCGTGAGCCACCACACCCGGCCTAAACATGTTAACAAACATAGGAAGAGAACACATTTCTTCCAAATCCCCCAAAGATGAAGAGCTACATTTTACTTCCAGGCTGCTCTGGTGCTCCTACAGGAGAGTGTGGGGTACACAGTTTCAGGATGAGTCAGGTCATTCTTTTTATTTCTAACTATAAAACTAATATATGCTTTGCTGAATATTTGTGGATGAAAAAATGTGATGTTTTGGATTCACTTTAAAAGAACATAGAAGATAGGTGAGTAGGTGGGGATACAGATGAAACGAGCCTGGCGATGAGCTGATCTTTGTTGGGGCTGAGTAACCCATGCATGGGCATTATTATTTGCATGCTGTGTCTTTGTATAGGCTTGACATTTTCCACAACAGAAAGGAGAATATTTAGTTACTTTCCCAGTTCACTATCTTTCTGTATTGACCAGTGAGAGACATGAAAGTCAAGCCTCAGCACAAGGGTTTCCCATCCCAGACAAGTAGATTCCACTGAGCTCTGTGATTAGGGCAGGAAACCAGTTCCCACTTCCCCCATTTTGGGGGCTGGAAAATGCTATTTATCCTCATTGCAAAGATCAAAGTGTGAACTGCTGTCCCTACCACAACCCCCAGGACGCATATGAACAGCTCCAGTTGGCAGCTGTAGCTACCATTAGCTTGAAATCTGTTGAAACAGAAAAGTTTGATGGAGGAGGAGATGCAAATTCCAACCCTGAGTTCCAAGTATGCTTTGTGTGGATGAGGAGGAGCAAAGGAGCGTAAGCAAGTCTGAAACTGCACCTCGGCGCCATCACGCCACCCAGACTGAGACGAGAACGGGACAGGGCACCGTCAAACATGCTCATGGGAGGCTGCTGGTGTGCACACAGCCAGGCTTCCTGGCAGATCCCAGGGCCCGCATGCGCCAAAAGCCACTGGGCGGTCAGTCATGGTGGCATTCATCAAACTCTGCAGTGCAAAAGTCAGCCCAGTGATCACCTCATCCCCACCTCACCTCCAGATCATACCAAACCTACCTAAAACCATCTTAGATGTGTAGCCACATCTCTCCCCTTAAGATTCAAAAGGAGTCAACTTTCTTCATTCTTCTTTATGTTTGTTTAGAGACAGGGTCTCACTCTGTCGCCCAGGCTGGAGTGCAATGGCACCATCATAGCTCACTGCAGCCTCAAACTCTAACCCTTGAGCATTCCAACTTTGGAGCACGCAAGCAATCCTCTTGCCTCAGCCTCCTGAATAGCTAAGACTACAGGCGTGCACCACCATGCCCTGCTAAAATTTTACATTATTACTTTTTGTAGAGATGATCTTACCATATTGCCTCAGCTGGTCTCAAACTCCTGGCTTCAAGGGATGCCTCTGCCTCAGTCTCCCAAAGCTCTGGGATTTCAGGCGTGAGCCTCTGTGCCCGGCCTCATTCATGACTCTTAGTAAACTGTCCTAACAGGAAGTTCTCCATAACTGACCTACATGCCTTTTAGGATGGACAGAAATAGAAAGGGCATTTCTACAGCTTGCATTTCAATGTTTTAATCAAAGTTGCCACAAACAGTGGCCCTCGCTGGGCCTAACCACCTGTTTATTATTTTCCTATTGCTGCGGTAACAAATTACTCCAAACTTGGTGGGTTAAAGGAGCCCAAATTTGTGATCTCACAGTCCTGTAGGTCGGAATGCTGTTCCGGCTCACCTGGCCTCTCTGCTTAGGGTCCCCCAATGCCAAAGCGAGGTGTTGGCCAGCCTGGGTTCTTCACTGGTGACTGGGAAGAAGCCGCCGCCCTGCTCACTCAGGTTGCTGGCAGATTTCAGCTCCTTGCCAGTGGAGGGCTGGGGTCCTGTCTCCTTGCTGGTGGCCAATTGGGTGGGGACAACTCTCAGCTCCTTAAGGCCATCCACCTGCCTTGTCACATTGCCAGGTGGGCTGAATTTGGCTCGACTCCCGTAGGAGACACGGGTGTGTGGGAGGACAGAGACTGAGCCACGCCCGTTCCCTGCCCTCAAGCAGCTAAAAGAGAGAGCGAGATGAAGAAAGACATGGATGGAGGAGGCACCCACAAACTTCGATTTTTTAAAGCGCAAGTTTCCTCTTTCCACAAATCAACTTAATTTAAAGCACATGCCCTCATTCCCTTCCTCCCTGGTCATTCTGAAGATTTTTTGAGGGCTTACCAGATGTGAGCTCTGGGAACTGGGGCATAGCTGGTCCCAGCCCTTATCTGTCTTGACAAAATCAGCTGAGAGGGTTCCGCTCCCACCCTGTCATCAGTCCCCATGGGTTCTGACGGCAGCACTCTTGTTTCCTTTCCAGGAGCCGCTTTTGAGTTTGTATCAGTTTGAACCAGAGCACGAGATGGTTTACATGGACGTGATCCCCCAAACCAGCAGGGGTGTGAGACAGAGGAGGAAGGTAGAGCCAATGGAGAGAGTGTTATCCAGCAAGTTACCTGTGACAAACTGAGCACAGTCTCAGGGGAGCTCCAGAAAACAGTGCAGAGCACACGTCAATCTCAGAGTTATCCCACAGGAAGAGTGAGGGAGCTGGGGTATTTATACACCAACTCCCACCAGTCATGAGATTAGGGCTGCTGGGCCATCAATTTCCCAACACTTTGGCCTGCCGCATGCTTGGGCAGGGCCAGCTCTGGCAACTAGAGAAATCTGTCTGGCAGACAGACCTGGGTGCTGGTAGCTGATGTCAGGCCAGCCAGCAAGGAGAAGGCACAGCTCCAGAGCCATGGGGGTTGGAGGGACCTCCTGCCTCTGCTACAAGACCTGATTCTGTGTCCCTGAGTCCCTCTGTGCCACCATGGGAGATGGAAACTCTGCGAAGCTGAGGCCTTTTCTACCCCAACCCATCCAGTAGCTGGGTTGCCTCTAGACTCTGTTCACTTCTCCAAGCCCTGCCCAGGAAGCAAGACTCCAAAGCTCTCTACTCAGATACAACAAAGTTGTCTGGGGATCACTGGTTTCCCAACCCACTGCCCCCAGGTTTAGGTCTATGGGGCATGTACAGGGCACCTTCTCAAGGACCCAGCAGCATCTGCACTCCCATCCTCTTCAACTCTCCCTCTGCCCCCCTCCTAGCCAGCCCAAGGATGTGAAGACATTCTCATTTTTTTTTTTGGTGGGGAAGGACAGGGTCTCGATCTGCTGCCCAGGCTGGAGTGCAGTGGTCTGATCTCAGCTCACTGCAACCTCTGTCTCCCGGGTTCAAGCGATTCTTGAGGCTCAGTCTCCCGAATAGCTAGGATTACAGGTGCATGCCACCACGCCCAGCTAATTTTTGTATTTTTAGTAGAGATGGGGTTTTACCATGTTGGCTAGGCTGGTCTCAAACTCCTGACTTCAAGTGATCAGCCCGCCTCTGCCTCCAGAGTGCTGAGATTACAGGCATGAGCCACTGCACCCAGCCTGACATCCTCTTTCAAGGCACATGGTCAAAAGCTATGTGGAGTCACTTTGGCAGCTCCAATGCCAGGGAGGAGAAGCCTTTGTCCCTGGTGTAAATTCCTCACTTCCTTCTTTTGCAACAGAGAGCCTAGGAAGAGTGCACTGAGTGAACGGAAAGACCGCAGCTCAGAAGGAAATACAGGAAACCTTCAAATGATCATCTCATCACCCAGACGTGCACCCAAGTAATCAGAATCCAAGGCGAATCTAGAATGCCATCAAGTGCCATCACAAAGTCCTTCCACAGGAGGGAGACAGAAATTCCCACCAGAGGCAAGCAAAGAGGGCTGCTTGAAGGAGGCGGGGGTATGTGACCTGGCCTCGGGGGATGAGTAACATCTCAGCTGGTGGAGGAGGAATGAGACTCGTGGCACAAAGCATCCAGGTAGCCTGGGTTGGCCTCATCTCCCATGCCTGGGATTGGGGAAGGGAAAAGGGAGATCTATACCCTAGAACCTCAGCCAAGGAGGTTGGACTTCCCCAGAATGAGAGCAGGAAGGAAGCTGTGGAATACTCTGAAGGAAGGAGTGACATGAGGAGATGCCGCAGGCCAGTGGGAAGTCATGCAAAGACACGTGTGAAAACGGCCTTTGTCTCAAGACTCCGGGCTACGGGGCTCTGTGCGTGGAGAGAGGAGGGAAGAGAAGAGGGAGGAGACAGGGAAGAAAGAAGTGAGGGAGCTGGGAGTGGTGCAGAAAGAGGGGAGATGGAGCCGGAAGGGGGAGAAAGAACAGATGTGGGGAGACAGTGGAGTTCCTGCCCGCCAGCTCACAGAGGCCCCCGTTTGCTGGTGTGAAAATCCACCCTGAACTTCTCTGGCCCAGGAAGTCAGGGGAGCCCTAGGTGCCTCGCCTGTGAGTAGCTCTTGTGAAAAGAAGGCAAGAGAATTCGAAGAAAAGTGGGATTCAGATCTGATTTTCTAAACGCATTCACCAGCCAAGGCAGGACTGACAGCCCCGGGATGCCCTCAAGCAGAGAAATCGTCAGAGAAGAAGGTGAGAGGAGGTGATAATTGCTGGGAGAATGAGAGCCGAAGCCACCCCCACGAGTCTCTTGGCTTCTCCAGGCCCAGTCAGCGACAGGGAAAATAAAGAGGTCTGAGTTTTCTCGTTGTTCACACTCAGAAACTAAAGCCAGAAAAGTTCCAAACATCTGGCTTTTATAGCACAAAACCCCCAACACACGTGCTGGATTAGTATTTAGTAATGTTATGGCTCCATCTACAGCTGGAGGAAGGATCATTACTGCTAGATTTCTCCATGAGCAAGAATCCGGCCTTTGAGCTGCACAGGCTCGTTGCAATTAACGCTAATAAAGCCCGTTCCTGTATCTGTGCTGTTTATTCAACACAGACTTGGAACCACGCTGGAGGTTATTTATTTCAGGCTGTGTCTACAACAGCAGCTGTTCAGAATACACTAGCATCCTTTTAGCCAAAATTGGTTTGGAATTTCTATTTTAAACCACTGTTTGTTATGAATTGAGTTAAATGGTATTTAAAAAACACACACACACATTGTAAATGGATTTTTAAAATGAGTTTTAAAAACAAACACACACACACACACACACACACACACACACACATTTTCCCTACTTTAACAATGGAACAAATAAAAGCCCTTAAAATACCAAGATTGCATTTTCTTTCATTCGTTCAACAGTTAATTAGCACCTACTATGTGTCTGGTTCTGTGTTAAGAGCAATAATTAAGTCAGATCCGAATGCATCCCATAATTTACTCTTCAGAGGGTATTTTTGCTACTTGTCCTTTATGCCTGGAACATTTCCACAGGAAAAGCGAGGGAAGAAGAACCAAGACAACCCATGAATATAGTTAGAAACATAAAGAACAGAATCTTTTCATGACAAAGTGGAAGCTGGAAGTCAGTCCCATAAAGGCCAGTAAGACTTTTGTCCTATTCTAGTATTTTTTTTCCTCCTCAGAAGTGGAATTAGCTTTTTCCTGCTTAAAAAGATACCAGCTGGGCCCAGGTGCAGTGGCTCATGCCAGTAATCCCAGCACTTTGGGAGATCGAGGCTGGCAGATTGCTTCCTCCCGGGAGTTCAAGACCAGCCTGAGCAATGTCGGGGACCCCGCCCCCCATATCTACAGAAATGCAAAAATTAACCATGTGTGGTGGTGCGCACCTGTAGTCCCAACTACTTGGGAGGCTGTGGTGGGTGGATCTCTTGAGCCTGGGAGGTTGAGGCTGCAGTGAGCCAAGATCACACCAGTGCACTCCAGCCTGGGTGCAGTGGTTCATGCCTGTATTCCGAACATTTTGAGAGGTTCAGATGGGAGGATCCCTTGAGCCCAGGAGTTTGAGAGCAGCCCAGGCAACATAGTGAAACCCTATATCTACAAAAAATTTTTTTAAATATCTGGGTGTGGTGGTGCACACCTGTAGTCCCAGCTATTTGGTAGAGTGAGGCGCGAGGATTGCTTGAGTCCAAGAGTTCAAGGATGTAGTGAGCTATGATCATACCACTGCACTCCAGCCTGGGCAACAGAGCAAGACCTTGTCGCTGAAAATAAATAAATAAGTAATATTTGCTTTGTGCAGAAAACTTGGAAAACAAGACAAAAAGGAATTTAAAAATCTCAGTCAAGCCGGGCGCAGTGGTGCACACCTGTAATCCCAGCACTTTGGAAGTCCGAGGTGGGGAGATCACAAGGTCAAGAGATTGAGACCATCCTGGCCAACATGGTGAAACCCTGTCTTAAATAAAAATACAAAAATTAGCTGGGCGTGGTGGTGTGTGCCTGTAGTCCCAGCTACTTGGGATGCTGAGGCAGGAGAATGGCTTGAACTCGGGAGGTGGAGGTTGCAGTGAGCCAAGATCGCACCACTGCACTCCAGCCTAGGCAACAGAGTGAGACTCCATCTCAAAAAAAAAAAAAAGAAATATCAGTCAATCATAATCCTATCAACCAAAGATGACCACTGTTAACTGTACGTGGTACTATAATTTTCATTAACCCATAGGAGAGGAACTTTCTTTTGTGTCACTGCATATTCCTCTATGTGATTTTGAATGGCTACAGAGTATTCTTTCATATAAGCATACCATAATTAATTTATGCCACACACGATTACTGACTTTTCACAACGATAAGCTTCCTACTGATGACATTTCTTAAGATAAACTCTTAGCCATGGAACCTCTAGATGAAAGAGGGCATGCACCTTCAAGGTCTCTGAGACATGTATCAAGTTGCCGTCCAGGGTCAACCTCCTAGAATTTAACATCACATCTGAAACCAAAATCTAACTTCAGGAGCCCAGAGCATTCACTGTTCCAGAAAGAGCGTGATGGTAAGTGGTGATCCTTGGTGTTTGGGGAGCTTTGCAGGGCATCCTAGCTGGAGGTAGTCAGAGCTATCAGAATGGTTTTTGGTACATTATTTACCTTGTAGATGATTTAGACTGGAGTGCCTCCAGGAAAGCAGGAAGCAAGACATGTTTTTAACCTGGTAAGGATTTAGTCAACAGAACATTACTAAGGGCTCAGGAGATTAAGAAAGTTAGGATTATTTTAATCTATCTTCATCATCCGAACCCCACCACTTGTCATGATGAATATCACCCTGGCTTATTTTTCCTCTTCCCACATTCTGTCCACAGATTATTTGCCCTATCCTCTCCTCCATGTCTTATAAGGTTAAATTGGGTTCCTCTGAGGTCACAGAGCAGTGGTAACTACATTCAGTGGGTGTTAAAAAAAAACCCTGACCCCTCTCAGATGTGAGATGTGGTCTAAGAACTCAATACACTGACTTAGGGAAGACTTGAGCTTTTTTCTTTGGAATTGAAACATTTTCCATGTTATCCCTTTAGTCATTGAGTTCATACAGAGTTGTGGAAACAACTCAAGGGATATGAAAAGCAGATTTTGCTAGAGTGTGATTACAGCAAAAGTCAATTTTGGGTTAATTTCGGAAAGAGAAACTTTGACTTTAGTGTGTGCCTAGTCAATGTCAATGTCCCGTCAATGACACAGAGGAAGAATGTCAGCAGAGAATCCCATAAAGTTGGCACCTAATGTAACTAGCCTGAGTGGAAGCTGAGGCAGAGACAAGGGCTGCCCAAGGTCATGGTCATGGTAAGAGATGAGTGTAGGCTGCCTTTCTGACTACAGGCTCAGTGATCATTTTTAAAGAGGGTGACTTAACCACAGAAGTAAAATGTGACTGCCTCTCTTGTTGGAGAGCAAGAAGGCACTCTGCATAAGGGGAACCAACAGCAGATCTCCTCCTAGAGGCTGGGGTCTCTTGGGAAGAAACCATTTCCCGTCATGTGTTCCTTTGCATGTTTGGCCAGGGTGACTCGGAACATGGAGGGTGAAATCAGACCTCATTCTTTTCTCCGATTCATCCTTCTGCAGGCAAACACCTCTCAGGAGAAGGAGACAAATTATTGACTTGAAACCCAGTTTTCCTGCCTTGGCAGTAACGACACAGAGCAGGGGAGGGCGGACGTAACCCTGGGGGCTCTCTGTTTATATTGAATGGTCTCATCACCCTGACATCCTTGCGGTTTCCCTTTAATGGACATGTGTCATGCTGAGAGTGCAAATGACTATCTTGGGAGTTCTGTGTTTTCCTACTTGTCCCCACCTTCCACGTGTGTCTGGGGCCCGTGGATGGGACAAGGGCTAAAGCGGCCACCAGCGGACAGAGTCACTCACCTGCATAGCACCTTCCCCATATCCTCCACACTCTGATGGATGGAACTTCTCATGGGTTTTTGGTCCATTGCACTGTACTTTTTTTTTGTTCCAGGGGTGAAAACATGGAGAAAGCTTGAGGCAGGGAGGCTCTCCTTACTCCAGATAAAAAACCCAAGGCAGAGATGATCAATAGCTCATTCTTTAATAGCTCACAGCGGGACCCTGGAGCATGCCAGACAAAACAGCAAAGATCATAATTATGCCGATAGAAGTAACTTACAGGGTCAGATGTCTCCTGCCTGTCCGTCTCTAAACCACATGATCTTTTACTTTCGTGGCAATGAAATAAAATATTTTGAGGCTGGCGTTTCAGTCGGTCCAAGTTACAAATATAGCTGAGCACTTTTCTAAGCCATGATTTCCCCAGCTGGAAGTGAAGGTTAATAATTTTTCCTCACCTCTCAAACCCCATCACCACTTGCTTCTCAGGAATGTAGTGACAAGATAAGAGATATTTGCAGTGTTTTCCAAACTTTTCTGATGCCAAGAAGCACCTGGGAAACTTGTCCAAATACAAACTTCCAGCCTAAACCCTGGGCTTACTGAATCAGTAATTGTAGGATGAGCCTGGGTATCTGTAGTTTTATTTATTTATTTTATTTTTTTGGATGGAGTTTTGCTCTTGTTGCCCAGGCTGGAGTGCAGTGGCGCGATCTTGTCTTGCTGCAACTTCTGCCTCCTGGGTTCAAGCGATTCACCTGCTTCAGCCTCCCAAGTAGCTGGGATTACAGGTGCCTGCCACCATTCCTGACTAATTTTTTGTATTTTTAGTAGAGACAGGGTTTCATCATCTTGGCCAGGCTGGACTCAAACTCCTGACCTCAAGTGATCCACCCTCCTCAGCCTCCTAAAGTGCTGGGATTACAGGTGTGAGCCACTGTGCCCGGCCAGGTATCTGTAGTTTTATAAGGCTCCCAGCTGATTCTTATGATTGGATGATCATTGGCAAGTTTGGGAAACAAAGTTAATCACCATGAAGTCTTTTAATGTTTCAGAAGATATCAAGCTCTGAACACTCAAAGGAGCATTTATTGTCATTATTATTTCAGGCTAGGGTTGCCAGTTTAGCTAATAAAAATTTAGGATATCCACTTAAATGTGTATTTCAGATAAACAAGGAATGACTTTTTTTTAGTATATCCCAGGCATTAGCTGGGATATACAAAAATTTATTTTTATCTGGTGACCCTGTCGGAGACGCTTTGCACCCCACTTATTTTATTCTATGAGAGAGCTAGGAGAAAAGTCTAATCCTTAGAGGAGCAAAGTGCCAGTGGCAGAAGTGTGTGCATCTTAGATTCCCCTCCACAGGCTGCTCGGCTCCTCACTCTTCCCACATGGCCACGACTCGCCTGCTTGCCAGGAAATGGAAGCCCAGCAGCTGGGTCTTCCTTAGGCTGACAAAAGATGCTACTGTTACTGAAGAAGACGAAGAACCACTTTTAAAGATAAAAAGAGAGGCTTTGAAGCATTACTTTCCATTCTGCTTGTTCAGATCTCATGACACGGTGAAGCAGGTATATGTTCATGCCATTCATTTGCCAATGGATGTGTAGATTTCAAAATAACTTATGTATTTCTCAGCTATACATCAGGGGTGTCCAATATTTGGCTTCCCTGGGCCACATTGGAAGAAGAATTGTCTTGGGCCGCATATAAAATACACTAACAACAGTTGATTAGCAAAAAAAAAAAAAAAAAAAAAAATTACAAAAAATAAACAAAACTCTCATAATGTTTTAAGAAAGTTTACAAATTTCTGTTTGGCCACATTCAAAGCCATCCTGGGCCACAGGTTGGACAATCTTGCTGTACACATTATTTTCCTCTGGCAAAATTTTCCAGGCCACTCAGTCCCATGGTGTGGATGCTGCCTCTGTCCAATGATATCTGACACCAGATCAAGGGTTCTTCCCGGTACAGACACCTCTTAGTTGGAAAGGGTTACAATCATGCCAATTTGGAAATTCCATCATCAATTATAAAACAGACCTCCCCAAGGTGAGAGGAGGCAGGGGGAACGTAGAGCTGAATATGAAAATCTAAAGGACTGCATGGTCTAAGAATGAAATGTTTTCTAAATCAAATTAAGCTACACGGTGGAAATTGAGGAGAAAGTCCTTAAGGTGACTTTTAAATGAAAATGAAATGTCTGTTAGTAAGTTACAGAGGTGGAATGATACCAAGTCAGGCTTGTGTCTCATTAATTTCAAACATAGATTTTTATGTGAGGCTATTTGATTATAATTTGATTATCTGACCCTGTAATTAAAGTTTATTGCCAATTTGGAAGCTTACATGTAAAATGAACTGGTTTTCTTCAAAGCAATATACAATCTTTTGGACTCATTGACTTCTGGTTTTGCATTTAAATGGAAAAGTCAGTTATAACGTGACAAACAGGTTGGGGTTTTGATCATTAATCCTGCTAAAGCAATATTCATAAATTCAATTCTGAATCAGTTGGAATACTTTTCTTTTATTAGTTTCTGTGTTATTAAATGAGATTGTTTCTGACTAATATATTTCTGGACTCAAATTGTAGCTCCGAGCTGTTATTCAAATCAAATAACATGCCCCTTACTTGTGCCTCGCACTAATAAATGCCAACTTGTGATACATTTGCAAGAGACTGTCAGCAATATTAAAGGAGGCAATAATGGCATGGAGGTCTCAAAGTAAGCTGATTTTTCTAAGGACTGATATTCGTCGTTTTTCTTACACACACACACACACACACACACGCACACACACACCAGATATTCAAACCCTTTATTCTTAAAGCCAAAATTATGCTTTGATTCACATAAACATAATTCGCTGGCACTTTAATGACTAAGATGTTGGAATTAGGTAACTCATAACTTTAGGATCTTGAGTGAGAGATCCTAAAGTTTGATTCTGCTCTGCCGACTTTAGAGCAGAATCAAAGTTATAATTAGAAAAGTGCCGCTTAATTTCGGAAAGGAGGTGGGTCTTTCTTTTCAATATTCCAATACGTGGGTGGGATGGAGAGGTTACATTGCTTTTGTTTGTTTTGTTTTATGTTTTTCTGAAGCTGTCTCACTCTGTTGCCCATGCTGGAGTGCAGCAGTGTGATCTCGGTTCACTGCAATTTCAAGCAATTCTCCTGCCTCCGCCTCCTGAGTAGCTGGAATTACAGGCGTGTGCCACCATGCCTGTCTAATTTTTTTGTATTTTTAGTAGAGACAGGATTTTGCCATGCTGGTCTCAAACTCCTGACCTCAAGTGAGCTGCCCACCTCGGCCTTCCAAAGTGCTGGGATTACAGGCATGAACCACTACACCTGGGACATTGCTTTTGAAGTTAGAAAAACTATTCACAGATCACCTTTGGCTTCCCAGAGCAAAAAGGGTCTTAGAGACCTTTTTTTTAGCCCCTTTTACAGATGAGGAAACTGAGACCCAGAGAGACATCAACTGCTTAGTTACAAAGCGAGTCGGAGCAACTCCCGAACAGGAACCCTCTCTTAACCCTCCCTGTAATATTTCCCCGATACTTTTCCCACCATCCAGCCCACATCAAGCTCATAAATGTTCGTGGAAACTTCGCAGAGGCCCAGCTCCACCACTCTGCCTGTCTGACCTCCAATGAGTCACTTGAACACCAGGAGCCTTGATGTGGGTCACACCTGCTCCTCCTCCTTGTTCAAGAAGTCAACAAACCCTGATACCTAAACTTCAAGGGGCAGGTCGCTAATAATATCTAACTTTTAAGATTTCAAGTGCTTTATTGAGGTATGATTAGCAGTCAATACACTGTGAATATTTAAGCATGACATCTTTCCTAAATAATCATAGTAGTGGCTGGGCGCGGTGGCTCACACCTGTAGTCCCATCACTTTGGGAGGCTGAGGCGGGCAGATCACAAGGCCAAGAGATCAAGACCATCCTGGCTAACGTGGCGTAAACCACGTCTCTACTAAAAGTACTAAAATTAGCTGGGCATAGCGGCGTGCGACTGTAGTCCCAGTTACTTGGGCGACTGAGAATCACTTGAACCCAGGAGGCAGAGGCTGCAGTGAGCCAAGATTGTGCCATTCACTCCGGCCTGGCGACAGAGCAAGACTCCATCAAAAATAATAATCATCACAGTAGCACTAAAGTTTTCGTGCGTGGGGTAATGTTTCCCTGAATATCTATATTTGAGACTTGGAGATTATCCTCCAGACTGAAAGGCTGGCTATTGTTTTCTCTTCCTCCTCCTGAGAGCCCACACATTTTCCAACTCTTTTTGATGGATTCGGGTTGGGTGTTGCTAGATTTCCTCCTTATCACACAAACAGTATGAGCAGGAATTGTCTCTCCTGCTCCAGAAGGAAATAGTCCCACTTATTCACAAAATTCCAGAGTCTCTGGGTTATAAAAAAAACTTTGAATCCATCCCCTGCTCACACCTCCCTGCTTCCCATGACACCTGCCAAATACTCCCCACACCCAGCCCTCCAGCTTGGATCCCAGGCTTGAGCGGCTCCGAGTGACCCAGGCAGGAAATGCATCCCAGTTCTGTGTCGGCAGCTGCCAGGTGGGCTGGGTGAGGGCATGACCCGCGTGGATGCTGACCCCGGGGCGCTGCCGAAGCAGGTGGTGCCCATTCTTGTTAACACCGTGAAGCAGGTGCTCCTTCTGAGCATTTATTTCAAGACGGCTGAGCCCTCTCCAAAGTGATTGGCATCGACCCACAATCCCCTTCAGCTGTCTTTCAAGGCCGGCGTTACCCCTGCTTAGAAGCGAGGCTGGGATTGCTGGTTCGTGGCGGATCTTCCTCCATCCGTCTTGCTCTGCAGGTTTACCCTAGGAACCAAGGTAAGAAGGGATTCCAGGGATGAGTCAGGGCAAAAGCTGAAGGCGGTGTGTGTGCAGGTGGGAAAGGCAGGGAGATTATGGATTTGGGATGTTGATGAGCCTGAGTCTATTTCAGCAGGATCCCCCACGCCCCGGGGGTTTTTGTTGGATTTTGCCACCGGAGGGTCCGATTCCACTCCTCCCTTTCAGTAGGTAACTAAAGAGCCAGGCATGGCTGGCCCCAAGGCTGTGGTCGAAACAGGCAAGGGCAGGAGGTAACTGGTTCCTGGTCTTTGGAGTTTGTCCTCGAAAACAAGCCACCTATCAGGCATGGCGCCTGCTGGCAGGCAGGTGTTGACACTGCTGTGGCTGCTAATGTTGCTTCCTGGTCAGGGGAGACCTCAGACTCAGGCTGGCCACCTTCCCAGCCAATTGCATGTGTGGCAGGTATCACCACCCCCTCCCCCACAAGTGGCTAAACAGGAGTGACATCCTTCATGCCGGCCTGGAGGTTCAGAGGTTATCACACTTGTTGCAAGATGATGGGTCCATGCTGTGGCTTCTCATTTTTCTGAGAGAACAAACGTAACTGGGGCTCCCAGGGTGTGATCCGGGCTGCTCACCAACACCCCCAGGGGAGCTTTTACAAGCTATCAGCAGCACACAAGCCCTTCTCTGCTGTGCTGGCAAATCACCCTTGAGTGTGGTGGCTGTGACTTTGAGGCTTAGCAAATATGTACACCCTACACACAATTCTGTGTCTACATTACAGAAAACTTTACATGACTGTATAATCTGCCTTTGAAAAAAACATGTAACTTATGTGCTGTAAGATCCACCATTTTAAAGTGTACTACCATTCGGTTGGTTTTAGTACATTCAGAAGGTCATGTCACCATCACCACTAACTAATCCCAGAATATTTTCATCATCCTCAAAATACATCCTACCTTTGGAATCAGTGTCAAAATAGACACGTCACTGTAGGCATGGGTGATGATGATAGTGGTACCAGTAGCTATTAATATCATTGGGCACTTACTGTATACCAGCCACTGTCCTAAATGCTTTACATGTTTATGTATGCCTGTTCGTGCAATATGAGTATATATTTCATTCAATCTTGTAACACAACAAAAGGGTGAACAATGTTGGTATCCTCACTTTATTAAGGGAACCGAGGTATAAGAGAGAGAGAGAGCAGCCTGCACCCGTGGGGTTTGATCCCAGGAGGTGCATATTGACTCTCTGGGTCTGTTCCCTGTGCAGTTTGGAAAGATCTCCCTATGCCTAGAAAGGCCCATTGTACCTGGCTTTTCTTTTTTCCAGTTCATTCAGTTTTTTAAAAGATTGTGATTAAAATGTATGTAACATAACACTTACCATTTCCATCTTTTTAAGTGTACGAGTCTGTAGTATTAAGCAGTGATATGCTTTGGATCTGTGCCGCCCAAATCTCATATCGAACTGTAATCCCCAATGTTGGAGGAGAGGCCTGGTGGGACGTTATCAGATCTTGGGGGCTGATTTCCCCCTTGCTGTTCTTGTGACAGTGAGTTCTCACACGATCTGGTTGTTTAAAAGCGTGTAGTACCTCCCTCTTTATTCTCTTCCTCCTTCTCTGGCCATGTAGGATGTGCCAGCTTCCCCTATGCCTTCTGCCATGATTGCAGGTTTCCTGAGGCCTCCTGAGCCCTGCTTCCTGTACAGCCTGTGGAACTGTGAGTCAATGAAACCTCTTCTTTGTAAATGACCCAGTCTCAGGTAGTTCTTTATAGCAATGCAAGCATGGACTCATACAAGCACATTTACAATTTCATGTAACTATCACCACTACCCATTTCCAGAGGTTTTCTTTATAGCAATGAGAGAATGGACTCATTCGAGTGCATTTATGATTTCATGTAACTATCACCAATACCCATTTCCAGAACTTTTTCATGATTCCAAACTGAAACTCTGGACCCATTAGACACCAACCTCTCCCAGCCCTTGCTAACCTATGAATTTCCTCTATAAATTTGCCTATTCTACATATCTCCTGTAAGTGGTATTGTACAATATTTGTCCTTTTGGGTCTGGCGTATTTCACTTAGCATAATATTTTCAAAGTTCACTCATTTGTAGGCTTCTCAGAATTAATTGTATTTCTTTTTATGGCTGAATAATGCTCCATTTTTGCGGCTGAAAAATTGTATGTGTACCCCACTTCGTTTATCCATTCGTTTGTTGATGGACACTTGAATTGTTCCTACCGCTTGGCTACTGTGTACAAGTACTTGCCTGAGTCCCTGTTTTCAATTCTTCTGGATATACGCAGGTGTGGAATTGCAGGGTTGTATGCTAATTTACATTTAGCTTTTTAAAGAACCACCATGTTTTTCATCACAGCTACGCCATTTACATTCCCGCCAGCAGTGCACTAAGTTCTTCGCATCTTTGCCAACACTTGTTTTCGTTTTTTGGTAATAGTCATTCTGCTGAGTGTGAAGTGGCACCTCACTGTGGTTTTAATTAGCATTTCCCTAGTGATGAATGATGTTGGGAGTATAGCTGACTTATTTTCAAAGGTTACAAAATGGAGATGAGATGTGTATTTGGGGGCACAAGGAGTTATCTGGTAGAGAGAGGGCCAATGTTGTGATGAGCGAATGCATTCATCTGGGCCAAGTTTTCCTCTTTGTGAATTTTCTGATCCAGTGTTCTCAGCCTTGGCTGCCTGTCAGAATCACCTGGGCAGCTACTATGGAGGCCAGCTGTACCCCCAGGGCGTCTAGTAGGAACTGTCCAGGTAGAGCCTCCATTTGTTCCATTGCAGGGGAGGCTCGGCTCTAATTTTTCATTAAAAAAAGACAGAGACCCTAAAACTCACGCTTTTTCATTTAAAAAAAATTCTCCAAAACATATATTACTTTTAAGCATTAGTTGTGTGATTATTGTTGCATAGACTAATACCCACTGAGAGACTCAAGTATCTCTGAAAATCACCTCAAAACAGCACTGGAACCCAGGTCCGATTCCTGCTTTGCTGTGCCCCTTTCTCCCTCTCTGGAACTTCAGATGAAGCTCATTGATTTAGTGCAACAGCAATCAGGACTGAGACTCTCCCCTTGCTGGTGATGGTGGCTGCTCCTGCTTTGTTCCCTGGCTCACTCTTGTCACACCTCTTTAAGGTTCGACCTGCTCGAGATGCTGCTAAGCCCTCTGCCAGGAGATCAGAAGGGACATCTGTCAGGGCTGCAGAGATGGAAAAACCAGAACCCACCTGGCCTCCGAGAGCTCAGTCAGGGGAAGCAAGGGAACCAGCTCCTATATACATTATTACGATGCACACCAAATTCAGCGTTTCTTAAAGTGTGGGAGGTGCAGCTGTATGTAAGGGGAAATGGTATTAGGTAGGAGGTAGATAGGGCATTAATAACACTGAGTCACCAAAGGACAAAGTTGTTCCCTTTTCAATTATCTTTTAAGCCTTCAGAGAAAGCAAGGAGAAAGCCTCAGTTTGGAGCTAACAGGTCTTTAACACCTGTCTTCAATCACCTCCTTTAAAAAAAAAAAAAAAAGGCAAGCAGACAGACTCAAGTTTTCAGCTGTAATAGTATCAAATCAGAAATTGGCAACATTGCTTTGCTTTCATGGCATTTATTTTTTAGTTGGCTTCTAATTGGCTAGTCTCACTGATATTTTCCCCCATTTACCATTGTGATATAAAGTTCTAGGCCAGGCGTGGTGGCTCACGCCTGTAATGCCTGCACTTTGGGAGGCTGAGGCAAGTGGATCACTTGAGGCCAGGACTTCGAGACCAGCCTGGCCAACCTGGTGAAACCCCATCTCTACTAAAAATACAAAAAATTAGCCAGGCGTGGTGGTGCATGCCTCTAATCCCAGCTACTCAGGAAGTGGAGGGAGGAGAATCTCTTGAATCCAGGAGGCCGATGTTTCAGTGAGCTGAGATCACACCACTGAACTCCAGCCTGGGTGACAAAGTGAGGTTCTGTCTCCAAAAACAAACTAACAAAAACCTTACTATTATTTATTTATGTGTTTATTTTTGAGAAAAGATCCCTCTCTGTGCCCCGGCTGGAGTGCAGTGGCACAGTTACAGCTCACTGCAGCCTCAACCTTCCAGCCTCAAGCAATCATCTCATCTCAGCCCCCTCAAGAAGCTGGGACTACAGGCATGCGCCACCATGCCTGGCTAATTTGTGTGTGTGTGTGTGTGTGTGTGTGTGTGTGTGTGTGTGTGTGTCTGTATGTGTGTATATACGTATATTTTTGTAGAGACAGGATCTCACTTGTTGCCAAGCTGGTCTTACACTCCCGGGTTCGTGTTATCCTCTCACCTTGGCCTCCAAAAGTGCTGGGATTATAGGTGTGAGTCACTGTGCCCTGCCACAAATTTACTTTTAAAACAAACCCATTTAAATTTGTTTTAAAAAGTGAGTTCATTTGAAGGAACAGGTTAAGCGACCAGTAGAGCAGGTGGCCGGCAGATGTGGCATAAATCACACAGGTGGTATCCAAGCGACCTGAGAAGAGCATGGGAATGGGCTTCAGGGATTGAGGGAGCTCCCATCTTGTCGCACAAGAAGCAGCACGTCATTAAGTCACAGAATGCTGACTAACAATGTATAGATAGAAGGGACCTTAGAGATTATTGGCATAACTTTCGCAGGTGAGGGAAACTGAAACTCTGAAGTGTTGAGGGTCTGGGGCCGGATACAATGGCTCACACCTGTAATCCCAGCACTTTGGGAGGCCAAGGCTGGTGGATCATCTGAGGTCATGAGTTCAAGCCCAGCCTGACCAACATAGTGAAACCCCATCTCTAATTAAAAAAAAAAAATACAAAAAATTAGCAGGGTGTGCTGGTGCACACCTGTAATCTCAGCTACTTGGGAGGCTGAGGCACAAGAATCGCTTGAACATGGGAGGCAGAGGTTGCAGTGAGCCAAGATGGCACCGCTGCACTCCAGCCTGGGCGATAGAGCAAGATTCCGTCTCAAAAAAATAAAAATAAAGTGTTGAGAGTCCAGGGCCACACAGGTGTCAGTGGGAGAAACAGCATGGGACTCTGTGGCTGTGCAACCCTGCACGGGTCACCCCAGTCTCTGCCATCTCACTGCCTGTCACAGCTTGTCTATGTCACAGGACACTTCTCTTTCGCCAGCTGACTCAATACAGTAGTACATTTTGCTTCCAGTAATGTGAATAATGAGTAATGTGAATAACAAGTATACTGTGAACAGCATGCTGCTGTCTCTTCTCCCTCACAAGGAGGAGGTGCATTTGTGAAGAATCGCAGGACTCTTTCCTTAGAAGTAAGACAGAGACACAGTTGTAACTTTTTTCTTTTTTTGAGATGGGAATCTCACTCTGTTGCCCAGGCTGGAGTGCAGTGGCGTTATCTCGGCTCATTGCAACCTCCGCCTGCTGGGTTCCAGCAATTCTCCTGCCTCAGTCTCCCAAGTAGGCAGTTACAACTTCTACAACGGGCTGTCGCGCTGCTCTTCAAGTTTTCCTTCCAGATACAGAGTAGGATTGTACTTCCCTGCTCCTGCCAACTTTGGGGATAATTTTGTTGGCAGCAATAGATGACTCCCACAAAGTCTGGCTTTCGTCCCTTGGCATAACGCGCCTGAAATTCACCCATGTTGTTGCATGCACCCATCGTCCCTTTTCATTACTGAGTAATATGCCTTTAAATGGATGTGTAGTTTGCCTACCCATCCCCCAGGTGAGGAACATTTGAGTATTTTCCAATCTTTTGGCAATTATGAATAAAGCCACTATGTAATGTTTAACTTCAAATTTCTCTAACGTAAAACTGACATTTCTCGCTGTGATTCTGGAGGCCTTGTGTGATCAGACCACACACTACTCAGGAGGCTGAGGCACAAGAATTGCTTGAACCCGGGAGGCAGAGGTTGCAGTGAGCCGAGATGGTGCCACTGTGCTCCAGTCTGGGTGATAGAATGAGATTCTGTCTCAAAAAATAAAAACAAATGAAGTGTTGAGATCTAACCACCTGTACCTCTTCTCAGGGCACACTTCCTCCTCCACTCACTCACTCTGAATAGACCAAGTGACTTCCCAAGGACCTGGGACCACCTGGCCCTTCCCACAGCTGGCCCTGAGATCCCATAGCTACTCCCAGGAGCCTCCCTGACATCTCCCCAAAGCCACCCTCTCTCATCCAAAAGGCTGTCCTTTTTACCTTGTATATTTCCTTCACAGCACCAATCATGATCTGGAATCTTTATTCTCTGGATGGATGGAAATTCCAGGAGGGGAGAAGTCTTGTCTGTCTTGCCAAAGTCCTAACATGTATTCTGGAACTTAATACAAATGAGTTGATAAGATTGCGGAAGTAGCATAGATTCAGCTTATACGTGTCTTCAGCGCCAGGTTACAAAGTCTGCACTGTGTGTAGGGAATAGGAAAATAGTGTTGAAAATGGTACCTTGGGAAAACTGTCTGTTCATTTAAAATAAAGTTTGGGTTATTTTAAATAACCTAACCAGGTTAGGCCATAAAGCAAGGATTAGAATACATATATCTTATAGACACTGACTATCTTATGATCATGGTTTTCAGGGAAATGGCAGTTAGCATTTAAGATATATCTGACTGATTTTTATCCTCTGAAATTTTGTAGAATTTAGAGACCTATTACTCCAAAAAATATATAGCCTTGTTTACTTTTCCCTCAGACCAGTATTCAAAATTAAATAGAGAATGATGTTATCATTGTAGGTATTCTTGAACAGAAGGGCATAAAATATATGGATGGGTGTGTATCTCACTTTTACTAGCAGTAATAATGGTAGTGTTTAAAGACAGAATACGCGATGCCCTGCTGTGGTGCACAGTGAACTACACATTTACTTTAAATGATGGGCTCTTAAAATACTCTTCCCAAACAACAATAAACAAAAGTGATCGTGTTTCATTAAAAGATTGACACACCAGAAATCACCTAATTTATCTCTCAGGTTTCTGCCTGTTTGCAAATTTGTAAAAGAACACACAAGAAGTGTTTTGGCCTTACTGTTGTGACATGGTTAAGACACCACATTTAACAACATTCCCTGGAACCCCTTAGGGCAAGCTTGTCCAACCTGTGGCCCACGGGCTGCATGTGGCCCAGGACGGCTTTGAATGAGGCCCAACACAAATTTGTAAACTTTCTTAAAACATTAGGAGATTTTAGGGGAAGTTTTAAACTTCAGCTCATCAGCTGTTGGTAGTGTTGGTGTATTTTTTATGTGTGGACCAAGACAATTCTTCTTCCAGTGTGGTCCAGAGAAACCAAAAGATTGGACACCCCAGCATTAGGAGATTTGCCACTTCTCCCACATAACTTCACATTTTTTTTTTTTTTTGAGACGGAGTCTCTTGTCACCTAGACTGGAGTGCAATGGCGCAATCTCTGCTCATTTCAACCTCCACCTCCTGGGTTCAAGCAATTTTCCTGCCTCAGCCTCCTGCGTAGCCAGGATTACAGGCGCCCACCACCATGCCCAGCTAATTTTTGTATTTTTAGTACAGACGGGTTTCACCATGTTGGCCAGGCTGGTCTCGAACTCCTGACCTCAGGTGATCCACCTGCCTCAGCCTTCCAAAATGCTGGGATTACAGGCATGAGTGACTACACCCGGCCCACATTCATTTATTTTACACAACGTCATTAAACACCTACCAAATGCCTTGGATGCTCTGCTAGGACTGAGGATGAGGATGAGTTAAGCAGACACAGTCTCTACCCTCCTAAAACTGACGATCTAGAAGGAAGGGGAGGTGGCAGAAAGTGATTACAAGAACAACCTGGCCCAGTCCCAGTGGAAGGAACTTCCGAGCCGCTTTACTTGGCTTTTGCACAATTGCACATGGAATTGCTTATTAAAGCCAAGTGTGGTTCATGGCATTGGCAACAGGATGGACAGTGTAGGCTTCTCAGATGGAGATCAGTTTAGCTCCGAGTACCTCTTGAGAAAATATAGCTCAGTGTCCATCACTACCCATGTGCCTCTGGTGAAGTGAGGAGGGCGCCATAGATGGGGGGTCAGCCCAACAGCCTCTTACACCATTAGCATGGAACGAGAGACGTTGTTTGAAAAAATACATTAACTCCTTTGTTCTTTGGCTTTTCTGAATGCGAGCCTCTCCCCAGTTGGCCAGAGGCATTGGTCATCTTCGGAGGGTGGAAGTCAAGTTTGCCTACAAGTGAAAATGCAAGAGAAGGAATTATGCTCGGGTTTTGACATCCATAATTGGAATTTTCATGGCAAACCAAACTTACCTTGAAGATTTCCTCATTTGTTTTTTAGAAAAATGTCCTCAGTTAACACGTCAAGAGCTAGGTTTGGGAGCCTCAGTGCTTGGAGAGCTCTCGTGTGGAGAAGACAGCCCTATGTCCCTTGGGAGATGCAGCCTGTCGCTCTGTGATAGAATATGACACAGAAGAGTGACTGTCACATATTTTTTCCGTAACCCACAGCAAGACAGTCGTGTGTGCACACAGACACGTACACGAAACAGATTTTAGAAAACAATTCTTAGCCTTGTTATGTGTAATATTTTCTCATTTTTAAAATTTGTGGTTAATTTGTATTCATGCTGGTCATAACCCCCTGACTTCAGTCACTCTGCCAGGAATGGGTCATGACTGGCACCATGAAAACACTGAAAAACATTGACCTTGGCAGATGCGGGAGGAGGAAGGTGGGAGAGACAGATGGGCGAGAGATGAAGTTGGATGTGTGTCCTGATCTCTCTCCTTCACGTCTTGCTTGGCCTAAGAAAGGTATTAGATAAAGGAATAAGAGGAGGTTACAGGAAGAGATTATTTCTGTCCCAACTCCCCTTAAGAACCTGGAAATAGATCCCCTGCTCGCATTCCGTCCACCTGGATAGCAAAGTAGAGTGGGTGGTTGTGGTCTAGCAGAGTTGCTGCATGGCTTTTCTGAGCTGCCTTCCCCTCCCTTGAGGTGTGGACACAACCCAGGCACTTCCGCATCCAGGATGGGCCAGGAGACTCCACAAGAGATGAGAGATGCCTAACAAGGCCAGAAGGCTGGGGGAGGGCCAGGCTGAGCCAGGCCTGGAGAGTGACCAGGCCAAGGGAGACCAGAGCCCGAGCTCACCTGTTTAGGATGCTAGCAAGGTCAGCAGTAACCAGCAGATAAGGATGCCTTCTGCAAAACCAAGGAAATTACGGCAACGCCTCCATGTCCCACCCCATTTACTCCAGCGCTGCCTCAGAGAGGAGCTTAGGAGGCAGAGCTCCCGAATTCTTTTCCCAAAAGAGGTAGGAAATCACCTAGAGATTTCCCAAAAGAGGTAGAATGAGAAAATCACCTAGAGATTTCCCAAAAGAGGTAGAATGAGAAAATCACCTAGAGATTTCCCAAAAGAAGTAGAATGCCACCTAGAGATTTCCCCGAAGAGGTAGGAAATCACCTAGTAGGCTGGAGGTAATCCAGCCTTTTTCTTCCCTCTTGTTTTGCACCAAATTGGCATTCATAAAGACTCAGTTCTAGGTAAAATAGCCATGCTTCTATGTCCTGAGTCAGCCAGTGGAATGCTGTTAAAATGTCTAAAAACGAGCTGATAGGGAGGAGTCCTGATTTATAGTGCTTGCCAATTTCCATGGTGTAAATACTCCCCACTATGGCCAATTTACACATGGTGTAAATATACTCACGACGGCTAATTTCCATAGTGTGAATACTCCCACCATGGCCAATTTTCATAGTGTAAATACTCCCACTATGGCCAATTTCCACTTGGTGTAAATACACCCACTATGGCCAATTTCCACTTGGTGTAAATACACCCACCATGGCCAATTTCCATGGTGTAACTACTCTCACCAATTTCAAGCTACCATAGAGGCTGCTGGATGCAGAGTTATCTTAAATGAGGCACAGTGAGCTCTGAGCCTGGACGAGCTGACTCTAGCCACCAGGCTCCCTGGCCACCCAGTCTCAGCAGGCAAGACTTCTAAATCTGCCCATGAGTCTGAGGCCCAGATCGACTTTCCAGCATAAATATTCCTTTCAACCTACACTGGTTTCACTTATTCTATGGAAATGGCTCTCTGCTTTGCGTGAACAACACCCCAGTGCAGACAAGCAGACTGCCCTTGTCCCCATTTTCTTCTTTAAGCCCTTCTTCCAGGAAAATTCTCAGGGTCTGTCCACCCACTCAGGACAATCTTTTGTGTGAGCCAACCGGACTGACAGAATCAGAGCAAACCACTCCCTGAAGGGAGCTCCAGAGGTCATCGTGGCCAGCCCCCTGCCTCCAGGCAGGTCTCCCCCTAAATCGTCCTAGACAGAGCCTTCCTCATGCTGGGCCGTTTGCTCGGAGCGCCCTGAGCGGCTGAGTAAAGTTTTGTGCTGACTCTGTGGAGCTCCGACGATGGCAAGTGCTCCCCCAGCTCATAAGGGAATCATTAGTGAGACGCAGCACCGTGCGAGGGCCCGAAGGCCTGTGGCAATTAATCACCTTTCCTCACTGGCAGCACCAGCTGTCTCAGATGCAGCCATCCTCGAGGTAGCCCTTTAATTGTCCCCGGAGAAGGCAGGTGGGTGAGGGGCCACCTGAGCTAGTATTAGCCAGCAATCCTCCCAAATTAAAAAAAAAAATTTTTTTTAGAGTATTCAAATATGTCTTCCTTACTTTCTAGAGTCTGTTATTGGTATAAAGGTTGAAGCTCAGGCAGCTTAACTGTTATGTGGAATGACCTTTAGTTTTAATATTAATATATTATCGTAAAGTCTATGTGAATCATGAATGCAATTTTGGTATTCATATAAAATGCCACGCGCAGAACCCATTGCAACTTTTTTTTCCCCTCTCGTCCTCCAGTAGGCTGCAAACTGGGTGAATTAATATGCATCATATTCCTCTCCCCTTTATTTACTTAGAGAGGGTGGCCAGGCAACTTTATCAAGAGTAACATTATCAAGAGCTTTGCTGCAAGCTTCTTTATCATATTCACATCCGCGTCTGCTCGACACTTGTCAGTGTCAATCAAATCGCAATAATACGCAGATGATTTGCTCATTTGGTTTAATAAAATCTTTCTGCTTATTTGCGCTGCCTCCATTACACCACATAATTGCTGTGCCGCGGAGGTGAAAGGCAGCCAGTTGCCTGGGGGATAAGAGGAGCCGATTGCTATATGAAGGATTTGTTTCTTTGCCTCTGTCTCTCCCCAGTCACTCATATTCCTAAAATTAATATTGTATTTGAATCCAGCCCTGCTATTCTTATGCAGGCTAACATTGTTATTACTTATTATTTGGATGTGAAGTCATTTATTTTTAGTTTTATGTCCAAGCTGTCAAGCTAAATTTCATTGTGAACTGCCACATACAATTTTTAACTGCCATTTAAAACGAGATTCAAACTCGGAATTATGGAGGGAGCTTGTTCAAAGGGCCAGCCTGACAGGAAGTGCAGCAAGGAGCCCCAATTTCCCTGGAAATCAAAGGGGCTCCAGTGATGATTTTTGTGGAACGGAAAGCGCACAGCCTTAGTACTTCAGTCACCTTGATGGTGGCCGGACACCGAGGTTGGCGTTCAGAGAGAGGGGGGCATACAGGTGGCCACAGAGCCCAGGGCTGTGCTCAGAGCCCACTCAGCATCTACATTAGAGCATGTCCTGCTTCTTGGGAAGAGTCAACCACGTGCCAGGAGGGTGGGGACCCATGTGGCCTGCCCCACGGCATGCAAAGGGAAACTTACAGGCAGGATCCCAGGCTGCGGGGACAGGAGGGGCCAGCCAGCTGGAAGCTGTAGGGTGGCTTGATCTGGGGCCCAGGGTTCCTGTGTAACCAGCCAGGAGGCAGGGCAATGCCGGGGTGTGACTGGGGAGAAGCCACAGTCAACCTTAAAGATGTTAAGGGTTATGCATTGGTGTTCACAGAGGGAGGGCTCTTCATGGAACACAGCCAGACATTGAGAAGGAGGGAGCGGCACCCAAGTCCTTGTTTCGCCAGCTCAGTTAGAGCCTGGTCACATCGGGGTACCATCCTCCCGTCCAGTGTAACATTCAGGTGGGAACAAACCTTCCACCTATCGCAGCTTCTTACTAAGCCTGTGGTTGGTGCTTCCCGTGAATCAGCTCATTGAACGTCCATAAAGACAACTGTCTCAGATAAGTGTCATTCTTGTCCTGCTGATAAAAAATGAAGATGCTGAGATTTAAGGAGGCTGAGGTGATGACGGCTCTGGAATGGCGGGTGGAGCCCATAAGGGGACACAGGGAAGGGGTGTGGCCAGGAGCAGGCCCCGAGAGTTCGGCGAGGTAGTGGCCACAGCAGCTTGGGGACCACAGTCAGGGCATCAGGTTGTCACAGAGGACCTAGGCTTGCTTTGCTTTCCAAGAAGGTCCAGTGTTCAAGGAAGCCAGTGACAGACCATCCCCAAGAGAACGTGTGTCATCGCCCCCATCACTAGCATTTCTGGGATCTAGAGTGCTTCCTATGCACTTTGTTCAAAGGTGTCAGTGCTCAAAAATCGACACAGAGGATCCCCGAGTCCTGTGCCTCACCCCCATCAGTCTACCAAGCTGGGCTGTTTCTGACCAGACCCGCGGCTGCAGTGGCCACCTTGCCACAGGTCCTCAGGTTTGTTTTTGTTTTTGTTTTTGTTTTTGTTTTTGTTTTTGAGGCAGAGTCTCACTCTGTCGCCCAGGCTGGAGTTGCAGCAGTATGATCTCAGCTCACTGCAGCCTCTGCCTCCCAGGTTCAAGTGAATCTCCTGCCTCAGCCTCCTGAATAGCTGGGACTAAAGGTGTGTGCTACTACGCCCAGTTAATTTTTGTATTTTTAGTAGGGATGCGGTTTCATCATGTTGCCCAGGCTGATTTCAAGCTCCTGACATCTGATGATCCACCCACCTCAGCCTCCCAAAGTGCTGGGATTACAGGCGTGAGCCACCGCAACTGACCAGGCCCTCGAGCTTTAAAGCACACACAAGGCAAGACAGGGAGCACTCAAGTCCTTCCTCTTCCTCCTCTTGGCTAATTTTTCTGTCCCCACCATCTCCAGTATTAAAAAGGACTTAATTCTAAGCAGGTAAACATTGTCTTGGGTGCTGACGTGAGTTTATGAAATACAGCATGCACACAGGTGCTGTGGAAGGCTGACATGAGGCTTTCTTGGCTGCTTGGCTGGGAGAGGGTGTTGGGGACTTCCCTGCTCTTCTGTCCCTTCCTTGCTTTGGCATAGCTGAAGAGGCTGTTGTTCCATCCATGGATTGGGGAATCCCAGAGTTGGAGCCGAATCCTGGTCAGGGAGAGAGTCCTTTCTGAAAGCTTCTAGTCCAGGCCCTCCGTGCACCTGAGTGTGTCTTGGGCTGTGGTTTCCAGTGGGCACGCCACAGCACCTGTTGTGTTGTCAATCATCCACAGGTGTGCCACCAACTTTGATATTTTTAAACAGCTTTATTGAGATATAATTCATACACCACACAATTCGTTGTTGTTTTGAGATGGAGCCTCACTCTGTCACCTAGGCTAGAGTGCAGTAGCACTATCTCAGCTCACTGCAACCTTTGCCTCCTGGGTTCAAGCAATTGTGCCTCAGCCTCCCCAGTAGCTGGAATTACAGGTGTATGCCACCACCCCCAGCTAATTTTTGTATTTTTAGTAGAGACGAGGTTTTGCCTTGTTGGCCATGTTGATCTCGAACTTCTGACTTCAAGTGACCCATCCTCCTCAGCCTCCCAAGTCCTGGGATTACAGGCATGAGCCACCATGCCAGGCCAATTCTCCCATGTACAGTGTACAATGCCATGGATTTTTGTATATTTACAGAGTAGTGCAACCATCACCACAATCAGTTTTAGAACATTTTCATGACCTCAAAAAACCTCATACCTGTAGCTAGCCACTACTTCCATAGGCCCCCACCCAGCCATAAGCAACCACTAACTGACTTTGTGTTTCTATAGACTTGGCCACTCTGGACGTTTCAGAGAAATAGAATCATGGTAGGTAGTCTTTTGTGACTTCTTGCACTTAGCATGATATTTACAGGGCTCATCCACGTGTAGCATGTATCAGAATCTCATTCCTTTCTATGGCTATATAATTTTCCATTGTAGAAATACAGTTGGCCCTTGAACAATGTGGGTTTGAACTGTGAGGGTCCACTTACACATAGATACTTTTCAACCAAATGTGGATCAAAAATACAGTATTTGTGGCATGTGAAACCTGTGTATGTGGAGGGCTGACTTTTTTTTTCCTTTTTTTAAATATATATTTTATTGCATTTTAGGTTTTGGGGTACATGTGAAGAACATGCAAGATTGTTGCATAGGAACACACATGGTAGTGTGGTTTGCTGCCTTCCTCCCCATCACCTATATCTGGCATTTCTCCCCATGTTATCGCTCCCCAACTCCCCACCCCACGCTGCCCCTACCCTAGTCCCCCTGCCCACAGACCCCAGTGTGTGATGCTCCCCTCCCTGTGTCCATGTGTTCTCATTGTTCAACACCCACCTATAAGTGAGAACATGCGGTGCTTGATTTTCTGTTCTTGTGTCAGTTTGCTGAGAATGATGGTTTCCAGGTTCATCCATGTCCTTACAAAGGACACGAACTCATCATTTTTTATAGCTTCATACTATTCCATGGTGTATATGTGTCACATTTTCCTTGTCCAGTCTCTCATTGATGGGCATTTGGGTTGGTTCCAGGTCTTTGCTATTGTAAACAGTGCTGCAATGAACATTTGTATGCATGTGTCCTTATAATAGAATGATTTATAATCCTTTGGATATATATTCAGTAATGGGATTGCTGGGTCAAATGGAATTTCTATTTCTAGGTCCTTGAGGAAGCGCCACACTGTCTTCCACAATGGTTGAACTAATTTACACTCCCAAAAACAGTGTAAAAGCATTCCTATTTCTCCATATCCTCTCCAGCATCTGTGGTCTCCAGATTTTTTAATGATCGCCATTCTAATTGGCATGAGGTGGTATCTCAACGTGGTTTTGATTTGCATTTCTCTAATGACCAGTGATGATGAGCATTTTGTCATAGGTTAATTGGCCTCATATGTCTTCTTTTGAAAAGTGTCTGTTCATATCCTTCACTCATTTTCGAATGGGCTTGTCTTGTTTTTTTCATAAATCTGTTTTAGTTCTTTGTAGATTCTGGATATCAGCCCTTTGTCAGATGGGTAGATTGCAAAAAGTTTTTCTCATTCTGTTGGCTGCCAATTCACTCTAATGACTGTTTCTTTTGCTGTGCAGAAGCTGTGGAGTTTAATTAGGTCCCATTTGTCTATTTTGGCTTTTGTTGCCAATGCTTTTGGTGTTTTAGACATGAAGTCCTTGCCTATGTCTCTGTCCTGAATGGTTTTGCCTAGATTCTCTTCTAGGGTTTTAATGGTGTTAGGTCTTATGTTTAAGTCTTTAATCCATCTGGAGTTAATTTTAGTGTAAGGTGTCAGGAAGGGGTCCAGTTTCTGCTTTCTGCACACTGCTAGCCAGTTTTCCCAACACCATTTATTAAACATGGAATTCTTTCCCCATTGCTTGTTTCTGTGAGATTTGACAAAGATCAGATGGTTGTAGATGTGTGACGTTGCCTCCAAAGCCTCTGTTCTGTTCCATTGGTCTATATCTCTGTTTTGGCAACAGTACCATGCTGTTTTGATTACTGTAGTCTTGTAGTATAGTTTGAAGTCAGGTAGCGTGATGCCTCCAGCTTTGTTCTTTTTGCTTAGAATTGTCTTGGCTATGCGGGCTCTTTTTTGGTTCCATATGAAGTTTAAGGTGCCTTTTTCCAGTTCTGTGAAGAAGGTCATTGGTAGCTTGATGGGGATAGCATTGAATCTGTAAATTACTTTGGGCACTATGGCCATTTTCACAATATTCTTCCTAACCATAAGCATGGAATATTTTTCCATCTGTTTGTGTCCTCTCTTCTGTCATTGAGCAGTGGTTTATAGCTCTCCTTGAAGAGGTCCTTTACATTGTTAGTTGCATTCCTAGGTGTTTTATTCTCTTTGTAGCAATTGTGAATCACAGTTCGTTCTTGATTTGGCTCTCTTTAAGTCTGTTATTGGTGTACAGGAATGCTTGTGATTTTTGCACATTGATTTTTTATCCTGAGACTTTGCTGAAGTTGCTTATCAGTTTCAGGAGATTTTGGGTGGAGATGATGGGGTCTTCTAAATATACAATCATGTCATCTGCAAATAGAGACAATTTGACTTCCTCCTTTCCTAACTGAATACCCTTTATTTTTTTTTCTTGCCTGATTGCTCTGGCTAGAACTTCCAGTACTATATTGAATAGGAGTGGTGAGAGAGGGCATTCTTGTCTAGTGCCAGATTTCAAAGGGAATGCTTCCAGTTTTTGCCCATTCAGTATGATATTGGCTGTGGGTTTGTCATAAATAGTTTTTATTATTTTGATATATGTTCCATCAATACTTAATTTATTGAGAATTTTTAGCATACAGGGCTGTTGAACTTTGTCAAAGGCCTTCTCTGCATCTATTGAGATAATTGTGGGTTTTGTCTGGTTCTGTTTATGTGCTGAATTATGTTTATAGACTTGTATATGTTGAACCAGTCTTGCATCCCCAGGATGAAGCCTACTTGATCATGGTGGATAAGCTTTTTGATGTGCTGTTGCAATCGGCTTGCCAGTATTTTATTGAAGATTTTTGCATCTATGTTCATCATGGATATTGGCCTGTAGTTTTCTTTTTTGGTTGAGTCTCTGCCAGGTTTTGGTATCAGGATGATGTTGGTCTCATAAAATGATTTGGGAAGGATTCCCTCTTTTTGGATTTTTAGAATAGTTTCAGAAGGAATGGTACCAGCTCTTCTTTGTGTGTCTGGTAGAATTCGGCTGTGAACCCATCTGGATCTGGGCTTTTTTTGGTTGGTAGGCTATTAATTGCTACCTCAACTTCAGCCCTTGTTATTGGTCTATTCAGGGTTTTGACTTCTTCCTGATTTGGGCTTGGGAGGATGCAAGTGTCCAGGAATTTATCCATTTCTTCCAGGTTTACTAGTTTATGTGCATAGAGTTGTTTGTAATAATCTCTGATGGTGCTTTGTATTTCTGTGGAATCTGTGGTGATATCTCCTTTATCGTTTTTTATTCCATCTATTTGATGTCTAGTCACAGTCTGCCAGCAGAGCCTTTGCTGAGCTGCTGTGGACTCTGCCTAGCTGCCATGTGAACTTCCCTGCAGTCCTGTTTATAGGGGTATAGTTAGAACTGCCTCGGCAATGGCAGCCCACCTCTGTAATGGCAGACTCTCTCTGTAATGGCAGTCTGCCTCGGCAGTGGTGGGCCAGTCCCCCACAGAGCTGGACCGTCCCGGCTTCAGCTGTGCTTGCTGTGAAACTCTCAATCCAGAGTGTTTCAGATTGCTGGTTTTTATGGGGGTGGGACAAGCCAAGCCTGATCACCTGGCTCCCTGCCTCAGACCCCTTTTTTTTTTTTTTTTTTTTCCAGTTGAATGGGCATCTCTGTCTCCCAGGTGTTCCAGTCACCAGTTGAAAAGTTGCCTGGATTTGTGTGAGATTTTGTGTGGAGACCCGCTGTGCTGGCTGAAACAGTCGCACTGAGGACTTATGGTGCTTTTCCACCTGAGAATCTCCTGGCTTGGCTCCCTGTTTCAGTCCCCTTTTTATCAGTTGAACAGGTGACTCTGTCTCCCGGGCGTTCCAGTCACCTGCTGAAAAGATGCCCAGATCTGTGTGATTTCTCATGCGGTGACCCACTGCACTGGCTGAAACAGCCACACTGGAGATTCGTGGCGCTTTTTCTCCTGGGAATCTCCTGGTCTGGCTCCCTGTTTCAGTCCCCTTTTTATCAGTTGAATGGGTGACTCTGTCTCCCAGGTGCTCCAGTCACCAGCTGAAATGGCGCCCGGACCCATGTGAGTATTTTATGCGAAGACCTGCCGCGCCAGCCAAAACAGCCATGCTGGCAACCTGTGGGGCTCCTTTGCCCAGGAATCTCCTGGTCTGTGGGCAATAAAAATCTGTCTGGAAATGTGGTGTCCATTCACCCCCTGTGCTCTTGCTGGGAGCTGCAATCCAGAGCTGCTCCTAATTAGCCATCTTGGATCCCTCCCCTGACTTTTCTTATGAGTTCCTCAGGGCCAACTGTAGGACTTGAATATGTACAGATTTTGGTCAACTTGGTGGTGCTGGACCCAAGCCCTCACTTATACCAAGGCATGACGGCCTATCACACTTTGTTCAGCCATTCATTCATTCATGGGCATTTAGGTCCTTTCCATCTTTGGCTATTGTGAATAGGGCTACTGTGAACATTCGGTACACATTTTTATTTGAACAACTGTCATCAATTCTGGATATATGCCCAGGAGTGAAATTGTTGGGTCAGTGCTGCTAACTTCTGATCAGTATTTAAAACAAATTTTTCCCACAATGGTTCATGTCTGTTGTCACCTTTCCTTCTCATTCACATTCCCCCCCAAAATGAGTTCCACTGGGACAAACATGGAGTCAACTGTGTATATTTTACTGAAGATTTTGTGTGAAGAGCAAGGGAGGGTTCTTGGTGAATAAAAATCTCCATTTCACCTGCCTCATTCTCAGTCTGTCTTCCTTCCTGCATCCCTAACCCATCGTCCACCTGCCTCCCAATTTTCTCCCCAAGTTTTGCTCCTTCCCACAAAAGCACTAAAACTCAGTCTGGGTCCTCCAAGCCTGCCTCCCTACATGGACTCATTCACATTTTCTTCAAGCAGAGAAAAGGCCACTGAAGGCCATGCAGCAAAGAGGGTGATCCTGAACTCCATGAATAAGAGTCTCCCGGGACCCACCCTTTTTAGAAAACTATGGGAGAGGCAGGGCGTAGTGGTTCATGCATGTAATCCCAGCACTTTGGGAGGCCAAGGCAGGCGGATTACCTGAGGTCAGGAGTTCAGGACCAGCCTGGCCAACGTTGTGAAACCATCTCTATTAAAAATCCAAAAATTAGCCAGGCATAGTGGTGGGCACATGTAGTCTCAGCTACTCTGGAGGCTGAGGCAGGAAAATAGCTTGAACCCAGGAAGTGGAGGTTGCAGTGAACCGAGACCATGCCATTGCATCCAGCCTGGGTGAGACAGTGAGACTCCATCTCAAAGAAAAAAAGGAAGAGAACTATGAAATATAATAAAATATGATTTTTCTATCAAGGTACACTGCAGATAGAGCCTATCACAGGGATATCTCCTCTTCACCCAGTCAGAAGGGTTCAGCTTTCTGCAAGGTCAGAGGCCACAAACTAAAGACCTTGAAGATGTACATTGTCTATTAAACCCTCAGTGTTGAGAATTTTTCTAACTTCATGTAACAAAAAAAAATTTTTGGTTATATATATATATATATATATATATATATATATATATGGTTATATATATATATATGGTAGGTATATATGTTTAACAAAATATATAGTAGATATATTCATTTAACAAAAAATTTGGGGAATATATATAGTAGGTATATATATTCATATTCATATTGAGAATGTTTAAGTCTTTTGCTTTTAAAAGTTAGGAGCCATTTAATTGTTTATTTATTTATTGAGACATCATTTCACTCTGTCCCCTAGGCCGGAGTGCAGTAGCATGATCTCAGTTCACTGCAACTTTCGCCTCCTGGGTTCAAGTGATTTTCATGCCTCAGTCTCTTGAGTAGCTGGGATTACAGGTGTGCACTACCCTACCCAGCTAATTTTTGCATTTTTAGTAGAGATGGGGTTTTTCTGTGTTGGCCAGGCTGATCTCAAACTCCTGACCTCAAGTGATCCGCCTGTCTCAGCCTCCTAAAGTGCTGGGATTAAAGGCATGAGCCACACCTGGCCTATTTATTTATTCATGAGATGGAGTCTAGCTCTGTCACCCAGGCTAGCGTGCAGTGGCATGATCACAGCTTACTACAGTCTCGATGGCCTGGGCTGAAGTGTTCCTCCCACCTCAGCCTCCTAAGGAGCTGGTACCACTGGCATGTGCCAGCATACTCAGCTAACTTTTTAAATTATCTGTAGAAACAGGGTCTCGGCATGCTGCCCAGGCTAGCCTCAGACTCCTGGCTCAAGCAGTTCTCTCGCCTTAGCCTCCTGAACTGTTGGGATTACAGGCATGAGCCATGGCACCTAGCCATCCCATTTTTTAAAAATCCAGTTTCCCAGAGTCCCTGGAAAAACCAGACTTTAAACGACTGTAAAAACACATCCATGCCTGGTACCCACTAGCCAGAGCTGAGCCTGTACCTTCTCCCTCCTGGCCCGGGTCCCTCATTTCTGTGCCTTATCTGGCCTCCACGAGCATCTGGACATCCGGTCCATGCTCCAGGGTAACTTCAGAGCAGCTCCAAAAGCAGAGCAGACATGGGGGGTCTGCCTGGGGAGTGCAGTCAGGGCGGGAGTCCACGCATGGGTGTGATGCCCAGGCCTGCAGTGCGCCCTGGTCAGAGAAGCTGCCGAGGAGGGGCCCGTCCACAGGGAGGCACAAACACAGGGAGGCTGGCAGCCACTGTCCAGGTGCCGAGCCAACTCACTCATTCCACAAATAGTCATTCAGCACCTGCTAGGTGCACTGTTCCAGATGCTGGGACCGCTGTGAGCATTCCTACCCTCGTGGAGTGCCCTTTCCAGGTAATATACACGATAAGTAAAGCACATGGTTTGCTGCGTGGCAAGAAGGGGTAGGGAACAGCGGGAGAGGGAGTGTAGGCGTCAGGTAGGGAGAGAGAAGGAGGCCGAGCGTGAGGAGCTTACAGCTATAGATAGAGGGGATGAGGAAGACCTCTCGGAGAAGGTGCTGTTTGAGTAAAGGCCTGAAGGAAGCTGGGAGGTGAGCGATGTAGTTGAAAGAATTTCAAGCAGAGGGAATGGCAGGTGCAAAGGCCCTGTGCTCAGTGCACCAGAGGCAGAGCCGGAGGGGACTGGGACTGTGGCCACCATCGCAGGAGCCCGGGAGGAGAGTGGCAGGAAATGAGGGGGCGGGGAGGAAGAAACTCAGACAGGGCCTGATGGGCCAGCGCAAGGACTCTGGACTTTACTCTGAGATGGGAAAGCTCCGGGAGCTTAACAGAAGAGGGGCCCGAGTTCGGCTGTAACGGGATCGCAGTGGCTGTGTTTGTGGGGGAATGTGGAGAAGTCAGTCCAAAGGTGCTAAGTCATACGGGTGAGCGCACGGAGTGGGGAGGAGGGGCGGCATAGGCAAGGCGGTGGGAAGTGACTGGATTCCAGAAATGGGGCTCCTGCATCTGCTGGCAAGTGACGTGTGGGGCATGAGATGAGGGGACAACTGCAAGGACCCGAACAACTGGAAGGGTAGCCTTGCCATTTACAAAGCGGGGGGCCCGTGGGGGTGAGGTATGCTGCGGCAGAGAGACGTGGAGGACGTGTATAGCTTTGAGATGACGAATCCGAGTGAAGATGAGGAGGCAGCAGCTGGTTATGGGAGCCCGGAGTTCAGGAGTCAGGATCAGGAGAGCGGTCCTGGCTAGAGCCCAGGAGGTGTCACCAAGCAGGTGACTGTAGGCGAGGTGTCAGGCTGAGCCCTGAGCTTACAAACATTCAGAAGCCAGGGACAGCGGCAGACACTAGCAGCAGGTCAGTGAAGAGAGTGGCGGGTCAGTTAGAAGTTGTTCCCTCTCGAGTTTATCTTCCATAGTGAGGAAAGTGGGTAAAGTTTTGCTAGGGGCTGGGTGTGGTGGTTCATGCCTATAATCCCAACACTTTGGGAGGCCAAGGTGGGAGGATTGCTTGAGCCCAGGAGTTGGAGACCAGCCTGGGCAATATGACCAAACCCTGTCTCTACAAAAAATAGAAAAATTAGCCAGACACGGTGGTGCACACCTGTAATTCCAGCCACTCAGGAGGCTGAAGTGGGAGGATCGCTTGAATCCCGGAGGCGGAGGTTGCAGTGAGCTGAGATCCCACCACTGCACTCCAGCCTGGGCAACAGAGCGAGACCCTGTCCCAAAAAAAAAAAAAAAAAAAAAAAAAAGGTTTTGCTGACTTCTTCATGTAACTAAACTAAAATAAGAAATTTTCTGTCTCCCAGGGGATTCTGGCACCCAAGATTGGCGCCAACTCTTTAGCATAAAAAATATATATATATTTTGTTTTTGTTTTCTGAGACAGAGTCTCCCTCTTTCATCCAGGCTGGAGTGCAGTGCTGTGATCTTGGCTCACTGCAACCTCTGCCTCCCTGGTTCAAGATATTCTCCTGCCTCAGCCTCCGGAGTAGCTGGGATTACAGGTGCCAACCACCACGCCTGGCTAATTTTTGTATTTTTAGTAGAGACAAGGTTTCACCATGTTGGCCAAGCTGGTCTTGAACTCCTGGCCTCAAGTGATTCACCTGCCTCAGCTTCCCAAAGTGCTGGGATTACAGGTGTGAGCCACCATGCCAGGCCTAGCTTAAAATGTTTTAATATAATTTTTGGATGGGAGATAATACTCACCATATGGTTCACGTTCAAAAAGCACAGCAAACAGTCTTCCCTCACCCTTGCTCCTCAGCCCCCGACTCCTTACGCAGAGTCAACCAGGTCCCCAATTTCTTTTAGTCTTCCAGAGGTGTTCTTGGTGTATGCTATGTACATTTTTTTTTAACACAGTGCTATTGCACTTAAAAGATTACAGTATAAGGCCAGGCACAGTGGTTCATGTCTGTAATCCCAGCACTTTGGGAGGCTGAGGCGAGAGGATTGCTTGAGTCCAGGAGTTTGAGACCAGCCCCGTTTCTACAAAAAGTACAGAACTTAGATGGGTGTGATGGTGTGTGCCTGTAGTCCCAGCTACTATGGAGGCTGAAGTAGGAGGATCGCTTGAGTCTGGGAGGTGGAGGTTGCAGTGAGCTGATTGTGCCACTGCACTCTAGCCTGGGAGACAGAGTGAGACTCTGTCTTAAAAAAAAAAAAATAGACAATACAAATCAGTTGTATAGTGTAAATATAACTTTTATATGCACTAGGGAGCCAAAAAATGCACGTGAGTTGCTTTATCTCAGTGGTCTGGATCTAAACCCCTTAATATCTCTGAGGCATGCCTGTGTGAGCACGGGGGCGTGGGGGGTGTGAGCACACATTTCTCCCTTTTCCCGTCTTTTCACTAAGGCTGTCATACACCTGCTGTTCATTTAACACATCTCGAAAACCATTCCTTGAGCCCAGAAGTTCAAGACCAGTCTGGGCAACATGACAAAACCCTGTCTCTACAGAAAATAGAAAAACTAGCCAGGCCTGGTGGCACATACCTGCATAAAGGACTTCCTCATTCTCTTTTTTCTCTTTTTCATATTGCGCATGTGCTGTAACTTGCTTACCAGCCTCTTACCCAGGGTCTTTTACATTGCTTCCCATCTTTCGCTGCAATTAATAACCTTGCTTGCCTGTAATTTTGGACCTGTGTGAATATAAATCAGTCGTATAAATTCCTAGAAGCGGAATTGTTAGGTCAAGGGGGATGTGTATTTGCATTTTTAATAGAGCTAGCTAAAGGCGGTACAGTTTCAGCTCCCGCACACATACAAGAGTTCATGTCTTGACACATTTTCCAGCAGAGTCTGTTACCAAATTCTTTCTCTTCTGTCTGAGAGTCTTAAAGAATGGAATTCAGTCTGCACGTCTCTCGCCCTTGGTGGGGCTGCCTGTAGTTGTTTCATTTTGTTTGTTTCTTTTTTGAGACGGAGACTCTGTTGTCCAGGCTGCAGTGCAGTGGTGCAATCTCAGCTCACTGCAATCTCTGCCTCCCGGGTTCAAGCAATTCTCCTGCCTCAGCCTCCCAAGTAGCTGGGATCACAGGCATGAGCCACCTCGCCCAGCCAATTTTTGTATTTTTAGTAGAGACGGGGTTTTGCCATGTTGGCCAGGCTGGTCTTGAACTACTAACCTCAGGTGATCCACCTGCCTCGGCCTCCCAAAGTGCTGGGATTACGGGCACGAGCCACCGAACCCAGCCTGCCTGTAATTTTTGACGGGATACCCAGAAGCGTCACTCAGCAGAGAAGTTGCAGGGCCCGGTTTGCATGGAACGTCCCTTTTCTTTGCTCACCCTCCTCCAGGGCTGTTGTGGCCCCTTTCACCCGGGAGGAGCTAAATAGAGAAACATATTCCCTTGAGGGTTTTAGTCACTAAAGTGGGATGGTCACTGAAATTACTGACTTAGAGGATAGAAACAGAAGCGTACTGCTTACCTCAGAAGGCTGACTCGCCCATGGTCATATTTGGGATCTGCACCATTCGTCCATTCAATTCAGCAACTATTGACAGAGAGCTTAGCGTGTACCAGGGACTGGGCTGAGCTTGGAGGAAATGAGAAAGTGAAGGCCCATGCTCAAGGAAGTTTTGTGTTTTACCATAACGTACAACGATCAAGCAAACAAATTAGGATTTTAAGGAGGGATAAAGGCCAGGCACAGTGGTTCATGCCTGAATTCCAGTGTTCTGGGAGCCTGAGGTGGAGGATTGCTTGAGGCTAGGAGTTCCAGACCAGCCTGGGCAACATAGCAAGACCCTGTCTCTTTTTTTTTTTTTTTGAGACGGAGTTTCACTCTTGTTACCCAGGCTGGAGTGCAATGGCGGGATCTCGGCTCACCGTAACCTCCGCCTCCTGGGTTCAGGCAATTCTCCTGCCTCAGCCTCCTGAGTAGCTGGGATTACAGGCACGTGCCACCGTGCCCAGCTAATTTTTTGTATTTTTAGTAGAGACGGGGTTTCACCATGTTGACCAGGATGGTCTCGATCTCTTGACCTCGTGATCCACCCTCCTTGGCCTCCCAAAGTGCTGGGATTACAGGCGTGAGCCACCGCGCCCGGCAAGACCCTGTCTCTTAAAAAAAAAAAAAAATGAAATAGTAGCCAAGTGTGGTGGCGCATGCCTGTAGTCCCAGCTACTCAGGTGGCTGAAGTGGGAGTATCCTGTGAGCCCAGGAGTTCAAGGCTGCAGTGAGCCATGATTGTGCCACTGCACTCCAGCCTGGGCAACAGAGCAAGGTCACATATCTTTAAAAATATATATATATTTAACATATATATTTATACTAAAAATAAATATATACACATATATATAAAATAAGGAGAAAGAAGTGCTGTGAAGAAAATAAAATAGGATGATGTGACAGTAACAAAAAAAAAAAAACAAAAGACAGAGACCTCTTGGGGAGGTGATGCTTTAGCGGAAGTGTGAAAGAGAAGAAGTCAGGCAAGGATCTGGGGGAGCAGCATCCAGGCAGAGCGGCCAGGCTGTCAGGAGGGCATCCAGGTGGTGGAAGTAAGGCTCGGGAGTTGGTGCACGGTAGGGGAAAGGGGGAGAAATTCCAACTGAGCATGGAGACGTGACCCCAGAGGCTACAGTGAAGAATCAGATTGTCCTTCATTGCATTTTGAAGCTCGGGGAAGGGTTTAAATAATGGAGTGCTGGTCAGTGCTCCACCGGCTGTGGAGTGGGAACGTGGAGTCTGATCAGGAGTGTCTGCTGACTTCTGTGGTGTAGACATTCCCATCATGACTCATTTCAAATTCCTAAAGTGTTCACTGAACTTGGTTGAAAAGAGATGTGCACAGACAGACATCAGTGGGTGAGAACGATGGCTCCTATCTTCTCTGGATTGGTTTTACTGAAAGTATTCTGCTTTATACACTGAAAGGGCATTTTATAAAACAAAACATTACAAGCTGATGACTGAGACAGAGAGTAGTGTGCTTCGATTCATGTTAAGACCATCTGGCTGCCGTGTGGACATCTTGAGCCCTTTGAATCAAGGGTGCCTATCCCACCGTCACCACGGGGCCAGCCACGTCACTTCCTTCCGTTCCCTTCCCGCATCCTGCCTGCCTTTCCTGCTAGGGTGCCAGCCACAGCCTTAGGTCTTAATCTGATCTCAACAATGAACTTGACCTTTTCTCAAGGCTGATGGATTCCAGTGCCAAAAGCGAATTCTCTTTAACTTCTCCTACTGTTGTGTGGAGAAAGTCCAGAGCAGGGAATGAAACCTCTCCGGCTGTTCACTGTGTTTTGCTTTCCCTCCTGCCGTATGTGGAGGTACTGGTTCTTGTAGCGGGACCTGGGGTCCTGCCCCACCTGTCTTCACTTTTGCTCCTGAAATTGTCAGATGCTCAGGAGACTGCACTCTTATTATTAGTCAATTGCCTCTGTGCTTGGCATAACATGCGTGGGGACAGAGAGGTCCATTTGTTTTTCATTTCCACGTCTAATTTAAAGGGGGTAAAAAGTGTAAACACTTTTATGATGTCTCTCCATCCTTAAAATTCTGAAATTACTTTGGTCTTTGTTGGTCAGCAAATAAATTAATTTTCTTGAAGAAACATTTTTAATGCTTTTCATTCTGGCCTCACCTCATCCCATGGTCCAATTACTGAGGTAGCTATCGCCAGCGAGGAGACGGTGGGAGCTGTAGATCAGAAATTGTTTACCAGGCTAGCAGGCATCGATTTATTCAAGCCATCCGACACAGCTGATCATATTTTATTTTCCCAAATCTTCTCTCTCAAATTGATTTTTCAGAAAGTTTTTAATACAGGTTTATTCACCTAGTTAATCCATTTATCTTCAGTTCCACCTGTAAAGTCAAGAAAATCTCTAAGGGCATCTGCAAAAAAAAAAAAAAAAAAGACATTCTCTCTGGACCCTCTCTCCCCACCTTACACACACACAAGTGCACACACAGGCCCCACACCCTCCCAAGTACAGCTAATTATCCGTGAGACTCTCAAAACCTCTCGTCTTCCTGGGCCTCCATTTCTTCTGCAAAATTGGAGATTTGTACCGTTTTGTGTTTAAAGTCCTTTCTAACTTGAGATCTTCAGAATCAGACTTTAGAACTGGGAGAGGTGAGGGAGCTCAGTCTCCACCATTCAGTTTTGGAAGAGAAGGCTTTTCCCACCAGCGATTGGACAGGTCCCGGCTAATAGCAGCAATGATGGTGGGACAGAGACTGTGACTGCGTTTCCTGTCTATACCTCCCTTCCCTGCAGCCTGGGGTTGGTTTTCTCTATCCCAAGAGCAGAAAGATTTTAAGGCATCAAAGGCCCTTCTCTGGGGCACCCCAGCAAGTGGTCACGCTGGGAGGTGTCCTCCTCTTGTTGCTGGAGCAGTGAGTTGGGTAGACAGACTATGAAGGAGTCTTGAAATGTCTTGAAAAATAATACAAACCAGCCAGGCATGGCAGTGGCTCATGACTGTAATTTTAGCACTTTGGAGAGGCGAAGGCAGGAGGATCACTTGAGGCCAGGAGTTCAAGACCAGCCTGGGCAACATAGTGGGACTCCATCTCTACAAATCTATAAAAATTAGCCAGGTGTGGTGGTGTGCACCTGTAGTACCAGCTACTCGGGAGGCTGAAGTGGGAGTATCCTGTGAGCCCAGGAGTTCAAGGCTGCAGCGAGCCATGATTACGCTACTACACTCCAGCCTGGGCAACAGGCTTAGCCCAGGAGGTCGAGGCTACAGTGAGCCATGATCACGCCACTGCACTCTAACCTAGATGACAGAGTGAGACCCTGTCTCAAAAAAAAAAGAGAGAGAAAAGGAAATAATATAAATAACACATGAAGGATGCAAACAGCTGTGTGTGCTCTCATGAGCGGTGTAACCATCAAAGAATCTGAGGCGTGATTCCAGCTCTGCTGGGCTCCTAGAGGTGTAGGTGTGCTGGGAACCGGATCAGGCACTGGGAAAACGCGGATGGCGGAGCAGCAGTGTGAGGTTAACCTGCAACTCAGAGGGAGACACCTGTTCCTAGAGTCCCCACCCTTCTCCAAGTCCCAGCTGCAAAATTAATGACTTGTTGGCCCAGCCCAAATCATGCAGAAATAGCTCATGATCCTTCAGCTTGTGGTTCTCTGGAGCCAAAATGTGTGTCTTGTTTCACGATCTTCTTTCATTTTTATTTTTTAGAGACAGCGTTTCTCTCTTTCACCCAGGCTGGAGTGCAGCGGCGTGATCACGTCTCACTGCAGCTTTGACCTCCTGGGCTCAAGTGATCCTCCCACTCCAGCCTCCCAAGTGACTGGGTCTATAGAAACACACTGGGCTAATACTTAGATTTTTTTTTTTTTTTTTAGAGACAGGGTCTCATTATGTTGCCCAAGCTGGTCTCAAACTCCTGGGCTCAAGCAGTCCTCCTGCCTCAGCCTCCTAATGTGCTGGTATTACAGAGATGAACCACGGCACCTAGCCTCATGATCTTATTTCAGATGAGGCTGCTCTTTTGACATGTCTCTGCCTTTCCTCCACTATTGGGTGGGCTTCCTGGGTGGATGGTTTGCAGAAGAGACAAGCAGAGGTATTGGCTGTAGTCAAGGACTCTTCACATTGTCCCCAGGGATGTCAAATTAAACCTGGTGTCACGAGGTGCTTATTGTTCTGCCGACTGTTTTGTGCTGAAACCCATCTTTCTCCAGCTCCTTTCTCACAGTGTGCAGTCAGATGCCCTGCGTGTGAGCAGAGCTAAGAGCTGAGACCCACGCAAGCAGAGGCATGCATGGCAGTTGGAGGCTTCCCCAGGTTCCACAAAGGCTTTGCCGACACGTCACGATATTCCCATTAACTCCCTGCAGTGCAGCTCTGAGATGCCCCCTCCTGTCAGGCACAGGTGGTAGAACTGCATGGAAATGGCCATCGATGCTCAGAAGGCCACAGCTGGTGGACAGACCCTCTTAATCCTGAGTCAGCTGTTTTCTCATTGTTATAAGCTGTGTTTTAAATACTTACCCTGGCACTTTGCCCATGGGTTTGCAAAGTGCTAAATAATAATAAAATGTGGTTCTTCTCCTGAATAAATGAGACAGGTCACGGGTGCTTGTGGGCCATGCCAAGAGGAACGTTGGGGAGAGTATCTTTCATCATCAAAAAAACACCTCTTGCTGGGCGTGGTGGCTCACGCCTGTAATCTTAGCACTTTTGGAGGCTGAGGCAGGTGAATCATTTGATGTCAGGGATTCAAGACCAGCCTGGCCAACATGGTGAAACCTCATCTCTACTAAAAATACAAAAATTAGCTGGGTGTTGTGGTGCACACCTGTAATCCCAGCTACTTGGGAGGCTGAGGCAGGAGAATCATTTGAACCCTGGAGGCAGAGGTTGCAGTGAGCTGAGATCGTGCTACTGCACTCCAGCCTGGGTGACAGAGCCAGATCTGTCTCAGAAAATACGTTGGTACAGTCACACCCTGAGAGAGACTGATTTGTCTCATCTACACTTTGATATAGACCCTGGGGAAACCTCCTAATCACAGGTTGGCTCTTCCTGGGGTCAGCAGATTCCTCAGGAGTGAGGACTGCACAGTGGATGTTCATCTGAATACAGGAAGAAGAAAAACCGTGAGATTCATCCACAGCTCCAGAGGAGGCAGTCATTTCAAGCTTTCCAAAAGCATCTGGTCAACAAATACTTACAGGGTCATGTTGGTCTGTTAGGGCTGTGGTAACAAAGTACCACCCACTGGGTGACTCACACAACAGAAACTTATTTTCTCACAGTTCTGGTGGCTGGAAGTCCAAGATCAAGGTGCTGGTAGGGTTGGTTTCCTCCCCTAAGGCCTCTGTCCCTGGCTTGGAGATGGCCACCCCCTCGCAGCCTCTTCCTGCGGTCATTGTTCTTTGAGTGCAGGTCTCTTGTGTCTCTTTGTGTGTCTAAACTTCCATTTAGGTTTTGATATGGTTTTGCTGTGTTCCCACCCAAATCTCAACTTGAATTGTATCTCCCAGAATTCCCACTTGTTGTGGGAGGAACCCAGGGGGAGATAAGTGAATCACGTGGGGTGGTTTTTACCATGCTATTCTCATGACAGTGAATAAGTTTCATGAGATCTGATGGGTTTATCAGAGGTTTCTGTTTTTGTTTCCTCCTTTTCTCTTGCCGCCGCCATGTAATCAGTGCCTTTCCCCTCCCACCATGATTCTGAGGCCCTCCCAGCCATGTAGAACTGTAAGGCCAATTACACCTCTTTTTGTTGCCAATTTTAGGTATGTCTTTAACAGCATTGTGAAAACAGACTAACACAGTAAGTTGGTACCAGTAGAGTGGGGCACTGCTGAAAAGATACCTGAAAATGTGGAAGTGACGTTGGAAATGGGTAACAGGCAGAGTTTGGAACAGTTTGGAGGGATCAGAAGAAGAGAGAAAAATGTGGGAAAGTTTGGAACCTCCTACAGACTTGTTGAATGGCTTTGTCCAAAATGTTGATAGTGATATGGACAATAAAGTCCAGGCTAGGGTCAACTCAGATGGAGATGAGGCACTTGTTGGGAAGTGGAGCAAAGGTGACTCTTGTTATGTTTTAGAAAAAAGACTGGTGGCATTTTGTCCCTGTCCTAGAGATTTGTGGAGCTTTGAACTTGAGAGAGATGATTTAGGGTATCTGGCAGAAGAAGTTTCTAAGCAGCAAAGCATTCAAGAGGTGACTTGGTTACTGTTAAAAGCATTCCATTTTAAAAGGGTAATAGAGCATAAAAGTTTGGAAATTTTGCAGCCTTACTATGTGATAGAAAACAAAAACCCGTTTTCTGGGGAGAAATTCAAGCCAGCTGCAGAAATTTGCATAAGTAGCAAAGAGCTTAATGTTAATCTCCACAGGGAAAATGTCTCCAGGCCATGTCAGAGAACTTCCCTGCAGCCCCTCCTGTCACAGGCCCAGAGGCCCAGGAGGAAAAAGTGGTTTCATGAGCTGGGCCCAGGGTCCCCATGCTGTGTGCAGCCTAGGGACTTTGTGCCCTGTGTCCCAGCCACTCTAGCCATGGCTGAAAAGGGGCCAATGTACAGCTCAGCATGGGGCTTCAGAGGGTGAAAACCCCAAGACTTGGCAAATTCAACATGGTGTTGAGCCTGTGAGTGCAGAGAATTCAGGAACTGAGGTTTGGGAATATCCAGCTAGATTTCAGATATATGGAAACGCCTGGATACCCAGGCAAAAGTTTGCTGCAGGGGCAGGGCCCTCCTGGAGAACCTCTACTAGGGCAGTGCAGAGGGAAATGTGGGGTTGGATCCCCACACGGAGTCCCAACTGGGGCACTGCCTAGTGGAGCTGTGAGAGAAGAGGGCCACCATCCTCCAGACCCCAGAATGGTAGATCCATCAACAGCTTGCACCGTGTGCCTGGAAAAGCCATAGACACTCAATGCCAGCCCGTGAAATCAGTCGTGAGAGGGCTGTACCCTCCAGCTACTGGGGTGAAGTTGCCCAAGGCCATGGGAACCCTCCTCTTGTATCAGCATGACCTGGATGTGAGACTTGGAGTCAAAGGAGATCATTTTGGAGTTTTAAAATTTGACTGCCCCACTGGACGGCAGACTTGCATGGATCCTGTAACTCCTCTGTTTCGGCCAATTTCTCCCATTTAGAATGGCTGTACTTGCCCAATACTGTACACCCATTGTATCTAGGAATTAACTAACTTCGTTTTGATCTTACAGGCTCATAGGTGAGAGATACTTGCCTCATCTCAGATGAAACTTTGGACTGTGGACTTTTGGGTTAATGGTGAAATGAGTTAAGACTTTGGGGGCTTTGGGAAGGCATGATTGATTTTGAAATGTGAGGACATGAGATTTGGAGGGGCCAGGGGCAGAATGATATGGTTTGGCTGTGTCCCCACTGAAATCTCAACTTGAATTATATCTCCCAGAATTCCCATGTGCTGTGGGAGGGGCCCAGGGGGAGGTAATTGAATCATGGAGACCATGATTCCCATGCTGTTCTCATAATAGTGAATAATTCTCATGAGATCTGATGGGTTTATCAGGGGTTTCCGCTTTTGCTTCTTCCTCATTTTTCTCTTGCCACCGCCATGTAAGAAGTGCCTTTCACCTCCCACCATGATACTGAGGCCTCCCCTGCCATGTGGAACTATAAGTCCAATTAAACATCTTTTTGTTCCCAGTTTCAGATGTCTTTATCAACAGCGTGAAAACAGACTAATACAGGTTTTGTTTTGGGGAGGTGTTTGTTTGTTTGTTTGTTTGTTTCTGAGACAAGGTCTCACTCTGTTGCCCAGGCTGGAGTGCACTAGCACAATCTCAGCTCATTGCACCCCTGCACCCAAGGCTCAAGTGATCCTCCCACCTCAGCTTCCTGAGTAGCTGGGACTGCAGGCATGTGCCACCACACCTGGCTACTTTTCATATTTTTTGTAGAGACAGGGTTTCCCATGTGGCCCAGGCTGGTCTCAAACTCGTGGTCTCACTTGATCTTCTCACCTTGGCCTCCCAGTGTGCTGGGGTTGTGTCTGTCTGTCTCTCTCTCTCTCTCTCTTTTGCTCTCGCTCTTGCTCTCGCTCACTCTGTCACCCAGGCTGGAGTACAGGGATGTGATCATAGCTCACTGCATCCTCCAACTCCTGGCCTCAAGGGATCCTCCTGCCCTGGCCTCCAAAAGTTCTAGGATTACAGGTGTGAGCCACTGCACCTGGCCACAAATGATCTCTTCTTATAAGGACATCAGTCAAATTGGATTAGGGCCACCTATAGGACCCTGTTTAACCTTAATTACCTCTTTAAAGGTGCCTCGCCTGATATAGTCTCAGGGTTAGAGCTCCAGCATATACATTTGGGGGAGGGGATATCTAGTTCAACCTGTAGTATCATATCATTTTTTTTGAAGGTGTAGGGACTAAAAAGTGAGCAAAGTAGACAAAATGAAAAATCCCTGCCTTCTCTGGGTTTGGGTGGTCAGAGATAGGGATAGGGATGGACGGACCATCAGCAAACGTGACCATTTGAGAGGTTCGATGGTGCTGGATGCCGTGGAGGAAGGAGCAGGTGCTGGAGGGCGGGAATGACTTGCTAAGCTGAAAGAGGCAGCCAGGGAAGGCCTTCCTGACGAGAGGGCATCCAAGCAGAAAACTGAAGGGGTGCAGAGAGTGAATGTGCTGGGATCTGGGGGAGGGGCATGTCAGGGAATGGGACCAGTAAGTACAAGAGCCCTGAGGCACAAGTATGCCTGGCATTTTCCAGAAAAAGCAGAGCCCACAGAGGGTGGGGTGGAGTGAGGAGGGCAAGTGTGGTAGGGAACGCTGTCAGAGAGGGAGCTGGGGACAGGTGAGCAGGTGCTGGGGACAGGTTACCTGGGACCTTGTAGACCATTTTTTTTTTTTTTTTTGAGATGGTCTCGCTCTGTCACCCAGGCTGGAGTGCAAGCGGCACACCCACAGCTCACTGCAGCCTCAACCTCCAAGGGCTCAGGAGATCCTCCGCCTCAACTGTGACTACAGGCATACACCACCAGTCCTGGCTAATTTTTATTTTTATTTTTATTTTTGTAGAGACTCGCTATGTTGCCCAGGCTGGTCTTGACCTCCTTGCCTCAGGTGATCCTCCCATCTTGGCCTCCCAAAGTACTGAGATTACAGGCGTGAGCCACTGTGCCTGGCCTCCTCATAAGCTTTGAGTCTTGTGAGATGGGAAACCTCTAGAGGGGTCTGAGCAGAAAGTGACCTGACATGACAGAGGTTCAGCACAGTCACTCTGCCAGCAATGCTGAGGGCAGGGGAAAAGGATGGAGGGGAGGCAGAGCCCAGCGAGGAGGCTGGCACCCTCACCCAGGCCGAGGGGCAGAGGGCATGGTGGCTCAAACCAGGGTAGTAGCAGTGGAGGTTTGGGAATGACTTGGGGGTTACCTGTTTTGTGGGGTAATCCTTGCTCCCCCCTGCTTCCCTCCAAACGTATGTGGCCTTGCACTTTGCTGGAGAGCGATATTTCTGGCCAGGAAGCAATTTCACACCCTCTAATCAGCTCATGTTTCTGGAAGGGCAGCCCCTGGCACAGGTGGCTGTGGCTGTTCCAGAAGGGAAGATGGGCAGAAGCTAAATGGGATCACCTACCACACCCCATGCCATGTGACTTAAGGTAGAGGCACCCCAGGAAGTGCTGGTGCCCATGATGAGGATGTGGATGGGTGGTGTTTTGGGCCTGAGGGAGTTCTATGCTCTCTTTGGCCCCAGAGGGCACACACCTGGCTTCATCTGTTTTCCTGCCTGAATCCGCTGATACCAACAGCCCAGTGAAACCCATGCGGCCCTATTTGGCCCTTGACTAAATAAATATTTGTTGTCAGAAGCTGGGTGGCATGACCCTTGGATGATGGCTTGGCCCCTCAGTGACTTGTATCACTAGGAATGGTGCACCTCCCAGTGACGCCTCCACCCCTGATTTCCACCTACACACACCTTGCTCAGAGATACTGTGTCCCCATTCACACACCTCATCCGTAATCGCGAGGGCAGTTTTGGGGCTGGACTTCCTCCTAGGCCATGTCACCACGCTCCTACATGCTGTAAGGGTGCAGCCTCGGGGAGGGGTGCAGGGATCCCTGCTTCTTGCTCACAGCCCCCAGCCTCTCCCGAGTGGCTTCACCATCCCCTCATTTCCTCTGACCATCTGGGATGGAGGAGATAACTTGTTATTATGCTCTGGGCCAGTACTGGAATCTCCTGTTAGTGATTCATCTCTTTAATGTAGGGCGTTAAGCCCTAATGTACGTGGAAGCGTAATGTATGTGGAAGCGTTAAACTCATTAGTCATTTCTATTTAGGGAATGAAGATTGGAGGGAGACAGGTAGTTGTAGATGGGGAGATGCTGGGGGCTAAAGGCATGAATTTCCTCAGGTGGGGCAGCCCTGTGGAATGGCGTCTTAGGTGGAAATGTTTTCCTTGAATCTACCCCTCAGCTCCATGTACTCGAACCTTTGGTGGAGATGCTACCCTGCTTGAGGATATTCAACCCTTTGGTTAAGGAAAATATAAAACTTTCAGGCATGCTTTTGAGGAATGTCAATGTAGAGTCAGTTTTTTTTTTTCTTTTAAGGGAATGAGTTTGTTTAAAATCTCTATGAGCAACTTATTTGGGAAGATAATTTCGTCTTGGCTACTTGCATTCTTCCTATTGCCCACCAGAGGGCACTCAAGCACCCTCCAGGCGGAAGTTCCTAACCCGTGGGTTTCTCAACCGCACCCGGCACCTTCCCGGGCTGGAGCTGAGTTAGAACAGGGGAACGTTGACCCGCTAAGTGTCTCCTGAAAGGGCCATCTAAATGCTGTCAAGAGAAGCTGCTGCCTGTGACTGGGAAAAATGCAAATGACACTCATGCGAGCCCAGTAGGATGTGCAGCCTCTGTCTCTCTGTGGTCACCTTTGCTGTGTTATTCATATTCCCAGAGGAAAAGGCGCGTGCTTGGCCTTTTAGTATTCTTTCCAACAGTCTTTATTTCCTCTTCTCAGGCACATTAAGGAACGTTTTATACCTTGTCATATCAGAGGAAAAAAGTGAACGTTCTGCAGAGCGAGTTTAGGGCATACCTGTTATCAGGGACCAGAGGCGTGGACTTGGCCAGAGGTCGGATGCAGCAATACCTGAGTGTGGAATGTGTAAACGTCCCACCGCCCCCAGGCCAGGGCTTCCCTCACTAACGTTCTGCAGCACAGCAACGGCAGTTCGCCACCTAGTGTCTCCTGCACCACATTCTGCGTAGTTTAAAACCAGATTCAACTTGGTTAGCATGAAGTAGGCAGCGAGGACCATGAGAATAAGCCTGAGTTATGGACTTAACATTCGTCTTAACAAAGTTATTGACAGGATGTCAGTCTTAAAAGTGGGAAGTAGGAATGATCATGATACCCTCCTGAAAGCCTCATTATTTATTCATTATTGTACAGTTCCAGATATTCAGGTAACTTTTCTTAGTACATTTCTGTTTTTAATCGTTGGTTCATGCAGAACCATTAGGCTGCAATTCTTATTAAATCAGTGGCTCTAGCCAGGCAGGGTGGCTCACGCCTGTAATCCCAGCACTTTAGGAGGTCAATACAGGAAGACCGCTTGAGGCCTGGAGTTTGAGACCAACCTGAGCAACATGGCAAGAGCCCCATCTCTCCAAAAAAAAAAAAGCTGGGTGTGGTGGTGCACACCTGTGGTCCCAGCTACTCAGAAGGCTGAGGCAGGAGGATTGCTTGAGCCCAGGAGTTTGACATTGCAGTGAGCTATGACCACAGCACTGCACTCTATCCTAGGGGACAAAGGCAGACCCTGTATTAGACAGACAGACAGTTAGAAGAGCCACAATAAGCTTTTCACCCATGAAGCACTCCTGCCAAAAATGATGAAGCCAATCAAGCCTTCACATCTTAGAGTTTATAAGAAATAGAAGAATAGAGGATCAAGTTAAACGTCACGAGAAAACAGGCCAGCCAAATCCAAAATGCAGAATACTCTGACATGTTCAAATTGTCAATATTATTGGGAGAAAAAGGTGGGAGGGCTGCTCTAGGATAGAGATTAAAGAGATATAACCAAATGCAATGACTGAGTCTTGATTGAATCCTGGTTTAAAAAAATGACGACTGTTTCAGTCTGTTTAGACTGCTAGAACAAAATACCATAACCTGGGCAGTTTATAAACAGCAGAAATTTCTCGTAGTGCTGGAGGCTGGGAAGTTTGAGAGCAAAGTGCTGGTGGTTTAGGAGTCTGGTGAGTTCTTGCTTCTTCAGGGATAATGTCTTTTCACTGTGTCCTCACATGGTGGAAGAAGGAAGGTCGCTCTCTGGGGTCCCTTCTACAAGGTCACAAATCCCATTCATGAGGGCTCCACCCTCACGACCCAATCATCTCCCAAAGGCTTCACCTCCAAATACCATTACACGAGCTATTAGGTTTTCAAATATAAATTTTGAAGGTACAAACATTCAGTCCTTAACTATAAAAGTGTTTTTCCTGGTGTGTGACAATCAGGGCAGTTTTAATAGGCCTGAAGGCCAGGTGTGGTGGCTCCTGTCTGTAATCCCAGCACTTTGACAGATTTTGAGACCAACCTGGTCAACATGACACATCCCCATCTCTACAAAAAAATACAAAAATTAGCTGGGTGAGGTGGTATGCACCTGTAGCCCCAGTTACTCAGGAGGCTAAGGTGGGAGGATTGCTTGAGCCCAGTATGCTGAGGTTGCAGTGAGCCATGATTGACAAGACTGTGTCTCTCTCACACACACGCACACACACACATATACACACACACACACATACACAAACACACACACAAACACACACACACACGTCTAGGAATGTGGGATTAATTTTCTTAGGAGTGACTGTGGGATTGTTTCATAAGGGAATATCCTTGCTCTGAAGAGAAACACCCTCAGAAGCACTAAGGAGTGAAGGGCATGATGACTGCAACTTATTTTTCAGTGACTCAGGAGGAAAAATACAAAGATGAAATACAGCAAAACATTAACCATTCTTGAATCTAGATGATGAGCGAAGGGAGTTTGTTGTTGTCTACTTTTCAGTATGACTGAAAAATTTCAGAGTAAAATATTGGAATAAATGGTCACAATGTCATTTGCTTTGGGTGGGTGACTCTTGAGGTCACTGAGCTCCCCTGTCTCACGGAATCACTATTTACCTATTGCGAGAAAGAAAAGGTGTTTTGCCTGGAATAGTATCCTTCTCTCAATAAGCATTGTTTTCCCTCTTTGCTTTTGTGAGTGTGCCACTCTAGACAAAACTAACTCAAGCCTTTGTCATCATTCCAAATGCTTTGAAACCACAGAGGTGGTTTTCCAAAGATAACGTCAGTCAAGGAGAACATTGCTCTTATGGCTGTGGGTACAGTCATCAGCGTGCTGAGGAAGTGAGTGTTATTTGTGGTGTCAGGCCATGTTCAAAATGCTGTTTGATTATAAAAGGAAATTAGTTCTCTTCAGCCCTGTATGAGCAGCAGTATCATATACTGGTTGCTTTTCCTTAAGACATAAATATTCACAGTGATCCATTAGCTACCTTGATTTAATTTTGAAATGTTGTAGTCTGTCTGTGAAATTCATTCCTCCACCCACCCACTCACTCAGGGATGGGGGTTATGGGTAACGGGGCAGGGAAGAAAACATGATGCAACCAAAAACCGGAAGCACATCTGTGATGTTATAAGCAAGAACTGTACCGATCACCGAGGATATGGAACGGAAAAAAGCCACATCACCCGTCCGTCTATAGCAGTATTTTAAAACCTTCAATAATTCTCAAAAATTTGTGATTTCTGTCATGTCTGAGGACCATTATTAACTACAGGACATTTATCTGATGTCCTCCCTTAAATCCATTTCCTAAAAAAAAAAAAAAAAAAAAATTAAATGCCTACTTTGGTCTCATCCTAAACATTATTACCCATAAAGTCACGGCTTTAATGTGCTAATTACATTTTTTCTAAGACAGTATGCATAGCTAGATCATCCTCTCCTATTTCGATAGTGACGTATACAGGAATCTACCTTTCAGAAAAGGACTTGAGGACAAATGGATTGAGCTAAAAACATTGGCTTATATGTGTACCTGTGTGTAAAACATGCATTTTAACTAACCTTCGTCATTTTATCCTTTCCTTCCTTCTGTTAAGGCCTTTAATAGTAAGTCAGTGGCCTAAACTGCTTTGTACAATTACTTTTCCAGAGACCAAAAGAAGCATGATTCAGTGAATATTTTGCTGATTAGAACATGAGCAGAAGTCCTGAATACTCAGAGATCACATATCTTTTAAGTCCTGATGCAAAAAGAACCTTTGACGCAAATATATCAAACAGGCTTCGAAAATTTAGAATAGCAAATGTAATATGAAGCGATTGAAAATGTTTTATATAGGTTAAGGTTTTGGGTCCATTGAGATTTTTCTCAGCACTTCGTTTTAGTCTTAAAGAAATGGTACCTTGAGGCCACCTCCTCATTTCCCTTTGAATAAATCATCCTGATTTTCATAATGAGTTGCTTTTTTGGCGCAGAGCTGTGGGCGTGCAGGTTGGTGTTTCAAATGTATTTTAGTAGCTCCTGTCCTTCATTTGGGAAATATTTACTGCATGCCTACAACAGCTAGCTTTTGGGACAATAGAAAGCAAAAAATGGTTCCTCCTGAGGAGCTTACAGTGTGGGAAACAGACACCTATTATCTCCCAGATCAACAGCAGATTGCCCCAAGGAAGTGGTGTTAGAGCTGGGATCTGTGTAGGGGAGAGAAGAGAATGAACCAGGCAAAGGGAACGTCCCTGTAAAGGCCCCTTCTGTGGTAGGGCAGGTTGGGGAGTATCTCCTTCCAAGGAACTGGAAGAATGCCAGAGTGGCTGGAGTCTGTGGCCGCCTGGGGCTGAACGACAGCCACTGTGAGGAGTTTGGTCTTTGCCCGATGGGGAACCACTGAAGGGCTTGAACTCCTCCAAAAAATGGAGGTTCTGTCAGCAATGAAAAAGGCAAAAGTGGGTATCAGGTACACACGTAACACCCCAAACATCTCTACCCAAAACAGAACCCAGATTTTCCCATTTCCCACTCTCCTAAACCTGCTTGTGGTTCACTGTTTCTCACCTCAGTGAATGGCCTCGCCGGCCATCCTGTAGTTCATGCTAAAAATCTGGGTGTCAGCCATATCTCCCTCTTCATCCCTCATACCTAGTCCACGGCCAAGCTCTGTCCATCCCACCTGTATGAGTCCATCAGCATTGCTATAAGGGAATACCTGAGGCTGGGTAATTCATTTTTAAAAAGAGGTTTATTTGGCTCCTTACCCACTTCCTTGGGGCAATTAGCCATTGATTTGGGAGATGACTTGATTGGCATCTATTTCCCACACTGTAAATTCTACAAGGAGGAACGATGTCTGCTTTGTTCTCCATTGCCTCCCCACCATCCGAAGCCTAGATGTCATAGGTATGCAATAATATATGTCAAATGAAAGACAGAAGCAACTAAAGTTCGTTAGTATAAGAAGCATGGCAGCAGCATCTTCTTGTGAGGACCTGAGGAAGCTTCCACTCATGGCAGAGGCCAGGAGGAATCATCCTGAAAGAAAGAAAGCAGGGGTCGGGGGAGGAGAAGTTACAGGCTCTTTTTAACAATCAGTTATCTCTGGAACTAATAGAACTCACTCATTACTGCCAGGACAGCACCAATCCTTTCACAAGGATCAGCCCCCATGACCCAAACACCTCCCACAGGCCCCACTTTCAACATTGGGGGGTCACATTTCAACATGAGGTTTGGAAGGGTCAAATAAACCATATCCAAAGTATATCATCCCGTTTTAAACATCTCTGGAGTTCATTCAATTCTCCATCTCTACCATCAAATTCATGCGATTGTCTGTTGCCTGAACTACTGCCATGGTTTCTGGACTGTCCCGTGACCCTTGTTGCCCCTACAATCTGTTTTCTGCACAAGGCGATGTTTTCAAAATACAAGTCTGATCATGGCTCTCCTCTGCCTAAAGTCCAGGCAGAGATCCAGGGATAATCTCAGCCCAAGCCGATCATGACGGACTCATTCCACTTGCCATCGACTGATTTCATAGCGGCCAGAGACCCAGAGACTTACCTCTGGCCACTGAAACCTGCGGGCATTTCTTCTGCAGAGCTTCTGGGAAAGGTATTCATGTACCTCAAAAGGGACCACTGGCAGAAAGGGATACTTTTAATTTTGTGAAATCCTGGGCGTGCTTGGAGTGCGGCACCCATCTTACTACCAGCCTGAAGGTGCAATTCCAGGGGCTGCAAGGAAAGTAGAGCCCTAGACCAGGGCACCACCTCTGGAACCCACCCTGCCATGGAGACAAATCCCCTTGCTAAGTGGGCCGGTTTGAGTTGGCTTTTCTGCCATGTGTAGTCTGATGCTGGTGTGTGTTTAAGGCATCTGGTGCCATGTGGGCAGTTGCTGACATGCACTGGATGCTCAGTGGAGAGATGTGAGCTGGAGAAATACCTATGTGAGTTCTTGGTGAAAACTGAAGGTTGGGGAAAGGATGAAAGCAGAAGAAAAGCTTGGAAGAGGAGAATAGGCTGCAAAGTAGATTGAGAGAAATTGGGCCACAGAGGTGCCGCAGGAGACCACCTGTGGCCTGAAGAAAGGATTTCTTCCTTGCCTGCCTTTCTGTATTAAGACTCATATTAAAAGGCATGATAACATTCCTAAATGTGCCCTAAGTGGACAAAATGAAGTGGCTCAGAAGTGTTTTCAGCTGAGGGAGGAAGCTGGGTTTCTGAACCAACCCTTGGGATTCACATCAGGAGTATTTGGCTTCCTGCCCTTTAATAAGTCACTTACTAGAATCTCAGAGGCAACCAAAAATGGACCAAACAATCTGGCCAGAGAATGCATCTTCTTTTCTGAGTTTAACACACTGAGGTAGTGTCAGAGACAGGTCAGTGCCTCTGATGTCTACAGAAGGGGCAGCGGCTTGGGAGAGAGGGCTTGTCGCGGCAGTGCGGAAGTGGAGTGCCGAGATTGGAGGGAGTAGCCACGGAGAGGCACCATTGGTAAAAACAGGCCCAGAAAGCCGCTGGCGGTCACAGAATTAGGCCGGAGAGAGACCTCCATGGGAAAGGAGACAGGAGGTCCACTGAGAGCGTGTGAGTTAAAAAATAAAATAAAATTAGAAAAGAAAAATGACCAGGAACTACGTTGCCATGGGAGAGGTTCTACAACTTCAGTGTGTGCCAGAACCAGCAAGGGAACCCGTGACAAATATGGATTTCTGGTCCTCAGCCTCCCCGCAACCCCAGCCCCCGGTCTCCACTCGGATGCTGCAGGTCGGGCCGGCACGCACAGGTTCACAAAGTTCCTCTGGCTGCGCTAGTGCCCGGGGTCGACTTGCAGCTGAACTCCCTGCAGCTCCAGCCTTCAGCTCCTGCACCGATGGAGAGAACGGGCGTTTCTTGACGCCACGCCAAGCGTCCTTCTGACCCCTGGAACCCTGTGGGCCCGACGTGGCGGCCTTGGGCCTCGCAGCACTGCCCGAAGCAGTAGGACCCTGCGCCGGGAGCCACGGGGTGGTCGCGCGATCGGGCACGCCCCGACTGCGTCCCAGCCCCGGCACAAGGCGGTTGCGCGGCGACCTGAGCTCATAAACCTCCGGGCGGGTCTCCATAGTGACTGGCGGATGCCCTGGCCAATTGTGTCCCGGCGCTTGTTTATCTCCGCCCCATCCCTCCTCGGGGGACCGATATTTCCAAGACTGACAGGCCATTCCGGGCGCTGTTACGTAAGGGGAGGATCAATTGCAGTCCCACCCAAACCGGAGTGATTTGATTGGCAGGACGGAGTGCTGTCTTCCCAAGGCCCCCGGAAAAACGTCCTTGACGGGCAGGTGTGAGAGCCAGTTGGCGCCAGGAGGCAAGGCGGAAGCCTTGGGCCCAGAGGCTTGCGACAGGGGGCGGAGCCCGGCACCGAGGGCAGGGCAGGGTGGGGTGGGGCGGGGATCAAGCTGGGGCTGGGCTGGCGCTGCGGCCGGAGATGCTGTCGGGCCGCGACGGCGCTCGGCAGCCAAGAGCTCTGCATTGAAGGCACCGGGGTGAGACGCACTGCCCGGTACGGTGGTAGGTATGCAAGGGCCGAGGCATCTGTAAATCTGGCCGCCAGCCTCCGCGGGCCTGGCATTTGTCCGTCCTACTGGGCGCTTGCGGCTCGGCGGCGACGGCGGCCGCGCTGGGACATGGAGGCGGGGCCGGGCACCTGTGCGCGTTTGCAGGCACCTGCTGCGCTGGCCGCCTCACAGCCCGGGACTGCTGCTGGGGGCTGCGGCTCCAGCTGGGCTGGGCCGGCCGAGGGAGAGAGGCGGGCCCTGCTGGCTCGCCCCGGCCAGTGCCCGCCCTCCCCGGCTGGATCCCGAACCCCAGCCTTGGCTAAGGGGGTGTCGCCGAGTCCCAGAGCCCCTCACTGTGGAGGGGCCTGGGATTCCCGGGCCAGCTTCGAGCTAGCTGCAAGTCCAGGACAGGGCCCCCGCCTTGCATCACCTCGAGACAGGTTTGTCCAGATTCCCTGCGTGCTCGGAGGCTGGTTTCCGCCCGCGGCGAGGGTGCCGGTCCGAGGCTGCCGCGGGTCCCGGCTGTCCCCAGAGAGCCTAGTCCAGGCCATTTTCGTCTTTTTTCTGATCCCTGCTCTGTCGCCTCTTAACGTGGAATTTCAAGTCTGATTCGGGGTGATGTGAGTGCACCGTGGCACACAGAGTAACAGCAGCACTCATGTTTTAGCTCTGCCGTGCACTATCATTCGCGCAGACTGAAAACCCAGACTTCTCAGCTGGGTGATGTAAAGGAATGTAGCCGTGGCCAAATAAGCAGAAATTCTAAAATTGTTTCCCAATGGCAAGGATGTAACATATGTCTTGTTTCCATCTATGTCATTCCTCTCGGAACATGTCATGCTGTGCTTGTCCAAGACTAGACCCTGAAAAGTGTGCTAGTTTCTCGTGATTATCTTGCAGCTGGAAACATTGGATTAAAAGAGCCAGCACAAAGTTAGGCAGTAGACAATACCTCCTTCTTAAAGATAGGCAGAACTGGGGACAAATTATATTGGATTCTTAAAGGGAAAGTCAGAGAATCCTAACATGTTAGACCTGGGAGAGACTACAGGTTTGCACCAACCCATTAAATGTACATGGTGGAGAGCACCACTGTGTCCCAAGGGATGGGGGTCTTGTGTTAAATCAGGTGTGTCCTAGAGGACATTGGGGTGTTGCACATTACTGCTAGATCTGAAAATCAGTGTCTTCATTTGAGCCGAACAGGAACACGCCCCCGCACATTTTTGATTTCCTAAGTGTATTCAATGTGTCATACTCACCTTTAAAGGCAGATTTGCGGAGAGCTGTTGTTACTTATTGGATGTTTTCCATGTTAGTGGAAGAACCAGGATCTTCATTCCTCTGATTTAATTACTGGGTGGCATTTTCTCATGGAAAACAAAACAGCAGTCGTAGGCACTGGCAAGGTTTGGATGACCTGGGTTGGATATGTCCCTGGTTGTCACAAGTTCGTCAGAAGGCAAATTATTGCTGATTGGGGACATTTAGTACATGGTTTGCTCATGATCTGCTTAAGAAATTAGGAAAACGTTACTTAGTTTTGACCCTTTTCACCTTCAGCGTTTTGATTAGTGCAAGTAGGAATTCAGAGAAGGAGCTCTGCTTTAAAGGTAACAGCCTGGGGGAAAATCACCAGGGCAGAGAAGTTGCTGTTCTTACAGCTGGGCTTGGCTGCTTTTCCTTTGCTTCTTTGTATTTTTAGTAAATGACCCACTGACTTTGTGACCTTTGAAGACACTCTTATTCACAGCTCGCAGCTTCGCCTGGAAGATCTGTACTTGTGAACTGTCTCTTGTGTGCCTCTGTTGCATTTGTCTGGATTGCTAGGCAGTTCCTTAAGTGCGTGATCCTGCAGTTTCTCTATGTTTCGAAGTTGTAAAAGGCAGTTTTTTGGGGGATGGTACGGACAGGACTCAGGTAACACCTTTTATCATCTTAGTGACACACAAGTGCTCTGCCTTCCCTGTTTTCTCGTTTCTTTGGCTAACACTTTGCAGGTGGAATCATTTTGTACTCAAGTGAGTTGAGGCAGCTTTTAATTCAGCCTCCTTAGATCTTTATTGTTTGTTCCCATAGCCGTGGGAACAGTGATACAACTTTTGTGTATGTGGGTACAGTGCATTCTGAATCTGGATTTCCTGTTAAATGCTGAGATGTGCTAGTAGCAACTGTTTTCCATATCTTCTGAATTTCTGGCACCAAAGCTCATCTGTGTCACTGAGTAATCTGAATCCTGGCCAGGGGACCTGGTGCACAGATTCTTATAAACATCTAAAGGTGTGAATTAAATTAGAGCCAGAAAAGGAAGATGGTATAGAAGGAAACTATTTCTGAAGATGCCTGAAGACTCTTTCCTAGGTTTTTATAACTCTTTGTTATATAACATTATATTGTATATCTAGGGTATCAGATTTAGTTATTCATCATTTCAGAAGTCTTAACTGTTGGCCGGGCACGGTGGTTCACACCTGTAATCCTAGCACTTTGGGAGGCTGAAGCGGGCGGATCACTTGAGGTCAGGAGTTGGAGACCAGCCTGGTCAACATGGTGAAACCCTGTCTCTACTAAAAATAGAAAAATTAGCCAGGCGTGGTGGCAGCTACCTGTAATCCCAGCTACTCAGGAGGCTGAGGCAGGAGAATCACTTGAATCCAGAAAGTGGAGGTTGCAGTGAGCCAAGCAATCGCGCCAGTGCACTCCAGCCTGGGTGACAGAGCAAGACTCCATCTTAAAAAAAAAAAAAGTCTTAATTGTTGGTATCGGCATGTTTCTATGTTTTCCCGTCTTGTTTTAAGGTAAAGTGAATGCCGAAGACAGAAGATTTTGATGACACACCACTGAATTTCTTTGTTTGGAATACACGTTATGAACCCTTTCTGGAGCATGTCTACAAGCTCTGTACGCAAAGTAGGTACAGTTGATAAATTCAGTAAGGAAACCTATTTGCTTCTGTGTCTGAAAATGGGGTCAGAATGAAGGCTAAAGTAATCTGTCATGGTCACCTGTAATCCTGACAAAATTACCTGGGTTTTCTAGTTAAGGGTTTACTCTTGAAAATAATTATTTTATTGGTTAAAGTCTGTTTCTGAGACTGCGATTGCATCTCAAATACAAATCGTTCTGGTCATCACAATTCTAAGATTATTTAGGTTATATTTACACATGATATTTGTGACATTGTAGTTTCTGCTAAACTTCAAGGTTCTATGGTTAGAACAGCTCTGGGAAAGGCTAGTCTAATATCATTAAATCAGACTTTAGGGGCACTAATTTTTCTAAATAAAATGATTTTTAAAAAAATATTTTCATTTTAGGAAAGTTTAAAATAGACAATAAGAAAATTAAAATAACCATAGTCTCATCTCTAAGAGAACAAACACCACTATTACCTTTTGTGTACGTGTATGATACACATCTCTTCCTCACTTGTAGATAGCAGTGGGGTACAAGTGCAGTTTTGCTACGTTGGCATATTGCATTGTGCTGAAGTCAGGGCCTTTGGGTGCACCCATCACTGGGGCTATGCATATGATACACATTTTTTTATATAGCTAATTAAACAGCCTTTGATTGTACTTGCGCCAAGGAAGTACCTGTGAGATGGTAGTTTAGTCTCTGACTCATGTTGACCTTTGTCTTTGACTAAGGTTGACGGTTTATGCTGGTGATATTTGAAATGTCAAAACATACCCAGTAGGGACAAGATCAAAATCAGACCCAAGCAAGTGAGAGAATAGATTCATTCTTTGTTTCTAACCCAAGTGCTAACAGGCAGTGACTAATTTCAGTCATCCACACTACTTTGAGCTTCTTAGACCTAACCTTCTATAGCATCTAAGTGCAGGGGGACTTTTCTAGCCTTGTGCAGTTGTCTAATTGCTTAGTAACCCCTTGCCCTCTTTTTGGGGCCACTAGGAGAAACCATTTCTCTCTGTGTTTCAGTTAATCCTGTACACGGTGACTGTATCATCCTTATAGGATGAGTTTCCCTATGCGAAAGAGTTTCTCTAATGCTTTGGTCTTGCTTCAGCTTTGTCTTTATATGACCTGCCTGCCCAAAGGACTTTCTAGTCATCTTGGTTATGGTGTTAGAATGTCCTTGTAAGGAGTAATTCCAGCTTTTAAGCCATGGAGCTAATAATGTACTCTTGTGATTTAAGAATCATCCTAACAGATCCTCTTACAACTTCATCTTGTATAGCGATCTGAAGGTGAAGAGAAGACATTAACAGGGGACGTGAAAACCAGTCCTCCGCGAACTGCACCAAAGAAACAGCTGCCTTCTATTCCCAAAAATGCTTTGCCCATAACTAAGCCTACATCTCCTGCCCCAGCAGCACAGTCAACAAATGGCACGCATGCGTCCTATGGACCCTTCTACCTGGAATACTCACTTCTTGCAGAATTGTAAGTTCTTAACAAACTATTTGGTTAAATTAGGAGTGATCCTTTAAGGTGAAGAATGAAGTTTATTCCGATGGACGCAGTAAAGGGCTGTCATTTAATCTCAGAGCTCAAACCTGTCCCTCTTCAACATCAGCCTCAATAAATATGGAGGCTATTGCTGGTGATAGAATCTTTCTTAACCAAGACCTAAGTAGAGTTATACAAATATCCTCTCTTAAAGATTCTCATTTAGAGCTTGGGTGAATAAGATTTAAAGGCAGAGGGTACTTTAATTTCCGTGTCTGTTTTGAAGAGTAAGAAAAGGAAGAAACTAAGGTTTATTAAGAACCTACAGTAGACCAGGAACTTAGTAAATTTGGTCTTCATTTATATGAAGTGAGGAATTTGCCTCCTGAAGAGGTTTTTCTAGAGTTGGACAGTGGGAGAGTGGTCGTCTCTGTCTTCTTGAGTCAGACCCATCTGGAGGATGGTTCTCCATTGGTTGTTGCCTTGTAGGTGGCCTCCTGACAGATGGAGAAGGCCTAGCAGGGAGGGACCAGGAAGCCATACCTTAGGGATTAACAGTTGAAGGAACTGGAGAAGTTTTCTTGGAGAAGAGAAAACTTAAGCACATATTAAAGTTGTCTTCATATATTTGAAGGTCTGGCACAAGGAAGGATCTGAATTATTCTGTATGACCCCCAAAGGCAGGACTTAACAATTCTAGGGAAGAGACAAGTGGGCTCCATGTAAGGAAGATGCTGACTGGTCACCGAGGTCAGCAGCTGGGCCACACTTGCACCTGGTTGTGGAGTGCAAGGAGCTGTACAGGGTGCAGAGTGCTGGCAGCCAACCCATGGTGCCTGGCACACATGGGGGCTCCAGCACCGCAGATGCAGATGGCATTTCATTTGAGACTTTGTTAAAAGGACAGAAAGTTTGGAGAATTCTTAATTTCCATCATTTAAAAATTCCTGTGTATACAGTTATTTTAAAAGCATCCTTGAGCCAGGCACAGTGACTCATGCCTATAATCCCAGCTACTTGGGAGACTGAAGCAGGAGGAACACTGGAATCCAAAAGTTCAAGACCAGGCTGGGCAACAGAGTGACCCCCTGTCTCTAAAAGAAATAAAAAATTTCCCAGCTGTGGGCCTATAGTCCCAGCTACCCAGGAGGCTGAGGTGGGAGGGTCACTTGAGCTCGGGAATGTAAGATAAGCCTAGGCCGTATAGCAAGTCCTCATCTTTTTTTCTTTTTTTGGAGATGGAGTCTCACCACGTTGCCTAGGCCGGGGTGCAGTGGCGCAGTCTCAGCTCACCGCAGCCTCCACCTCCTGGGTGCAAGTGTTTCTCCAGCTTCAGCCTCTGGAGTAGCTGGGACTACAGGTGTACGCCACCATGCCCAGCTAATTTTTGTATTTTCAGTAGAGACAGGTTTTTGCCGTTTTGGCCAGGCTGGTCTCAAACTCCTGACCTCAAGTGATCTGCCTGCCTCAGCTTCCCAAAGTACTGGGATTACAGGCGTGAGCCACCGAGCTCAGCCTACAAGACCTTTTTGTTGTTGTTGTCCAAAAAAAAAAAAAAAATCCTTGACTCCTCCCTCAATGTATTAATGTTGTAATGGTCAGAGGGTATGAGGCCCCAGGGTAACTGACTGGGTGTCATTTGGTAGCAATGGCCTCTTCGGCTCTATAATGGAGGCCTTGTGTTTGAGGCTGGGCAGTGAGTTGAACAGGCCTCTACTGTGCTGATTAAATCTGTATTAGAGGCCGGGCACGGTGGCTCACGCCTGTAATCCCAGCACTTTGGGAGGCCGAGGCGGGTGGATCACAAGGTCAAGAGATCGAGACCATCCTGGTCAACATGGTGAAACCCCGTCTCTACTAAAAATACAAAAAATTAGCTGGGCATGGTGGCGTGTGCCTGTAATCCCAGCTACTCAGGAGGCTGAGGCAGGAGAATTGCCTGAACCCAGGAGGCGGAGGTTTGCGGTGAGCCAAGATCGCGCCATTGCACTCCAGCCTGGGTAACAAGAGCAAAACTCCTTCTCAAAAAAAAAAAAATCTGTATTAGAACACAGAACTGCCTTTTCTGGCAAAGTAGATACATCTGCCAGCCATGTTACTATTGACATGCTGAATTTTAGCAACTTAAAAATGGACTAGATAATAACTCAAAAATGACTAAAAATAAGTGAATGGCAAGTAGGTAATAAAAATGATAAACTAAGGCCTGATAAAATAGTTCTTGATAAAATCCAGGATTGGCAGGTTAATGTGTTTTAAGACCCTAGGTAAAATTTGTTCTTTTCAAGGTATGGTCTCAGTCTTACCTCTTCAGGCTCATAGTTGCAAGGAACAGACCAGAATGGTTGTGGCCTGGTAACGAGGTCCCAGAAGAACCAGTGTAGCCTTTGTGTCAGTACACCTGTTGTTCCTTGTTTTCAGCACCGTTTCCCATTCCCTGGCAAGGCCCCCAGAGTTCAGGTGTCTGCGTTGGGGGGTCAATTTGAGGGCAGAGCGTATGAGAGCTTCGCAAGGATACCTGCCCTCCCCAGGCAGCACTGCAAGCTGAACACTGCCTTCTGCCGTGGGATCTTGTGATTAAAATATAAAATGACAACTTTGTGATCCAATTCCAAGAAATCTTAATTTACCTGAAGTTGTATTTTAAAAGTTTTGAATGATCATCCGTGGTCACAAAAGCATCATTTTACAAATACTCTCATTGACCTCAAATGTACAGAACTTACTTCAGTTTGCATTATTCAGAATTGCCTATAGGCTGGTTTCCAAAATGATGTTTTGGAAGAGCAGATATCTGGGAGGAAAACTTGATTCTTCACTTATCCCTGTTTGGCTTAAGTTCTTACCGTGGGATGGCTGCTGGCCCGCTCATTGCTCTGTGAGCAGCTGCTGTGAAGCCTGTAGTGGGCAGCTGTCAGGGCCAGGGCTCACAGTGTCAGGTGAGAGATTGTGAGAACTTGGCCTGCAGGGTTTGGGCATCAGTTGCCCCTTGAGGGGACATTCATTTTCTCGAAGTGAATGTGGGGTGGTTTGATCTGCATATGTCAGTTGTATCCACACCAGTTAATCATTCTGTTTTTGTTGTAGTACCTTGGTTGTGAAGCAGAAGCTACCAGGTGTCTATGTGCAGCCTTCTTATCGCTCTGCATTAAGTAAGATGAGGATTCACTCTTAATTTATAGCACATTTAGTTCCTCCCACACAAATTTAGGCCTTAATGGTTTTATTTTTTCCTACAGTGTGGTTTGGAGTAATATTCATACGGCATGGACTTTACCAAGATGGCGTATTTAAGTTCACAGTTTACATCCCTGATAACTATCCTGATGGTGACTGTCCAGTAAGTTGGAGACACAGTCTGGCTTCTTTTGTGGATCAGTGAGGAGGGTGGAAAGGGCTTACAGCTTTCCTGGTTCTTTTCCTGACCTGGTACCTTTATGATTTATCCACCCAGTAGTCGTTCAGGGAGACTTGTGTGCTTTGCAGCAGCTTCAGGCATGCCATCCTCTGCCTTGCTTTGTTTCTCTGCTCAGAGTCTGCAAGGGAGGTTGGCTGCTGTCCTTAGCACTTACCAGGTGAATGGTGATCCTCAGGCTCTAGTGGAGGGAGAGGGAGTTTTCTCCACTTCATTGCAAAATTTAGTTTTTCAGGAACATGGTAAAAGTAGTTAAGTATCCCTTTTGAAGCAGCTCTTTAGCTTTAAATAACGTGACTGCCTTGTCCTGAAGCTCTTTTTATCACGATTTCAGTGGGTCTCATAAGTGCCACTGCTTCCATTAAAGGACATGTCTCTATTTAAATACAGCGCTTGGTGTTTGATATTCCCGTCTTTCACCCGCTAGTTGATCCCACCTCAGGTGAGCTGGATGTGAAGAGAGCATTTGCAAAATGGAGGTAAGTAAATAGTGTTTCTTTCAGTGATGTAATACAGCAAGAGGAAGCCTCGGTAATCACGCCATGTTTCCCTTTAGGCGGAACCATAATCATATTTGGCAGGTGTTAATGTATGCAAGGAGAGTTTTCTACAAGATTGATACAGCAAGCCCCCTGAACCCAGAGGCGGCAGTACTGTATGTAACATTTGCTTTGTTATTTAAAATAAATTTGAAGATGCAGCTAAGTAGAGTAAGTTGGTAACTTTTTGATTTAAACTTTTAACACAGGTATGAAAAAGATATTCAGCTTTTTAAAAGTAAAGTTGTTGACAGCGTTAAGGTGTGCACTGCTCGTTTGTTTGACCCGCCTAAAATAGAAGACCCCTATGCAATTAGGTAAGTGGTGCAGTCCCCAAATAACTGTCCACTGTCCTTTCTTCAGGTGGTCTCGGAATGGATATTTAAAAGCCAAATGCATAAGCCGTTAACCTGCAACCTTTATAACTTGGTGCCAACTCAATTTCTGATGCCTCTGAGGCTCTTCCCTTAAACAGAAAGCTTTACAACTGACAGACTGTGTCAACAGCATGTTCTCTGGTGACTTTGGTTTCCCAGAGATCCTTGTGATACACTTATTCATTCACATGTCAGGACTCTTCTTTTCAGCTGGCAGTTTTAGCTGGAGCCCGTCTTAAACTGCCACACCCTCATAGACATTCACATGTGGTGAAAGGAGGAAAACTGAATAGCTTGAGAATGGCACTATGACATTTGATTTAGGGAATAGCATCTGGAGGAGTATTGGGAATGGATGAATTGGTGATTTTGCTCTTTGGCAACATTGGTACTGCTTGGGAAGGCAGTGGAGTATAGCTGTTAAGAGCTTGGGCTCATGGCCAGGCATGGGGGCTTATGCCTGTAATCCCAGCACTTGGGAAGCCAAGGTGGGCAGATCATGAGGTCAGGAGTTTGAGACCAACCTGACCAACATGGCCAAACCCCATCTCTACTAAAAATACAAAAATTAGCTGGGCATGGTGGCTTGTGCCTGTAGTCCCAATGAGGCTGAAAAAGGGGAATGGCTTGAATCTAGGAGGTGGAGGCCGAGAATGAGCTGAGATCACACTGCTGTACTCCAGCCTGGGTGACAGAACTAGACTCCATCTCAAAAAAAATAAAAATAAGAGCTTGGAGTCAGCAGATGGACTATTTGGCTTTTGTACTTTTTGGCTCTGGTAACCCAGAGAAATTAATTTTACCCTGCTTTCCTTTCTTAATCTTTCAAATAATAGTACTTTAGGGGTTGGTGTGAGGCTTAAATGAGCTCATCCACGTATGAGGGATAGTTATGTGAGAAAATTAATTAGATAATATCTAAAACATACATGTTGACAACAAAAAAAGTACTGTTCTTTATTAAGTTGGGGAATTGGCTTAAAGCTTCATTACTGCAAAATGAATGTTTTAAAATTTAGTGACCCAACACATAGTTTTTAAATACTTTTCTCTTCCTTAAGCTTTTCTCCATGGAATCCTTCTGTACATGATGAAGCCAGAGAAAAGATGCTGACTCAGAAAGTAAGTGGATCACCACTTATGATATGGCTAACTCATTGTTTCTTTTCTAAAATGTCTTCATTGGAGACTGCTTGTTACATACAAGTAACTTTTTTGGGAAACGAGTTTGTACAGTGCTGAAATCTCATCAGTCATTTTTTAAATATCTGTTTTGATTGTGCCTAGAAGAAGCCTGAGGAACAGCACAATAAAAGTGTTCATGTTGCTGGCCTGTCATGGGTAAAGCCTGGCTCAGTACAGCCTTTCAGTAAAGAAGAGAAAACAGTGGCGACTTAAGAGATGGTGAATCTGGTGCACCATGCACTTTCCTGCTGGACTCTGGCCTGGTTCAAGCTGACCAATGGCAGAGGACTGCCTGAAGAGTAAAGCTGTGTGAACAATGACTGACTGCCAGTGTTTTCCATGTATGCATAGGTTCTAACAGCAGGTTTTGGAAACCTCTCTCTAAGTAATACATTACTTCTGTCAGAAGTGTCTTAGGGTGGTTATCTAGCTCAGTACTCCAAATTATTGGGGACCTTGAGGCTTAAGTATTTTTCTGAATATAATGCTAAAGGTAAGTTGCATTCATTTAAACTAATAGAGCAGACAGAATTCAGCACTAATAGTTCGTAAATCAGTGGTTTCAGTTGTATATATGTTAGGAAATGGAGAGATATAGAGAGAGCAGGTTCCATAGCTCAGCACTTTTAAGTGGAAGATCATTTGAATCTCAAGTCTTCAGCCTGCACTGATTTATAGCCTGCACTGTCTTACTGATTTATAAACTGAAATCACTGAGAAATGTCTTTAGTTCAGTGAGAAGAAACCGGAACACTTGTTCCTAGTGTTGTGTTGTTTTTTAAGCAAATTACTCACTGTATTTTTATGGCAGGAGGGAGAAAAAGTGTTAAAATGGTTTCTAATGAAGTCAGGTATTTAAATGATGAATGACTAATGTGTTTAGTAGAAACAAAATAAACCAATAAATGATTGTTCTTTGCCATTTATGCAAGAAACTACCCTTTTCTCAATATAACCAAACAAAAGCTAATTTATAAATGCTTTATTGAAAAATACACTTATCTTCATATAAAATTACAGTAGCAGTAAGTATTTTGAGAGGTTTTATAAATATTTTTGCAGAACACTATTCTAATTGAACAGTGTAAGTTCCATATTTTTCTCAGAGCAATAGAAGTTACCTAGTAACTTTGTTTATACTGATTCAATTTACAATTGAATTTTCTCCCTAATAAGATTATTAATTTGACTTGAAAACTGCTGGAACAATAGTGATTAATAAAGATATGTATAGATAATTCAACAGCTGTTAAATAACATTTTCTAATTTGTATAAATGGTACTATGTACTAATAAAAACCTAAATTCTCCAACCAATTTTTTTAAACTGCCAGGAACACCCAAAAATATTTTAAAATATATCACCTTAATAGACATATCTTTCTTTTAGATAACTCCCTCCAAAAGGCAGAGGTCACAATTTTTCATATTAATTGCCTCAATTCAACTCGATTTAAAGTCTTTTCTTAGCCAGTTGATTCCTATATAACAAAAAAACTGGAGAATTTAAAACATATTCCCAAAAAGGTGGCCATAGGGGCTTTAACAGCTTAAAAAAGTACAAAAGCATTAAAGAAAATATTGGATGTTTAGCCTGGAAGTTTTGTACTTAATAAAGTTCACATTGTAGAAAGTGCTATCACAAATATACAGCAAAATCTGGGTTACAAAATCATGCATTTTACAGCCCTAAAGTGCCGCCACTTATACAGGTTCACTCAGACATTGCACACTCAAACAATCAAGCACTTTTCACACTGCACCACACCGAATGGGGAGAGGGAGGACGTGCACAAAGGGAAACAACCTGGGTGCATTCTCCTTTCTTCTATTTCAGGAATGCAAAAATCACATGCTCCTACCAGGTGTTTTAGGACAGAATACCTAGTTTTTGTTTTGCTTTTCATGAGGACTACAGCTGACTACAAAACAGGTAGGAGTGAACTTGAAACACAGTTCTTCTGTTGGAGTATGTCAACAGAAGCCTCCTATGCTCACATTTGAGTACCTGTCATTCTCTTGCACTACTTTAAAGAGCTTTGTCAGAGTCAAAAATCCAAGTTTGGATTCTAAGCAGCCTTGACAGTAATCACTGAATGGTAGGGGGAAAAATGCAGCTGGGATGAATTAAAATATCCTAAGGATACTGGTGGAAGGAGTTAAGTCCCATTTCTCACCAAAATGTCCCCTCATGTTACAGGCTGTAACTGATCAGCTGGATTAAGAAAAAAAGGTCCATAGTCTAGATGCATTAAAGGTGCTGCTGCTAAACAGACTTTGTGAAGAGTTTCAATACAAGAGACTAACCTCAGTGGGAACCACGGTCATTAGCTACATCTTGGAGACGGCGTAATAAGGCAGAATGATTTTCTGGGCAAATTCTTTTTGCAGGTGATTCACTTCCATCTTCCAAAAGAATTCCTCTCTTTTTAGTTGGTGTTTCTCCTGTGCGTATCATACTATTAATTTCTCTCAGTCTCTATGGTGGAAAAAGATACAAAAATTTTAAAATGCAAATGCACACAGCTCAGTATTAAGTCAAAGACTCTCAAATGAGTTAAATAGTTTACCTGGAAGAGTTTGAACACATCTACACACAAAAGAAACACACCATAAGTGAGAACAGGTATTGGACTTAAAGAAAAAATTTTTAAAAATAAAGAGAAAAACACTAAGTTACATAACCTGCCAACTTCACTTTTCAGCTGGCTGAGGCTGATGGCTATCTGAGAAGGGGCTGAATAGTTCTGTTTTTAACAAGCTCCTCCACAGGTGCTTTTGACCTATACATTTCTATCATTTGTGAGTTCACAAATTTGTGATTTTTTTTAACAATAACTATGTAGCATTACACTGCTATGTTATAGTCATTTAAACACATACCTTTTTCTCTTTTTTAAAAAAGTACAATTTTATACAGTATTCTCTTTTTTCAGTCTAATGTTACTCATTTTTTAGCAGCCATCCTCAACTGGGATTTCACTAGAAAAGTATACCTTAATTCCCTAAGGTATCCATTGTAGGTAATAAATTACTAAAATCTAGTATGGTACTAGTTAGCTATATATCATCTTTGGGAGATCTGAGGAAAGTTACTCAAATTATTTTCTGGGCAGTGGCTCAGATGAGGAGCTGCAATTGAGAAAGACGCTGCCAGAGTGCCAGAAAGACTGGCTGTCTGTACAGTGCCGTTAGCATTCAATTCCTTCAAAGCCCCTAAAAATCATCTGTCACATTATTTGCTGATAGTCTGTTGGTTAAAATTCTTTTTCATGTGCTGCTTCATCCATGTTTCCTTACAGAAAGCATACTAAGCAAATTCACATTTATTATAGGAAATTGCAAACATACAAAAGTAGAGAAGAAAGCATAATGCATCCTCACATGCCTATTCCTCTATTTCAGATATTTCACCAGCCTTATTTGATTATACTGTCATTCACTTCCATCCCCCAGATTATTTTAGAGCAAATCCCAGACATATTTTATTCATGACACTTGTTATTTTTATTATTTACTTTAGAAAACATTTTGGAGGTTTTAAAGAAAATCAGTGTTCTTTATTATCAACAGATGTACCTTCACAAATGTTTCATTAAAAAAAAAAAATTAACAATAGAAATGGGGTTGCACTATGTTGCCCAAGCTGGTCTTGAACTCTTGGGCTCAAGCAATCCTCCTGCTTTAGCCTCCCAATGTGCTGGGGTAACAGGCATGAGCCACTGCACTTGGTCACTAAATCTTAAGCTTTCCTTCAACCCTTTCTCTTCTAGCCCCCTTTCTGCCTTCCTAGGAGTCTGGTCTGCATTTGCTGTCTCTGCAGTGTCCCATTTGCTTGAATATTTCTTACGCTGTTTACTGTATACATTGTTAATTGTGTATAATCTATACATTGTATTACTTACAATGTATAATTGTATACTATAATGTAGCACAGTATGCATTGGTAATTCTATTATGTACATAAAATTTATGTATACATGATGTTTTATATAACATAATATATACACAATAGTTTAAACATGAATAAATTCTTATTCCAAAACAATTTCAAATAGAACACACCTAGACTCCTTATCTTAACCCAATTCCCAGAGACACAGCTACTATTACTATTAATCCACTGAACAAACCAGTCTGGTGTGTATCCTTCATTCTAGGAATGTAGTCATTAGAAATGTAATACAGTATATTAAGTGGGTTTTTTTTTTTTTTTTGTAAATAACAGTATATTTTGTGTACCATTTGGAATATTTTTTCAGTCAACATTGTCTTTCACCTTCCTCTGTCAGTATGTATGGATCTGTAACATCTCTTCAACTTCTGTATATTCTTCTCTTGTATGTCTGTATTATAGGCTAATCCCCTATTATTACTATAAGCAATGCTACCATAATTTATTTTTCAACAAGTTGCACCAATACACTGACATTGCTCTGTTGAGTATCACTAAGGATCAGTCTTCATCTTAACCCATCTTGCATGGTATTTGATGATTCTTTTCTCAGAGTAGTATAAATGTTAGTACATTATAGGTTGGTTCTAGAGTTAAGCTACTTCTTGCTTTATAATATTCTCCTCTGAGGTTTCAGCTCTCACCTATTAAGATGACAAATCTTTCTCCAACCAACAGTCTAATAATTGCTATCATTTTACTGGACAGACTCCCAATTCTGTGCTAGAAATACCTACAGTCATATATAATAGTTCCTTTCCTCTGAAAAATTCCCTCATACTCGCTTGTAGTCAGCCTACCCCAAACCACCACTGATGTTCCTTTCCATGTAGTTTTGCCTTTTCCAGAATGTCACAGAAATGGAATCCTATAGGAAGTAGCCTACTAAATCCAGTGTCTTTCACTTAGCGTTCATGTATTTGAGACTTATCTACATTGAACGTTTCAGTTCCTTTTTATTGCAAAGTAACAGTCCATTGTCTGCATGCACTGCAGGCTTATCTATCCATTCACCAGCCAAAGGACATCTGGGTTATTTCCCACTTTTTGGCAATTAGGAAGAAAGTCACTATAAACAGTCATGTACATGGTTTTGTCTAAAGAGTTTCCATTTCATTTGGGTAAATACCTCAGAATGAGATTGCTGGTTGTATGCTAACGGTATGTTTAAGAAACTGACAGCTTTCCACAGTGGTGATACCATTTTGCATTCACACCAGCAATATATAAAATTGCTCCACATTGTTGCCAGAACTTTGGATTTGTCATTGTTTAGATTTTAGCCATTCTAAACTAACAGGCATGTAATAGGTGAAGTGTGTTCAAATCTTTTGCCCACTTTTACATGTGGTTTTCCCACTGAATTTTGAGAATTCTTTAGATACTATAGATATCCAAATGCTTCATCAGATATGGAACTTGTACAGATTTTCTCGTAGTCTATGGATGGTATTTTTATTCTCTTAACAGTGTCTCAAAGAGCAGAAATTGTTAATTTTGATAAAATCTACTCTAACAGTATTTTATGGATTGTGCTTTTGATGTTGTATATAAAGTTTTCCCATAAAACATGTTCGCCAAGATTTTCTATGTTGTCTTCTAGAAGTTTTGTAGTGTGAGATTTTACACTTATGTCTGTGGTTTTTAGTTTTTGTATATGGTGCAAGGTATGGGTGCAGATTTACTATTATTTTGGTATATGCATATCCAGTCGTTACAGCACCATCTGTTGAAAAGGCTATCCTTTACCAAATTGCCTTTGCCCCTTTGTTGAAAATCAGTTTACCATATACATGTGGTCTATTTCTGGACTCTGTTCTGTTCTGTTGATCTCTGTGTCTATACTTTCACCAACATTACTGTCTTGATGCTGTGGTGGTATAATACAGATATTTTGTGTAGCTTTGTAATTAGTGTGAATCCTTCAACTTTGAATTATTTTAGCTATTCGAGTTCCTTAGCCTTGTAAATTATAAATTTTAGAATCAGTTTTTTATATAAATGTTTGGATTTTGACTGAAATTGGATTGAAATTATAGATCAATTAGGAGAAAACTGCTGTTTTATTTTCCATGAATTGGAAAATAAGATATCATTTTCATTCAATATCATGAACATGTTTCTCTATTTTCTCAGGCTGTAATTTCTCTCACCATAGTTTTCAGGATAGATGTCTTTTATACATAGCTTTTATCATACCTAACCTTAAGTAATTTTTAAGTGTTATTTATGGTTTTCAATTTTTTATTTTACTTCTGATTGTTCACTGCCAGTATATAGAAATACATTTGATTTTTTGTATATTAATCACGTAACCTCCCTTACTAGTTTCAGTAACTTTCTCTGGATTCTTGGTGATTTTTCTGTGTTGACAATCCAGGTTGTATGGCTTCTTTTTCTTGTCTTATTTTATATGCTGGGCTCTCCGGTTACATGGTGAATAGGGGTAGTGAGAGTAGACATCGTTGCTTTGTTACTGATCATAGGGGCAAGGCATTCAGTCTTTCACCATTAAGTATGATATCTGTAGGTGCTTTTGGTAAATGTTTACCAAATTGAAGAAGTTCCTTGAGAGTTTTTATGTTAATGAATGTTGGATTTTGTCGGATGCTTTCCTTCAAATACTATGATGATTTATCACCTTCTCTTTCTGGAAGAGTTTCTATAGAATTGGCGTTATTTCTTCCTCAAATGTTTGGTAGCATTTACCGGTGAAGCCATCTGGGCCTACAGTTTTCTCTGACAGGAGGTTTTTTAACCACAAACTAATTTCTTTAATAGATATGGGGCTATTGAGACTACTATTACTTGAGTTTTATTAGTTTATGTCTTTCAACAATTTGTCCATTTCATGCTCATCGTCACATATATTGGCATTAAGTTGTTCTTTAACATCTTTTTTGAAACAGGGTCTCACTCTGTTACCCAGGCTGGAGTGCAGGGGTGCCATCACAGCTCACTGCAGCCGCTCTGCCCAGGCTCTAGTGACCCTCCCATTGCAGCCTTCCAAGTAGCTGGGACTACAGGCACACCCCACCCCACCCCACCAACCCTACCACACCTGGCTTTTTTTTTTTTTTTTTTTTTTTTTTTGGCAGAGACAAGGTCTTGCTATGTTGCCCAGGCTAGTCTTGAACTCCTGGGCTCAAGGATCCTCCTGCCTTGGTCTCCCAAAGTGCTGGGATTACAGGCATAAGCCACCACACCTGGCTGGGATTAAATTGTTCTTTTTCTTTCATACTTTTAATGTATATTGGTAATGTATCATTTCATTTTCCTGATTAGTCTGTATATAGAAGTAACAATTTTTAAAATCTCCAAAAAACCTAGTTGTTGCTTTTTTTTGTTGTTTTTGCTTTTGTTTTGAGATGGTCTCATTCTGTCACTCAGGCTGGAGTTCAGTGATGTGAGCATGGCTCACTGTAGCCTCAACCACCTGGGCTCAAGCCACCCTTCCACTTCATCCTCCAGATTAGCTGGGACCACAGGTGTGCAGCACCATGCCTATTTTTTTTTTTTTTTTAAGTAGAGACAAGGTCTTGCCACGTTACCCAGGCTGGTCTCGAACTCCTGAGCTCAGGCAACCCACCCAACTCAGCCTCCCAAAGTGCTGAGATTACAGGCATGAGCCACAGCGCCCAGCCCCAAAAAACCTAGCTTTTATTTGCCTTGGTTTTTCCCTACTTTTCAGTTTTCCGTTTCAGTGAGTCCTACACTCTTTCTACTTTAAGTTGAAACTTTAGGTCACTAATTTGGGACCTCTCTTCTTTTCTAACATAGGTGTTTAGTGCTATGTATTTCTCTCTTAGCAGTGTTTTAGCTACATCCCACAAATTTTAATATTTTGGATTTTCATTTAGTTCAAAATACTTTAATTTCTCTTGTGCTTTCTTTGACCAAAAGAAATATATAGTTTCCAAAAATTGGTGGACTTTCCAGGTATCTTTCATTGATTTCTGATTTAATGCCACTGTGATCAGTGAAAATACATTATTTCAACCCTTTAACATGTATTGACACTTGTTTTATGGTCCAGAATGTAGTCTATCATCTTGGTAAATGTTCTCTCCACACTCGATTTGTTGGAGGGTGTTCTATAAATGTCAGTCAGTTGGTTGATAATGTCTGCATCTTCTGTATACTTACTGATTTTTTCTGTTTTACCAATCAAGTTGAAATCTCTTGACTATCATTTTTTTTTTTCTATTTAGGATTATATGTCAATAGGATACGACCGTCTTTGTCACTGATATTTTTTGCTCTGAAATCTACTTTCTCTGATACTAATACAGCCACTGCAACTTTCTTTGATGAGTGGTGCATGGAATAACCTTTTCCACCCTTCCAGCTTTATTGAGATACAATTCTTATACTGTATTCAGCCATCTGAAGTGTACAACTCCAGGACTTTTAGTATGTTCCCAGAGTTGTGCAGCCATCACCACATTCTATTTTTGAATTCTTTTATTACCTCAGAAAGAAACTTCTTGTCCATTAGCAGAAACTATTCCCCACAACCCTTGGCAACCACTAATCTTTCTGCTTCTATATATTTGCCCATTCTGGACAACTCATATAAATGGAATAAAAAAATATGTAGTCTTTCGTGCCTGGCTTCTTTCACTTAACAATATTTTCAATATCCATTCATACTGTAGTCCATTCACTACTTCATTCCTTTTTATTGCCAAGTAATATTCCACTTATGGGATATACATTTTTACATTTAAAGTGCATAACTTACAACATATAGTTTGGTTTTGCTTTTTTGTTCAATCAGACAAATTCTATCTTTTAATTGGTACATTTATAACATTTAAATTTAAATGCTATTTCCTTTCCTGTATGTCCCTTCTTTCCTCCTTTTTAAGACTTCTTATGAGTATTTTGATTCCAATTCATCTGCTTTGTCTATTATGTTAATCTGTTTATTCTTTTTTTCCATTTAACTCTAATCCATTAAGAATTTATAGGTTACAGGATGAAAGTCTAACTTTAGCCATCAGAATCATTTCCTCCAACTCCAGTTGCTTTTTGGGGCTGTTACTGCCAATTTATGTTTCCAGGTTTCTTAACTAGTCCTACTAGGAATATCACTAGAATTAGAGTAAGCTTATGTAACAGAGAAAGTATAATCTATCTTTTAAATATTAGGTCTTCCCATTCAGAAAGACTGGTATATCTTCACTTAATCCAGTTTTCAAACTTATTCCAAACCATGTGACACCTTTAGACCTCTTTTTTTTTTTTCAATATGATAGGAAAAGTTTCTCCATTATTACATTTTCTTATTTTGAGACAGAGTCTCCCACTTGTCCTCCAGGCTGGAGTGCATTGGTGTGACCTCGGCTCATTGCAACCTCTGCCTCCCGGATTCAAGCGATTTTTCCCACCTCAGCCTCCAGAGTGGCTGGGATTACAGGCGTCTGCCACCATGCCCGGCTAATTTTTGTACTTTTAGTAGAGACGGAGTTTCACCATTTTGGCCAGGCTGAGGTGATCCACCTGCCTCGGCCTCCCGAAGTGCCAGGATTACAGGCATAAGCCACCATGCCCAGCCCATTATTACATTTTCTAACAGATTTTTTGTTATTTACTTGTTTTCCTCAATTGTTTTTTTAAAGAGACAGGGTTTCTCACTTTGTTGCCCAGGCTGGAGTGTGGTGGCATGACCATGGCTCACTACAGCCTTGAACTCTTGAGCTCAAGTGTGAGTAGCCTGCCTCAGCCTCCTGAATAGCTAGGACTACAGGTGCATGGCACCATGCTCAGCTAATTTTTATTTGTTGTAGGAATGGGGTCCTGCTATGTTGCAGAGCTGGTCTCAAACTCCTGGCCTCAAGCAATCCTCCCACCCCAGCCTGCCGAAGTGTTGAGATTACAGGTATGAGCCACTGTACCCGGACTGTTTAAGATTTCAGGCCTACAAAGAGTTGAAAAAATACTACATTGAGCATCCACTTATCAATCATTAATGTCTGAGAGTTGCTCTCACTCTCTTCCTACCTAGATATATGGCAACTGACCTGTTTTTGAAAGCAAGCTGCAGACAGTGAGACATTTTACCTCTGAATACTTTCAGCACAGTCTCCTACATAATCTACTAGGCATCATCAACACCAAAGAAAGAAATTAAAAAAAAAAAAATACACTAAAGGCCACATTCAAATTTTCCTCATAATGTCCTTTACAACAGTGTTTTTCTATGCAGGATCAAAAATTATGCATTGCATTTGGGTGTCATGTCTTCCTAGTCTCCTTTATGGTACCTTCCCCATCCTCTACCTTTTTTTCATGATACTGACTTTTTTTGTGAAGAGTCCAGGCCATATATATGTGTGTTTATTTCTAAGATATGAGTTTTGCTCTTGCCACTCAGGCTGGAGTGCAATGGTGCATTCTTGGCTCACTGAAACCTCTGCCTCCCAGGTTCAAGTAGTTCTCCTGCCTCAGCCTCCCGGGTAGCTGGGATAACAGGTGCCCGCCACCAAGCCCGGCTAATTTTTGTATTTTTAGTAGAGATGGGGTTTCACCATGTTGGCCAGGCTGGTCTTGAACTCCTGACCTCAGGTGATCCACACCTTGGCCTCCCAAAGTGCTGGGATTACAGGCGTGAGCCACCACGCCCAGCCTCTAAGCAGTCTTTATCAATACACATCTCATTATGTAACAACCTTCACAATCCAGTTCCACTCACTAACATCAGCTTTGGATCACTGTGTCTGCCTCAAGGACACTATTTTCTTCCCCTTACCTGCTTCCTGCTGTAATACCCTTCCATACCTCAGCAACTCCCTGACTTTTCAACATTAAGGCCTGACTCAAGCTTCCAAGCTTCCTTCCCCTTCTTCAAATAAGGCAGCTGTTGCCACATCCATCTGTGCTAATATGACTACTGCATTGCAGTGTCCAAAATGTGAACTTCTCCCGTTAGCCAGAGTCCAGAGGACACTGCCTGTCCCAGAAACAGGCCTGCGGTAAGGAATCCAAAATTTCTTTCCCCAACAAATGTAGAAAATTGTTACAAATGGGATGAAAAAACACCAACTTCCAAGTTTATAACAATGTTCAAAATGTACAAATAGGAGAGGGAATAAAAAAATTCAAATCCCTGTTTCCAATCCTAAAATTCTACTCCCTCCCCCTCAAAAAAAGCAAAACACCAAAATAAACCCTGGATTCTGACTCATCACTGTTCCCTGGCAGCTCTCATCACATAATGAGTGCCTAGGCTTAGCACAAACCCTGTTTCTAGCATCCAACACATTCTGGGGTTAGTAAAGGCCAAGATTGTTAAAGGCTCACCTTTGAAGGACTGTTGCTGAAGTAATAGAAAATCTTTTCTCGAGGAGAAAGCATTGCTTCGTTTTTATGTGGGGAAATGTAGACGGGATGATTTTGAGACAACTGTACTCGGCGAGGGGAACCTGTTCTTACAAATGGATAGGGAGAGAGTGGAGGAACATCCATCTGTTAAAAAAAAAATTGAGTAATTCTAAGAAAAAAAATTATAATCAGGTATTTTTATTGACAATGATTAAAGAGGTGTGCAAAACCAGTAGTCTTATGAATGACAGTGATGTATTAGCAATAATTAAACCTGAAGAAAAACATTCTAATAGCAAACCTTAAGTGCTTATTTTGTGCCAATTATTTTAAGCAATTTTTATAGATTGTATCATTTCATCCTTACAACAACTCTGGATGCTAGGAACTAGTAATACTCCCATTTTATATATGAGGAAACAGAGGTATGGAGAAATTTTAATGATTTCCAAGGTTACCACCACTAAGTACTGGACAGTTTGAACCCATGTAGCCTGTCTCTTATACTACTATACTTTGTAGGGACTCCAAATACAACCTTATTCTTGTTTAATGCTTAACAACAGTAAAACAAATATGTTGGTCAGGTAAATTATAGACCTCTTCAGTTTTACTTAACAGTATTATTTGTAAAACTATGAGACGGAGTCTCATTCTGTCGTCCAGACTGGAGTGCAGTGGCGCAAACTCAGCTCACTGCAGCCTCCATCTCCTGTGTTCAAATGATTCTCCTGCCTCAGCCTCCAGAGTAGCTGGGATTACAGGTATGTGCCACCACACCCAGCTCATTTTTGTATTTTTAGTAGAGAACAGGTTTTACCATGTTGGCCAGACTGGTCTCAAACACCTGACCTCAAGTGATATGCCTGCCTTGGCCTCCCAAAGTGCTGGGATTACAGGCATGAGCCTCTATATGGACCAGGTGAAATATAAATGATTCTTTAACACTCATGAGTGAAAAAAGTATGAAATAATCCGTCATACTTACTACGTTTGCCTGTGAGTACTTCAAGGCAAATGTTTTAATTTGTTTGATGTAGATGTTGTTGTAGAACTGAATGAGGTCTCCCCTCTCCTCTTCTTCCATGTCACTGTTGGCACCTGTGAGGTGAGTAGGTGTGGGAGGAGCACTGCTGGGCTGTGGAACTGGCAAGGTGCTGCTTGACCTCATGACTGGACTTGAGTCTCTACTGGCTGGAGCCAGGAAAACAAAGGGTGTTAATACAAAGGCTGCTAGTATAGATTGTTTTAATTAAAAAAAAAATAAGTAGGAAAACAGTGAACAGCTACCTGCACTACTTGCTAATGACAGTGAATAGGCACTCTATTCTTCACACTAAGAAGCAAGTATCAGCTAGGATATTAATAACTTTAACCCCATGCCATAACCATAGCAAGGGCTTTCTGTATAGTGTCCCTCAATAAGTTACACCAAGTTTTCTAGGACCTACACCCTGTACTAAGTGGTACAAACCAACAATTAGGGATAGTATATCCATAGCATGGCTCTAGTTGACATGTCAGACCTTTCTGGAACTCAGGCAAGCAGATTCCTCCCTGAAAGCTCTAATTCTCCTGGAGAAAAAAATGTTACACAATATGTGCTCCAAAGCTATGGAATGGACAGTTTTTCCACCTAGAATTTGGTTTACTGCTCCATTAAACTGTTTGTTTGCCAAGAAAACACTTTGTTTCTATAGTTATTTCATTTGGTAATGCTTAGTTACTTCTTCAAGCCCTAAAAAGTAAAAACTCCCAATTCTGTCTTGTAGTTCACGAAGATCCTACTTACTTCTATCTTTGTTTAGTTCTGTTGGAGAATTCTGATGGCTTCTGCTATCACTGCTACCGGAATTTCTTCTTTTCCTTTTCCCTTTTATCAAAACACTCCTATATACCTTTAGAGAGACAATGAGAAGGGGACGGAAACTAGTATTTGTTGAGCACGCCCTCGGTGATAGGACCTTGACATATGTTACTAGATTCTCACAATAACCTGTGTAGCAATAGTCCTCAGCAGAGGTTGAGAAACATAACTGTTAAATAGATCCAAGATTCAATCAGAGCCTGTCTAGCTTCACATGCCAAGTACTGCCTGCACTACCACACCGCAGTAACAGCACCCAACCATAAAATCAAGTCATTCTAAGTCAGATACACAGATCTGGCCGATTTGCCTCTCAGAGATGAATGGTATTAAATTAAAGGTAAAGTGGGTTTTAAATTTCCATGTGACATTCTCTTGGCTAAACCTACACTATGTCTACTAAACCAGAATGAAAGGTAACATGGAAACCAAATAACTTCTTAATTCCTATCTATCTTGTGATTTTCTGAATTAAGAAGGCAATCAAATTTAACACTGTTGCCTTTTGAGAAAAGAGAACTTAATCAACATGTGACATCAACAATAAAGAAGATTAAAGTAGAAACTTCCCTTAAGTAGAGTTCCAGGTCTTTATCTTGGAAAAAAGGCCACAGAATCAACTATGGTTAATTTTTTGTTTTCATCACAGACTTTTAAGCTTTATTTTCAGCCCTTAGAAAAAATGTAGTTACCTGGCTCCGGGCCTGTGGCTGAGTCCTATAACAACGCATAATGTTCTGGAAGGACTTATCTTCTTTCGTGACCTGGCAAAGAATAAGAATGCTCTGAGAGAGAGAACAACTTCCACGATAACAGTGTGAGGAGCTCCATGAACCTGCTGCCCAGTGAAAGGGGTGAAAATTATATAAAAGCCATTTAAAGTCTCTGGAAATGGTCTTAAAGGCATATAGCAAATGAAGAGACACTGATTCAAGAAAATCTATTAAAATTCAATAAGAACACTAGGAGTCTATAGTATGTGAATCAAGACTTGGAGTAGAGGCCAGGTACGGTGGCTCACACCTGAAATCCCAGCAACTTTGGGAGGCTGAGACCGGTGAATCAGTTGAGGTCAGGAGTTCAAGACCAACCTGGCCATCATTGTGAAACCCAGTCTTTACTAAAAATATAAAATTAGCTGGGCATGGTGGCATGTGCCTGTAATCCCAGCTACTTGGGAGGCTGAGGCAGGAGAATCCCTTGAACCTGGGAGACGGAGGTTACAGTGAGCCGAGATCAAGCCACTGCACTCCAACCTGGACAAACAGAACAAGACGCTGCCTCACAAAAAAAAAAAAAAAAAAAAAGTAGAAAAGTACAGTAACTGAAATGAAAAATTCACTAGAAGCTAGGGAACACAGTAGATTTGAACTAGCAAAAAAAAAAAAGATTTAACAAACATGAAGAAAGAGATTACATGATCTGAGGAACAGAGAGAAAGAATGAAGAAAACAGCCTCAGAGAAATGTGGCACACTACTAAGAAAATCAACATACGTTAATGGAAGAACCAGGAGAGGAGAGAAGCAGAAAAAAGTGTTCAAAGAAATATTGAAAACTTCCCAAATTTGTTTTTAAAAAATTATATATCCAGGACATTCAATGACTTCCAAGTCAGATAAACTCATCCATACCTAGATATATCATAGTAAAAATGCTCAAAGCCAAAGAAAGATAAAATGTTGAAAGCATCAAGAGAAAAACAACTTTTCATTTACAGGGCAACCCTAATAAAATAAAATGTAACTTCTAATCAGAAACTATAGAGGTTGAGAAGCAGTGGGATTAGTGACACATGGCTATCAAAAAGAGAAAAAAAAAGCAGTGGGATAACATTCTAAGTGATGAAAGAAAAAAACTAAGAATCCAGTATTAAAAAGTTACTCAGGATTTTTATTTGTGAACTATCAATATTCAAAATTTTTACATGTTATCTTTCAGAAATGAAGGTGAAATAAATATACTCTCAGATAAACAAAAACAGAATTTGGTGCTAGCAAACCCCTTACAAGAAATACTACACAAAATTCTTCAAAAGCAAATGCCCCTGGACAGTAATATACATGAAGAAAGCCAAGAGCACTGGTAAAGATAATTATGTAATCATAAATACAGTATAAATGCATATTTCTCCTCCTTTAACTGATTAATAAAGCAATTGTGTAAAATTATGTATAATGTATTATACCTATAACATACAAATATGTAATATATTTCCCAAAAACAGTACAAAGGAGGTAGGCAGGAGCAAAGCCATATTGGGCAAAGGAAATTACTCCAAAAGGCAATGCACATACACAGGAATGAATAAGAGAAATAGAAACAGGCTGGGTGTGGTGGCTTATGCCTATAATCCCAACATTTTGGGAGGTCGAGGCAAGTGAACTGCTTGAGGCCAGGAGTTCAAGACCAGCCTGGGCAACATGGTGAAACCCTATCTCTACTAAAAATACAAAAATTAGCCAGGCATGGTGGCACGTGCCTGTAATCCTAGCTACTCGGGAGGTTGAGACAGGAGAACCGCCTGAACCTAGGAGGCAGAGGTTGCAGTGAGCTGAGATGCACCATTGCACTCTAGTCTGGCTGACAAGAGTGAAACGCTGTCTCAAAAGAAAAAAAAAAGTTAATTTTATATTAGGTGAATTTTACCTCAATAAGTTATTTAAGCAAAGTTAGATAATAAGTGTTAATGAGAAAGTGAAGAAACTAAAATATTATACTGCTTGTGTAAGTGTAAAATGGTACAGTACTTTGGAAAACAGTCAATTCCCTAAATGGTTAAAATATAGTGTATGACCCAGCAATCCATTCCTAGATAGGAATGAAATGAAAATGAAAACACATGTCTACACAAAAACCCAAACACAAAGGCTAAGAGCAGTATTATGCATATAGTCAAAAGTAGAAACAACTAAAACATACATTAGCTAATAAATGGATAAAAATACTTTCATATAACTATACAATGGAATATTATGTTCTAAAATTGTGAGTATTGCACATGTCTGTGAATATACTAAGACCCATTTCACTGTGCATTTTAAATAGATGAATTATAAACTGTATCTCAATAAAGTGTTTAAAAAATGTTCTCAGTAATGAACTGCCTTTGCAGTTCCAAATGGTACTCACCTTTGCCATCACATAAATGGCACACATTAATAACTGGTCCAGATGTCTGTCCATCATAAGTTCAGGACACTGAATTATGGAGAATTCAAAGCAGGTCCAGATTTTTTTCCTCAGTTCATCTGAAATATCTAGTTTGGCACAGAGATCCCGAAGGCGTACACCTGCTAAATGGTATACCTAGGAGAGAAACAAAAACATTTCAAACTTTAACACTTACATTTCCCAAGCTCATGCTCTGGTAAGGTTACATGAAAAATTACCTTTCTAAAGAAAAGTGATAATGAGCTGGTTTTCCTGGGTCTATTACTGCTGCTGCTTACTGACTGGCCTTGCTTCTGCTGTTGGCCACCTGGGGAAATCTGTTGAATGGCCACTTGACCAGGGACTTGTAAAGTTGTTCCTGTCACCTGTTGAGAGCTCAGACTTCCAGCCAGGGCCTGAGCACTGAGGGGCTGGATGGAGCCTGTCACAGCTTGTGCCTGCCCCCCAACATTGACTTGGACTGGGTAGAATGTTATCCCTCCATTTTCATTGGCAATACCTAGTTTGTGACAGAAAAAAAAGTTTGAAGAAAATGTTAATAAGGGGATCTCCAGGAAGAGGTTTACAATTTCTCCTCTCCCAACCCCCCCCCATCACTCCTTTGTCCCCTATGTCACTCTAGCCAAACCTTGGGTAACTTTTCAATACATGCCACAGAGAAGGAACTCAATATCCAACTCTGCCTTTCTTACCTTGCACAGGAATGGTTACTGTTTGCCCATTGTTGGCTGTGACAGTGGCGGTCGCCATGGTGACCAAAGTTTGTCCAGGAACTGGTGTGACAGAAACAGGCTCCCCAGATACATTCTGCACAGGGACAGCATTGACTATCGGCTGTGGGGGCATGCGCCCAGGTGTCCCTCCATCAGAGGGGCTATCATTCTCAACAAATAGCCGCCTTCTGGTAGTGCTGGCTGGTGGGGAGCTGTACCTATCGTATAATGTGGTTGGAGATGTTATGCCTAGGGTCAAAACAAATCAAACAAAGCATTTAACTCGAAGAGACTCAGATCCGACTTCCATCCGAGCTGTTATGTTCAAAAATTACTACAGTGTTTGAAAGACTTCATAATTCAAAAAGCAAACAAGAATTACAGAAGTCATATCTTACCTACATTCCACTAATGAAAATTAGTGAATTTTCAAGAGCAAAATTTTAAAATGGAATTTTTTGTCTTGCAGTGTTCCTTTCTCCATTCCCCCTTTCCCTAATCAGACTTGACTCTGTCTTCCACTGCTACAGAACCTTCATGATTTAGAGGCAATTTAAGGCATTACCCTATTTTTCTGTATTACATTTTTCTGTAATAGATGTGACTTTACTACAAGAGCCACTACTTGACATGATTGGTAGTATGTCATCTAGGAGCATTCCCCCACCAGTTTTATCAATTTTGATCTTTGTCTTTTTCCACATATAAAATATTATTAAAACTCAATATTCTTTAGCAAGGTGGACATGCATGACTTACGACTTGGATTCAATTAAGCATAGTTTATTTTTTAATCAGTTTTTTATAAACAAGGTGGACATGCATAATTTGGATTCAATTAAGCATAGTTTATTTTTTTAAACAGTTTATATATAATAAATTTTATCCACTTAAATTGTACAATTCAATGGTTTGAGGTAAATCATTTTTATTTTTATTTTTTGAGACATAAAGTCTTACTCTGTCGCCCAGGCTAGAGTGCAGTGGTATGACCTCGGCTCACTACAACCTCTGCCTCCTGGGTTCAAGTGATTCATGTGCCTCAGCCTCCTGAATGACTGAGATTACAGGTGTATGCCACCATGCATGGCTAATTTTTGTATTTTCAGTAGAGATGGGGTTTCACCATGTTAGCCAGGCTGGTCTTGAACTCCTGACCCCACCTTGGCCTCCCAAAATGCTGGTATTACAGGCTAGTTTTTTAACATTGTGGTAAAATATATATATAAAATTTACCATTTCAACCAGTTTTTAAGTGTACTATTCAGTGGTATCAATCACATTTACAGTATGGCACAATAGTTGCCACTATTTGTAAAACTTCTTCATTACCTGAACAGCTCATTATGGCTTAGTCTGTTTTTAAGTATCTACACCAATGTCTGAATTTTTGATAAGCATTCCTTCCCTCTTCTGTGTCCACCTCTAAAAGCTGTACATCAGTTGTTTTTAAATTTTAAAATATATGTAGGAAGTTCGTAAGTAGTATTGATAGGAGTAAATCCTAATAAACTGCGGCTTAACATTTCTGTCTCCAGATGACACAAAAGTAAATTAAGTTACTAGATTTGTATTTGGTACAAAGCTGCAGAATCAGAAGGAATACATTATCATTTTTGTATAAAATATCAAGAGATCTCAGGAAAACTGAGAAGTGATAAGTGCAAAGAAAATGAAGTTTAAAGTTAAGTCCTCTTAATCTGTAGATAAGGGTAGGGAAAATTCTACAAAAATAGACTGAGAAAGACCAGCTGTCAGATCTTTGAAAAAATGAGCACTTTTCATATGGATCATCCATGTGTATTAAGTATACACTGACTTAGAGTGATTTTTTTTTTTTTTTTTGTACAGATAGCATCTTGATATGTTGCCCAGGATGGTCTTGAACTCCTGGGTTCAAGCGATCCTCCCTACTAGGTCTCCCACGGTGTTTGGGTTACAGGCATGAGCTACCATGCCCATCCTAGAGTGATTCCTGACTTCATTTATTTAGAGACGGGGTCTCACTCTGTCGCCCAGGCTCGAGTGCAGTGGCCTGATCTCAGCTCAACACAACCTCCACCTCCCAGGTTAAAGCTATTCTCCTGCCGCAGCCTCCCAAGTAGCTGGGATTACATGTGCCCACCACCGTGCCCGGCTAATTCTTTTTGTATTTTTAGTAGAGACGAGGTTTCACCATGTCGGCCAAGCTGGTCTCAAACTCCTGACTTCAGGTGATCCACCTGCCTTGGCCTCTCAAAGTGCTGGGATTACAGGCATAAGCCACTGTGCCTGGCCGATTCCTGACTTTAAAACTTGTATTTCTTCTACAGCCAGCTCTTACCAATTACATTATAAAATGGATCTAGAAATAAGAATATTCTTTTAATTGCATCCAAGGATTTAGAACTCTCTGGATTTACTGAATTGCTCTTTAAAAGGCAGTTCTATCTCACATATGTAAACTTCAACCTTTCATGTTGCAGATCTTCCAAGCAGCTGCCTAAAAAGTATAAACCAGATGCACAGCAAGACTGCCCTTTTCTGTATTTCTTGGACCAGCACTAGTGTCACATTAACTAGGGTAGCACAGTTCAACGGACCAAGTGGAACATACTCAGTAGTCTTAACTCTCTGGTTGGTCTATACCTAACTGGATCATGTAGCTCTGTCTTTAAGAAGGCATTTCTATTTCTCCTGATTTTAAAAGTAATACGTATTTGCCGTAAAAATTTTACAGAATCACCAGGAATTCTATCAACCAACAATAATCTTAACAGTTTGGTTTTTCTATTTCCACCATTTTGTATGCTCATAGATAAACATACACTTTAAAAAATACATACACAGCAGTCGGCTGGCTATGGTGACTCACATCTGTAATCCTAGCACTTTGGGAGGCCAAGGCAGGCAGATCACTTGAGGTCAGGAGTTCGAGGCCAGTCTGGCCAACATGGCAAAACCCCTTCTCTACTAAATATACAAAAATTAGCCGGGCGTGCTGGCGTGTGCCTGTAGTCCCAGCTACTCGGGAGGCTGAGGCACGAGAATCGCTTGAATCCAGCAGGTGGAGGTTGCAGTGAGCTGAGACTGCACTACTACACTCCAGTCCAGGTGACAGAGTGAGACCCTGTCTCAAAAAATTTTAAAAATAAAAATAAAATAAAAAATACAGCAGTCTATCCTTTTTAAAAGATGCCTGTTAAGATTCATTTTCCTATATTCTTAATCTTTAAAGGCACTTCTTTTAAGTGATCCATGTGGCACAAAAATACATGGAATATTTTCTTCTATATATAGCCTATTAACTTCACTTGTAGGATTAGATGAAATTTAAATTTCCAGATAGTAGGCCCCAAAATATTCCCCTAGTATTTTAAACTTACTCCTTCCAAGTCCTCCAGTATCAGCACGAACTTCGGTCACCCTTCTGGGAGTCAAAGGGGAGCCAGCAATGCAAATTTCATCTGCTTTTTCCAGGTTCTGAGGTGGCATGACCTATGAAGAATTTGTTACACAGAATGCCAATATCCAAAAAAAGCACTTTTATTAGAAATACAATAGTAATCTAAGGCAAAAAAAGTATCTTAACAATTATTCCATCTAAAGAAAATCAGCTGTCTTTCCCATTTTCACAATAAAGTTAAAAAAGAAAGCTTTTGGCAGACAAATTTCGAAAGCTGTAATTGGATACTAAATATGAGTCAACTCTCCTTACTGATTTGGAAAGTATGAATATCAATCACTCTAAAGCAGGGTCCTCAAACCCTGGGCCACGGACCCTGTTAGGAACCTGGCCACATAGCAGGAGGTGAGTGGGAGGTGAGCGGCAGGCAAGTAAGCGAACAGCCACTCGTCATCGCTCACACTACTGCCTGGGCTGGCCTACTGTCAGATTACTGGTGGCATTAGATTCTCATAGAAGTGTGAACCCTATTGTGAACTGCACATTTAAGTTCTGTGTATGATCTAGGTTGCATATTCCTTATGAGAATCTAATGCCTGATGATCTGTCACTGTCTCCCACCACCCCGAGATGGGACCATCTAGTTGAAGGAAAACAAGCTCAGGGCTCCCACTGACTCTACATTATGGTGAGTTGCATAATTATTTTATCATATATTACCATGTAAAATAAAATGTGCAATAAATGTAATGCACTTAAATCATCCCAAAATCTCCCCCACCCCCAACCCTGTCCATGGAAAAATTGTCTTCCATGAAACTAGTCCATGGTGCCAAAAAGGCTAGAGACTGCTGCTCTAAGGGAGAGAAACTTGATAAAGAAATTAAGAAAGAACACTGAATTTTTACTCTGTCACCAAAATCTTAGGACAACCACAAATTATCTGACTCATTTCCTCTTTGACATGGTGTGAAGTGTGAGAGGTCACCTACCTTACTTAAGGGTATATGTCTGCTGCCTAAACCCCTGAAGTTGGGCAGCAAGCCAAGGCCATGGTGGCCAGCCAAGGAGCAGGTGTCCCTGAGAACCCAAACATCTCAGAGAGGATCTCAGAAACTACCAAGGAAAACAGTCCCATCATGCACACACATAGAGTCAGACCAATTAGAGTCAGTCAGGCAAAGAGTCAGAAAATTAGCTTAAAAGCAGCTTAGTGATGAGAGGTGGTGCAGATCTCTAGAGCTGTCTTGCTGCTACCTAAGGGTACCCTGTATATAAGTCTTTTTTTTCCCCACCACCTCTACCTCTCCTCTGTATGTAAGTCATAATAAATGTATCTACTTGCCAAGCTGGACTTGTCTGGGTCATTCTTTGGCCTCTAGGCATCTTCCCAATTTGGGAGTAAAGAGGGGTGTTACAGTACCAAGTTTTTCTCAAAACAAGGTGAAATTGTAACATAGTAAACCCAATTGCCACCCTCCTATCCTCAAAAGGATTATTAATAGATTAGATATTGATGTATTTTTCTCATAAAAAGATGTTATTTTCACAAACCTCTTCACATGTAGGAACTCTGTTTTCATTGTCTCTAATTTTCTCCCAGAGTGGAGACTCTGGTTTCCATGCCAAATGATCTAAGATTTGTTCTTCAATCTGATTAAGGTGTTTTACCACCTCTCTACAAAGGCCATCTTCTGCTCTAATGAATACTTCTATTACCTGAAATAAAAAGTGTTCTGGTTCATTGAATAATTATTAAATATTTTTAAATATTTAGACAAGAAATTAGTCAAAAATTACAAGTTGAAATATTATTTTGAAACAGCTGATCTTCCTTTACTGTCTTTGTAAACAATTATAGTTCAAACCATATGAATTATATAAAATTGTTTACATTGTGATGTATTTCAAAATTTGCTAACGAAAATACATGTCTTGTATATTGAGGCTGAAAAACATTACTCTTAAAATTGCATATCAAAATTTCTAAACATTTAATCTATGCCACTATAAAAATTAGTTTTGACTATCTTATGAGTTAAGATAAATTCATATGCTAAGTCAGTATCAAGAAACAGCTACCAAATCAGTGTTTTAATTCTATGCCTCTGTAACACATGAAAGAGAACTTTTATTTTTTTTCTGAAAGACATTTTCAATAGTATTTAATTTCCATAAAATAAAAAAGGCTGCTATACAAGATTAGCTAGTGACATGTGTGCTGCTTTTTTAAGCCTTCTCAGCTCATAAAAATCACAGTATTCTAAAAACTTTTATCAGATAAAGAGAGGAATCAAATAAAGCTTTTACCCAAAATAGATCTTTCATACAATATTAAAAGAATTTATATAGGTCTTAAGATTCTGTTTCTTTTCTGCTCCACAAACAGAGATTAACTATGTTATTAAAAACATAATAAATGTACTTAGATGTTAACTTGAACTAAATGACTAACAACAGGAAGCTGGTCTCATCTACAATATCCCCTTTAGTGTCATATTTTTAAAAATACCTTATAAAAATGATAAAGAGGCACATCAAATATTTCAGTAATAAATGGAAAATTCCCAGGAGGCTTATAAGAAAAAGTGACGACCTCAAGGCAGCAGGCCAAGAGAGATCTGTGGAATGCATCTTGTTCCAGAATACCCTATAAAATAAAGTTATTAGCATTTAGAAACATGAGCCTAGTCTAAAAAGACATTTTATACCCAGTGAACTTAAGCGAAAATACCAAAGAAAGTCTCATTTTCTGAGTGAGTAAAAAGTATGTGCTTATTTTCTTACAAAGCCTTTCTTAATTATATAAATAAAGCCCATTTTTAGTAGAGAAAATATATTAAAGGTCTGTGTTAAGACTTTTTAAAAGCTTACCTATATTATAAAATATATCTTAAAAGAGATTACATCTCTAACCAAAATACACACACCCTGATGCTTAGAAGAACAATGATAGGGAAAAATGTTTCAAAACAGTATTTACAGTAAATGCTGTAAAAAACAGAAAGCGGGGCTGGGCGTGGTGGTTCACGTCTGTAATCCTAGCACTCTGGGAGGCCGAGGCAGGAAGATCACCTGAAGTCAGGAGGCCGAGCCAGCCTGACCAACAAGGTGAAACCCCATCTCTACTAAAAATACAAAATTAGCCAGGCACAGTGGTGCACGCCTGTAGTCCCAGCTACTTGGAGGCTGAGGCAGGAGAATTGCTTGAACCCAGGAGGCAGAGGTTGTGCCACTGCACTCCAGCCTGGGCAACAAGAGCAAAACTCCATTTCAAAACAAAAGAAAAAGAAAAAAAGAAGAAAAAAAAACGGAAAGGGACCAGGTGGGTGGATCATGCCTGTAATCCCAGCACTTTGGGAGGCTGAGGTGGGCAGATCACTTGAGGCAAGAGTTTGAGACCAGCCTGGCCAACACAGTCCAAGAATCGCTTGAACCCAGGAGGCAGAGGTTGCAGCCTGGGTTCCACCTCAAATTGAGGTTCCACCTCAAATAATAAATAAATAAATAAATAAATAAAACAAAAGCACAGACAATTAGTGGAAAAACTTGGATTTCATCAAAATTAAAAACTTTTGTGCATGAAAGGAGACTATAAATAAAGTTAAAAAAACAACTCACAGAATGGGACAGGAAGGAAATTATGTTTTCTTGTGCTGATCAATACACTGGTTATTTTACTCACAGATAAATCCATGTCTCCCAGTCTTTTTTGTTCCTGCTCAATAACAGATTCTAATACTTTATAATAAAGCATCTCTGCAAAACGAAAATGTTTGCTGGCAATTTCTGTAGAAATAATAAAAAACCATAAAAATGGCACACACAGAAAATAAAGACCCATTCCTCCTTTACTCACAAAATAAAATTTAAAACCAACCCAATACTTCAGATACACACACTCCTTATGACTGGTGTTTTAATTATTCCTAAGATACCCTAATTTTCTTCATGGTAATAGTCACATTTTTCTAAAATTATGAAATGAAATTTGCACATAAAGAACTGTAATATAATTTAGGATTTACACCCTTTTTTCCTCTATGTTTTAACAAAACAGATCTACGCTTAGAGGTATGTAACTGACTTACTATTCCACACTTACTTAGTTCCAATTCCTGACAACAAACAACTCTAGGCCAGGTTTGGGCCTGTAACAGTGATATCCTCTGTCCTTATTCTCAATATGTTGAAGAATCACTACACTTCTATTTAATTTCCAGTTTACAAATAAAATCTAAAGATTTGCAGATAAAAAGGCATCAGAAATCCAACATAATAAAGATACCACTCTAAAATTTCTATCTTACTGAGAAGGGCTCCGAAATCACTTGGTTGACCAGAAAAACTAGACAGCCATATCCAGTCTAAAGTCATAAATCTTTTCCTCATCTTTCTGACTTAGTTAATAAGAAATGACTCCATTTAGTTAAACTTCAAACATAAGAGCAGAATAACAATATTAAACCTTACCTTTAGCACAATTACTGAAATCTTCATCTGGCTGGAAATGCTGAGAATATATTTCAAACATTTCTTTCAGTCTGTTAGCAATAGCCTGGCTTGGATCTCTGGAACATGTCCTAAAAAGAAACAATCTAATTTAAAGGGCTTGCCAAGTCACAAAGAGATAAAATGTTTCTGTAATTTCACTAACATGTAAATATAAAACACTCTGAACAGAAACTATGTATTTCCCAAATTTATCCAAGAGATCCCATACTTCCTTCTCAAGGTGGTGGTATTACCAGTTTGAGTGAAAAAAACTTTTCTTATGTGGGGCTACAACTTTTATTTTTATTTTTTTGTGGTGAGGGGAACAGAGTCTTGCTCAGTCACCCAGGCTGGAGTGCAGTGGTGCAATCTTGGCTCACTGCAACCTCCACCTCCCTCCTGCCTCAGTCTCCAAGTAGCTAGGTCTACAGGCAACTGCCACCACACCCAGCTAATTTTTGTATTTTTAGTAGAGATGGGTTTCACCATGTTGGCCAGGCTGGTCCTGGCCTCAAGTGATCTACCCGCTTCAGCCTCCCAAAGTGTTGGGATTATAGGAGTAAGCCACCGCACCGGGTCAGGGCTACACCTTTCAGTGCAGAAAGTTCAGCAACCTTGGCCTGGGCCCTTTTGATGTCTGTGACTGTCTCCTAACTGTCCTATACAACCCCAATCACTGATGATCCCAAACTTGCCCTTAGCTATTTCCCTAGAGGGCAGTACAACTCCCATTAAGAACACCTGGAAGAAAACAGAACGAAGGTGTATAAAACACATACTACAGACTCACATAAACTGTTCCTAGCATTCTACATTTTTTCCCGCAAATGAGGTTTATTTCAGTCTTTTTATTATTATATAGCAATATATGTTCAATGCAGAAGCATTATACAAATTATCACCATGTAATTTTTGTAACAACTGTTTTTATCTTGATCACAAATACATATATATATATGATTATATATACATTCTTTGTGAAAATGAAGCAAGTTAAAAAATTATAAAGAGAATAAAAATTCAATTATAGTCCTGCTAGATACAACTATTGAATACATATACAAGCAGAATTTTATTTTATTATTTTTTCGAGACGGAGTTTCGCTCTTGTTACCCAGGCTGGAGTGCAATGGCGTGATCACCGCAACCTCCGCCTCCTGGGTTCAGGCAATTCTCCTGCCTCAGCCTCCTGAGTAGACAAGCAGAATTTTATCTACGAACACACACACACACACCCCTTTCTACAAAAACAGGACCCTTTGGTTTTACCTAGTATCTACTGGTAATATTTAACCCCACTAATGGTAGCTAAGATTTAAAATGCTGTTCTGCCTGGTTAGAAACTGTAAAGAGATATGGAAGATACAGGGATTAAGACAGGCTTCTGAAATCTATTTACAAAATGCTTATAAATTCAAGGCAAACAAGGTCCATCTGAAAAACATGACTCAGGAAGAGGCTACAAAGATATAACTTGATGAGTAAAAATCACAATCAAATTTATGAATAAAGTAGACTTCATGAAAATGTAAAGGAAAAGTAGTTGGCATTTAATAAGCCTAGTTATGAGTGGAAAATTACTTATGTGTACACTGAGGGTCTTCTTGATATATACCACCAGAAATAAAATGGGGTCTTATTGGGTCTATGTCATCAAATCATAAAGTTTTAGGACTTAGAGAGACCTTGGATGTAACTTTTCAAATCAACTTGCCAAAGATTATGCACAAGATGATGAGACTCAGCCTACTGGGCTTTTAACTAAAACTCAGCAATATTCCTACCAGTCTTAGGCAAATCAAAGGAACTAAACGCAGTGAACTTCCTCTCCAAGATAAGGATGTTTTATAGAGCTTACAAAAGTTACAGTGGTTTTTGCCCTGCTCTATAAATGTATGGAATTCCATTAATCTTTTCAAATCTGAGTCACCCTTTAGAGCTTTCCTCAGGTTCAACCCTCTTCCTGAAGTCCTTTGATAATTCCCATCTTGACTGAGCTTCCCTCCCCTACCCCACCACTCCCTGAAATCTTGATACAACAGTTGGCAATAAGATAGTTTGGTGCTTTATTCTACACTGTCTGGTGTTATTAGTTACTATATCTTGTATTATATTAAAGAATCTGAGGAAAGATCTTCCACTTATACATCTTATTGCTAGGTTCTCTATAGACTCACAACAGGACTGAGTATACAATTGATATAAAATTATTCATGGGCAAATTAAGGCATTAATGAAAAAAATAGCAAGTTGGAAAATGGTCAATAACCAAAAATAGAAAGCAGACAGGGTTCAAACTAACCTGAGAATCTGTTCCAGTTTCTCACTTGGTGCATTCCTGAGGCCTGTCAGCATGGTGTGAAGACGACTCAAGCTATGCGTAGCTGTAGAAACTGGGGTCACACAAGGGCTGTTCTCCTTAACGTACCTAACACCAGTTAGTGGTGTGGAAATTCTAGGTGCTTTGGACTAAAGAAAAAAGAAATTACATAGATTAAATAAATATTTTTAAAAGAACATTATTTTAGGCCAGAAAGACTTTAAATCACTTCACAAATGAGACTTCAAGCCAGTAAGACTATCTTTATAATATCGATAAATTTTAGTTACTCGAATGTCACGATTCTTGGAGTTTAAACATAACAGCATTAAGAGCCACCACTATCCTTGTGAAGACGAAGGTGTGAAAGAATAATTTGTATTTTAGCTAACTAAGTTTGTCTCTTAAAAGTTAAACCTCTAAAATAAGGTATAGCTCCCTATAATCCCTCCTGTAAAACTTAGGCTCAGAGGCAAAGATAAGCATTCTACTCACTTGAAAAAGTTAAGAATATTATTCTCAGCTCTGACAAACAGAATTTCACAGTTCTCATCTACTGCTATTTTTGCAAACACTCAAAGATAAAAGAAAACTGTGAATTAAATTTGGTTCAAAAAAAAAATCCATAATTTAACAAACACCCACTGACATGGTTTGGCTGTGTTTGCATCGAAATCTCAACTTGAATTGTATCTCCCAGAATTCCCATGCGTTGTGGGAGGCAACCAAGGGGAGGTAATTAAATCATGGGGGCCAGTCTTTCCCGTGCTATTCTTGTGATAGTGAATACGTCTCATGAGATCTGATGGGTTTATCAGGGGTTTCCGCTTTTGCTTCTTCCTCATTTTTCTCTTGTCACCGTCATATAAAAAGTGCCTTTTGATTCCTGCCATGATTCTGACAGCCATGTGGAACTGTAAGTCCAATTAAATCTCTTTTTCTTCCCAGTCTTGGGTATGTCTTTATTTGCAGCATGAAAATGAACTAATACACCCACCATCCAGATATTCAAATTTGCTTCAGAGAGAGATAATAAAATAAACATTCCCTAAAAAGGCGACTTGATGCAGAACAGCCTTCATTGGTCTTCCTGCCCCTCCTATACCTTTGGTTACCAGAATCCATCACAGTTTTTCCCCCTGAAATAAACAAGTCTTCAGAGAAATAAGTTAAAGTCGACATTCTTGACAATAAATATGGAAAAAATGTGACTTGGTGTCAAAGGAGCTAGTAAAATATCTTTCTAATTATTCAAATAAACTCTGAAAGGTTAAGATAGCTTAATAGTGTCTTTTAATATTCAAGATAAACCAAATTTCCCTGTGTATTAAACGTACTTATTCTAATTTTTTAAAAAAACCTAGCAAAGTTTTCACCTGGCAACACAATGGACTGTTTAAATTTCCTAAGATACAGAAAAGGACAGAAATTTACTATATACAGAAATAAACCTACATGTTTTCTCTCTGTCTTACAATACATACACAATGAAACTAAGACTTTCATATTATTTCAAAGAAATTCATCCTATAATTAAATGAATAAAATGATTTGAATAGATTAACTGCATTCAAAAGGTTGCTCCCTGCCTTACAAGGTTTCTTGCAGCCAGCTACCTCACTGTGCATGAACCAATGCCTACATTGGGAGGCTTTGGGAGGGAAAAACACCTTGTACACAAACCCCTGCTATTGATTCAGGAGAATCAATAGCAGCCAGCAGCATATAACTGCATCACCTAGGGCAGCAGTGGTTTCACAGAAGAAACTAGGTGTGACAACCACAAACAGCTTCCTGCCCAGAGTCCTCAAGGTCAACATGGTGCTTCTTGGTAGCACTGTTGAAGTGCTTAGCTTAAAGCTTCCTGTTCATTCTGATTAAGAGGAATCTTTCTTTAACTTGGGTGCAAATATTAAGTCAGTATCTTAAAAGGATGTTCCTTCCCCAAATGAAGATACAAAATTTGGAGTGATTCTTGAGCTTTGTCCTTAGTAGTCCTCTTTTATTCTCTCTCAATTCATACCTCTAAGTAATCTCTCTTTTATTCTCTCTCAATTCATACCTCTAAGTAATCTCTCCTCATTTCATGGCTTTAAAAGCCATCTGTTGGATTAAAGACTTAAACATAAGACCTAACACCATAAAAACCCTAGAAGAAAACCTAGGCAAAACCATTCAGGACATAGGCATAGGCAAGGACTTCATGACCAAAACACCAAAAGCATTGGCAACAAAAGCCAAAACAGACAAATGGGACCTAATCAAACTCCACAGCTTCTGCACGGCAAAAGAAACAGTCATTAGAGTGAATCAGCAACCAACAGAATGGGAAAAAATTTTACAGCTTACCCATCTGACAAAGGGCTGATACCCAGAATTTACAACAAACTAAAACAGATTTACAAGAAAAAAACAAACAAGCCCATTCAAAAGTGGGCGAGGGATATGAACAGATACTTTACAAAAGAAGATATACATGAGGCCAACAAACATATGAAAAAATGCTCATCATCACTGGTCATTAGAGAAATGCAAATCAAAACTACATTGAGATACCATCTCACGCCAGTTAGAATGGTGATCATTAAAAAATCTGGAGACAACAGATGCTGGAGAGGATGTGGAGAAATAGGAACACTTTTACACTGTTGATGGGAGTGTAAATTAGTTCAACCATTGTGGAAGACAGTGTGGTGATTCCTCAAGGACCTAGAAATAGAAATTCCATTTAACCCAGCAATTCCATTACTGGGTATATATCCAAAGGATTATAAATCATGCTACTATAAGGACACATGCACACGAATGTTCATTGCAGCACAGTTTACAATAGCAAAGACCTGGAACCAACCCAAATGCCCATCGATGATAGACTGGACAGGGAAAATGTGGTACATATACACCATGGAATATTATGCAGCCATCAAAAACGATGAGTTCGCGTCCTTTGTAGGGACATGGATGAACCTGGAAACCATCATTCTCAGCAAACTGACACAAGAACACAAAATCAAACACCGCATGTTCTCACTCACAGGCGGGTGTTGAACAATGAGAACACATGGACACAGGGAGAGGAGCACTATACACTGGAGTCTGCTGGGGGGAAATAGGGGAGGGACAGCGGAGGGTGGGGAGTTGGGGAAAGAGAGCATGGGGAGAAATGCCAGATATAGGTGAAGGGGAGGAAGGCAGCAAATCACACTGCCACGTGTGCACCTATGCAACAATCTTGCATGTTCTTCACATGTACCCCAAAACCTAAAATGCAATAACAAAATAAAATAAAATAAAAAATAAAAAAATAAAAGCCATCTGTTTCCTGATGACCCCAGGACATAAATACACAACCCTAACCTCTACTGTGAACTCGTGAACACCGGTCTTGAATACCTCAATTGTCTATTCAACTTCTCTACTAGGATGCTTAAAAGACACCTCAAATTTAACATGCTAATAACCCTAACTTGATTCCCCCTCTCCCAGACTTGCTCTTCCCTCTTAATAAACTTCAGTAGTAAATGTTCTTGGAATGTCTACAGTGTGCCAAGCACTGCCTGCATACAACCCTGGTCACAGCCTTCGTGAAGCTTATATTCTAATGCAAGGAGACAGGTAATAAATGATTCTTTCTACCTACCTCTGTACTTACTGTCAGACAGTGATAAATACTAAGAGAAATACTAGCAAGCAGAGTCAGGGGGAAAGGAAGTCCTGAGGGTTGGGGAGGATGTTGTGATTATTATTGACACAGTAGTTGGGTTATCAGAGACCAGAATGAAGTGAGAAAAAAGCCACATGAATATTTTAAAGCAATGTTTTAGGCAGGACATTGCAAAGGCAAAGGCTTTGCATTGCAGGCATGCTTGGCTTATCTGAAGAACAAAAAAGGAGGTTAATGTGGCATAAGTGGGTAAGGATGGAGGAAAGTAGTAGATGAATTCAGAGAGAGCCAGGGCCAGATCAATTATGACCTTACAGGTACTTGTCAGGATTTTAGCTTTTATGCCATTCACTCAACTGGAGGCATCACTATTCTCTCTCCCTCAAACCCTAGATCCAAACCATCAGTAAATCCTGTGGGTGCCATCTCCAAAATATGGCCCAGATACAAACTGTTCTCTGAAGCAAGCCACCATAAACTATTGCCAGAATCATTCCAATAGCTTCTTAACTCCCTACTTCCACCCTTACCTCTCATCTCACTTTCCCACACCACCTTTAAAAATGTAAATCAGACACTCTTCTTAGTAACACCCTCTTAATGGCGTTCATCTCAATCAGAACAAAAGCGAAAGTCCTTACAATGGCTTCCAAAGCCTACAGGATCTGTCTGGCTCTCTTGTTCCTCCTTCCTTTCTTTTTCTTCTCATTTTTTTTTAAAGACAGGGTCTTGCTCTGTCACCCAGGCTGGAGTGCAGAGACACGATCACAGCTTACTGCAGCCTGGAACTCCCAGGCTCAAGGGATCCTTCCGACTGAGCCTCACAAATAGGTGGGATCACAGGTACGTACAACCATGGCCAGCTAATTTTTTGTATTAATATTTATGTAGAGACGTGGTCTTGCTTTGTTGCCCAGACGGGTCTTGAACTCCTGGGCTCAAGCAATTCTCCACCTCAGTCTCTGAATGTGCTAGGATTTCAGGCATGAGCCACCACACCTGACCTCCCCTCACTTCTTACCACTTTTTCCCTCATTGTATTTGTACCACACTAGCATTCTCACTGTTTCTCCCAAAAGTTAATTCTGTTCCAACCTCACAGCTCTGCACTTGTTATGCCCTCAGCTTCAAATACATTTCCCCAGCTATACATATGGCTCGATTCCTCACTTACTTCCGATATGTGGCACCTTTCCCAACCACCTTATCTACCATAGCCCACCAATCCCATTCTCCCCTCCCCTCAATATTTTGTATTACTACTCTATTTTATTTTCTTCCTCTATCATCACCCAACATACTATATATTTACTTCTTTGTTTATCTCCTGTCCATCTCCCCACACTGGAATATAAGCTTCTTTAGAACAGGGTTCTTGTGGCTATTTTGTTCACTGCTATATACCCAGTGTCCAGGACACAATCTGGCATATAAAATGCTTTAGGAATATTTGTTGAATGAATAAGCAGACCAGTCTCAAGTCTGAAGCAGCTCACTTCCAGGTAAATTGGCCTTGAATTACCCAGTGTCTCTGGGAGCACCTGCCAGAAGTTTATAGTGTTTTCTGTTACCACAACAGAGCAGAAGGTAAACTCTCAGCCTGCATTATCCTAAGTATGTTTGAAATAATACCTCGTGGTCCTGAAACTCAGTTTAAAACAGTGTTCTTAAACACTCTAGGTCCTCAGTTTTCCAGGCCCCAGTGGGCCTGAATTGGGGCCCTGAATGAAGGCCCCAGTTTAGGTCAATTATCACTTCTAAATGCCTACTATGTTCACTACATATTTCTCCACATCCTCTCCAGCATCTGTTGTCTCCAGTCCAGATTTTTTTTTCTCCAGTCCAGATTTTGTAATGATCACCATTCTATTATACATATAAGACTATATATTACTGGCCCATCTTTTTAAAACCAACTATTATCAGCATGACGTATTTGTTTAAATTTATATTAATTTCTTTTTCCCAGACTTAACTAAAATGAATGAAAGCTGATATTAACAAAAAGTAAATCAAATATCATAGAGATACCTTTTTCAATTAAGAGAAGTATGATGAGAATTTTCTCTTTCATATTGGAGGCAAGTAAAACACAAACATGAAATTGCCAAAATAAAAAAGAACCCCTAGCTTATCTGCTCCTATGTTTCTACTCTTCTGGCATGGCTAAACTTACCTTGTCAAAATGTTGCTGTAAGATGTTTTTCATCTGCACCCTTTCAGCAGTCTCTGTTCCTGAACCAGTGTTCAGACACCTTGAGAGAGTCCCAATTTCCTCCTCAGCATCCTCTCCAAGAAATATCCGCTCATCTAAATTCCCAACAGATAAAACATACTCCTCATAGGCCTTATTGATGGCTTTACTATAGGGGAAAAAATACAGACAAAATGTACTAGTACTCTCAGCAAACTGCCATTTCAATTAAATATTTCATTTTGTTTACTAAAAGTTCTAATAATTTTTTGAAAGTTAAACTTTGGTAGGATCACTGGTAGTTATAAAAACTGGATAGTATCACCAGGTGCAGTAGCTCATGCCTGTAATCCCAGCACTTTGGGGAGGCCAAGACAGGCAGATCACAAGGTCAGGAGTTCGAGACCATCCTGGCCAACATGGTAAAACCCTGTCTCTACTAAAAGTACAAAAATTAGCCAGGTGTGGTGGCATGTGCCTGTAGTCTCAGCTACTAGGAAGGCTGAGGCAGAAGAATCACTTGAACTCGGAAGGCAGAGGTTGCAGTGAGCTGAGATTACGCCACTGCACTCCAGCCTGGGCGACAGAGCGAGACTCCGTCTCAAAAAACAAAAAAACTGGATAGTATCACATGTAATCTTGCTATCCTATGTTCATCCATCACATAGTACACTTATTTTGCTGACAAGTGTTTCAGCTGCTGGTAGGTGCAGCGTCTGATGAGAAGCTTAACTATCTGCCTAGCGGCTCTAGGCACCCCTAAAGACTTGCACACTTAGACATCATCAATTTTCACCCACATAGTTCCAGAAGAATTTATTTCAAAATTTATAATCCAGAAGCTTAATGAAACTTCAAAGAACAGCCATATAATTTTGAATACATTTAAAAACAGGTGCTTATATTAGGTGACAATTTTTGCTTCCCTGTATTCTCTCATAAAACATATTCTAAGTTTCCAGAGCACAAACAATAAAAACACTAACCTCCGAAGTTTCCTCAGTATACAATTTAAAATATTAAAACATTTTATAACAGAAGTACTCACAAACTCTCTCCAAAGTTCCCAGGTTCTAGAAACCCAGTAAGATTTTCTTCTTTTCCCTTAAGGAGCTATGATGAAAGAAGAGATCCTTAAGTCATCACGTTAAATCAAGTTTTTCTCCAGAAAACACTTTGACATTATTTCTTTGCTACTTACAAACCTTTTTTTCATAAAGTTTCCTAATATAGGGTTTCCAGAAATGTTCCTTTATCCCCTTTGCTTCCAAAACTAGGCCATCATGTAAGGAACACAGTTTTTCAATAATACAAGGGGGGTCAGAGGAAGGTTTAGAATCCTTAGCATGAAAATCTTCAGATAGGCCTATGGCGTATAGAATCACAAAACAGATATATCAGTTACACACAATAAGCCAATTTGTAATAAACTAAAATGTAAAACACAGAGTCTAATCAGTATACCAGTTAGCATATGAATGTATAGGAAACAGTATATATTGGCCTATTTTGACTCTATTTGCAGGGACATGGATGAATCTGGAAACCATCATTCTCAGCAAACTGACACAAGAACGGAAAACCAAACACCGCATGTTCTCACTCACAGGTGGGTGTTGAACAATGAGAACACAGACACAAGGAAGGGAACATCACACAGTGGAGTCTGTTGGGGGGTGGGGGTCTAGGGGAAGGATAGCAGTGGGTGGGGAGGTTGGGGAAGGATAACCTTGGGAGAAATACCTAATGTAGGTGACAGGGGGAAGGAGGCAGCAAACCACCATGGCATGTGTATACCTATGTAACAATCCTGCAAGATCTGCACATGTACCCCAGAACTTAAATTTAAAAAAAAATGGCAAATAGAAGTAAAGTGTATCATTACTCAAAAGATTTCAGTTATTCAATTATCTATGTAGAGATGGTTAAGGGGGAAACTAAAAAATTAAATTTTAGGATATTAAATTATAGGATACTAAGATCTAAAAACCACAAAAATAAAATATAACTTTGCAATTTTACATTCAAACAAAAAACATCACTTTTAAAAAATTACACTATTCAGAGACTATATACTTTGACTGTATTAAATCTATTTCATACTAACTTGCAATTTATTCTTCCCCTAGACTCAGCACAAAAGAAAAAAAATCAAATAAAAAATAAAGAGGTAAAGGTCGGACATGGTGGCTTCATGCCTGTAATCCTAGCACTTTGGGAGGCCAAGGTGGGTGCATCGTTGAGTCCAGGAGTTTGAGACCGGCCCAGGAAACACGGCCAAATCTCATCTCTATTAAAAAATACAAAAAATTAGCCTGGTGTGGTGGTGTGCATCTGTAGTCCCAGCTACCTGGGAGGCTGAGATGGGAGGATCACCTGAGCCCGGGAGATTGAGGCTGCAGTGAATCGTGATTGCACCACTGCACCCCAGCCTGGGTGACAGAGTGAGACCCTGTCTCAAAAAAAAAAAAAAAACTTTTTAATTAAAAAAAAAAAAAGCTAAAAGTGAAAGGAAGCAGCTTTTTGGGAATATAAAAGGGAGTTAGGACAGAAATGAGAGAAAGAACAGAAAAGAATATGAGGAACATTAAATTTACCATACCAGGAGCAACTGAAGTAAAACTCCACTAATTTTACAAACCTACCTTGATAGACAAGCTGAAATTTTAACTGGAATCACCTCAAAACTAAGAGTCACATAGAATCCTATTACAATATTACTCAAATAGCAGCAGCAATATTTATTTTAGCTCTATACATATTTTTTAATATTTGCTTTGTAAATCATAATTTGGGCTCATAACTGTTTATCATTCATAGAAATTATATACCTAAGTTCTATTAAATGCAATGCCAAAATCATCTTTTCCATATATCTGTAGTTTAGAAGGTGAAAGTTCATTTTACTTATTTTAGAACCATAACTGTTCTTCTGTACCAAAATTTGAAATGAGATTCTTTCAGCAAACTCTTTTAGATATCCTACAATGTGTCAAGCACAGTTTGCCAATGTAGAAAAACACTATCAGCTTTAATGTTATCTTTGCAGCTCTGAGTTTCTAAATGCCTTCTGCTTGTTGAGTATATATTTCAGAAACTTCTAAAGTTGTCATTTAAGACTTCGAATTTTGTGGTATCTGCAATTGTTTTTCCAAAAATATTTTTACAGGAAGCTTGACTCTTAGTGATAAATACCCTGGATAACTGTAATGATGGGAGCTTTTCAAAATACTGATGCTAGGAAACCTGCACAACTCCAAAGGGTAAACATAACATAGAAATAAGATTGCCCAAAAATCTTTGAGTTACAAACCTACCTTTAAAATTAGGGTTCACAAGTTCTTTACGATTAGAACACTGAAGGGCATTTCCATAAACTAAGTCCAAAGCACACAGCAGCAGGTGGTAAGAATTGACCAAATCATCGCTAATCATGGGGAAATTACCTGCAGGATTATAAGCAGTTACAGAATTAAATTAGCTTCAACGTTATAACATTTTAAAAATAATTTCATCCTTTAATTATATAACATTATACAACACTGTACAAAGTTGACTATTACAATAAGTGTTTTGGCAAACTTAGATTTTGAGATATTACTCTGATATCTTAATAAATTTCTTTCTTTCTTTTTTTCATAAAGAGACAGAGTCTTGGTGGGTCACCCAGACTGCAGTGTAGTGGTGTGATCATGGCTCACTGCAGCCTCAACCTCTTGTGCTCAAGAGATCTTCCTGTCTCAGCATCCTGGGCAGCTGAAATTACAGGCTCACGCCACCACATATGGCTAATTTAAAAAAATTTTTTTAGAGATGAAGTCTTGCTATGTTACCTAGGCTGGTCTTGAACTCCTGGACTCAAGTGATTCTCCTGCCTTGGCCCCCCAAAGTTCTAAGATTATAGGCATAAACCGCAGCCCAGCCTTTAATAAATTTTTAAGAGCTTAGTAAAAACTGTAACTTTACTAAAAATGCCATTCATTCATTCATTGTTTATTAAATACCTAGTAGCTGATTAAAACTTTGTCATTGGTCTTTTCTTTGAAAATCCTGAACACAAAGAACTTTATAAATTATCTCAAACTGTAAGAACTTGTTTTGCATGAAAACATTTTTGTCATGAAACTTATTAGAAATACTTAGGAGACAGCTGAAAAATTAATTCATTATTCATATACACATATTTTTTAAAGACCAGAACTTTTGATCAGACTCCAACAGTAATATTTTTAATACTTTTCTACATTATAAGCTCATACAACTTAATGCAACAGGAATATCATTAAATATCTTTCAATTCTAGAGCTACTAATCCCAAGAATAATTGCTGATGCTTGGTAACAAAGAAATAAGAAATCCCAAACCAGCCGGGCGCAGTGGCTCATGCCTGTAATCCTAGCACTTTGGGAGGCTAAGGTGGGTGGATCACCTGAGGTCAGGAGTTCAAGACCAGCCTGGCCATCATGGTGAAACCCCATCTTTTAAAAAAAAAGAGAAACCAAAACCTAAACTAACAGAAACACGTCATTTCTGTAGTACTGGCTGAACTCTAACACTGAACACATTTTTATATGTAGTTAAACAATTTTATTATCTTAATTTCCTAAAACTTAAGAATTATTTCTAGTTATTTCATAACTTCAAGCCTATCCCTTTTTTGGTTAAACACTGCACATGATTGTTTTATGGTGATTTTACATTCTTGTCTCCTGGGATTAATTCAATTTAAATAGCTAACATATATCTGAAGAATTATTTCCAAACCTTAGCATTTTCAAACTTAATGCCTACCCAAGTGTGTATGTACACACACACACACACACACACACACACACACACACACACGCAGCTTTGTTTCAAGTTTCCCTTTCTCTCTATTCTGCCAAAGAAAGTTACCACTTACCTCAGCATATACAAAGCAATTCTTTTTTTGTACAGATGGAAACATTCAACAAATAACTTAAAGGAAAAAACATTCTTCTGTTGCCAAAAAGGCAAATGATCAATACATTAAACTGTGGATTGATACAGCCAAACAACTTGCTTGGTTCTACTATAAAGAGGTTTAATTTTAAAATATACTTGGTTCCTCATTGTAAAACAGGAAGTAAGTAGCACCTACTGGTTTCAAGCTACAAAGCCCATCACACCGACAAGCCTAAACTTGTTACTGGTGTGCACTTGCCATGGAAGGCAAAAAAACCCCAGCAGCACTGTAACATCTAACAAAAAGCTGAAATGCCCCCTAAAGATCAGAATCTAATTTAAATTAGATTCTAGGACTCTCTCAACATGACATACTTTCAAATCCTGACCTTATAAATAAATCTGAGTTTGTGAGATATTGTATCTGTTAATCAACAAAGATAACAAGTAAACAGAAATGTTTTATCTCCAGAGCTGGTATCAGGAATGAGAAAGTTTGGGACTTCATCTAAAACAGGAAATGGCACCTATCAGTCTTCTGGCCACAAAGCCCTTCATGTAACAAGACCGAACTTGTCACTGGTATGTACCTGCCATGAGAAGTCAACAAAAATAGCAGTCAACAGTTGACCTATTTATCAAGAATGAGACAATGTGAGATGTCTATACGCTTCAGAGAATGTTATTAGAAAGCTGGCTATAAAAGAATACACCTTTCCCCAAAATAAGAGCTGAATTAAAGCAATTATAATGACTATTAGAAAAGATAATGGTTCAGTATAAAAGATCACAGTGGTTGACTGTGAGAGGACAAAGTTTCCTCTTTTTTTTTATTTGGGACAGGGTCTTGCTCTGTGGCCTAGACTCGAGGCACAACCTCAGCTCACTGCAGCCTCTGCCTCACGGGTTCAAGCGATTCTCCCACCTCGCCTCCCAAATAGCTGGGATTGCAGGTGTCCACCGCCACGCACCACCCACAAAGGTTCTGAAGATGGAATTATTATACACTGGATTAATGAGATAAACTTCAAACACTGAGTTAATTACAGGAAAAAAAATAATAAGCCACCCCAACCAGTCCAGTGAGAACAAAGGACAATAAAATTTTCTTATTGCATTGTACATATTGTATATAGTGCCAAATATATTTACTTTTAAGTCTATATATGCCATAAGAGACAAACAAAACAGATAAAAATCCTAGAAGTCAGACATACTTGCTCAATACAACCATAAGAAAAGATTACTATCATTCATAATAGCAGTCGCACATTCTAAAATTTGTAGCCACCACAGAAATGGTTTATATACTCCGAAGCCTTTATTTCATGCCACTGATCATGTCACCTTATCATCACTAAAGAAACATGCCAGTATCATATATGACAGAAGAAAGATTTTTCTCTTGAATCAAACATGCAGCTCAGGGAAGGAAGGATGGCAGCTCTCTCCCTAACTAGCTAGAGAGGACCAGCTGTAATTAGACAAATCAAAGCAGGAGACCAATGGTATCACACATTCTTCTCAGAGGCCTTCACATCCAGCATGAAACTAAGAACCAGGAACCAGATCCGAGTTCAAATCCTAGCTCTGTTCCTAGCAGCTAGTTTCTGGGCTCAGCTGCATAATCTTTACAGCTGACCTTAGCCAAAAGGCTGGGAAGCGATACAGCTGCCTAATCTTTAAAGTGAGTAAGTTGGCTGGGCATGGTGGCTCACACCTGTAATTCTAACACTTTGGGAGGCTGAGGTGGCAGATCACTTATGGTCAGGAGTTCGAGACCAGCCTGGCCAACACGGTAAAATCCCATCTCTACTAAAAGCACAAAAATTAGCCAGATATGGTGGCACACACCTGCAATCCCAGCTACCTGGGAGGCTGAGGCACAAGAATTGCTTGAACCTGAGAGGTTCAGAGATCATGCCACTGTACTCCAGTCTGGGCAACAGCCTGTCTCAAAAATAAAAATAAAAAATAAAGTGAATAAGCTAGTTAATCTAATAATGAGAATCTCTCCTATGTTTATGAAACTCCTTCCAGCTCCATGATTCTTTGTTTTTAACTTTGCATTTTATTGAGCTATCTTAGTGGCAAAGGCATTACACATGGCATACAGAGGAAAGCTATGTAATAATATAACTGTACTTTTCTATCTACTTTAGATTACTAAGAATCATTTCTACATAGAAATACAAAAAGGAGAGCGGTGCAGTGGCTCACGCCTATAATCCCAGCATTTTGGGAGGCCAAGGTGGGCAGATCACCTAAGGTCAGGAGTTCGAGACCAGCCTGGCCAACATAGTGAAACCCTATCTCTACTGAAAACACAAAAATTAGCTGAACGTGGTGGCGGGCGCTTGTAATCACAGCTACTCAGGAGGCTAAGGCAGGAGAACTACTTGAACCTGGGAGGTGGAGGCTGCAGTGCACCACTGCACTCCACCCCAGGAGACAGAGACTCTATCTCAAAAAAAAAAAAAAGAAAAGAAATGCAAAAAAGACAAAAAAATAAGAGTCATGTATTTCACTGAATGCAGACCTTGGGTAGGTTAAAGGAGATAAGAAAAAAAGGGAAAGAAAATAAGTACTATATAAAGGTATTTGACTAATTATATTTATCTGAATAAGATGCAAAAAAAATTTTGAACTGTTCTGAGGTTGATCAGTAATTGCACTCAACTAAGTAAGATACATCTCATGAAAAATAGAGTTCACAATACAAGCATATACAGAATAGTATGTTTTCAGCTCATAATTTGGAAGAATAACTTTGGGTAGAAAAGATGTTGTATACAATAAAATTAAAGGACTTTCCATTTAATAAGAGAAGATTTGTATGTTGTAAAGAAATCCAATAGACCCTTTGATGAAAAAGCAATACTTAAAAAGAATCTAGCATTAAAACCCTTGAGAAAAGTTTCAGTGAAAATCTTTTCCTGATACATATTACAAGTTGACAAAATTAATACCTAAAAATGTAAATAAATATATTAATAGCTAAATAAATATTACTATTTTCTTACCTTTTGCATATATAAAAAGCACCCAACAAAAATGGAAAATTTCAGACACAGTACAGGGCTGTCGCCTTTGAGGGAAGAAAAAAAAAAGTCATGAGACAACAGAAGAATCAGAAAAAAGACATCCCAAATAACCATAAATTAGGTGTGAAATAAAACCCACAGTTAAAGGGAGAGATACCAGATCCAGGTTCACGTGGAAAACGTGGAAGTTCTGCCTCAACAAAACATTGGTAGGAAATAGCTGGGATCCAGGGAAAGAGCCCATCTCAAAGAAAAGAAAATTCTTAAAGAATTTTTTAAAGTTTTTTGAGGGCAAGATAGGTAAGGTGGAAAATAACATGAATAAAAATAGTTCTTTTGATGACATAGCAATGCTATGCTGCTTTAAGATCACTATATACAGTCAGGTATGTCATTTTTCTCTCCTTTATCATAGCTAATGACCTGTATCCCTCTCTCCCCCTCTAAAAATATTCCAGACTATATCAAATCACAAAAGGCCTTTTTAATGTAAATTATAAGCTTCCTATAATTCCTTATACTTCCATCCATTAAGAGTTCCTGTTGTATATTGCCAAGTTGTTTGCTAAAGGGAATTTCAGACCTGCTTTAAGCTTGGCTTTTCTACCAAAACCTCTGACAACGTTTAGACAAATGTGTGGTCTCTACATCCCAACAGCCTTATTTTAACAAGGGGCAGAGAAGAACAAAATTCCGTGGCGATCAGATCAGACTTAGTTCCAGCACTACCATTAGCCAGGGTACACATGCTCACCTGGACCTTAGTCATTTCACCTGTCAAAAGATTATTCTACTGGGTACAATACTGTACTTAATTCACCAGTCTATGGAATAAATGTAGTGCTTTGCTTTTAAAAGTAGTCCCTCTACCATAGGCACATGATAAACTATTTCTAATTCTGGTTGCCTACCAAAATAAAATTCAATTTTTTTAGCTTAACACTTAAGCTACTCTTAATTCTGGCTTTACAACTTGAGAATTCTAGAAAAAAAAATTTGACTAACCTCCCACATTTCCTCTTGCTTTACTTCTTTTGTGTCTTTTCTTGCTGTTTCCTCTGCACAGAAGGCGCTATCTGTATCTCCAAATTCACCTATCAAAATCCTACCCATCTTTCAAGACCCATTTCTACTTATTCCATGTAAACTTACCTGACTGGCTTATTCAGAGTGATTTCTTTTCCTCCTAAGTTTTACATCTCTATTTCCTGTTGTAGTCATGGGACTTTTATACCATAGTGCATTGCATGCACTGGAATCTTCACACCTGCCTCATCTCGCTGACTGTACTGTAAGCTCTCAAGAGACAGACTGTGGGCTTTGGTATTTTTAAAAATGCCTGTGTCCTGCGTAATACCTAACAGTATTTCCTGTGGATAACTGCTAAATAAATAATGACAAATTTTCAAATAGAGATGCAATATACAGTTACAGTAAAGCACATGGGTTCTGTAGTCAGAGTTTCCCTAAGAGCTTCACATCTATCAGTTGTATGACCCTGGCCAAATTTTTTAACCTCTCAGCAGCTTATTTTCTCTATCTATAAAAACAGTATGAGCATCACAAGGTTGTCAGAGGGATTAACTGAAGTAATACCTATTTAAGTCTTAAAAGAGTCCCTGCCCCATAATAAATGCTCAGTAAGTGCTATACATTATGACTATAGTTAGCAGAAAGAGCTAATAGAAAGTATACAAAGTGATAAAAATGCAAAATCTCTAATAAAGTGATTTAATTTTTTTTTTTTCTGAGACAAGGTCCTGCTCTTTCACCAAACTGGAGTGCAGTGGTATGATCACAGCTCAGTGCAGCCTCAACCTCCCAAGTTCAAGTGATCCTCCCACCTCATCCTCCCCAATAGCTGGGACCACAGGTGTGTGCCACCACTCCAAGCTAACTTTTGTATTTTGTGTGGAGATGAAGTTTTGCCATGTTGCCCAGGCTGGTCTCAAGCTCCTAGACTCAAGTGATCGGCCCACTTCAGCCTCCCAAAGTGCTGGGATCAGATGTGAGCCACTGTGCATGGCCTTTTACAATTCTTTTAATTAGAATCAGGTAGTATATACATCCTAAGAAATATCAAAACAAGTACAATCTGAAATTATTTTCCAGATACTCCAAAGAAAGGAGCTATCTTTCTAAAAATGATCACGTTGGCCTCACTCAGACTCAACACAAAGCTTCTATCCAAACTTTAGAAAACACTGCATTGCATGCACTGGAATCTTCATACCTACCTCATCTCACTGACTATACTGCAAGCTCTCAAAAGACAGACTGTGGGCTTTGGTGTTTTAAAAAATGCCTGTGTCCTACATAATACCTAACAGTATTTCCTGTGAATTAGTGCCAAACAAATAGTGACAAATTTTAAAAATAGTGCGTCCAAGATGCTGTATACAGTCATAGTAAAGCATATTTTATTTATTTATTTTGAGATGGAGTCTCGCTCTGTCACCCAGACTGCAGTGCAGTGGGGTGATCGCAGCTCACTGCAACCTCCACCTCCCGGACTGAAGCGATTCACTTGCCTCAACCTCTCAAGTAACCGGGACTACAGGCACACGCCACCACGACCAACTAATTTTTGCATTTTTAGTAGAGATGGGGTTTTGCCGTGTTGGCCAGGCTGGTTTTGAATTCCTGACCTCAAGTGATCCACCTGCCTTGGCCTCCCAAAGTGCTGGAAGAATACGTCATTTTATTTATTTATTTATTTATTTTTAAAATGGATTCTTGCTCTATTGCCTAGGCTGGAGTGCAGTGGCAAGATCTCAGCTCACTGCAACCTCCGCCTCCTAGGTTCAAGTGATTCTTCCACCTCACCCTTCCAAGTAGCTGAGATTACAGGTACCCGCCACTACATCCCACTAATTTTTGTATTTTTAGTAGAGACGGGGTTTCACCACATTGGCCAGGCTGGTCTTAAACTCCTGACCTCAAGCGATCCACCCGCCTCGGCCTCCGTGCTGGGATTACAGGCGTGAGCCACCAAACCCGACCAGAATACTTCCTTTTATTTATTTATGAGATAGAGTTTCATTCTTGTCACCCAAGCTGGAGTGCAATGGCATGATCTTGGCTCACTGCAACCTCTGCCTCCCGATTCAAGGGATTCTCCTGCCTCAGCCTCCCAAGTAGCTGGGATTACAGGTGTGCACCACCACACCCAGCTAATTTTTGTATTTTTAGTAGAGACAGAGTTTTGCCATGTTGGCCAGGCTGGTCTCAAACTCCTGACCTCAGGTGAGTCGCCCACCTCAGCCTCTAAAAGTGCTGGGATTACAGGTGTGAGCCACCATGCCTGACTCAGAATACTTCATTTTAAATAGTCAATTCCCCAAAATTGTTAGTGAACTACAACAGATGCTTCTGTATCAGTGGTGCCAACTATATTAAAATGTAAATAGTTTTAGCTTTTTTTTTTTTTTTACGTTTTTCCACCTGCTTTGTCATTCCCCCATTTTATTTTTAAAAGGTTACATTTATTGTAAACATCCTTCACAGTCTAGGAAAACTTTTATATTTAAAGAGAGGCAAACATTATTTATTCTAGCCAAATAATTTTAACTCCTTTCCCCTTGCTTTTCTTGTCAACACTTTTCTAGTTGTTAGAATTTTCATTTCTAACAAGTTTATGAAAAAACTTTCATTTCTAACTTTATGAAAAAACTTTCAATGATATAGAAGGAAAATGTGTATCCCATAACTGCCTTTATCTATCAGTAACAGTAGTAAACACTGAGCCAGAGTATGCTTATAGACTTTGCAGAACTGATCAGAAAGCACACCTTCATAATAGTTTCAGTTCTCCTGTCTTTTCCCAATCCAGTCTCTCTATTCTTGATTCACTATAAACATCAAAATACAGAAGTCATTTCAAGGGGATTATTTATTACTCACTTTGACATAAAAGCAAAATAGTCTATACAGTCACTAGTAGAAAATACAGTGCTTGGGTGCGTGCGGTGGCTCACGCCTGTAATCCCAGCACTTTGGGAACCCGAGGCGAGTGCATCAAAAGGTCAGGAGTTCAAGACCAGCCTGGCCAAGACGGTGAAACCCTGTCTCTACTAAAAATACAGAAATTAGCCAGGCATGGTGCGCACACCTGTAATCTCAGCTACTCAGGTGGCTGAGGCAGGGAATTGCTTGAACTCGGGAGGCGGAGGTTGCAGTGAGCCGAGATCGTGCCACTTCACTCCAACCTGGGCGACAGAGTGAGACTCTGTCTCAAAAAAAAAAAAAAAAAAAAAGAAAAGAAAAGAAAATATAGTGGTCAACACAGTGATCTATATCTAGGGCAGTGCTCATTTTGGCAGCACATATACTAAAATTGGAATGATACAGAGATTCCCATGGCCCCTGCACAATAAAAAAAATAAATATCTAGATACAGATATAGATATATCTCCAGGGCAGCTAAAGGGTGAAAATCCCTGAAGTCTGACTTGCACAGTCTGCATTTTTTATTGTTTAAATGAAAAAGGAAGGTTTCAGAACAAGGATCACGAGGATCACTGAGGAAAAAATAATTATAAAATAAGAAAAAGGAAAATTTATAAAAATAAAGACACCTATACTTTTAGCAATATGAAAAAAGCCAAACTCTTAATGGCTAACCCACAATGAAAAGCAAAAAAGCATTATTAAAAGAAAACTATTGGGAAAAAGATCATTTAAATAGTATTTTTTTTTAACTAGCAAAAAAATTAGCAAAATATCAAAACTGCAGCAGAGATGAATGTGTATTCCTGACAAACAAACATGAAAACCTACCGCTGCTTCCTTCCTCGCTGCTGACGAGGTTGCTCCTCTTGAGGGTATTTAAAGATGTCCTGAAAAATGGGTTCATATTTCTTAAAAATTACAGCAGAAACAGTGAAGTTTCTTTCTAATCTCTCAGTACGTTCTCTGAAATGTGCGGGTAGATTTGCCATGTCTTCCCACTTCTTCATCTTATTAAAAAATTCGATTAAGCTGGTATTAAAGATAAAAAATAAGATTTCATAATTAACATAAAGGTAAAGTATATAAAAGCAAGTTTTCAAAAGTAAATCAATATTATTTCATTAAAGCATATTACTTTTAGACAGTGAAATAAAACCACAACTCATGTCTCTAACTAGCTTAATTTCTTACAGATTGGTATATTCCTCTGATCCTCCTAATCCATTTTTTTAGGTTACCTAAAGTATTTGTTAATTATGAATTTGAAAATACAAACCAAAATTAACAAGAGTATCATAACCAACATTCACGTTGGTTCACTGCCAGATGTTTTAAATGTTAACATGGTAAATAAATTTTGTCATTTTTGCTTCAGTTTTTTTTTTTTAAGAGATAGGGTTTTACTCTGCCACCCATGTTGGAGTTTAGTGGCAAGATCACAACTGACTGCAGACACCTGGGCTTGTGTGATCCTCCTACCCTGACTTCCCAGAACACTGTGATTACAGGTGTGAGCCACCTCCTCTGGCCACTTCAGATTTTTTCTAAAAACCAGAAACACCATAGAAACAGTTAAGGCCAGGCACGGTGGCTCGTGCCTATAATACCAACACTTTGGGAGGTCAAGGTGGGGGAATCACAAGGTCAGGAGTTTGAGACCAGCCTGGCCAACATGGTGAAACCCTGTATCTACTGAAAATACAAAAAATTAGCTGGGCATAGTAGCAGGCACCTGTAATCCTAACTACTTGGGAGTCTGAGGCAGGACAATTGCTTGAACCTGGGAGGCAGAGGTTGCAGTGAGCTAAGATCTTGCCACTGCACTCCAGCCCGGGTGACAGTGCGAGACTCCCTCTCAAAAAAAGAAAAGAAAAAAAAAGCCTAAATTCCCATTTTATACTCCTCCCCAATCCCATCCCCACCTTTCTTTCCCAAAGATAAATACCATTCCAAAGTTGGTCTTAATCCTTCCCATGTTTTCGTACTTACTACACATACACATGTATGTATAAACAATAAGTAACATCTTATTACTTATTACACATTTTTACATTTTATAAAAATGGTATACTTCAGTGGTATTCTGCATCTTGCTTTTTCACACTCAATAATGTTTCTGACATTAATGTTGATACGTAAGATATATTCCCTTTAATTGCTAAAAACATTCTTTCATATCAACATACAATGACTTTTTGCATTCACTCCCCAACCATGGAAATTTAGGTTGTTTCTAATTTTCCATGATAACAAAAAATATTGTAATGAAATCATCCTTATACATGTGTGCAGGAGTTCCTTTAGAAATTACTCCAAGAAGAGGAGTCAGAGAATGTGTACCTTCAATGTTACTAGATACCACCAAATTTCCTAGTTAAGTAGTTAAGCCAATTTTTACTCTCACCAATGTACACTAGCAATATAAAGTTCCTGGCTAAGCATGGTGGCTCATGCCTCTCGAACTTCTGACCTCAAGTGATCCACCTGTCTTGACCTCCTGAAGTGCTGAGATTACAGGTGTGTGTCACCGCACCTGGCCTGTTAATTATTTTAATAGTAAGCTTTTTTTTTTTTGGCAGGGGGTAGGGGACAAGGTCTTGCTTCAACATTCTGGGCTCAAGTGATCCTCCCATCTCAGCCTCCCAAGTAGCTAGTCCTGCAGGTATGCACAACCACACCTGGTCAATTTTTTTATTTAGTAAGTGATTTTTTTAACCACTAGATCCATAAATTTTGACAGTGATAATTTCCCCCAAAATACTAGACATCATTTTTCCACTTGTCTTTAATAAGCCATATAAGACAATTCACCTAAAAGGCACAAAAAAAAATGTAATCAATTTAATTACACAACAGATAAAGCAATTCCTGCTTCTTCTTTTAAACATATTTGACCCTTTCTAAAATGGATTATAATCATGTCGTTTTTCTTCCAAATGGGAAACTGAGAAATACTTACATGTTCCATTTATATTAAGACCACAAGTCCTGTGCACATATTTCTAAGTATAATAGCAAATAATTAATATTTTATTTACCTTTTCAATTTAGTATCTCCTACAGTTTCTCAATATCCTTCATTTCTCTCAATATTACACAATGTCATAAACTTTAAAAAAAAAACTCTTCCAATGCCGGGCACAGTGGCTCACACCTGTAATCCCTGCACTTTAGGAGGCAGGGGTGGGCAGATCACAAGGTCAGGAGTTCAAGACCAGCCTGGCCAACATGGCAAAACCCCGTTTCTACAAAAAAATACAAAAATTAGCCAGACATGGTGGCACATGCCTGTAATCCCAGTTACTCAGGAGGCTAAGGCAGGCAGAGGCTGCAGTGAACCAAGATCAAGCCATTGCACTCCAGCCTGGGCGACAGAGCAAGACCCCATCTCAAAAAAATAAATAAATAAATAAATAAAAATAAAAATAAAATAATAAAATAAACTCTTCCATACAAGTGCCTAATATATTAAAATTTAAATATTTTCACCAAAGAAATAAAATATAATGGATACCAACTTTGATATAAATAAAGGAAAATCATTAGATGCTAATTTTAGCATCTAATTTCACCAGTCCGCAGGTACAAATGCTCAGAAAATGATAAACAGAATTGTTACTATCACTAAGATTTATGAGCTCATATTAGCCATACTGTACTTCTCAAACTCTAACATAATTACCTCTGCTCTGAACATTTCAGGATTCTAGTTAAAGATACATAGTTTCCTTCCACTGTCCCTTTGCTTACAGTTGGAACAGATTTTCTGCAAGCCACATATAAGGCACATGCTAACCAATGAAGATCATTTCCCTGTAAAAGAAAAGAAAATCAATTTGTAGTTAATAAGCTATATATATATTTCAATATTTTTTAAAAGTATGTTTAAGTTGCAAGTGTTGTTTATATGGTGGGGCAGGGTGAAAAAAAAAGAAAGTGTTGTTTATATTTTTGTGGGAAAATTTATTTTCAATAAGAACCCTATCTCATATGCTCTTCTTTTTCCTTTTTTTTTTTGAGATGGAGTCTCGCTTTGTCACCCAGGCTGCAGCGCAGTGGTGTGATCTTGGCTCACTGCAACCTCCCCCTCCCAGGTTCAAGTGATTCTCCTGCCTCAGCCTCCAAGGTAGCTGGGACTATGCGCCACCAGGCCCAGCTAATTTTTGTAATTTTTTGTAGAAATGGGGTTTCACCATGTTTGCTAGGCTGGTCTTGAACTCCTGGCCTCAAGTGATCCATCCACCTCGGCCTCCCAAAGTGCTGGGATTACAGGCATGAGCCACTTCACCCGGCCCCATATGTTCTTCTTATAATGTGACACTGACATTATTTTACTGAGAGGCAGGGAAGGTTCCCTCACCCTGGACATGGGCAGGGGTCTACGTTCCCTCACACTGATTAACTGTCTCTATCAATAGCAGAGGTAGAAGTGATACTATGTAATTCTAAAGATTATACAAGGCAATATAGATTCCACTTGGTTCTCTCTCTTAGGACATATGCCTTGGGAGTCCTGAAACAACATCCAAGAATTCAGTTACCCTGTATCACCATGCTGGAGAGACCACCATGGAACAGACATATAGAGATGCCCAATGAGCTCCAGCTGTGCCAGTTCCTAGTTGCTCAAGTCTTCCAGGTGAGGTACCAGTCATTTTGATGCAGAAACCTGATATCCATACTATCCCTGGCCTGAATTTCTGACTCACAGAACCTGTGAGCAAAACAAATTGTTTTCTGCCCCTAAGTTTTAAGGTAATTTGTTATATAGCCATAGGAATGGACATAATATTGTTGTTTGTATTTTTAATCTTGCTCAAAATCTAGAAAATTATAGAAATACAAAATTAAGCTTGAATGGACATTCAGCCACTAATTTTATACCTAATCAAAATACATACATGAATGCATGAAATTTATTTTTATAACCAAATGAAACTATTGTAGATCACTACCATATTATCATTAAACAATAATAATTTTTAAGGCATTGCTACTAAAAGATCATCCTCACAATTCTTTTTTATTCAAGAAGTGATACAACTTTACTCATCCTATAAAAGAAAGGAAGGATGGAAGATGTACTTTAGTTTCACTGTATCCATTACTGGTCTAAAGGAAAATAAGAAAAACTGGAAGTTCTTCATTTTTCACATTTATACATAGACTATCTTAAAAATCCATTTATATGTACTAATAGCACAGATGTATTGTCAAAAAAAACCAGCCAACATTTGTGTATTACACTTATCTCTGGGAGATGGTTTCACAATATTCTTGATTTATAATGTAAAAGCAAATTTAGATTTATAACTACTGCATTTCTCTACTATATCAAATATCTTAGAAAGTATAAAGTCAGTCACAGCATTATCCTGTGCTTTAATAAAGGGTTTAAAAGATAATCTATAATGGTCCATTTTGGTTCTAAAGAATTCACAACTACTTGGAAGGTGGAGGGAGAATTAAAAAGAAAGAAAGAAAGAAAGTTCACAACTGTATCATTCCTAAATAGAAGAAAAGAATTAGTCTTGTCAGAATTTTACAGTCCTTAGATAACAAAATGGAGCAGTAAGCTCTTTTAAATAATCTATGCAAAGAGTTGACTCTATGCCTAGTTTATCTTTAGTCCTAAAAAACATTTGTTGAAAAATTGCGTAATACTAAAAAATAGTTATCCTCAAAATTAACATCTCATGGCCATATATTACAGGGTCAAATGGATCTGGTTTCAAATTCTGGCTCTGCCACACTGTAGCTCTAACACAGTGGGGAAATTACTTAACAGTCTCAAGCTGCATTTTCTTGGCTGAGGACTGTGAGAATGAGTTATAAGTTAAAAATGCACAGGAAATACAAGAAATCGAGTTAAAATTCCATGGCCCATATTCTGCAATAAATATCCTATGAGCTTTATTTTCCCTTCCACTGCCATGAGAATGACATCCCACATTATCTCACAGCATACCTGACTATAAGCCCCACAAGAGCAGATATTTTTAGGCTTTGTTTACTGCTCTATTTCCAGCACCTAGAATAGTGTGTAGCAAGTAATATTAGTGTTCAAGAAATATTTAATGAATTAATATTCATTCAATTAGAGTAAACTGGGTTAAGAAGCTTAATCTAAAGTCTCAGTAATCAAAAGAACTGAGTAATCAAACATGTGTTTTCAAAAATAATTTACTAACCACCTATTATGGGACACTTGCTGATATACCACTAGATTTCATACAACTTAACCGTTATGAGTTGAAATACCTCAACTAAATGGCGGTAATGCTTGTTCTATCTGATTTACAGGATTATCCTGAGGGTAAAATTAAGAACTTGTTTAGAAGCCCTTAAAAGGTCCTTAAAAAAAAAAAAAAACCAACCAGTCCTTCTCTTTGTCATGCTACAGAAAGTCACCAAGAGATGAGCTTACGCAGCCAGATCATGTAAATATACAAAGAGCTTAATAAACTTGAAAGCACTGTCCATATGGGTGCTTTATGTGCCAGAAAATACATTTTACCTTATTTAACCTTTAGAACAGCTCTGTGAGGTAAACACAAATATCTCCAGTTCAGAGATCACAAAACTAAACTTTCCAGTGGCTAAGTAAATTGTTCAAAGTCACCTAGGTCTGTCAGGTTCTAAAGGCACCATATACTATCTTTCTTCTGCAGATATAACAATTCAAAGAGGGAACTAGTACTTGAATTAAAATTCTATTAATGCAAATACAAATTTAAAAATAACCACTCATCAGAACACACAGGCAAAAACATATTATAAATAATACCTTGATTAGGCCTTTGCATCTGGGCCTATTTGTCCCACTTTTTCTACAAACTATATATAAAACTACTTCAGAAATCAAATGGCCTCAGGTTTAAATGCCACATACACACAGGCAAACAGCTGATAAACAATCCGGACTTCCGTGTCACTTCCCATTGGCCCATGAAGGGGAGGTGCCTACAGAGCTGACAGTCACTGGCTAGAATGGCCATTTTTCTCATCTGCGAGCCCTGTCCGAAGGCTGCGACCTAACACGCCCGGATCGCGATAACAACAGGAGTCCTGTGCAATGCCCAGGGTGACCAAAAGGCCCTCGAGGTAGCCACAGTCCTGATCCTAGTGACAAATGGGGGCATGTATCTGTATCCGGGTCGGCGGAGGGCTCATTTCATCTGGCCTGGAGGAAATGAGTCTTAATTTGTTTACACAGACGTAAACACAGCCCCAAACCCATCAGCGCGTAGACTCAAACGCCTCCAACGCCTGGGCAAAAGCAATGTGGTTAACAGCGGGAAGCGAACAGACGGAGAAGCCTGGAGACCCAGGCGCCACAACCCGATTAATCGCGGTGCAAATAAGGACAAGTCCCCTCCCCTTCTCCGTGCGGTCTTGACAGCGACACCAGTTCATTCTACTAACAAGGCGGGTGGGGGGTCAGATGGGCCACACACACCCATTTTCCTCATTAGGACCCCAGCGCGATCTCAGCCTCGATGTGCTACTTTAGGGCAAGAGGCGTTCCCCATTCGGAAGCCGCAGGGAAGCGCGGCGAGACCCCGTTCGCACAAGGAGAGGCTAAGAGCCTCGGAATAGCACTGAGGGGATCCCCACCCCTGTCCAGGCTGGGACCCTGCAGCCCACCCGAGGGTCCCTCGGGGCGCGCGACGCGGCTCAGAAGGCACCCGGTTCACGCCGACTAGGCCGGAAGCGCCCCTCCACCCGCGAGCGCACCTCCAGCGTGTAGCTCTCGCTCATGCTGCGGTAGCTGTCCCAGGCCTCGGCCCGCGCCGCTTCGTCCATGTTGAGGCGGCTGCACAGCTCGTCGAACCGCTGCTGGATCTGAGGGGTGGGCGACTCGGCAGGCGGCGCGGCGTCCTCCGCTTCGCCGTCGTCGTCCTCCTCCTCATCCGAGGCTGCCGCCGCCGCAGGAGGAGGAGGCGGGGGCGGCGGCGACTGGTCACCTCCCGACGGCATACCGCACCCCTAGGCAGCCGGTCCTCAAGTGAGGTGAGGGCCCGGGCCCGCAGCCATTCAAACCGCGAAGCTACCGCCCGGCGTCGCCCGCACCGCGCCTGTGCCGCCGCCAACGTCGCTGACCTCCCGCAGGCACCCGTAGTCTTTGAGCACGGCCTGCTGGGAAATGTAGTCCGGGCCGGCAGTTCAAGGGGGCCAAAAATCGTGTTTAAAAAAATTGGTTCGCCCAGTTTCACCAGGGGTGAAATAAAAGCACCTTCCCCGCATTTTAAGCACATACCTTCCCATCGTGAGAACATTCAACAGGGCTGTACAGACGAGAAAATGTCCAACAGACACTGACGTGTAAAGGTTTCGTATCCAGGCTGTTCTCAGAAGTAAAACTTCCTCATCACCTGGATATCCTTATCTAAAAAATAAGTATAATAGCAAGGGCTTGTCTGTGTAAGTTCACGAAACCGACTTTGCAAAATATCTTAACAGTGAGAAAGTTAGGATAGTGAAAGGGATCTGACCTAAATGACTCCATGTTTCTCACCTCGGAGCTACCCTTGTTCATTTCTGGGCGCAGACCAAACTAACTAAAAGAGAAATTTAATTTGTAGTTCCACTTTAAAGCAAAGATGTTAACAGCCCTTTCCCAATACAAACCCTATTCTTGCCCGGGGATCAGTCTGCCTGTGTAGAACTAACAAATTAGCCACAAGATTAGAAATTATGATTTAGGAGTCTTGCAGCCAGAGGCTACAAGATTCCTAACCTCCCCAATCGCTCTTAGGGATAACATCACTATTGTAAAACCTAAGATTGGTGCTGGAGATATTTTTCAGATCCCGCATTCTGATGCACGAGCTGGGGCGGCTCAGACCACAGTTTGGCTCAACGAGTTCTGCTATCCCACCCAGGAACAGAAGACAGCAAAAGCTCACTTCAACCCGCTATGATTTCATCGCTCACCTGACAAATAAGCATTCTCCACTCCCTGGCCCCCTATCCACCACGTTATTATTTTAAAAACCCAGTCTCCGAATTTTCTGGTAGGCGGATTTGAATAACCAAACTCCTGTCTGCGGTTCAGCTGGCTGTGCGTGAACTAAACTTTTTCTTTATTGCAATTCCCGTCTTGATAAATCGACTCTAGGCAGTGAGCAAGTAGAATCCGTTGGGCGGTTACATTCAAATCTTTCAATGTCTAGTTCTTTCCTATGTTTCAATGTTATATGAGGCTTCCAAGTAATCATTGGAATCTGTTATCTTTTATTAAATAAAAAATTTACACTTAATATTCTTAATACATGAATTCGTCTTTTTAAAATCCAGATCTTGAACAATTATTGGATTTTTTAAATGCAGTAATTATTTTTTCAATAGGACAAATTTACATTCGGTGTGACATGTTTGTATCACCTAGTTTAACTTTATTGCTTTTTAAATTTTTATTTCGCTTGCTTTTTTTATAGCTCTAGTAGACTCAATTCATTTTATTTCCTTTTTCTTTCTCTTTTTGGAAAGGGAGTCTGGCTCTGTCGCCCAGTCTGGAGTGCAGTGGCAGGATCTCGGCTCACTGCAATCTCCACCTCCTGGTTCAAGTGATTCTCCTGCATCAGCCTCCTGAGTAGCTGAGATTACAGGAGCGCACCACCATGCCTGGCTAATTTTTGTATTATCAGTAGAGACTGGGTTTCACCAGGTTGGCCAGGCTGGTCTCAAACTCCTGACCTCAAGTGATCTGCCCGCCTTGGCATCTAAAAGTGCTGGGATTACAGGCATGAGCCATCGTGCCTGGCCAGTTCATTTTATTCCAATTCTCCTTTATTTTAATTTTTAAAATTGCCAATCCTTGATTTATAAACGGGTTTGATATAAAACATTTTCCAGATTCAGGAGCTGTAAAGGCATTACTGTTTTGCTATTTTGATTTTGCTTGGTGGGGTATGTATGACAAAGGGTAAAGTTCTGGGACAAAAGCAGGGGCTTGTGGACCATATAATGATGGGGGGAGGTCAGGAAATGGCACCCTGAAGATAGGAGAAAATCAGCAACAGGTAACAGGATATTTCAGGAACAATTTTGAGACAGTGAAAACCCTCTTGAGAAAACAGAAAAATTCACAGCAATCAGCAATGCTTTCGGAGTTGGCTAAGTGATGAGTCTCAAGGTGTCTATGGGGCAAGAATAGAAGCTGAACACAAAATAGTTTAGAAGTATCTTGAAATAAGTGTATAGGCTGGGCGCTATGCCTCACACCTGTAATCCCAGCACTTTGGGAGGCCAAGGTGGGAGGATTGCATGAGTACAGGAGTTCGAGACCAGCCTGGGCGACATGGTGAAACCCTGTCTTTACAACAAATAGAAAAATTAGCCCAATGTGGTGGTGCATGCCTGTAGTCCTAGCTACTTGGGAGACTGAGGTGGGAGGATCACCTAAGCCTGGAGAGGCTGCAGTGAGCTGTGACCATGCCACTCCAGCCTGGGCAACAGTGAGACCCTATCTCAAAAAATAATAATAAATAATAATTTGGCAATGCACAGTGGCTCATGCCTGTAATCCCTACACTTTGGGAGGTCAAGATGGGCAGATCGCTTAAGGTTAGGAGTTCAAGACAAGCCCGGCAAACGTGGTGAAACCCTGTTTCTACTAAAAATACAAAAAATTAGCCAGGAGTGGTGGCTGGCACCTGTAATCCCAGCTACTCAGTAGGCTGAGGCAGAATTGCTGGAACCCAGGAGGCAAAAGCTGCAGCGAGCTGAGATCACACTACTGCACTCCAGCCTGGGCGAGAGAGCGACTCCATCTCAATAAATATATAAATAAAAATAAGTGTATTAAAATCTTAGTACTTTACCTGTATATACACTGGGGATATTGATTTTAAAATAATGATATTGCTTCCTTTGGAAATCATTATCAACACTTTAGTATGTCAAAGCAAACAAAAAGGCCAGGAGCCTAATATCGTTGGTCTCTGTAGCTGGAGCTCGTATGTAAGCAAACCAGAACTCAATGTAAATAGTAAAACAAAACTTAAGCTTAATCAGTCAGAAACTGCCAACTAACCTTTAATTAGGGACTTTCTTTTTTTTTTTTTTTTTTTGAGACAGAGTCTTACCTTGTTGCCTAGGCTGGAGTGCAATGACGCGATCTTGGCTCACTGCAACCTCTGCCTCCTGGGTTCAAGCAAGTCTTCTGCCTCCCAAATAGTTGGGATTACAGGCATGTGCTACCACACCCAGCTAATTTTTGTAGTTTTAGTAGCGATGGGGTTTCACCATGTTGGCCAAGCTGGTCTCCAACTCCTGACCTCAAGTGATCCACCCATCTCAGCATCCCAAAATGCTGGGATTACATGTGTGAGCTGCTGCACTCGGCCCTCACACCCAAATAAGGCAAACATCCAGCTGTAGCCAATCAAGTAATTGCTCTATTTTTCTATTAAAGCTTACTACTCACCTGCAGAATGAAGCTCTCTGAATCTCTTCTAGTTTTAAGTGCTGCCTGATTCATGAATTGTTCTTTGCTTAAATAAACTATTTGTCCAAAATTTTTCTTTTATCAACTAAGAGAAAAACTTAAATTATTTTAACAATTAAAGTTTAATTTCAAACTGTTTAACTTAAACAACTGATGTGAAATTATCTTTACTATTTTTAGTAAAAGTTAATGTAATTTAAATAAGTATTGCAATGTAAGTAAAATTGGTGGCAATAAACCATCAAATATGTATTTTATTAAAATATCCTTTGCTTTTTTTTTTTTTTTTTGAGATAGAGTCTCACTCTGACACCAGGCTGGAGTGCAGTGATGCAATCTCAGCTCACTGCACCCTCCACCTCCTGGCTAATTTTTGTATTTTTTAGTAGAGACAGGGTTTCACCATGTTGCTCTGGATGGTTTCGATCTCTTGACCTCGTGATCTGCCCACCTCAGGCCTCCCAAAGTGCTGGGATTACAGGCATGAGCCACCGCGCCTGGCCATCCTTTGTTAATACCATTATCTTCAAAGCTTTTTGGGGTGGGGGTGGGGTGGGATGGAGGTATGGCGGTGTGGGTGTTACCAGAAAGGGTTCCCGATCAAGACCCCAAGAGAGGGTTCTTGGATCTCATACATGAAAAAATTCAGGGCTGGGCATGGTGGCTCACGCCTGTAATCCAAGCACTTTGGAGGCCAAGGTGGGCGGATCACCCGAGGTCGGGAGTTCAAGACCAGCCTGACCAACATGCTGAAACCCCATCTTAAAAAAAAAAAAGAAAAAAAGTTAAAAAAGAAAGAATGAATTCAGGGCGCATCCACAGGGCAAAGCAAAAGCAGCTTTATTAAGAAAGTAGTGTGATGAAAGAACAGTTACTCCATAGAGAGTAGGACATTCCTGAAAGTAAGAGGAGGAATGAACCACCCTAGGTACAATACTTGTTTAAACAGAAGATTTAAAAAGATTCATGGTGAGATGTGCTCTGCTACAAGCATTTGTGATAAAGGATTAATCTTCTTAATTACTATATTTCGCAAGAATCAATATTATCTTTAAAGCAAAATTAGGAATGCTTCTGTTCTGAAGATACTGGATATCAGGACACTCCCAAGTCTAGGTCTGTTTAGTAAACATTATTAATCTGTTCCCTTAACTGTAAACATCTAGAGGCTAGGAGCACCTAACTTTCTGGGAATGCAGCCTAGCAAGCCCCAGCCCCATTTTTCCTATCCCTCACTCAAGATGGAGTCAGGTTTGAATGCTTCTGATATGGGGAAGTTAAATTTCTTTGAAGTTGTTATTTGATTTATGAAGCTTAGTCATAAAATGCAAGAGGTCTTTCACCTGACTGGCACATGTGCTATCTCCGTCTCTCATTCTCTCAATCTTTCTTCATTCACTCTTTGAACCCAGCCAACATACTGTGTGGGAAAGACCAGGTCACCGACTATTAAAGATAAACAAGCCAAACATTATTTAAAGTGTGAAAAACAGATTTTACCCAGTAACTACTGACAGACAGCAGGGGAAAGAGCTGAGCTTCATTCCAATTTGCATAAATGTGACTGGGCCTTTTAAAGAAAGAGTAAAGGAGGAGAGGAAGGAGAGAGCAGAACTTGAGTAAAAAATTACAAAGGGGGCCGGGCACGGTGGCTCACGCCTGTAATCCTAGCACTTTGGGAGGCCGAAGTGGGTGGATCACCTGAGGTAAGGAGTTCAAGACCAGCCTGGCCATCATGGTGAAACCCCATCTTACATAAAAAAAAAAAAAAAATTACAAAGGGTGGGTCAATGTTAATGTCCTTAGGCTAGTTGTGTCTCCTAGCCAGCAACTATGAAAGTCAGGCTTCTGTCCCCACACAGACTAGAAGATGGAAGCCCTAGTCTTCCTGATGATTTCAATGGGAGAGTGGGGGCAGAGGGCCCGGGATCATTTCAGAGACTTGACACTGATCTCCCAGAAGCAATGCAAAAATTTGATCCTCACTGTGTCCTGCCTCTCTCTCTCCTTCTTCCTTTTCTTTTGCTTTTGAGAGATGATCATCTTTTAAGTGCAAAGGTTTGGGAGTCTCTATGTACCAAGAATTCTGCAGTTACCACCACATGAATAGGACCCAAGGCCCCTGGCCCTCAGCTGGGTTGAATGAGCCAGTTTAGAAGCAGAAGCAGATCCTTCAGCCTTCAGTCAAGCTGTCCCAGCTGATGTTGTATATAACAGGGATGAATCTTCCCACTGAGCCTTGCCCAGTTGAAATCTGTGGGACAAAAAAATGATCTTTGACATTAACATTCCTTCAAAGAAGGAGATTTTAAGTCACAGCCATTTTTGATCATGGAGGTTTACCTGATTCAGTCTTAGTTTCTGAGCAAGATGCTAGGAGTTGAAATTGTAATTGCCCAGTGAGTTTTTCTGGCCTGCTGCCCAGGTAGAGCCAATTTATCAAGACAGGGGAATTGCAGTAGAGAAATAGTTTAATACATGCACAGCCAGATAACAGGAGACCAGAGTTTTATGACTCAAATCAGTCTCCTTGAAAATTTGGAGACTAGAATTTTTTAAGGATCATTTGCTGGGCAGGGGTCTAGCGGGGAACGCTGATTGGTGGAGTTGGGGATGAAATCACAGGGAGTCTAAGCAGGTTCTTCCCGGTGTCTTCTGTTCCTTGGTGGGATTGCAGAACTGGTTGAGCTGGATAATCTGGGTGGTGACAGCTGCTCCATCAGAATGCAGGGTCTACAAATATCTCAAACACCAATCTTAGGTTTTACAATAGTGATGTTATCCCTAGGAGCAACTGGGGAGGTTAGGAATCTCCTTGCCTCTGGCTGCAAGGCCCCTAAATCATAATTTCTAATCACGTGGCTAATTTGTTAGTTCTACAAAGGCAGTCTGGTTTCCAGGCAAGGAGGGAGTTTGTTTCAGAAAAGCACTGTTATTATTTTTGTTTCAAAATTAAACTATAAACTAAATTCCTCCTATAGTTAGTTCAGCCTGTGCCCAGGAATGTACAAGGACAGTTTGGAGGTTGAAGACAAGATGAGATGGTTAGGTCAGATCTCTTTCACTATCATTTTTTCACTATCATAATTTTTGCAAGATGGTTTCAAAATGAGGGTCCTAGACCAGGCGCAGTGGCTCACACCTGTAATCCCAGCACTTTGGGAGGCCGAGGTGGGTGGATCACGAGGTCAAGAGATCGAGACTATCCTGGTCAACATGGTGAAACCTCGTCTCTACTAAAGATACAAAAATTAGCTGGGCATGGTGGTGCGTGCCTGTAATCCCAGCTACTCAAGAGGCTGAGGCAGGAAGAATTGCCTGAACCCAGGAGGCGGAGGTTGCAGTGAGCCAAGATCACGCCATTGCACTCCAGCCTGGGTAACAAGAGCGAAACTCCATCTTAAAAAAAAAAACAAAAAAAAACATAAAAACAAAATGAGAGTCCTAGAATATGCTTACCCAACACTTCTTTTCCTTATCTTACCTCCTTGTCCTCCCAGAAGCCGGAATGGCTATCTTGATACACAAATCTGATTGCCATATTTTTTAAGATGATATATATAGTCAGCCCTCCATATCTGTGGGTTCAAAATCTTTGGAAAAAAATTATAAAAATTTTTTATATTTTTAGCACAGACAAGATTTCACCATGTTGACCAGGCTGGTCTCGAACTCCTGATCTCAAGTGACCCACCCACCTCAGCCTCCCAAAGTACTAGGATTACAGGTGTGAGCCACCACACCTGGCCAAGTTTCTTTCAATTTAGCATAATACCTTTGAGATTCATCCAAGTTATTTTATGTCTCAGTGGGTCTGTTCCTTTTTATTGATAATTAGTACTTCGCTGTATGAATGCACATCATTTATTTATTTATTTATTTTATTTTATTTTATTTTATTTTGAGATGGAGTTTCGCTCTTATTACCCAGGCTGGAGTGCAATGGCGCGATCGCGGCTCACCGCAACCTCCGCCTCATGGGTTCAGGCAATTCTCCTGCCTCAGCCTCCTGAGTAGCTGGGATTACAGGCACGCACCACCATGCCCAGCTAATTTTTTGTATTTTTAGTAGAGACGGGGTTTCACCGTGTTGACCCGGATGGTCTTGATCTCTTGACTTCGTGATCCACCCACCTCAGCCTCCCAAAGTGCTGGGATTACAGGCATGAGCCACTGTGCCCGGCTGCACATCATTTATTTATGCATTCAACTCTTGAAGACATCTTGATTATTTCCAGTTGTGGATAATTATGAGAAAAGCTGCTATCACATTACATATACATTTCTCAATACTCTTGGGTAAATAGCTAGGAGTGTGCCATGGACTGAATGTGTCTTTCCAAAATTTATATGTTGAAGCCCTAATCACTAATATGATTGTATTTTGAGATAGAACTTTCCGGAGGTAATTAAGGTTGAATGAGATCATAAGGGTGGGGTCCTCATCCAATATGATTGGTGGCTTTTTAAGAAGAACAGGCCAGGCTCAGTTAAAAACTGCCACACTTTTTTTGGAGACAGAGTCTCGCTCTGTCACTTAAAGTGGCGTGCAATGGCACAATCTCAGCTCATTGCAACCTCCGCCTTCCAGGTTCAAGCGACTCTCATGCCTCAGCCTCCCATGTAGCTGGGATTACAAGTGTGTGCCACCACACTCGGCTAATTTTTTGTATTTTTAGTAGAGATGGGGTTTCACCATGTTGACCAGGCTGGTCTTAAACTCCTGACCTCAAGTGATCTGCTCACCTCAGCCTCCCGAAGTGCTGGGATTACAGGTGTGAGCCACTGCATCTGGCCCCAAACTGTCTTTCTAAAGTGGCTCTACTATTTGGCATTCCCACTCAACATGGAATTTAAATTCATTTCCTGTGACCGTGAAACTGTGTTACTCTCCTCATATTAAGTTATCAGATGGCTATTAAAACTATACCTTCAACTGTGTTTGCAATTTTTTTATGTGTCTCCCACAGATATATTTTTTAAAAGATGGGTTGCTACCAGCATAAACTAGTTTGTTTTGTTAAAGCGAACTAAATATGGCCTGAGAAGGACTCCGTACTTCTATATATGAGTCCTTGTGGACAAACTGCAACCTAAATTAATAGGTAGACAAGACTGAAAACCTAACTTGGCAGTATGCACCTGTAACAACAGCTGAGTCTTGGCCAATCCCAGCGGCTGTATTTCAACCATTCATACACTGCTGAGTGTTCAAACTGTGTTTGAATAAGGCAAACACCGAGCTGTAACCAATCTGGCTGTTCTGTACCTCATTTCACATTTCTGTGCATCATTTTCCTTTTTTTAACTTATATATCATCTTCTACCACATGGCTTTGCTGGAGTCTCTGAATCTGCTGTGAGTCTTGGTGCTGCCCAATTCATGAATCATTCATTGCTGAATTAAACTCCTTTAAATTTAATTTGGCAGGAGTTTTTCTTTTTTTTTTCTTTTTCTTTTTTTTTTGTAGAGACGGGGTTTCTCCATGTTGGACAGGCTGGTCTTGAACTCCTGACCTCAGGTGATCCGCCCACCTTGGCCTTCCAAAGTGCTGGGATTATAGATGTGAGCCACTGTGCCAGGCCTAGAAGTTTTTCTTTCATCAGATGGTGTCAGAGGTGGGATCTGAAGTAGAGCTTCTAAGGATCCCCAGGAGCGTGAACAAGCATGGTGCCTCCAGGACCCACTTGTGTCCATTGATCTCTCAGAATGGCTGGGGATCGTGGTATATTCTCTCAGATTTTGGAGCTCCACGGATTTGTGTTTTGAGCTCTCCAAGTTTCTTTGAGCAAATTTCTAATCCAAAGTGGGTTTGGAAATCACAGCAGAAACTGGGTAGGGTCCAGAAACAGATTTGATCCTGGAATCAACTAGCTTGAATCCAGTTAAAGGCCTCTTACATCTGACTGGGCCAGAAAGGAACTGGTAGTAAGCGGTAATATTGCAGGGGCTATAAAATTTGGCTTTTAAAAATTCATTGAGATTTTTGTGTTCCACCCCTTTGTTTTATTTTTCTTGTGTGCTTAAGTAGGAAAAAGTCATTGGCTAAGTAAATCAAGAGAACCTGAGAGTAAAGCCAATATTTTAGGTAAAAATGGGATCCTTAATTTCTGGAAAACTGAGTTCCTTTTGGCAAGGGTCACAAAGTCCTACAGAAATGGCAAAATCTTACAAAAGATAACTTACAGGAGAACATTTCGGATGAAAACCACATTGCAGTATATTTAAAAACGAAGGCTGGGGCCGGGCGCGGTGGTTCACGCCTGTAATCCCAGCACTTTGGGAGGCCGAGGCGGGTGGATCACGAGGTCAAGAGATTGAGACCATCCTGGTCAACATGGTGAAACCTCGTCTCTACTAAAAATACAAAAAATTAGCTGGGCATGGTGGTACGTGCCTGTAATCCCAGCTACTCAGGAGGCTGAGGCAGGAGAATTGCCCGAACCCAGGAGGCAGAGGTTGCAGTGAGCTGAGATCGCGCCATTGCACTCCAGCCTGGGTAACAAGAGCGAAACTCCGTCTCAAAAAAAAAAAAAAAAAAAAACGAAGGATTGGCACTATGGGATGTTAACTGCTATTTGGATTAATCTGCCTTATACTTTTTGCTGATGGCTTCGGGTAATAACAGGATTAGGCATGTACAGAACCATAGGACATGGGGAGCTTTTCTCTCCCCAAAGGGGATACTTAAAAGCTGATGGGACTGCTAAAAAAAAGATTCCTTCACTACTGACAAGCAGCCGCCTGAACTTTTCAGTGTTGCTGTGATGGATGGGTCTTTCTTTGACCTCTTAAGCTCTTCACCTTCCCCATCCTGCCAAAGGCAGTGCTTTCCTCTTTCCTTTCCCTTTCTTATCTTTTCTACTACTCAGGTCTCTATTGCCCAGAGACCACGTGTTGAAACTCCTAGTCAGAGGTTGGACTAAAGATAACAGGGCTCATCTAAGGGCAAATTTAAGCCTTTCCAGTTTTATGTTGGGTGCTAAGCAGAGAGGCTAAGGTCTATGTTTTATCACTTGTATTTTGCTCTGGCCAGAAAAACAACAAAAAAATTTTCCTTCATGATGTGGCTCGGCCCTTAGAGCAATGGTGTGGTAAATTTGGTCACTAGGGCCACACTCAGGGACAAAAATCCCGGAAGACTGGCATGCTGGCAAAAGGGTAAGAATTTCTTACTAGTCACACATCTAGCTTTTCTTCCTCTTTTTCTGTGTGCAAACTGGTTAAACGAATGGTAAAAATATCACTGCTTATCTCCTCTGAAATTTTTTTTTTTTTTTTAAAGACAGGATTTCACCATGTTGGCCAGGATGGTCTCTAACTTCTGACCTCGTGATCCGCCCACCTCGGCCTTCCGAAGTGCTGGGATTACAGGAATGAGCCACTGTACCCGGTGAAAAGTTTTATTTAATACAAAAAAAGAATTCTGAGGCTGGTCTTAAGCTATAGTGAATCTAGTATGATTTGTGTCTTTTCTGTGTTATTCTGTCATAAAAGAGGGGTATCTTAGAATAGAATATGGGCCTAGGACTCCCATAAGCCAACTGTTCAAGGTGGCCCAGCAAATTGGATAAGGTTTTTCTTCTTGTCTTGTATGTCCTTGGGAACCAGACCTTGTAACCATGTGGCTGTGCTTTCTCTTTTCACATTGGTAGCCTGGTTCAATCCCTAGCTTAGGGGATAAGTCTTTCTGATTTATATTTGGGTGACCTTTGCCATTTTTTAATTATCTTCCCCTCCATGAACTGTCTTTAATTTTCCTTTCTCAGGGGCCAGGCATGGTGGGCCAGCACTGAGGTGGGTGGATCATCTAAGGTCAGGAGTTCAAGACCAGTCTGGTCAACATGGTGAAACCCTGTCTCTACCAAATATACAAAAAAAATTAGCCAGGCGTGGTGGTAGGTGCCTGTAATCTCAGCTACTTGGGAGGCTAAGGCAGAAGAATTGCTTGAACCCAGGAGGGGGAGGTTGCAGTGAGCCAAGACTGAGCCATTGTACTCCAGCCTGGGCAACAGAGAGAAACTCTGTCTCCAAAAAAAATTTTTTTTTCTCAGAGCACCTATGAGGTTACTTTTGGTAAAGTTTAAAAGCCAGAAATATTGGCCATTTTGCCTGTCTAAAGTTGGTAATAAAAAATTTTAAAAGGATTTTATTAAATAGTGCTATGGTTAAAAGTCAGCTCAATTAAAAGTGGATATTCAAGATATAACAGCTTGGGACTCCTTGGGAAAAACAGAATTCACCAGAGACCCTTTCTGTGCTCTTTTCTTCCAAAGGCTCCACCCACTGCACCCTAAAGTCAATAACCAATTAAGAAACTTAAAAACTGGCAAATGAAAAATCTTACAACTACTGTAGTAATCTTCTTCTGTCTGTCTGTGTAGTTATATATGTATTGTGTGTGTGTGTAATGTTTATATAAAATAGTTCTAATTAATTGGCTTAAGCAAAAACAAGCACTAATAAAATGTTTTAAAAGAAAAATAAAAAGCTTAATGCCTTTAGTTCATGTAACCTTAGTAATCTTTAGGAAATAAAAATAGCTTTAAAGATTATTAATAAAATAAGGACATTAGCCTAAATTATGCAGGTCAGATATTAGGTTTCCTAAATGCTTTAAGGTCATAAACTGCTGTAACTTTTAAAAATCATTCAATTTGTTTTGGAGACATTAAATTCTAAATAAAGCCTGGGGAGATATGGAACCAGCCACGCCCCCTAGCTATGCAAAGAAGGTTGTAAAGAAAATAAATCTTATACAAGAAAAGATCTGATATGATAAATTCTTGTCCTAAAGTAAAATGACTAGTTGTTTAAAAAGAGGAATGTTTAGGGCAAGTCAGAAAGTCCAACCATGTCATAGGTGGTCTAACTTGTGAAAAGATTCATAAAAAGAAAATCTGTAAACCAAAAGTGAACATTGCTAACAATTACCAGTATAACATGTAATTAAGACTACTAAAATTATAGGTTGGCCAGGTGCGGTGGCTTACGCCTCTAATCCCAGCACTTTGGGAGGCTGAGGTGGGAGGATCACTTGACATCAGGAGTTCAAGACCAGCCTGGCCAACATGGTGAAACCCCATCTCTACTAAAAATACAAAAATTAGCCAGGTGTGGTGGTGGACGCCTGTAATCCCAGCTACTCAGGAGGCTGAGGCAGGAGTATCACTTTAACATGGGAGGTGGAGGTTGTAGTGAGCTGAGATTGTACCACTGCACTCCAGCCTGAGCAAAAGAGCAAGACTTTGCCCCCCCGCCAAGAAAAAAAAAAAATATATATATATATATGTTTATATGCAAGATATGTGAGGAGAATAAAATGTGTTTTTGCTAAGAGATTATAAAAAGGCACGGGAATGTAAATTTTTGCCTAGTTTAGAACATTTAAGGATTGCTTTAAATAAAATAAAGTGATAGGCTTAAACAAGTTGTGGAAGGTTTATAAAAATTAACCTTACGAAGAAAATTCTGGCTGGGTGCGGTGGCTCACGCCTGTAATCCGAGCACTTTGGGAGGCCAAGGTGGGTGGATCACTTGAGGTCTGGAGTTTGCGAACAGCCTGGCCAACATGATGAAGCCCCATCTCCGCTAAAAAATACAAAAATTAGCCAGGTGTGGTGGTGCTCACCTGTAGTCCCAGCTACTCGGGAGGCCGAGGCAGGAGAATCACTTCAACCCAAGAGGCAGAGGTTGCAGTGAGCTGAGATCATAGCGGTCTATTCCACCCTGGGTGACAAGAGTGAAACTGTCTCAAAAAATAAAAAATAAAAGAATAAAGAAAATTATGCATTAAAATATTGACTACATTTAAAGTGGTATTATTCGATTTTTCCCTAAATTCAACATTGAAATAAAAGCACGATGGGGTTTTCTTAAAGCACTAATCTGCTCTTTAACAAAAATTTGCAAAGGGTTATAAAAGGTTTATGAAAATCTTGCCTTATGGTCAAACTGATTAAGATTGGATATATTTGTCTATGTGATTTTACTAAAAATTGGAGTTGACATTAATAGTTCACTAATGGGCCGGGCGTGGTGGCTCACGCCTGTAATCCCAGCACTTTGGGAGGCCGAGGCGGGTGGATCACGAGGTCAAGAGATCGAGACCATTCCGGTCAACATGGTGAAACCCCGTCTCTACTAAAAATAAAAAAAATTAGCTGGGCACGGTGGCGCGTGCCTGTAATCCCAGCTACTCAGGAGGCTGAGACAGGAGAATTGCTTGAACCCAGGAGGCGGAGGTTGCGGTGAGCCGAGATCGCGCCATTGCACTCCAGCCTGGGTAACAAGAGCAAAACTCCGTCTCGAAAAAAAAAAAAAAAAATAGTTCACTAATGCAAAGGTGAAATTTGTCTTTCTATCTTGAACAAGATTTTCATGTAATATTAAAAGATAATTAAATTTTTTGTAGGCCTTTTAAATATGCTACTGAAAAAAGAAGGAAAAGACAAAAGACAGATTGTTTGGAAAGCTAAGTCTTCCCTTTATTAATGAGTAAAGGTTTTTGCCTTTAAAATTTTTTTGAGTCATTAGTTTGGCTAAATGAATGATTTATGGTGACCTGTAATTCTTGTTCATAATATCAAGTGTTTTAAACCTTTTTTTTTACCTTTTTTTTTTTTACATAATTTTTCTCTCTTTTTTTTTTTAAGAGATGGGGTCTCACTATGTTGCCCAGGCTGGAGTGCAGTGGCTGTTCACAGGCGCGATCCCACTACTGATCAGCACGGGAGTTTTGACCTGCTCCGTTTCCCACCTGGGCCGGTTCACCCCTCCTTAGGCAACCTGGTGTTCCCCTGCTCCCAGGAGGTCACCATATTGATGCCGAACTTAATGCAGACACCCGATAGGCATAGCGCACTACAGCCCAGAACTCCTCGGCTCAAGCAGCCCTCCCACCTCAGCCTCCCGAGTAGCTGGGACTATAGCCACATGCCACCATGCCTGGCATGTTTTAAAACTTAATCATATTTAATAGACTTTCCAAAATCAAGTTTCAGCTTCAAAATGGTCTTTTCTAACCTTTAGCTTTGGAATGCTGCAGAGGGCCCCTCAAGCATCCAAAAGAGAGGTAAACAGAATTATTTAACGTGTTACGTTACATGGAAAGCATTGTCAAAATAAAAACAATGTTTAATCTTCAGGTTATATTTTAGTAAATTATATTAATATATGTTCCAAAATTGTACGAAAATTTCTAAAATTCTAATATGTCTAAGTATATGCTATCAATCATATTGATGGTTATTATGTAAAGATATTGTATGCCACAGAAATAACCAAATCTCCTTGTATAAAACTGCTAACCCAAATAGAACAAAAAGATTAATTAAATACCAAGAAAATACTTTGCCAGATTTTCATGTTAAACCAGCCAATAGTGAAATTGTTTAGATGTATCTTCCAAACCCACATCATGGGTTAACGAGAACTTTGCCAGCAGGCCTTCACTCTTCGAGAAGGACATCCTTTCTTAGGTCCTTTTTTCATGGTTTAGAATAAAAGAGGAAGTAATTAAAAATGTATCCCTCATAATAGGCTCTATAGCAATTTCTACTGTAAAGGCTTTGGTTACAAAACAAACTTTAAATTCTCTTGCGAAAGTCATGCTAAATAATAGAATTAGCTAAAGATAAAGGTACCTGTGCAGCTGCTAACACTTGTAGTCTATGGAGAAATACAAAATGTAGGTTATAAAAATTCAGTTGCAGGAGTTAATGAAAAAAACCACTGAGTCAAGTGAACAGACTCTTCCTCTAGCTTTTTTAATGTATTTAATTTTAGGTGGTTAGGTTTACGGGGACCCTGGGTAATGAGCATACTCCACACTCTTGGTATTATCCTCTGGATAGTCATAATAATGGTCTCCCTGGTGTGCTGCATTCTCTCGAGGTTTTAAATGCTTGTACACAGCCATCTCTAGAATGCCAAATGGTCTCTCTTCAACTGCAATGACAAGGACTGAAAAATATGTGCGACCATAAGGATACCATAACCTATGAATGACATGCTGAGACTGGAAACTCAAACTCATGGTGACAGAGAGTGGTGCTAAGGCCCTATGTTTTGGTCACACTCTCACCTAAGTGAGAACCTGACCCAAAAGGGGGGCTTTTTTAAAAGAAAATTGTGGGAGGCCATTGTTTTGGACTAAGCTCATGCACTAAGCCCCAACAGGCCAAACCAAACTAAAATGGAGTGACTCATGCTAAATGTGAAATCAACAAACTAAGACTTTGAGGCAACACGTAGATCCTAGAACGGACCAGGTTTTGTTTTTCTCCTGTAAACAGGACGTTCCAGCATAAAGAGGTTCCCTCTACTCAACCTTGTTCCTACCTTTGCAAAACTCACTGTTCTACTACTTCCCAGTGGGTTTCAACACCAAAGAAGTACATTTACAATGGTGACAGTGACATCAATAACTCAAGTTTTGGTCAGTCTCTCAAAATTAAGAAAATGACCAAAAGGGGGGAATTGTTAAAGCGAACTAACTGTGGCCTGAGAAGGACTCCGTACTTCCATATTTGAGTCCTTGTGGACAAACTGCCACCTGACTTAATAGGTAGAGAAGATTGAAAGCCTAACTTAGAAGTACGCACCTGTAACAATAGCTGAGTCTTGGCCAATCCCAGTGGCTATGCTTCAACCATTCATACACTGCTGAGTGTTCAAACCGTGTTTAAATATGGCAAACATGAAGCTGTAACCAATTGGCTGTTCTGTACCTCACTTCCAATTTCAGTGCACTTCCCTTTTTTGTCTGCAACTCTTCTTCCAACAGGTGGCTGCGCCGGAGGCTCTGAATCTGCTGTGATTCTGGGGGCTGCCTGATTTGCAAATCGTTCATTGATCAATTAAACTCCTTTAAATGTAATTCAGCTGAAGGTTTTCTTTGATAAGTTTCAAATGTTCACTTGCAGATGCTATCTACTCAAGCAAGGCTGAGGCAAATTTACATTTTCCCTGGTATATGAGTAGTCTCTGGTGGAGATCTGAGTTAACCAGCACCCTTTTTTCTGACACATTTCACTCAGGTATTTGTGGTCCTTATGGACTAATACTCTGAACCCAGCAGGTCTACCCCTCAAACAAGCTCTTCTTATTGTGAACGAGAAACTGCTAAAAATTCAATCCACAGTATAAATTACAAGCAAATAGCTAATTTCACACACAAGGAAGCCCAGGCAATCGGGAATAAACACTGCCCTTTTAGCCCTCTGTGTCATTGTAAACAATTATTGTGGCTGGGTGTGGTGGCACATACCTGTAATCCCAGCTACTCTGGAGACTGAGAAAGGAGACTTCCTTGAACCCTGGAGGCAGAGGTTGCAGTGAGCCAAGATCGTGCCACTGCACTCCAGTCTGGGAGACAGAGCGAGACTCTATCAAAAAAACCCAAAACACAAACAAATAACAACAACAACAAAAACAATTATTGCCTTATGGTGTCTGCAAGGACGCTGGAGTAAGTATGGCACTATCTATCCTCAACTGCTTTGTAGCACTGAGGTTTTAGACACCGATATAGCTGAATATTTGTCCCCACCCAAATCTCCTGTCGAATGTAATCCTCAATGTGTAGGGGCAGGGTGTGGTGGGAGGTGAGGCCTGATTGGGTCGGATCCCTCATGGCTCGTGCTGTTCTCGCGATAGTGCATTCTCATGAGATCTGGTCATTTAAAAGCTCGTGGCTCCTCACCTGCTCTCTCATGCTCCCGTTCTTGCGTTGTGATGTGCCTGCTCCCACTTTGCCTCCGCCATGCTTAAAAGTTCCCCAAGGCCTCCCCGGAATCCTAGCAGACACCAACGCCATGCTTGTATTACAGGAAAGGGATTCCGATCCAGACCCCAAACCCCAAGATAGGGTTCTTAGATCTCACACAAGAAATAATTCAGGGCGAATCCATGGAGTAAAATGAAAGCAAGTTTATTAAGAAAGTAAAGGAATAGGCCGGGCACGCCTGTAATCCCAGCACTTTGGGAGGCCGAGTGGGCAGATCACCTGAGGTCAGCCTGGCCAACATGGTGAAACCCCACCTCTAATAAAAATACAAAAATCAGCCAGGTGTGGTGGTGTGTGCCTGTAGTCCCAGCTGCTCGGGAGGCTGAGGCAGGAGAATCGCTTGAACCTGGGTGGCGGAGGTTACAGTGAGCTGAGATCTGGGATTCTGTCTCAAAAAAAAAAAAAAGAAAGAAAAAGTAAGTAAAGGAATAAAGGAAAAGAATGGCTACTCCACAGGCGGAGCAGGAGTGTGCACCACTCACATATTGTTACTTCTAGATTATATGCTAAACAAGAGGTGGATTATTCATGAGTTTTCTAAGAAAGGGGGTGGACAATTCCCAGAACTGAGGGTTCCTCCCCTTTTTAGACCACATAGGGTAACTTCCTGTTGTTGCTGTGGCATTTGTAAACTGTCATGGCATTGGTGGAAGTGTCTTAGCATGCTAATACATTGTAATTAGCATATAATGAGCAGTGAGGAGACCAAAGCTTACTTTCATAGCCATCTTGGTTTTGTTGGGTTTTGGCTGCCTTCTCTACTGCAACGTGTTTTATCAGCAAGGTCTTTGTGACCTGTATTTTGTGCTGACCCATCTCATCCTGTGACTAATGCTTCACCTCCTGGAAATGCAGCCTAGTGGGTCTCAGCCTCATTTTACCCAGCCCCTATTAAAGATGGAGTCCTCTGGTTGTAACGTCTCTGGCATTTGTACAACCTGCAGAACTGTGAGCCTATTAAACCTCACCTCTTTTTTTTTTTTTTTTGAGATGGAGTTTTGCACTGTCACCCAGGCTGGAGTGCAATGGCACAATCTGGGCTCACTACAACCTCCGCCTCCTGGGTTCAAGTGATCAATTCTCCTGCCTTAGCCTCCTGAGTAGCTGAGATTACAGGCACCTGTCATCATGCTTGGCTAATTTTTTTAAAAATTGTTTTTAGTAGGGACAGGGTTTCATCATGTCGGTCAGGCTGGTCTCGAACTTATGAACTCAGGTGATCCACCAGCCTTGGCCTCCCAGAGTGCTGGGATTATAGGCATGAACCACTGTGCCTGGCCTCAGGTGGTTTTTCTTTTTTTTAAATTTATAACAACACAAGAACAGCCTAATATAGACACTTTTACCTATTTTTGTCTTCATTCTTGCATTCAGGCCATAAGATGTTTCTTTTCACCGGGCTCACCGTATGATCTCTTGGTAACACTTTTTCTTCTTTCTTTTAATGCGGGGAGGGCTACTTGCAAACCAAGTAAGTAAAGTGTCTGTGAATATGTATCAAGTTAAGGATTAATAGGCCATGAGTGGCCAGTACAGTGGCTCATGCCTGTAATCCCAACACTTTGGGAGGCTGAGGTGGGAGGATTGCCTGAGTCCAGGAGTTTGAGACCTGCCTGGGCAACATCGCAAGACCCTGTCTCTACAGAAATTTAAAAATTTTGCCAAGCATTCTGGTGTGTGCTTGTGGTCCCAGGTACTTAGGAGGCTGAGGCGAGAGGATTGCTTGAGCCTAGGGGTTCAAGTCTGCAGTGAGCTGTGATTGCACCACTGCACCCCTGCCTGGGCAATAGAGTGAGACCCTGTCTTTAAAATAAAAACAAAAGGAAAGAAAAAGAAAAAGGCCACAGGTGAGGGCACTGCCTTGAGTAGAGGACATGAACATTAATGATTGAGTTTAAGAGATTTGGTTCCTGGAGCCTGATTAGTCATTTATTCATTCATTTAGCCAGAGAGCCTACCGTCCATCCATTAAAACATTCAACAAATGTTTAGTAAATGCCTACTGTATGTCAAGTGCTTTGCCAGACACAGAATATAGTAGTAAATGAGACGAGCATGGTCTGCCCTCATCCAGCTGTGATCTCATGGGGAAAACAGACCTAGAACAAGAATTGGCAAATGTGAATACAACATATCATAAAAGTAAAATTCAGGGAGCTATAGGAATGCATCACAGAAGGCCTTAACCACACATATGTGTTTTAAGAGTCAGAAAGAGGGAGAGAGAGTGAAGGGTTGGGATGGGGTGATTGGGTAGGTAGGAGTGGACATAGGTTTTTCTTTCTTGCCCTTTATTTCCCTGGGGAGGAATCTGAAAGTCATAGCTAAAGGAAGGGAAGGAGTATTTGTTTCCGAGGAACAAGCTTATAATGCAAAGACCCTGAATCAGGGAAAAGCATGGGTCATTCTGGGAGTTAAAGGGATGTGAATGTGGTTTAAGTGTAAAAAGTGAAAGGAAAAAGCACAAGATGTGGGTACAGATGAAGTCAAAGCCCCGGGGAAAATACCGGCCTTGATTCTGAAGGTGATTAGAAGCCACTTAGAGATTTAGGCTAAGGAGGGCAGTAACATTCCTCTCTCCCAAGAACTGAGAGTAGAATGTTTAGCATTAAATAGGTGCTCAACAGATGTGAGCTACACACCTGGCTTGACTGACTTCCAGGTCACAGCTGAATTCTGTGTTCCTGAGATTAAATCTACCACGCTGGTAGGACAGATTTCTCAGTCATCATTCAAAATGTGAACTCTTCCACCTAAGCCAGGATGAAATCTTTCCTTGCTGTCAGCCTTCCTTGTGCCCTCTGGGAGGCACTCCCACCTCATTTCCTTCTTTTTTTTTCTTTTTTTTTTTTTTTTGAGACGGAGTCTCGCTATGTCGCCCAGGCTGGAGTGCACTCCAGCCTGGGTGAAAGAGTGAGACTGTGTCTCAAAAAACAAAACACAGGCCAGGCACCATGCCTCACGCCTGTAATCCCCGCACTTTGGGAAGCCAAGACGGGTGGATCATCTGAGGTCAGGAGTTCAAGACCAACCTGCCCAATATGGTAAAACCCCCTTCTCTACTAAAAATACAAAAATTAGCCAGGCATGGTGGTGGGTGTCTGCAATTCCAGCTACTCAGGAGGCTGAGGCAGGAGAATTGCTTGAATCTGGAAGGCGGAGGTTGCAGTGAACTGAGATCGTGCCAGTACACTCCAGCCTAGGCAACAGAGTGAGACTCCTTCTTAAAAAAAAATCAGGTCTCGGGAACTAAGGGAAAGAACACACTCATTATTGGGCACCAGGCCATTCATGAGGAATCCACCTCTGTGACCGAAACACCTCCCATTAGGCCCCACCTCTAACACTGGGGAGCAAATTTCAACCTGAGGGCCAAATAGCCAAACCATAGCAAGCATATTTGGTGTTGAGAGAAATGACTCAAACCCTTCCTGATCCTGGTGCTGGCTGCTTCCTGTCCTCTTTGAGGAGAGGAAGTGGCTTTTCTCTCCTGGATCCTTTCCTCTCCTGCCCTCTGAGGAATCTTCTGCAGTTTATGATCCTTGTGCAATGCAAGGTGTTGAGCAGCACCGCTGGTATTGTAACTGCCCAATCGGTTCACCTTGCCCGCTGCTTAGACAGAGCCGATTTATCAAGACAGGGGGCTTGCAATGGAGAAAGAGTAATTCACACACAGCCAGCTGTGTGGGAGACTGGAGTTTTACTACTACTCAAATCTGTCTCCCCAAGCATTTGGGGATCAGAATTCTTAAAGATAATTTGGCAGGTAGGGGCTTGGGAAGTGGGAAGTTCTGATTGGTCAGGTTGGAGATGGAATCATAGGGGGTCGAAGTGAGGTTTTCTTGCTGTCTCTGCTCCTGGCTGGGATGGCAGAACTGGTTGAGCCAATTACGGGTCTGGGTGGTGTCAGCTGATCCATTGAGTGCAGAGTCTGCAAAATCTCTCAAGCACTGATCTTAGGTTTTACATTAGTGATGTTACCCCAGGAGCAATTTAGAGATGTTCAGACTCTTGGTGTCAGAGGCTGCATGACCCCTAAACTATTTTTTTTTCTTTATCACATCAAAGGACACTTCAGTGCTAGACCCCTAAACTATAATTTCTAATCTTGTAGTGAATTTGTTAGTCCTACAAAGGCAGACTGGACCCCAGTCAAGAAGGGGATCTTTTCGGGAAAGGTCTGTTATCAATTTTGTTTCAGAGTCAAACCATGAACTGAATTCCTTCCCAAAGTTAGTTCAGCCTACATCCAGGAATGAACAAGGACAGCTTAAGGGCTAGAAGCAAGATAGACTTGGTTAGGTCTGATTTCTTTCACTGGTATTATTCCCTCAGTTATAATTTTGCAAAGGCAGTTTTAGATCTACCCACTAGCTGCCAGTGGAAACCACCTCAAACCATGCACAAGTTGTAACATGAAAAAAAAAAAAATGTCTGCAGACATCACCAGATGTCTCCTGGGCAGGAAGATTGTCTCCCATTAAGAACCACTGTCATAAGGTAATCAGAGTAGACTGTTTGTTGGAAATCCATGATGGGCATGTCTCTCTTTCTCTTTCTCTCTCTCTCTCTCTGAGACAGTGTCTCACACTGTCACCCAAGTTAAAGAGCAGCGGCTCAATCTCAGCTCACTGCAACCTCCACTTCCCAGGTTCAAGTGATTCTTCTGCCTCAGCCTCCCAAGTAGCTGGGATAGCAGGCACCTGCCACCACACCCAGCTAATTTTTGTATTTTTAGTAGAGATGGGATTTTGCCAAGTTGCCCATGCTGGTCTAGAACTCCTGACCTCAAGTGATCCACCACCTCGGCCTCCCAAAGTGCTGGGATTACAGACATGAGCCACTGCACCTGGCCGAGCATCTCTTTTAAAGTATTTTCTCAGGAGAAAATTAATCAGATTCCCCCTGCTGGAAAACAGCTGTCTTGATGCCAGAATGCTGGGATCCAAGTCGAGAAAAATATTACAATATCGGATATCTGCGTTAAGTTTTTAGTATCAGTCCCTTACTGCTTTTGTTTTTACCCACCTCCTTGCCTGTGCCAGGAGTCCCTCAGGCCAGAAACACCTTTCTGTGCGACCCCGGTTGTGGGACCCCGACCCACGGAGGCAGGCAGGCGCTCGACCTACACGAGGCAGGAAGCGTGGTGACCAGTACCGACTTTATTGGGATCTCCGGGCGACTCCGGCGGGCAGGGAGGAATCGCGCGCGCTTTCTTTGTTCAATCTGTTTTATAGGGGCAGAGGGCCTGGGGCGGCGGGAGAGCTGATCTGGCAGGTAGTGATTGGCCAGGTTGGTTGCTAGGCAGGAAACCTGCCGGGCGGGAGTTTGTGGGAGGGGAGGTTACGGGAGAGCTGATGGGGTGGATGGTGATTGGTTCAGTGACCGGCCGGGCGGGAAGGTTGCTGGTCTCGGGCCGGGCCTGGATGGAATGAGATAAGGGCCCCTCCCTGCAGGGGAGGAAGGGCTACCTTTGTCGGGAATTAGGCCCTTTCCACATGGCCGGGGAACGGGGCCAAAAGTCCCCTACCAGACACTTTCCAAGTAATAAACCTCTAGAGTCTAGACCACTGCCAATTTGAAGGAGGAACACAGTGGAATGAGTGGGTTCTGAAACTCTAACTTTCTCTCTAAAAAACCACCCTCTTATCCCTAGTGGTAGATGAATTCTGTGCTGTCAGTTCCTAGACCTTTTCAGTATACTGCAATGACAATTTGGGACTTAACTTTCTTTCTGTCTTTTCTCTTTTTTCAAACAGTGTCTCGCTCTGTCACCCAGGCAGTGGCAGGATCTCAGGATCTCAGCTCACTGCAAACTCTGCCTCCCCGACTCAAGTGCAACTTCCAGCTCAGCCTCCCAAGTAGCTTGGACTGCATGTGTGAGCTATCACACTTTGCTAATTCTTAAAAATATTTCGTTGTAGAGATGAGGTCTCACTGTATTGCCCAGTCTGGTCTTGAACTCCTGGGTTCAAGAGATCCTCCCACCTCAGTCTCCCAAAGTGCTCATATTACAAGCATGAGCTGGAACTTCACTTTTCAAAAGTCTTTCGTCAGTTATCGCTGGTCTATTTTCTGTTCAGTTTCTGACACATTTTTTCTTTTTTTGAGAGACATGGTCTCATTCTGTTGCCCAGGCTGGAGTGTGCAGTGTGGCACGATCATGGCTCACTGTAGCCTCCACCTCCCAAGGCTCAGGTGATCCTCCTGCCTCAGCCCTCCACGTAGCTTGGGACAACAGGTGTGCGCCACCATGCCCAGCCAATTTTTGTAATTTTTGTAGAGATATGGTTTCACCATGTTGCCCAGGCTGGTCTGGAATTCCTGGGCTCAAGTGATCCACCCACCTTGGCCTCCCAAAGTGCTGGGATTACAGGCGTGAGCCACCGCGCCTGAACTGTTTCTGACATGCTGCAATTTTCTTTCTCTTGTTCTCTCTGTACATATGGTTTGCCTTTAAAAAGAAAATTCCCTTTACAGCAACTTAGTGAGATTTGTGAGGATGCAAAATTATATGCATATCTTCAATGCACCACCTTAATCCAGAAAATAGAAACACAGAAGTAGCAGGACTTACTGATGGCTTGATATGGAGGAGTGAGAGAGAGGCCCAAGGGCGATAAGGATGTTAGCTCTGAGCAACTGAAATATGGCGGGCAGTAATCAAGAGGCTAGTTCTGAACATGTGAAATTTGAGATATCTTTTGGACATCTTAATGGAGATGTCAGGTAATAAATTAAATATACTGGTCTGGAGTTGAAATGGAGGTCCCAGATGAGACATACATTTTGGAGTGTCCTTGTATAGATGGATTTAATAAAAAGTCTGGATGAGATTGCTGGGTCTGTCCCGCAGACCCTGGCCAACTGATGGATGAAATCAGTACTCAGACACAGGTATGCAGTGTAAGCGCAGCTAGGGACTGCCTGGCTCTACTGGCCAAAGTGCAGCACCGAGAAGCTGGAACTGCTTGCTTTTATTCAGTGCGGCCATGATGCTGAAAGCCTGGAGCAAACACAGTCTTTGGGCAATTAACACTTATTGTTCCCCTTTGAGGGAACGTCACAGGTAGATATTCAAAGGTCAGTTCCCGGACAACTTCAAACAAACAAGCCTGATTAAGATAACTTCCCCTTCACTCCCTTGCACATACTCCTTGACCTCTGCCTCAGGGTTAGGGAACAGCTGCCTTCAGCTGTTCTCCCCTAGAGCTATGCAGAGCCTTCTGACCTTTCAGAAGGCCTGCTCCTTTCCTTGTAGTTTCTCCCACCACTCTGACCAGTCTCCTGCAACTCCCCACTTTCTGTTTTTTTGCATCAGGTTTTGTTGATTGAAGAGTACAGATGTGCGCAGGGACAGGATTCACAGACACGGTGGTTACAGCTTGGTTTGACTTTTCATCCTAGAACCAGCAGATAATATAAGACAGACATGAGTATAATCAGTAAAATTCTTTTCCAATCGAAGAGTGACCTCCAGGAGTGGGGGTCTAGCCAGGAGAGGTCTTTGTACATTGTTCTTTAGGGGTGTTACTGAGGAACCCCACCGGGGGCATATTAATCCCTCCTAGCCAAGCAGTTACATTGTTAGACACTCTCTGAGAAGGGGCTGTCCGCCCAAGTAACAGGGTAGAAGAAAGGTGGATCTAGGAGATGGGCCTAATAGAGTGTAGCAGGTATGGGTTGCAGGCAGATTGAACGAATAAGAAAAACCAGTACCCTGTGAGAGTTGCAATATACAACAGAGAGCATAGCAAGGAACAGATTATCTGGAGTGAATGGTGTTTGTGTCCAGAGCGGGATTTTCTCAGTCTCCTGAGTTGTCTTCAGCATAATGTCCGGGGCCTGTGTTGTCTGAAGCAGCCGTATCATCCCGGACTGTGGGTTCTACAGGGTCATTTCCTTTATTTTTGGTACTGGGTTGGGTCCCAGCCATTCCACGGTGTGGTTTGATGCATCGTGCTGGAATCCACAGAGGACCTGAGGGGGTGTGAACACAAGCATATCCTCTTCCCCACATTAGCAAATCGTTTGGACTGCACCATAGACTACTATTTACATCTTTCCATAAAACAAAAGGTTTTATATTTTGAAAGTTTTGCACAGTGCTTTTCTAAATCTAAGAAGTTAAGGGTAAATAAGGCTTGTGCTAGTAGTGTGGTAGGGGCCTTACTCATATTACCCGTTTTTTGCTTTCTGAGCATATTCTTAAGGGTGGAGTGGGCACATTCTACTATGGCCTGTCCGTGGGCCTGTACAGGATACCTGTGAAATATTGAACACTCTATGTGTGACAAAATTGGTGAAATTTTAAGGTGGTGTAAGCTGGACCATTGTCAGTTTTAATTTTTATGAGCCACCCTATAAACACAAAAGTTAAGAGAAGATGTTAACATATTACGAGGACTCCCCAGGAAGAGCATGTGCGCTAATTAGGTGGGAATAGGTATCAACGGATACATGTACATATCTTAGTTTTCCAGATTCAGGGATGTGCATAACATCTGTGTGCCATAATTGATTAGGTTCTAGTCCTCTAGGGTTAATACCTGTTGAAGGAGGGAACATGCCTGTGAGCTGGCAATCTGGGCATTGTAAAATAATTTGTTTAGCTCGTCTTTGGGTAAGTTGAAATTGTTAAGTTTCTCCAATTTTGGTGAACAAATTGATGTGATTGGGTGGCTTGGTCAAGCAGTGACGTCATAACCTGCAGGTCTGCTTGATCATTGCCATGAACCATGGACCAGGCAGCTGTTGGCCCAAATGTGTGTAATGAAAATAGCCTGTGTTCGTTGATCCAGCAATTGCTGAAGCTGAAGAAAAAGGGCACACAGGGTGGGCTCAAGAGTGGACTTAATGAGGGCTGTTTCAAGTTTTGCAATAAATAAATGGAGGAAACAGAGTCATGAACAATATTGATAGGCTGAGCAGAAAAGGTTTCCAGGGCCAATATTAGGGCTCCAACCTCAGCTCTCTGAGTACTAGGAAATCCAGATCGAGTAAGGGAGTTATGTGGTTCCCACCTGATAGCCGCTTTTCCATTTTTACCAGAGCCATCGGTAAAAAGCGTTAAAGCAGTAGGTATGGGAGTGTGAACCACCTTTGTAGGCATAACTACAGGAGTATGAGATAAGAACTGGAGTAGTTTGTCAGCGGGAAGGACATGTTCTATATGGCCGACATAATCAGAGAGTGCTATCTGAAGGTTTAGAGATAAGGGCAGGACTGCTTCAATTTGTTTTTTACTCAAGGCAATTCTTATGATATAATATCTTATGATATCATAACTTCACAATTGTGGATAGACCACATCTTATTCATTCATCTGTTGATGGACTTTTGGGTTGTTTCTACTTTGGGGTTATTCTGAATAATACTGCTATAAATATTTGTCTACAAGTTTTCATGTGAACATGGTTTCATTCTTTCAGTACATACTAGGAATAGAATTGCTGAGCCGTAGGTAACACCACCATGCTTAATAGTTTGAGAAATTGCAAAACTGTTTTCCAAGGGTAAACAGTTCCCTTTGTTTGTGTCTTTCTTTCGTTAAACCTACAGCACCTGGTATTCCCATGAAGTCTCCCATCCAAATACTAACCATGCCTGACCCTGCTTAGCTTCTGAGATCAGATGAGATTAGGCATGTTCAGGGTGGTACGGCCATAGACTGGGGCTCTGCCTTTGTACATTCCCTCCTGCAATGTGTGAGAGTTGTAATTTGTCCACATCCTCACTAATACTTACTTGTTAGCATCTCTTTAATTCTGGCCATCCTAAGGAGTCTGAAGTGATATCTCATTTTGGTTTTGATTTGCATTTATGCAATGGCCAGTAACATTGAGCATCTTTTCATGTGTGTATTGGCTATTTGCATGTCTTTGGAGAAATGTCTGTTCAAATCCATGCTCCTTTTACAACTGAGTTTTCATCTTTATTTTTGAATTGTAAGAGTTCTTTGTATGTTCTGGATACAAGTTACTTACAGATACGTGATTTACAAATATTTTCTCCAGTTTTGTGGGTTGTTTGTTCTCTTTTTACTTGTTATTATTATTATAGATTTGGAGTCTCCCTCTGTTGCCCAGGCTGGTCTTGAACTTCTTGGGCTCAAGCAAATTTTCCTGCCTTGGCCTCCCAAAGTACTGGGACTATAGGCATGTGCCACCACACTCAGTCTTCTCTTTTCTTGAACATGCCCTTTGAAGCACTAAATATATTGATTTTGATGTTTAATTTATTTTTTTATTTTATTGCCTGTGCTTTTAATGTCAAGTCTAAGAAGCTTTTGCATAACTTAAGGTAACAGATTATTCTTATGCTTTCTTCTAAGAGTTTTATAGTTTCATCTCTTATGTTTAGGACTCTAATCGATTCTGAGTTAATTTTTGTGTAGAGAAAGGGTGCAACTTCATTTTTTTGTTGATGGATATTCAGTTCTGAATATCCTTTCCCCCATTGAATTGTCTTGGCACTCCTTTCAAAGATTAACTGCCCATTCAAAGGGTACAAAGTTTCCATTCCATAGGATGAATATGTTTTGGAGATCAAATGTACAACATAACTACAGTATTACCAACTATAATCTCCACATATGTATATCTTATAAATATATGTATGTGGATATCAAATGTACATTATCACTACAGTACTACTAACTGTAGTTATAGGTTGTACATTTATATACAGTTAGTTATACACAGTATTACCAACTGTAGTTTAGGCATCGTGGTGCATGTCTGTAGTCCTAGCTACTTCGGAGGCTAAAGGAGAATTGCTTGAGCCCAGGAATTGAAGCTGTGGTGCATATATGTTTATAATTTTGATATTTTCCTGGTAGATTGGCCTTTTTATCATTATAAAATATTTATTTCTATTAATTTTCTTTTGTTTTAAAGTCTGTTTATCTGGTTTTAGTAAAGTTACTCCAGCATAATATGCAAAACAAGAAAAACCGCCTGTGATATATCATGCATATGTATGATATATATGGCTGAATAATTCATGATGTATATTTAAATTATTTATATTATAATTGCAGGTATCCTGCATATCCTGTTCACTTTGCTGTTGGGAATAAAATAAAACAATCTTACTGGTTCTAAGATTCAAACACAACTATTTCATGCCTATTTATTTTAATGAAAGAATCATAAATATATGCAATGATTCAACTACAAACACCTTATTGTTTAATAGCCCCAAACTGAAATATTATATATCTATTCTTTTTTTTTTTTTTTTTGAGACGGAGTTTCGCTCTTGTTACCCAGGCTGGAGTGCAATGGCGCGATCTCGGCTCACCGCAACCTCCGCCTCCTGGGTTCAGGCAATTCTCCTGCCTCAGCCTCCCGAGTAGCCGGGATTACAGGCATGCGCCACCATGCCCAGCTAATTTTTTGTATTTTTAGTAGAGACGGGGTTTCACCATGTTGACCAGGATGGTCTCGATCTCTTGACCTCGTGATCCACCCGCCTCGGCCTCCCAAAGTGCTGGGATTACAGGCGTGAGCCACTGCGCCTGGCCGCTGTATATCTAAATGTTCAGTAATTGGGTATTAAGTAAATTATAATACATCTATATATTGGAATATTAGAAAGTCTTTAATAATGTTGTAGAAGATTCTGACATGGAAAGATAATCATGATATAGTTAATGAAAAAAGTAGGTTACAAATGGTATGTACAGTATGACTCCATTGTTATTAATATATATATAATGTATATGCAAAAAAAAAAAAAAATTACCCAAAGGTTAATGATTATCTCTGAATTTCAGCATTATGGGGTTTTTGTTTACTTTGTCCTTCCCCTGTCTGCTTGGATAATATACGTGTCTTTTTGTTACTAAGAAAAAAGAACAATAAGTTAATTTTAAAGATCATCAAGATATAATTTATGCCTATTAATTTGGCAAAGATTATTTAAAAAGTCAATACTCAGCATTGGTAAGGATTTGGGAATAAATGGGCATGCACAAAATGTATGCTGCTAATGTTAGTATAAATAGCTGCTAAAAGCTTTATTATAAATGTGGCAACATAAACTGAAATCCTGAAAAACAGAGGAAGTATTTTCAGTTCTAGGAATTAAACAAATTATTTAGGGATGGTTGCAAAAATGTCCATATAAACCCAAATGTCCATTTTAAAGTAATGATTAAATAAATTACATCTGTATGAATCAACACTATGTATTAAAAATCACATTGCAGGATTCTTATTTGACGTAGGTCAGTATCTTAAGGGTAGTGCACTAAGTTTCTTTTCTACTTTTTCAAAGTCTACAGCAGGTAGAAACTATGTACCATAATAACATTGAGTTAATATGAAAAGCTATGCTTCCTAGAGCTGCCATGACAAATTACCACAAACTAGGTGACTTAAAACAATGGAAATTTATTCTCTTACAGTTCAGGTCAGAAACCCCAAATCAAGGTGTTGGCAGGGTTGGCTCTTTCTGGAAGCTATGAAGGAGAATGCTTCTTACCTCTCTCCTAGCTTTTGGCGGTTGCTGGCAATCCTTGCTGTTCCTTAGTTGTAGGAACATATCTACAATCTCCTTTGTCACAAAGCCTTCTTCCCAGTGTTTCTGTGTACCTTCTGCTCTTCTTCTAAGGACACTAGTCATTAGATTTAGGGCCCACCCTAACCCAGCATGACAATAACTAATTACATCTGCAAGACCCAATTTCCAAAATAAGGTCACATTCTGAGATTCTAGGTTGACGTGAGTTTCTGAATGACACTACTTAACCCCGCTACATATAAATAACATAGATATACAAAAGATGAATTTAATACTGACAGTGTTTATCTCTGGGCAGGTTTAGTGTATGGATGATTTAAGTATTTTTGTGCTTTTCTGAATTTTGAAATAAATAGCTTAAATAGAGATTAAGTTCTAAGTTTATTGTATAAAGCAAATATTATGTGTAGTCAAAAATCATTCCTGGCCGGGTATGGTGGCTCACACCTGTAATCCCAGCACTTTGGGAGGCCGAGATGGGTAGATTACTTGAGTCCAGGAGTTTCGAGATCAGCCTGGGCAACATGGCAAAACCCCAACTCTACACAAAATAGAAAAATTAGCTGGCTGTAGTGACGCATGCTGTAGTCCCAGCCACTCAGGAGGCTGAGGTGGGAGGATTGCATGAGCCCAACAGGCCAAGAATGCAGTGGGCCATGATCGCACCACTGCACCCAGTCTAGGTGAGACAGAGGAAGACACTCTCTTAATTGAAAAAGGATAAAGGATTCACTCTTTTCTCTCATATAGCTCACAAAATACAGAATACATAATTTTATACATTGTTATCTCTTCTCAAAGACGACCAACATAGGCAATTCTCCTTCCAACACTGAACAGATAACTGTTCCTCTGGGTGAGTACTAGATGAAGCAGTTGGTTTGTGTTTTTCTGTTATGTTATACAAAAAAGAAAAAAGTTTTTTAAACATGAAAGTGTAGTTGAATGTGTTCAAGAAAAATGACTATGAGACTCCACTGTTTTAGTTTTGTAATTAGAGGAAAAACTATTTTCTTTAATGTTTACAAAGAACATTACCAAAAATGGCAATGAGTTAGGAAACACTCTTAAGACCAAGGAAAAAAAATAATTACTGATTTCCAAATGTACTTCTTCAAGAAGTGAGGTATATCTTTGAGTATTTCTGAAGTTTTCAAAAGTCCAAAAACATAAAAAAATAATACTTAATGTTCACTATGAGGTTGATATTGGGCTGCAAAATTGGGGTTTAATAATTTGAATGCCCAAGAAGTGTTTTTTTTCTTTTTTTGCAACCACCAATATCAACAATGAACAATATTAACAATAAAATTAAATCAAAATGAAAAATGGTCAGCATTTAAGATGATACTGTGGATAAAATTATAGCCAATTTTTGTTTTTAAATTCTTCCAAGGTATATTTTCCTTTTAAAGATTTACAAACATGGTGTCTTTCATAACTAGAATAAGATAAATTCTATATAAAATTCAATTTTAAAAAGTATTCTCATGTACAGAGGCTGACATCATGGGTAGTCAAAGAATATGTTTAATAAAAAATAATTAAACTTCCATTTGCTCTATAGAACATCATAGAAAGTAATTTAATAAATTACAAATGACTTTTTAAGACGTTTGCTCAACTACAGAAAGCAAATTCAGACTACACAAAACACAACTGGTAAATATTGCAAATGTCCAAAAGAAAGATTGGACTAAGACTTGAATCATGAAACCTGAAACAAGGGCTATAAATACAAGGCAATAACAGCTATAATTCTTTTAGTAACTACCAACACATAACTTGAATATCCTTTCAACTGCAACTTTAGTATTATGTAATTCTACTGATTTCTTTTTCCTTATAACCCTTAACTTTACACAACCTTATTTGCATGTGTTTTCTTAGCTGATAGCTGGACAACTTTTCCCCAGTCAATATTAAATAGAAGTATCTTGAAACCTAAGAGAATGTTTAAAGTTATGTTAGACTTAATGCTTTGAAAACTGTAATTGCCTTATTACATAGAAAGAGAATCACTAGGATGTTAACCAAATTTATTTGACCATAATTAGGAAAATACTTTCTCTCATAAATTTGATATAAATTAGATTTTAGTGACAAGATCTAGAGATTTTTTTTTTTTTTTTTTTTTTTAGTTGGGGAAAGAAAGGAAGGAATAAAGATCATGTGGGTAGAACTAGAGGGAGGAAGGGAAATGTGGATGGTGTTGAAATACTCCACCGGCAAACTAAGTTAACTGTGTTTGAAAAACTTTGGCTATCTCATAGGTGTATTCTAGTTAAACAAAAGTGCAATACTGCAAAGGGAAGATACTAAATATGTAATATATAATTTTCATGATGAAGAATTACTACCCACTTCTCCTGGATGGGCATTATAGAGACTATTGCTAAGACATTGCATAAAGGACTATCAATTCAAAGTACTATTTTGGGAAAATACAAAATCAATACAATCCCAATGGAACTTATATAATTTTGTAAATACATATAACACTGTCTCTCTAATAAGGGGTTAGTTATTTTACATACAGAAACATAATTTACTGGTAAAGGTCTTGGACAACCTAATACAATTGCTTACTCATGACAAAGCAACAGTTCTATCAAAACATACTGAAAGTTATTTTTTCTGTAGGAGAGAACTGGAATACTTTTTCCTTCTAAATTTATCCCCTTGCAGACTTTACCACTAACTTATTTCAGTACCAGAAAAATGCTAACATATATCTCTCCTTAGAATGTCAGTATTTTAAAGTCCAATTCAATACTAATTGTTTTGAATATATATGAAGGTGAACCTGGACCTCTACCTTGTCAGAATAATAGCAGCTTTAGCAGCAGAAATTGTATCACAAATCAAATATCAGACAAATTTTACATGGTAAAGGATTCTATGAAATTGAACAGAAGCCTTGGGCTTCATTTTTGTGGTTTACAGGTATAACTTGTACATCTTTTTGAGATTATTCAAAGTGCATTTTTAAAATGGGCAACTCAGTATATTTAATATAAACTGATAACCCAACACTGATTCTGGGCAACATTTAGTCTGCTTACACCTAGAAACGCAAAATGAATTTAGGCTATCTGCTTATTACTTTACCACTATTATCTGTTAATTCTGGAATATTTCCATGACATAAAACACAAATAGAAATTTACGCAAAGAAAGCAAACAAACAATTTCTTTTACACGAAGTATGCTGTGTTGAAAGTTTTTTTCAGTGGCATTTCATGAGTTTGCCTTTTCTGAACCCTGGAAACAGACATTACTCATCTGAGACATAATTATTTCTAATAGGAGGCCAAACTTTGAAAAGTTAAAACTACGTATAGGGTGCCAAAATCACGACACATGATTATTTTATGATTTTACTGATATCTGAGTTAAGCTCAGCAAAAAGCAAGTCATATTTCTTGCCAGATTAACATGATATATAGGATGTGTTTAAAAAACCCCTGAAAACAAGTATAGAATTAGAAACGAATGTAAACTTCCTAAACTAACTCAGCTGAGGTAACAGGTAGCCAGTTAAGTTGGCTGATTGGGAAACTTATTTCTTCTTTAAAACATACTTGTACCTGAATTGGAAACATCAGCAGTGCATCACAACACTAGAGCATTTTCATGTAATTAAAGCAATGGATGGTAATGTAGATTCTACAGCTTTCATGACATTCATTAGCTGCCCAAATTATTGCTGAGTTTTGATCTGTAAATTATAGGTGTCAAGGAGGCTGTAAAACTATATTCAAATTAAATCAGTAATATGCATAAAGTATTCTGTGTTCACTGCAAATATATTAAATATACAACTCTTATTGAGCATAATTTTCATAAAATTAACCCCCAACAAAATTATAATGCCTTTTGTTGTAATTTTACACCTTTATGTATCTGATAGTACATACGAGTTCAGAAACTTAAGAATCTTAAGAAATACTACATGCAAAACGTCTCTGAAAGCAGTTTGCACTTCTAAACAAAAAACTGAAATGTTCGGTCAGTAAGTTATTGATGCACTCAACACTGGGGTATTTACAATTAATTATTAAAGAAAAAATCCAAAATCAGTTCATATTTTAAGTGCAGAGTCTGGGAATCAGTCTTCATTACTAGAATCTGAATCCTCAGATGACGATGATGTACTATCAGATCCAGATGAAGCATCAGCTTTCTCTGAACCCTCATCTGTGCTGTTTTCATTGAGAGGACTTGGTTCAGTTCCCCCTTTGTCTTCCTGATCTTTAATTCTGGAATCTTCTTCCTTAACTTCTACAGACTTAGATGAGCCTAAGTCACTGTTTTTGTTTTGTACATCAAAAGTATTGGACTGGGACAAAGTTGGAATATGAAGATTAAGGCCTGGAGTGAGAAGCATCCCTGGATAAAGTATATTAGATAGTAATAGTGGGTTAAGAGCTAATGGGTTGGCAGCTGCAGCTGTATTTAATGCAGCAGTAGAAGACGTGGAAGGAGAACTTGACACAGAGTTTTCTCCACCATTCTCTGAACTTTGGCTCTCTGTCCTTTCTTTTTTTCCTTCTGGCTCCTTAGAGTCACTTCCCTTTTTGTCTTCTGTCCCAGATTCCGTAGGCTTTGTCAGGAGTCCTCCCATGCCCAACAGATTTGGTAATCCAGCCATTCCTGACAGCAGCATGGGGAACATAGCAGCCATGTTTTTAGCTTCTCCTCCAGAAGAAAGGCCAGTAGGCATTCCCATCAACCCTGCAGTTACTTGCAGTGACTGCAAGTTTTGTAGGTTTTGTTGTAAGGCCTGAAGAGTTGTGAGATCCACACCTGGAAGTAATCCATTGGCTAACAAAGGATTGCCTGAAACACTGGTGGCAGATGCAGCAGCAGCTGCTGCTGCTGTGGCCTTTGCAATTCCACTTTTAGGCCGTCTCCCCCGCCTGCTGACTTCCTCTCTCACTACGGGACCAGTGAGAATACGTTCATACATGCTTTCTGGAAGAAATCCCTGGAAGAAATATATATTCATTAATAATCCCTACATGAAAATAAATAGCTATTAGCTTATACAAATAACCTATGAAAAATAGATAATTATTTGTAAATTTATTCTGTATTGATATTAATCAATTACAATAGAGATAACATAATTTTATTATAAGTGGTAGCTTCAAATAGCTCTTCCACTTTTCATTTTATCACAGAATAAGTGACTGAAGAGGCCTTTAGCCCTCTTTCATACTGTAAAACATAAGATTGTAGTATAATTCTAGAAAACATAAGGTCCAAAGACATTTTTTCATGAGTACTTCCATAACCCTTACATGTTTCACATAATCACTTGTTCTAGAAGACCAAAGAAGTGGGACCCTTCTTTTTTTTTTTTTTGACACCAAGTCTTGCTTGGTCACCAGGCTGGAGTGCAGTGGCACAATCTCAGCTCACTGCAACCTCCGCCTCCTGGGTTCAAGCGATTCTCCTGCCTCAGCCTCCCAAGGAGCTGGGACTACAGGCACACACCACTACACCCAGCTAATTTTTGTATTTTTAGCAGACACTGGGGATTTCACCATGTTGGCCAGGATGGTCTCGATTTCTTGACCTCATGATCTGCCCGCCTCGGCCTCCCAAAGTGCTGGGATTACAGGCATGAGCCACCACACCTGGCCCACGGCTCCCTTCTAATTGGGAAGAACAATAAAGAAAGAATAGAGGAAGTGAAAGGTTAAGGTTAAAATGATACGCTTCATATAAATAATTTTACTGTCACTTTGGGAATAAAGGAGATAGAGCTATGCTCAAAAAGATACTTAAAGTGGCAAAGTGGGGTAAGATCACCTGCAGTAGCACTTGCAGATTGGGAACTATAAAGCCCAGGACAATAGAGAACAATCTGTGCTACTTTCACGTGATTCTCCCATGATTTTCTGGGTCTCAGAACTCTTAGAAGTTTTAGAAGTTTAGAATCCCTGGACCAGTACTGTCTAATAGAAATACAATGTAAGCCACATATGTCATTTAAAATTTTATTAGCAGCAACATTTAAAATAGGTAAAATAAAAATAGGTGACATTAATTTTAGTAGCATAGTCTATTTAATAGAACATAATCAAAATAGTCACTTCAATATGTAATCTATAAAAATTGAGATATTTTACATTCCTTTTTTCCAACAAAGTCTTCGAAATCCAAAACCACTGTGTATTTTACACTTAATAACACATTAATTCAGACTAGCCACATTTCCAGTGCTCAACGGCCACATGTGCTTATTTGTGGCTACTGAGGGGCTACTTTTTGTGACAGTGCAGTTCTAGATAGTGGTTTAAGACAAGAGTCATTTGACTACTGTTTAATTTTGTTTTGAATTGAATCAACTTATTTTTTTCTCTTTAATAAAGGCATCAGGGTTCATTGTAGAAAACAGAACAAAAAAAACAAAACAAAATCATCCTTCATCTCATGATTCAGAGATAACCACTGCTAACATTTCAGTATGTGTTCTATTTTTTTCCTTGTGCAATTGTACACATTCTACAATTTCCCCTACCTCCCTTTCTGAAATAAACAAACAAAAAAAATAGAATCACACCAAACTTAGTTGTGTTTTTTTTGTTTTTGTTTTTTTGAGACGGAGTCTGGCTCTGTCGCCAGGCTGGAGTGCAGTGGCGTGATCTTGGCTCACTGCAACTTTCGCCTCCTGGTTTTAAGTGATTCTCCTGTCTCAGCCTCCCACGTAGCTGGGACTACAGTGGTGCACCACCACACCCAGCTAATTTTTGTATTTTTAGTAGAGATGGGGTTTCACCATGTTGGCCAGGATTGTCTCAATCTCTTGACATTGTGGTCTACCCACCTCGGCCTCCCAAAATGCTGGGATTACAGGTGAGAGCCACTGTGCCTGGCCCACAAGAACTTAGTATTATAGCCTGCCTTTTCCATTTGGACACTTGTAAGAATAATATCTATTAATTATTCACCATTACCACATGAGTAGGCTTTACTATACCAAGAGCTTAAATACGACTGCTTTTAATATACTGTGCACTTTTTCTCCCTTTAGATGTTCTTCTAAGAGAGATATATATTTATATCTTATATATATATATATATATATATATGTATATGTCAGAAGAATAAAAATAATAATGTATACATTATTATGATTTTTTGAGATGGAGTCTTGCTCTGTTCCCTAGGCTAGAATGCAGTGGTACGATCTTGGCTCACTGCAACCTTTGCCTCCTGGGTCCAAGTGATTCTCCTGCCTCAGCCTCCTGAATAGCTGGGACTACAAATGCATACCATTACGCCTGGCTATTTTTGTATTTTTAGTACAGATGGGGTTTCTCTGTGTTGGTCAGCAGGTCTTGAACTCCTGACTTCAGGTGACCCACTTGCCTCTGCCTCCCAGAGTGCTGGGATTACAGGTGTGAGCTGCTGTACTTGGCCTAAGATATAATTTTTAAAATAGTTGCATAGGCTGGGAGTGGTGGCTCAGGCCTGTAATCCTAGCACTTTGGAAGGCTGAGGTGGGCAGATCACTTGAGGCCAGGAGTTCAAGACCAGCCTGGCCAACATGGCGAAATACCATCTCTACTAAAAATACAAAAATTAGCTGGTGTGTTGGTGGTGCCTGTTGTCCCAGTTACTCGGAGGCTGAGGCACGAGAATCACTTGAACCCAGGAGGTGAAGGTTGCAGTGAGCCAAGGTTGCACCACTGCACTCTAGCCTGGGCAACAGAGAGAGAGAGAGACCCTGTTTCAAAAAAAAACTGCATAGTTTTCCAATATCTTAATGAACTATTAGTTTCTCTTTTATTTTTTTTTACTAGTATACCATGATGAATATCCTTATGTATTTACGTATTTGCTCATATATTTGATTTTTCTTTGTGGCATCATTCAAATGGTATCTTAGAGGTTAATATAAAAACAAATCAGTATTTATTGATTCTCCCTTCTAACCTGACAAGCATCTGAGAAATTTGTAACATGTACTGGAAAATAAAAATTGTGAACTAAAAAATGCTGTCACAAATTCATGGAATATTTTATTAATTATAATTAATCTAAGATATAACTGAATGGCATCCAATTTGAAAATAATGTATGAGTTAGTATTAGTAAAATACTTACAGATTGCTTAACAACATCTCCCCATTCAGGAGCTACTCCATATTCTGAATTTTCTTTTAGGAACCTACATAAATCTTTCAAAGGGGGAGCAAATGCACCTCCAACCTGTAAATGAGAAACAGATTGTTAAATGCTAAACCATTATTACATAGAAAACTCTTGTTTGCTTTTATTTTGTGTTCTACATAGTTTATTTCCTTAAAATACGTATTTTTTGAACCACCTTAAATAATGTTTATGATTACATTAAAAAGGACCAAGATGACCCATATGGACTATATTGATGTAACATTCAAAATGTGATAATGTAAATTTTAAATGTTTTAAGTAGAATAACTAGAATAGTAAAATGAGTAACCACCATTTACTGTGCACTTACTATGCTGGACAGGCAGTATAACCTAGTTAAAAGTACACCCTCTGGAGTCAGACTTACCAGCTATGTGCTCGAGCAAATCAGTAAATCTCTTTCAGCCTCAATTTTCTGATCTGTAAAATGGGGATAACAATAATACTTCCCTCATAGGATTTTATAAAGATAAAATGAGACAATTCAAGTGCCTTAGCATAATGCCTGTCGCATAATAAATATAAGTTATTATATGCTAAGCATTGTGCTAAGGACTTTAAATGTATAATTTATTTTAGTTCTCACTACATCCTTTTGAGTTAGTATTATTTGTTTTTCAAATGAAGGAACTGAGCCTCAGAGAATTTATATAATTTGCCTAAAGTTAGCTAGTACATGTTAGAGTCAGGATACAAACCTAGGTCTCAAAAACCAATACTGTTATCTATTATGTATATTGACACCCTAAAAGTATAAAATTATACATATCTTTCATATGTGAAGTGTGATTTAATTAACCAATCATAAGTAAATAATTTGGAAAAAATGTAATAATATGACATTGAGACAAAATAACATTTTGAAATTTAAATGAAAAATATTACATTTGGACAAATGATTTATACCTACCAGTTTAATGCCCCTTTGGAGACTAAAGATATTTCTTGAGTAATTTCTTCTTATATACCTCATTAAATGATTAAATACTATATCTTGATAGGATACAGACAGGGTTTAATATGATCAGTTATATTACCTGTAAGTATTCTTTTTTTTTTTTTGAGACAGAGTCTCACTCTGTCACCCAGGCTGGAGTACAGTGGTATGATATCGGCTCGTTGCAACCTCCACCTCCCAAGTGCAAGTGATTCTCTTGAGTAGCTGGGTTTATAGGTGCCCACCACCATGCCTGGCTAATTTTTGTATTTTTAGTAGAGATAGGGTTTCAGGATGTTAGACAAGGCTGGTCTTGAACTGCTGACCTCAGCTGATCTGCCCGCCTTGGCCTCCTAAAGTGCTGGAATTACAGGCCTGAGCCACTGCGCCCAGTCTAAGTATTCTTATATGGTATTTGTTGTATTTTTTTTTTTTTAAGAGATTCACTCACTCATTTACTTTTTTTAATGGTCTGACTGTCGCCCAGGCTAGAACGCAGTGCTGTGATCATAGTTCACTGCAGCCTTGAACTCCTGGGCTCAAGCGATCATCCTTCCTGAGCTTCCTGAGTAGTTGGGACTACAGGCGTGCACCACCACATCCCCAGCTCCTTATATTTATTTAGATAATATATTTAAAGAAGTATATTTAAATAAATATATTTAAGGAAATAAGTATATTTACTTAGTCTCTGTAATTCTGTTGTCTTCTCTTTTTATTTCCTTCATTAAGCTTCTATTGAAAATGGAGGCCCTCTTGGGGGTTTATGGGGATTTAGCAGGTAGATTCTTTTCCTTAATAACTCATCAATCCTTAAGCCTGTACCCAAGAGACTCAAGACAATTAGGAATTCTACAAATTAAAGAACATGAACAAACCTCTCATGAAGTTACAACAATTAAAAATAAAATTTAGAATGTTTAATATCAAACCTAACAAATTGTTTCATTTCCTTAAAATTGACTAAGACAAATTCATTCATAATTTTAGTAATGTGAATTGCTGGTATAAGATGAAGTAGAAGGATTTGTAACAAAATCAACACAAGCACAAAATTAAGTAAAATGCTACTGAAATGTCACATTGTTCTTTCCTTAAGACATCTATGCTATAAATTACTAACAAAAGCTGAATAAGCTATCTGTACAAAATTGTGGGAAAAATTAACATTAAAAAGTTGGTGTAACCAACAATATTAAAACAACTGTTATTTAAAAATAGTTTTCTTCTAATTCCAATATTTCTTATGAGAAATTCAAGTGCTTTTAGGTATTTTTATCCTAGCAGTGAGTGCATTTAACAGAGAGCAAATCAGAACCAGACCTACGTAAGATAATTTAGTGTGGGAGAAAAATAATGCTATGAGAAATGTGATGTTCTTATCCATCACATTTTTTCTTTCCTATTTAGTTTGTGGGCTTGCTCATTAGAATAAAAAACGTGTGTCAAAGCTATACATATACAAAACAGTGTCACAAGTTTCTATTGTTTGTTCTGTGAGGTAAAAGAGAAACATATTAATCCAAACATAAAAGAAATCTATGTAAGTCTATTTCTGAAAAACCTCCACTCTATCATTCATCATTCAGTAAAAGATAAGCCACAAAGGTGGCATTAGTCTACAAGGTACCTTTGTTTAAGACATTCTATTTTCATCAATCGGAAATTATGTACATGCTGATTTTAATAGAAAAAGATACTTTAAGGTCATCTGACAGAAAGCTGCAGTGATAAATATATAAATTTTTGATGGCTATAATGTGAACGCTGTCCCCTTAGATCAGAGTTTCTCAGCTTTTGTGGTGTAGACATCGTGACTTGATATTGTGGAGGTTGTCCTACGTTCCATAGGAGGTTTAGCAGCATCTCTGGCCTCTACCCACTAGATGCCAGTAATTTTCTCTTCCTGTGGCTACCGACGATGTGTCCAGACACTGCCAAATATTCCTTGAGAGGTGAAATTACTCCTGATGAGAATGACTGTCTTTGATGTATTGCCTTTGTGTAAGTGTACAGTCATATGCAATGGCACTGCTTAGGCACAGATGTGTTAAATGACTTGTTTATTTAATGTAATAGCTTAGCTTATGAAGTGAGATTTGAAATGAGACTGCATAAAATTATACTCCATGTTTTCCCCCAGAAATCTGATAAATTCAACTCATTTCCAGGTCTGTTAGAAAATACTACTGCATAATGAAATAGTGTTCTGGAGACCTCTTAAATATTGAATCAATATAAAAGATTAAGAAAAAAACATTAAAATACCTTTCTAGCATTTCTTCTGTTAATCAGTTGAACACGTTCTTCCCCAGTGAGACTATTCACATCTAGTTTATTGGGGTTTCTGCAACGATGTCTTTTTTGTTTGGGCCTTCCCTCATGAAGCTGCATTCTCTAAAAGATACAGAAATATCTTTAAAATCTTTAACTGTGCAAAACAATTCAAGATATTAAAATGAGCTGATCCATGTAATTTAACAACATTTATCTTTTGGTTATTTACATTTTCAACATATCTAACTTTAATTTTACTTTTTTTTTTTGAAACGGGTTTTACTCTGTTGCACAGGCTGGAGAATAGTGGTGTGATCACAGCTCGCTGCAGCTTTGACATCTCAGGCTCAAGTGATCCTCCTACCTCAGCCTCTTGAGTAGCTGGGACCACCATGCTTGGCTAATTTTTTTTTTTTTTAATTTTTTGTAGAGATGAAAGTTCTGCCACATTACCTAGGCTGATCTTGAACTCCTGGGCTCAAGCTATCCTCCCTCCTTGGCCTCCCAAAGTGCTGGGATTACAGATGTAAGACACCGTGCCTGGCCAAACTTTAAGTATTTTAATAAAAAGTATCACATTAATCTGTTCTTCAAATTATACATTAAAAAAGTTAAGCCCAGGCAACATGGTGAGACCCTATCACTACAAAAAATTAAAAAATTAGCTGGCCATGGTGGTATATGCCTGTAGTCCCAGGTATTTGTGGAGGCTGAGGTAGGAGGACTGCTTGGGCCTGGGAGGTAGAGGCTGCAGTGAGCCATGATCATGCCACTGCACTCCAGCCTGGGCAACAAAGTGAGGCTCTGTCTCAAAACAAACAAACAAAAACCCAACTCTCATCTAGCAATAAAAATAAAAACTCATCCCATCAGATCATGCTACTTCTTTATACAACTATTAACAAAACAGGTCTTAATGTTTGCAGGTATTTCCAGCCAATTAAAAATATTTTCAGGAAACCAACACTCAAACTCTTCAGCTTAGCATACCAGTCCCATCAAGGCCTGAACCTATTAAATTTATCTCTTCTGTTCAGTGTTTACTTACTATTACCCCATTCACTCCTCCACATACTCTGGAATATTAGACTAGTCATTGTTTTATAAATATGCCTTACAGTCATATCTTTTCCTTTTTTTTTTAGATGGAGTCTTGCTCTGTCGTCCAGTCTGGAAGGCAGTGGCGTGATCTTGGCTCATGGTACTTTGCCTCCTGGGTTCAAGCAATTCTCCTGCCTCAGCCTTCTGAGTAGCTGGGACTACAAGCACCCGACACCACACTCAGCTAATTTTATATTTTTAGGTTTCACCATGTTGGCCAGGTTGGTCTCGAACTCCTGACTTCAAGTGTCTGCCTGCCTCAGCCTCCCAAAATGCTAGGATTACAAGCGTGAGCCACTGCACCTGGCCATTTTCTTAATAACTCTATGTTGCCTAGGACATCCTCTTCTTTTGTTAACCAGGTCAACACCAACTCTTTTTTTATCCCTCAGATGAATGTTAGCTCTATCTTCTTTATCTTTCCTGAGAAACTTTACACTGCCTAGGCAGAGTTAACTTTTTTGATTTTTGTTTTGTAAAAATAAAAATTATTTTTAATTTTAAAGTTATTCTCAGTTAATTTTTCTTACATCATTTCCATAAGACTTTATACATACCTTTATTACAGTATACTCTCCACCATGTTATAATTATTTAGCTACAGAAATACTACAAGAGTGTGAGATCCAAGAAGTCATTAATGGAAAATGATTTTTACATAGGAAAATGCTTTTCCTTGGGAAAGCAGACAAATTACATCTTATATTCTTTAGAGGAACAAATGTTGCCCTTAAAAACATGTTTTTAAGATCTTTACAATAAAGTAATATAAAACATGATAAAATATTTATTTGCAGGTAAAATAATGAATGGATACACAAATTAAAAAAGTTAATATAGACCCTTTTGCAGAGATAAGAGAAAGGTATGAGAATCCTTCAGAGTCTAGAGTAAAGGTATAAGGGCAAAAACTTTATATTGTTTACTGTTGTATCCTCAATCTCTTAAAATAATAAGTAGCACATAGTAATCACTCACTAAAAATTTGTTAACTGAATAAACGAATGTTATCTTCAACATGTTAAGAAGTTACAGTATTTAGACTCAGGATTCTCATTATTTTTAGAATTGGAATATTCAGCCAGGTGTGGTGGCTCACACCTGTAATCTCAACACTTTTGGAGGCCGAGGCAGGAGGATTGCTTGAGCCAGGAGTTTGAGACCTGCCTGAGCAAGACACTGAGACCCTGTGTCTTTAAAATAAAAATTGAAAAAATTAGCTGGATGTGGTGGCCTCGGGCCACCTGAACTTGAACTCCTGAACCCAAATGATCTGCCCACTTTGGCCTCCCAAAGTGCTGGGATTATGGGCATGAGCCACTGTGCCCAGCCTCATCTTTGATTAATATAAACTCATTGTGCATCTGGAGAGACACAGAAGCTATACTCATAGTTTGAAGAAGAGCTTAAGAGGAGTAGTTTGGACTCTGGATTTAAAGTTTATTTGCTATGTGGTCTTGGACTATTTACTTAAATGAAATTAGTGTTTTAATTTCATTTATAAAACAATTATAGGCCAGGTGTGGTGGCTCATGCCTGTAATCCTAGCACTCTGCAGGCAGATTGCTTGAGGCCAGGAGTTCAAGACCAGCCTGGCCAACATGGTGAAACCCTGTCTCTACTTAAAATACAAAAATTAGCTGGGCATGGTGGTGTGCACCTGTAGTCCCAGCTACTTAGGAGACTGAGGTGGGAGAATCACTTGAACCCGGGAGGCAGAGGTTGAAGTGAGCCGAGACTGTAAGTGAAACTTTGTCTCAAAAAAACAAAAAACAATTGTAACAATGCGTCCTAATAAAGGTATTGTGTTAAATGAAGTAATGCATGTTGGGTACATAAGTATGTCAGCATAACTGCAGGCACATATTTAAGTTTCAATACATGTTTATTATAATCATTATTATTTTAAAACAAACTGCTTTGCCGAGTGCGGTGGCTCATGCCTGTAATCCTAGCACTTTGGGAGGCTGAGGCGGGCGGATGACAAAGTCAAGAGATAGAGACTATCCTGGCCAACATGGTGAAACCCTCTACTAAAAATACTAAAATTAGCCAGGCGTGGTGGCATGCACCTGTAGTCCCAGCTACTGGGGAGGCTGAGGCAGGAGAATTGCTTGAAACCGGGAGGCAGAGGTTGCACTGATCCGAGATTACACCACTGTACTCCAGCCTGGCAAAAGAGTGAGACTCTGTCTCAAAAACCAAAAAAAATCAAAAAAAAAATTGCATGAGAAGTGACTGGAAGTTTTTTTTTTTAATTTCTTTTTTTTTTTTTTTTTGAGATGGAGTTTCGCTCTTGTTACCCAGGCTGGAGTGCAATGGCGCGATAGCAGCTTACCGCAACCTCCGCCTCCTGGGTTCAGGCAATTCTCCTGCCTCAGCCTCCTGAGTAGCTGGGATTACAGGCATGCGCCACCATGCCCAGCTAATTTTTTGTATTTTTTAGTAAAGACGGGGTTTCACCATGTTGACCAGGATGGTCTCGATCTCTTGACCTCGTGATCCACCCGCCTCGGCCTCCCAAAGTGCTGGGATTACAGGCTTGAGCCACCGCGCCCGGCCTTATTTCTTTTTTTTTAAGTAAAGACGAGGTTTCACCATATTGGCCAGGCTGGTCTTGAACTCCTGACCTCGGGAGATCCTCCCGCCTTGGCCTCCCAAAGTGCTGGAATTACAGGCGTGAGCCACCACGCCTGGCCACGATTGGAAGTTTTATACCTTACCAAACTTCACTGGGTGTAACATAGCACTCTATATCAGAAATGATTTTTATTATGAAATACTTGCTGAATGCAGAATGGAAAAATGGAAAATAACATTGTATTGTATCACGGAAAGATGGTAATAATTTTCTCCTGCTAATTTTCCTAGATCTTAGGTAGAGCACGTATTTGGCATAAGTGGATGAGAATTTAAGCTTCATTATGATAGGTCTGATAATTCATAGAAATAAAATATAACAAGATTTTTAAGGTATCACCTACAGGAATAAAAGCTCCCAAATCTTCCACATAACCTGGGTGCTCCTTAAGCCATTTTTCCAAATCCTTTCTCTTCGGTGCATCATCTCCTGCAAGTCTGGTTCCATCTTTAAGATTAATAACTGGAACTGGACTTTCTTTATCAGGAATTCCTTGAGGCTGAGTATAGGATAGTGCTGGATTTATCCCTGTGGAAATCTGTGAGGAGGTTAAGCCTAAAGTAACCTGTAAAAGAATACCAAGTGGAATCTTTATTTCCATGCTTCATCATTCTAATATTGGTTCAACAAAGCAATTCTTTTTGAAGAGGAAAAAATAAGTTGTTGCTAAAAATTCTGCTAAATCTTTTAAACTTAAAATTTTTATCACTCTTGGACAGTGTTAAGATTCTACTAAGATATCATCTAAAACTATATGGCATACTTTTAATTTCCTTATTAATAGTCTATAAAACATTCACAAAACAACAATATGTATATTTACTAGGATTGAATTTTGGACTCAAGGATCAGTAGTTTTTAAGTACTGCTTTACTTACATGATTAGGTGGTTTATTTCTGTTAAAGAAGAGGATGTCAACACCTTCTACATTCTTCCTCCTTCCTCGCCTTTTTTTGACTATAGGCTGGTTGTCTAATAACACACCATTGGCACCAAGAGTTGGTTGAATGGAAGTACCTAATAGAATTAAAAATGCAAAATGGTGATACAAATTTAGTTCTTAAACAAATTGAAAGTAATCCCTTTCCTAAATATATGGAAGTATTAGTTCTTATTTTATACATCTTTAATGCAGAAACTTTTGGCCAAACATATCATCCCCATCTCTCATTTAAAAACCTGAATTACAACCTAGGCCTCTTTCAATTTTTGACCTGTCTTCTATATTTTTCCCCCGATATTCACACATCTTCTCTTCCTTCCTTAGAAAAAGAAGCGTGAGTTTTTCCTAAGATATACCTTTCCCCTTTCTTTGAACCCATTAGTTCCTATACTTTCAAAGAGCTTTTTTTTTTAAAAAAAAAATCATTTATCTCTGCTTTTTTTGTGCCAAATATCTTTTTCCATATTAGATTTTTCTAAACTTAAAAATAGGCCTAACTCAAACAAACAAATGTTAATCTTTTGGCTGGGCACTGTGGCTCACGCCTGTAATCCCAGCACTTTGGAAGGCCGAGGTGGACGGATCACCTGAGGTCAAGAGTTTGAGAACAGCCTGGCCAACATGGCAAAACCCTGTCTCTACTAAAAATACAAAAATTAGCTGGGCGTGATGGTGGGTGCCTGTAATACCCACACCCAGCTAATTTCTAAATTTCTTTTACTTGGGAGGCTGAGGCACAAGAATTGCTTGAACCCGGGAGACAGAGGTTGTTTTAAGTCGAGATCAGGCCACTGCACTTCAGTCTGGGCGACAGAATGAGACTCCATCTCATCTCAAAAAAACAAACAAACAAAAAAACACTTTTGTCCTTTTTATAACTTCGAAACTTTTAAAAGATTGATCTTTTGTGCTTTTTTTCATGAGTAACTAGTTTCTCAATTTCCCATAGTCCATTTCTGCTCAAACCTACTTAAGATATTTTCTTTAAGATACCAGCAACTTTAGTTACCAAATTAAATTGACCTCTCTCATTTCAGTAGGCACTCAATAAAAATGTTTGTAAGGGGTATGAATAAAACAATTCCGTGCATTCATCATTTTTTCTAATAGATATTTTATTAAGTAGCTATGTACTAGGCAGTATGATGGTTCAAAGATGAATAAAACACTTTTCCTTAAAGAGTACATAATCTTGAATTGAATTGAATCCTCTTACTAAAGGGACATATTATTAAAGGTGAGATGCTTATTTAAAAAAGTTTACATGTTTATAATGAAAAATGCATTTTCAGTAATTCAAGGATAATTTATTGAGCAAGCCCTGTGTATTCCTGAATAAGGTGTTGCCCTCTGGCGAGCTGTGTAACCTCGCAGAAGTCACAACCTTCCTCCCATCTCAGTTTCAACAAGGTACTTACTTCATACGGTAACTATCATTCTGTTTCATAAGAACTTCTCATGGCTTCCTATTCTAATATAAATGAACTGCCTTGTATCAACATGATTCCCAACCTCTGATCCCCGCCCGAGATCTGTTTTTGATGCTTTCTATAACTTAGAGTCACCTTTCCTAAGCAAGATTTGATCTATACATCTGTCCCAGTAAGAATTTACACACTAGCAAGGTCAGTCCTATCACAAAATCATAGCATTTTTCTGAATCTAGCGTCTGTTTCATGCTATTCCCTGCCCTTCTTCCACCTGTTCTATGAACCCTATTTTCTAGAAGACAATTATTTAGTTGTCCTCTCTTATCAAATCCTGTTGAATCCCATGTCTTCCACAGGACTCTGGCTAAGTTTCCAGACAGCAACGACTTTCCTCTTTTCCAACATTTATTAACTATAATGTTCTGTGTAGCAAAATATTGAATCTATTATCTAATATTTTAATGTGCAGGTCTGTCTACCAAGCAACTAAAAGGAAGAGATAGTGTCCTACATTTCTTTTACTTTACCTTTAGTGCTATCCTTGTGCTATATATAAAAAAAGATGTAATGAATATAAGTACCTATGAAATAACATCTGGTTTTGACCAAAGTGAACATTTACATATTCTATTTGACTAACTCTTCATTTTAATTATATACTACCCTGACTTATTTCTGCTGATTTTAATAAACAATAGCAATTCATTTATGCTAGAATCCAAATGTAAGATTTAACTTTGAGGTCAGGAGTTTAGGACCAGCCTAGGCAACATAGTGAGACCCTGTCTCTGTGTTGTCTTTATTTTAGATATAATTAACAATATTTAAAAAATAGCTTATTTGTATTGAATGCCTACTAAGTGCCAGATACTGGACTAAACTTTACAAATGCTACCTCAAATCATCAAAAGCAAAACAGAAACATAGAGGCATTATTAAGCTCATTTTATAAATGAGATGGAAAAATTAAGCCACTTGCTCAATGTCACAACAGCCAGTAAATAACAGAATTCAACCTCAGGTTGCTTGGCTCTGCCATCCTCTATTCACTATTCCAGGTAGTTTCTGGAATGAGCTCTTCAGTTTTGTCCTCTTTTTATTATCTATGCTATTTTACTGTCCTTCATTAATTAAATTACATTACATCTGGTATCTTTACTCAAAGCTTTCTAGGGGGTAATTACAGAAGAATACAAAAGGCACAGCCTTTGGATAATGAAGAATTTATAATAATAGCATCTGTTAAACATCTAATTCTAAAATCTATGAGTACCTAATTTTAACATCTGTTTGGCATCCCATTGTATGCCAAGCTCTTTATTGGCCACTTTATATACACTTTTTTTTAATCCATCTAACAATGTCACCTCTGGCATCCCCATACTCTTCATTTCACAAACAAGAAAAGTAAGGCTCAAAAATGTTAACAGATTTCCCAAAAGTCACGTAGGAAGAAAGATCCAGATTTCATATTTGCAATTATTAAGATGGATGAGATAAAATGCTTAGATAATAACTCTAGTGTGAATACTTGAGATTTTAAATATTTTGTATAGCTGCAAAAGTTGTGTTACAATTACTTTTGTTTTTTTTTTTTTCTTTTTGAGACAGGGTCTTGCTCTGTCACCTAGGAATGCAGTGGTACAACCATGGCTCAAGTAATCTTCCTGGGATCAAGCGATCCTTTCACTGCAGCTTCCCAAGTTGCTGGGACTACAGGTGCACACCATCATACCCAGCAAATTTCTTGAACTCCTGACCTCAGGTGATCCACCCACCTCAGCCTCCCAAAGTGCTAGGATTACAGGCATGAGCCACCACGCCTGGCCTTTCTAAAAAATTTTTTTTAAGAGATGGGTCTTGCTATGATGCCAGGATTGGTCTTGAACTCCTCGACTCAAGCAATCCTCCTGCCTCAGCCTCCTCAAGTGCTGGGATTATAGGTGTGAGCCACCGTGTTTGGCACAATTACTATTGATATTATTATTATTATTTTTTGAGACAGAGTTTTGCTCTTGTTGCCCAGGCTGGAGTGCAATGGCCCGATCTTGGCTAACTGCAACCTCCGCCTCCTAGATTCAAGTGATTCTTCTCCCTCAGCTTCCTGAGTAGCTGAGATTACTGCTATGTGCCACCATGCTTGGCTAATTTTTTTTAATAATTAGTAGAGATGATGGGGTTTCACCATGTTAGTCAGGCTGGTCTTGAACTCCCGACCTCAAGGTGATCTACCCACCTTGGCCACCCAAAATGCTGGGATTACAGGTGTGTGCCTGTAAATAATAGTTTATTAAAAACTGTATTATTTACCAAAGAATTATTTATAGGCAGAGGCTGTACAATCTTTAGCTGCAATAGCAATAAAATGTTCAGATAGTAGAAATATCCATCTGACTTTATAGTGGAGTTTTAAATAGTAAGAGTAGTGGTATTATTAAGCTCCACTTAGGTTGGGCAAAAGAGCCCACAGTTTATCTTTCCCATTTGTTTCTATTTTCTGCTGAAAAAAAAAGGGCTCCTTAATAACAAAATTGTTAATTGTAAGGCATAATTTGGGCAATTGTAATTGTAAAGCATAATTTGGAGGATTTATTCTTCAGTAACAGAAGCATGGCTGATTCATATTTGAATTGCAATTCATACATGTCTAAAGGTCTAGTAATTGGAAACTTACACTGAATGGTTAATGAATCCACAAGAGACCAAAGTGATGCTGATGAAGCTAAATTAACTAATAATTTAAGAAGTGGTAATAGCAGCATTTGAAAACTGTGATCAATTCAAGACAACACTTATAATACAGTGTTATTTCTTCAAATTGTAGTAATTTCACACTGTGCACATGCATAGTAGGAGTTTTCAAAAGTTTTCAGGTATTGCTAGGCAACTAGACTTAGTAGAATACTGAAGTACAGTCTTTAGCTTTATGCACAAGGAAGGTATAAAGGAAATTCAAAGTCATCTGCTTGAATTGACAACTAGCACTTTAGGTATGTTGTGGTCCACACATTAAGATTCAGATGATCTTGAGTATCATTCTCCATTTTTAAAAAAAATTTTCATTCTGAATTCTTGACATCATATTTTTAGAGGAACGTAGATAAATTAAAGTACCAAGATAAAACAAAAACAGACTGGGCATGGTGGCTCATGCCTGTAATCTCAGAGCTTTGGGAGGCCAAGGTGGGAGTATCGTTTGTGGTCAGGAGCTTAGGATCAGCCTAGGCAACATAATGAGACCCTGTCTCTACAGAAACAAAATATAAACAAAAACAAAAACCAGTGTCTAATGTATTCTTCAGTGCCTACAGAGTACACAGCACATGGCACCAATTTGGTATTTAATAAATATCTATTGATTCATATTGCCAAAAGATTAGAAGAAATACAGATAGTTTGGAGGGGAGATCTCATAATTGCTTTCAAAATGCTAAGATTTACCATGTAGACACAGGAGTAAGTTAATTTTGCATTGCCTTTTAGACAGAACTTCGATAATGGAGGAGATCCTATAGCAGGCAAAATTTACTTCCAAATAGAAGAATTTTCTGACAATTTGAGCTGCCCAATAACAAAAAGTGCTATTTAAGGGACCTTGTTTCTGTAAGTATTCCATGAGGATGAATGATTATCTTTTAGGGATTAGTCATAAATAACTCCTGTATCCTACAGATGCCTGGACTGTACAATCTCTAGTCTTTTTAAGATTTCTCTTTACAACTTTTTCTACCAATCACCATTAATTTGTGATACTGAAATGCACTTTGAACTTTTACCTGTATGAAGCAACTTGACAAAATGATGTTTCCACCCAACTACTCAAGGCCCCAAAATGAAAACTGCCCTTTATGCTTCAAAATGTCATGTTAAAAGTTCCAAAAAATATTTACTAAAATTTAAAATTATATCAATTACTTTACAGGCTTAAGAGGTTCCAACAAAAGAAAAAGAAATTTTTATTTCACATATCTATAAAAGAAGATTTGAAAATTAAAGAAAATATTAATAATAAGACAATTATTACTTGCATATTCACCTGATACTGGTATGGATTTTGGGAAATTGACAAGGCTGGTCTCTGATGCACTTTGAAGCTCTCGAAGCCGAGTGAGGTATTGCTGCTGCCCCAGAGCACCATCTTCACCATCAAATGATCTCTTCTGAGCAAGCCCTTGCTTCTGAAATGTCAACTTCAGACCACCTTCCTGTTAAACAAATACCATTATTAAGACAGAAACTATTAAAAAAAATCTTATTGCAGGATATTAAGAGAAACTTTTTACTGAGAAAAAAATGAAGTAAAAATCATGAAACATCAAAGAAATAAATTTCTCATTCATACATCAATCAAATAAAAACATTTTAAATCAATTTCTATAATGCCATCAAATTTTCTATCTTGAATGAAAAAAGTACAAGTACTCTACACATTTTTCTGAGCAAAACAAGGTTTTATACATGACTAGTACATTGTAACATTTTCACCTTTATATATCTCTATGTACATTGTTCATATGACATTTTGGAGGACATTACCTATGTTTTAGACACTAATCAATTAAGCTTCAAAAATCATTAAAAAATGAAACATTACTGATAACAGGGCATGCTAAATGTTTAAGACAGAAAGTGCACTGACATACCATTCAAATATTATATAAAAGAATCAAAACAGTTAGAAATTGTCACACTGTTTAAGAAAGCATCTTGATTAGAACTATTTTCAGAAGCATAAGGAGAGAAACATATTTAATGATGATCACTCTAGTAGAATATTCAAGCTTAATAACCTGGATATCAGAAAGAAAACAATCCAAATACCAAGAAACAGGTAGGTATGTGAAGGAAGGAAGAGTAAGAGCAGGCAGCCATTTGCAGGAAAAGCATGCTGCACACCGCAATCACAACCAGGCCCTAGGGCAATAAAAATACACATACGTCTTTGATTTTCACTGTAAACTCCTTTTCTCGTACATGCTTCTTCACCTTTGACATCTGTGTTGACTGATCATGTTCTTCTTTAACACCAACACCTGGGGGAGTGGGTACACTTGGCTCGCTGTATTCTGTAGGTGCTCCAGGGCTGTCCAGCAGTTTTGTGGTATAGAAAGAAGCCACTGTATTAGCATCGTAACTTCTTCTAGCTGAAGGCCACTTTCCTTTCAGAACTGTTTGACAAATACTGTCCAACCGATTGATCATCACACGATCCTAGAAAAGCATGCAACGTCAAAGTATAATTTTAATAATTAGTTCAGACCTTTGGAGATCAAATAGCTAAATAGTCTTTATGGATTTAACCATGGTTCAATATATGTGTATGTGCTATGCATACATATTCTCACATATATTACAATTCTGTAACAAGTTATTTGAGTAAAGATTCCCTTTGGTGAAGTTCAAAAATGGTGTGGTGGTTCACACCTATAATCCCCGCACTTTGCGGGGCCAAGGTGGGAGGATTGCTTGAAGCCAGGAGTTTGAGACCAGCCTGGGCAACATAGCAAAACCCTGTCTCTGCAAAAAATTAAAAAATTAGCTGGTCACAGTGGTACATGCCATGCCTGTAAGTCCCACCTATTCGGCTGACTGAGGTGGGAGGATGGCTTGAACCTAGGAGGTTGAGGCTGCAGTGAGCTATGATTGTGCCACTGTACTCTAGCCTGGGTGATACAGTGAGACCACGTCTCAAAAAAAAACAGACAAAAAATTGTACCATAAAGATAGTTTTATATTATTTTGTTTTTATAATTAAAGAGTAATACAGATTCCTAATAAAAAGTTCAAACAGCTTAGGTGTATTAGATGAGAAAACCCTCCATTCTTCCACTTCCCAATCTTATTCTCAAAGGTAAGTATTGCTGCACTAGTCTAGTCACATAATAGAAGAAAAACTGGTCGGGCGAGGTGGCTTACACCCGTAATCCCAGCAGTTTGGGAGGCTGGGGTGGGTGGATCACTTGAGGTCAGGAGTTCGAGACCAGCCTGGCTGACATGGTGAAACCCTGTCTCTACTAAAAATACAAAAATTAGCTGGGCATGGTGGTGGGTGCCTGTAATCCCAGTTACTTGAGAGGCCGAGGCAGGAGATTTGCATGAACCTGGGAGGTAGAGGTTGCAGTAAGCCAAGATTGTGATACTGTACTTTAGCTTGGGTGACAGAGCAAGACTAAAAAAAAAAAAAAATGGGAGAAAAATTGTAATAATCTAATCTTCTACTTATATTCTTCCTTCACTGAATGGACATGTATCTAAATAAACTTTTCTTTCTAGGTCACAACTGGCTGTAAATTTCTTCAAGGAGATTTAATTAAAAGCACCTATGTCATAAAGATGTACTTTAAGGTTAACTTGAAAGTAAGGATTCATTATCTTTTACTCTAAACATTCTAAAGTTATGTTGAGAAGCATACACATTAAAGCAGAACTATTTGCCTGATAGTAGTAATTTATACTTTTGAAGCTAACACCAAAATGTCATCCTACATTTTATGCTGACCTATTTTCCTCACAGTAAGATTATCTATCATTGAAACAATATAGGAAAATACTAAAACATGACCTATCCCATTAAGAAATTATTTCTTTACCTTTGGCCAATATGAGGCCGCCAGCATATATCCACCTTGTAAGATATAAGCAGACTCTGGTGTCCCATTGTTCATCTGAAAACTATCCTGAGTCTCATCCTGGGTAGTGCTCAGTGACGCGACACTTTCTTCATCATAGGCTTTCAAGTGAGTGGTACTTTCTGCTAAGAATAATTATAATCATTTTTTAAAAAGACTGCATAAAATAGTTTTATATATAAAGATCTTATATAATTATTCAGAAACAGCTGAGAAAGAAAATATTAGAAGTAAAAACAAATGATAAAAAAGGGAAAAAATCACCTAGAATATAACAAAGTACCTATCATTATTATTAAGAGACAGGGTCTTGCTGTGTTGCACAGCCTGGACAGAACTCCTGGGCTCAAGCAGTACTTCTGCCTCAGCCTCGCAAGTAGCTGGGATTACAGGTATGCACCACACCCCACTTCATTACCCATTATTTAAAAAATGAATCCTGATTGGTAGACTTCATCTGGACTGCAGAACTAGAAATACACCTGATGAGGGTACCATAATTCTCTTGATGAGGTGACTCTTGTAACTCTTAGAACTGAGCATGTTCCTTGTGGCAATTCTGAAAGTTAAGCCTGTGGAGTTGTTATAAGAGATCCTAGCTCCTGCTCATGTTAACTGGATTCATTTTCTTGCATCTGAACTGTTGAACTGCTGCAAGGGCTTCTGCAGAAAGGAATCACCAAACACTCTTCTACTGATAAGCATTTGTCATGGCTGACAAATGGCCTATGATACTCCTATTGGTCTGTTTAAGACTCCTGGTGACTGCTATATAATATTATCTTTTATTTTTTCACTAATCAACTTGTTCCTGGGAAAAATATAATATTCAATTTAAGACAATCACAATGAAATAAAACTGTTGTGTAAAATTTCCAATTCAACTGCCTGATGAATCTACTTTGTAATGCCTTGAATACTGAATAGGGGATTTGTATCAGTAACTCTAGTTTTCTTCTCAACAGTGCTCTCCTAAGAAAATCTGTATATATAAAACTGAAATAAACAGGCTGGGCACGGTGGCTCACACCTGTAATCCCAGCACTTGGGGAGGCCAAGGCGGGCAGATCACCTGAGGTAAGGAGTTCAAGACCAGCCTGGCCAACATGGTGAAACATCTCTACAAAAATACAAAAATTAGCTGGGCATGGTGGTGGGTGCCTGTAATCCCAGCTACTCGGGAGGCTGAGGCAGTAGAATTGCTTGAACCCAGGAGGCGGAGGTTGCAGTGAGCTGAGATCATGCCACTGTACTCCAGTCTGGGTGACACAGTGAGACCCCGTTCAAAAAAAACAAAACCTTAAGCAAACAATTTTAAACATTCTTAAATTACCTGAATCAAGTTCTTTTCATTTTCACTTGAAAAGTTATCTTAAAAATGTAAAACTATTTTATGCATAATACCTCGTTTTTGGGTTTCCTCTTCATCACTGTCGCTTTCTTCTGATGAAGATGAAGAGGAAGAGGATGAGGAAGAGGAGGAGGAGGATGAAGAAGATGCTGAAGAACAAGATGAAGAAGAAGAAGAACTAGAGCCTGATCGAGAGTGGGAACAAGAAGAGGAGGATGATGAGGAAGAAGATGATCTGGAAGAACAGGATGATCTCTCAGAATCTGAGTCAGAATCAGAACTAGATTCTGATCCTCTTTTGTGGCCTCTCTGTTTCTTAGAAGGTGGGTTTGGAGTTAGGGGTTCCGTTCTGGCTGCAACCATGCGTCTGTCTGTTTCAGTTTTTCCACCAGATTTCTGGTCTCCAGTAGCCTGTGGTAAAACACCATTCTTTGGACTTACAGGCTCAGATTTTATTAGTGTCCTGGTTTCCACAGAAGACATAGATTCTTCTTCAGAAGACTGAGGCTCCTCTTTAAGATTTTCACTTTTAACTTTCATCTCCTCTAGAATAATACCTTTAGCATCTAGGAGCCTAGGTAGAGAGGTAAGAGGAGAAGCAGAAAGTGCTACTTGATATTGCTGTAAAAGTGGGGTGGAAGTCTTTGAATGAGCCATCTTACTTTGACTGTAGTTCCTCTGAGCTGCCATAAATGAGAGTTCAGGATCACGAAGAATGTGATAGTCTGTTCGGCTCACCCCGTGTTTGGCAGCACCAATAAGCAAATCCCTGTCATGAGGGCCACATTCCCACCAGACTGGTAAGTCTGGATTTGGGTGGCAAAGCTTCAAGCGTTCAAACAACTGTGGATGTCGAAGGGCCTGTTCCCGTACTTTTCTTAGAAGTTCAATGCGATACAAAGTCCTAGAAGCACGTTCTTCTGTGATGGGCTGGATAAAAATATTTGGATCCACCAATTCTACATATTGAAACAAGGACAAGAATATTAATCTCAAAAATCCTTTATAAATAAATGATTATAAATAAATTTTATATACTAATAACAATACTATTTCTAAAATGTGCCTCCATGCACTATCACTGTATAGTTTCCAGAATTTCTTTTCAGTGAGGAGAAATTTAAGTTTTACAAATAAGTACTAAAACTTATGTAACATAAAACACTGGATGTTAATGTAAAAAAACATAAGATGATTTTGGAAGTATATTATTATAACTGGGAATTTTAAGAAATTCCCCATGAGCTATGCATTTAATAACATTTGTCTTAAAGACACAAACAATTGCTCAAACTCACTTATAAGTTAGAACTGTTCAGGGTTCTTTTGGCTTCCCTGGGCTGCAATGTAAGAATAACTGCACTGGGCCACACATAAAACACACTAACACTAACAATAGCTGATGAGCTAAAAAAAAACTGGAAAAAAACCTCATAATGTTTTTAAGAAAGTTTACAAATTTGTGTTGGGCTGCATTCACAGCCATCCTGGGCCACGGGTTGGACAAGCTTGTGTTGAGTGATACTCCATAAACAAATGTAAGCCGGCATATCACAAACTGCAAAAGGTAACAGGACATTGCAGTCAACTCACAAAGGCAACAAGGGCTTTCTCAAGTTTCTAGGGAAACACAGGCACATCTTTCAAACTGCACAAATTACTAGCTTGAGATAGGTTAGTTTCAACATAAGCTCATGCTACATCCCCTTTGATAAGGTTATGCCTTTGCAAAAGTGGGTTACTGACACTTGGGAAGTGTTCAACAAGTATGGGCTTGCTGAAATAATGCAGGGACCAACATAAGCAGCTCCTAACACCAAATATGGAATAATCTGAGCAACAAATAAAGACAATATTGGATTATAACCTATAGAATAAGTATCCATGAATCCATACTGATATGAATAAATAACTGATTAAACAGACGAGAGAAAGTGGAAAACCTTCTTCTTCTCTCTCGTGTGCAGAATTCCACAGAAAAAACTGCTGTAGACAAGATTTAGTATTGGCAGATACTAAAAATCAATGGGTGAAAGTCTGAGAAGAAACAAGATTTGTGAAGCTTAAGATATTTGTTAATTATAGTAATTTCACACTGGCCAAATGCAGCATAAACTACCTTAACCACACAATTAAAGTCAACATCATCAGTAATAAGACATACTGCCATCACCAAACCCTTGATATTACATCCTGAGAACACATCATTTCTGTGGCACTCTTGCCAAAAATTCATGACCTCAATCTAGTCATGTAAAAACATAAGACAAGCTCAAATTGAGGGATACATGGCTATATAACTGATCAACAGGTTTCAAAGTCATTAAAGGTAAGGAGAACCTGTTGCAGACTGCAGAAAGCTAAGGAGAAGGAAAAACCAAATACATTGTAGGATCTTAGAACAAAAAAGGACATTAGTTAAAAAACTGGTAAAATTAAAATAGGTTATTTAGTTAATAGTATTACAATAATGTTAATTTCTCGTTTTGATAATTATAATTACTCTGGTAAAATGTTAACATTAAGAGAGGAAGGGTGAGAAGATAGATGGAAACTCCTTGTACATTTTTTGCAATCTTCCATAATTTTAAAAGTAGTTCAAAATAAAAAAGTTGAAAAAAAATCAAGGACCATGCAAAAATCAATATGGAGCAGGAAACAAGGTGGGAAGTACAGTCTACTTCTAAGATTTGAAAAGTTATACAGTGCCCAACCAGTGCACACATCTGATTAGTAATTGTGGCTACTTAAGAAAGAAATAGAAATATTTTCTTTCAGTATGTTATTATGTTTTTAAACAACTACTAGATTGTGAGGACATAAATACTTATTGAGTTGTTAGACCTAATTATTCATTAGACAGAATGGTTAGGTAATTCTTTTGTCCTTGAGTGTTGTGAAAAAGATTCCTGAGACATTAAGGGCACTGTAACTGAGGAAATCTGGGAAACGGTCTGAGTTACGTAGAACCTCAACCTCACTCACATTTTTTTAAACAAAGTATTAATATACAATTTATTTTATACTTGATCTTAGCCAAAATACTAAGAGAAGCAATTGAAACTTATTTTAACGTGACATAAAAGCAAAACATAATATTCTTTAAAATACACCAATTATTGACCCATTTATTTTACACTTTATTAATGTGAATCGTCATTTGAGATGTGAATCATGTTTTGTCTCTTTTTCCTTTTTTGAGATGGAGTCTTGCTCTGTGCTCACGTTGGAGTGCAATAGCAGTGATCTCAGCTCACTGCAACCTCTGCCTCCTGGGCTCGAGAGATTCTTGGGCCTCAGCCTCTTCTCAAGTAGCTGGGATTACAGGCGCCTGCCACCATGCCTGGCTAATTTTTACATTTTTTGTATAGACAGGGTTTCACCATGTTGCCCCACCTGCCTCAGCCTCCCAAAATGTTGGGATTATAGGCGTGAGCCACTGTGCCTGGCCTGAGATGTGAATAATGTTATTGAACAAACAAAAAAATGGGAAGAAATATCCAAGCAATGCATGTGTGCTGCACTGGTTTATGAAGGACATCCAGCATATATCTTTTGAACATGGATCTGTACTCTTCCTACAAATGGGACTATGTTTGATTATTATGAAAGAACACTTACCTAGAATTTTCTCTCAATTCTATTAACATAGAAATAGGTTTTTCTTATCCGTTAAAAAGTCTCTAAGCCATTTTTGCATTAAACAAGTTGACATCATAAAGCCATTGCCACTTTCTAGCTAGAGTGATATGCACATTTTTGAATGCTACGATTACATGCATATTTACTGGGATACAGTTCTCCTGCTTCTATAATACCTATGTTAATCTTCCTTTTTTAAAAAAACCAAACTTGTGTAGCATATTGTGTCCATCAATTGGAAGCAGGATGGAAATAAACACAATTAGACAATTCTTAACAAAGAGACCAACAATTTGAATTATCTTTTAAAAACAGTGAAAAGGACAAGCTATTTATCTTCTAATATGCATTTTAAATTAATGTAAATATAATACTTGTAACAAAGGTTGGTGTTGTAGCTTTCTGGCTTGTAGACAGATCTAAGCAAATTTTTATAGAGGGGATTTCCAGAGTGGGGGGTGTTGTGAGGCAAAGTGATGTTACTTACTAGTTGTGTGCTCTCCACTAGAAAGCTATGGAATGTGAAGCCCAGGATCAAATGTAAGCTGAAAGTTTCTTTCTCTCTTCAAACTGCTTGTCCACGGCCAGAGAGAAGGCCTCGTGTAGCCTGGATGTACAGTGTATGAGCCAGAAAAAGGAGTTTTCTCAGGAACTGGCCATGGAGGCCCTCAATCTTCTTTGAAATGTCACTCAAAAGGAAGCTCAATTTTGACACATTGTTTTCAATGAAGCCAATCATCTTCAGCTTTTGAAGGGTTAATAGCTGCTGAGGAGGGTATGACTTGGCACTTGACCAGTTCTTCCAAAGAAAGGTAAATTTTGAAGATGGCTGCTACAGAGGGCAGACCGATATACTGCTTGATATCAGACCTGTCCATAAAGGCCATGTCAATCTTCGCAATGATGTTGCAAGTAGTCAGAATCACTACATTAAAAATGCCTTTTAATCTGATTAATTTGGGTCAAGACAGCATTGACCATGCCAATGGCACCTGAAGGCTTTCATTATGGGTGGCTGTGAGACTTTCCATCTCATCAATCAGTGAAAATGCCAGAGCATCTTTATAATCAATCAAATCCTGAATCTTCTGGAATGTCTTCATTACCAGCTTTTCACTTTCAGAAAACCACTTAGAAAAGAGCCTATGGCTATTTATTTCAATTAATTGGCCATACCAATACCTGCTTGAAAGTTTAATTGTCGATTTCTGGGCTAATGCTTTACATAGGAATATTTTTCCAGTTCTTGGAGGACCATGTAGCAGCACCACCTGGTTCCAGGTGCTGAGGCTGCTGTTGACATTCTTGTCTGAAAATGGTAATGTTGTAATCACATAATCAAGGTGTGATTTGACTTCCACATCAGACACTAGGCTGTTCCAAAGCCCATGGAATTTGGCTGCAGGCAGAACCCAGTGATTTGCCACAATTTTATCTTCTGTCTCTTCCACCAACTTTTCACTGCTAGGGCCATCTTCACTCTGCTGGAAGATGTGAAGTGCAACAGTGCACGCACTCATATCAATGAGCTATGAGTCTTTAACCTTTAATTCTGTGTCAACAATAGAGACCAGCATATTCCTGGTCAGAAATGGTTCATCAAACTCAATCCATGTATAATCACCAAACACAGTATTACGTTTGGTGAGTAGCTTTCTGTTTATTTATTTTAGGGACAGGGTCTTGCTCTGTTGCTCAAGATGAAGTACAGTGGCATGATCATGGGTCACTGCAGCCTCGACTTCCTGGGTCCAAGTGATCCTCCTGCCTTACCCTCTCAAATAGCTGGGACCACAGCCATGCATCACCACACACAGCTATTTTTTTTTTTTTTTTTTTGGAGATGGGATCTCCCTATGTTGCCCAGGCTAGTCTTACTTAACTCCTGGGTTCAAGTGAACTCCTCCTACCTTGGCCTCCCAAAGTGCTGGGATTACAGGCATGAGCCATTGTGCCCAGCCTGGTGAGTATCTTTCTAACACTCAGCTTTAAGTCTTTTTTTTTTTTTTTTTTTTTTTTGCAATGTTGCCTCTGTGCTAATGCACTCCATGTGGACTGTCCATGACTTGGTCATGCAGGGCAGTGCTTGCTTCAAGTTGCCCACGGCCTTCCCCATGGTTCCACTGGAAGCAGCAGGGTCCTGGCCTGAGCCTGGTCACCACCACCTCGTGCCCCTGCCTCAAATATCCTTACTCACATTTCTGAGGAAGTCCTACATTTTAAATGATCATTTAGTAATTAGTCTTTTCGCTTTGAAAACTAGAATCAAAAGTGATGAATATATTCATCACTATATTATTGATGGGAATGAAGAAAATTTTAAAAATGAGGGCCTCTTGGCAACTATAAATGACACAATATTTTGCTTTATCTGTCATTTTAGACTCATTTATGGTTTTCCAGTAGACCTGAAAGCAGATGGAAACCTACTCTGAATTACTTGGTAATCAAGTGATTGGCTACTCTATTTACAGTGAACTAACAAAAAATCTGTTAGGAAATAAAATTAAAACAAGTAAGGAAATCTTTTTACTATAAAACAAGAATAGCAGGCCATTGGGTTTAGCAGTCAGAAATCATATACAACAAAGAATGGAGACAACTGCTTATGACATAGCATTACTGAGAGGAACTGCTGATAGGATGGGGTATTTCTCTGGGCTTTGAAGATAATGAAATGCATCCCAGAACAATGCCTTAGTTAAGTTGCATCAACACCTCTGTTTAGTTGTCTTTTGTGAATATGGCCCTGGGAGATCTTTTCTAGAAAATTCTTCAAAATGTCTTATGAGTTGGGGCTTCATTCCTTGCAAAACTATTCAGGTAAAAATAATCCCTTTAGCACAATTCCTACAAGGTGGACTGAAAATACAGGTTAGTTCTGTTTAACAAAAGCAATCCTTTATCTTCCACCACCTCCTACTCATACATCTATCACTAAACTCTAGTTATTTTCTTAAAACTCAGTGTATACCTTTATTCTCTTTAGATCTCACTTTAATAGAAGGATTAAAGAATAGGGGATCTTCAGGCATAGTTTATTTACAATTCTAAAAAATTACTGACAAGTTGAATTAGATAGTATTGAAATTTCACACGAAAGAGACAAAACTGGAAATTTCTGAGTTTTAGTGATTTTTGCTTCTTTGACTGAAACAAGGAAAAACAGAAATTTTATACATACCTTCTTTGGAAGGAAGACGACAAACCCTCCGACACATGGACATGAATGCGTACAAATATTTCTCCAAACTATCATCAGTTTTCTTATGTAGCCTAGCCATAGCTCTAAATTTTGTCCAATCAAATTGGCCTCTGTCAGGGTCAAAAACGACTCCAAATGTAGATACAACCCTATAAAAGTCAGCTTCTTCTCTTCTTGTCCATCTATTTTGAGTCAGATTAAAGAAAAAACCACACTGTCACTAAAATTAATATTACTAAATATAATGACTATAATACAAACTTAAAACATTTCAAGTACCCAACATTATAGAGTTAAATACAAGTTTGCTGCCTTAGAAAACATTTTTAAATGCTAGTTAACTCATCTATCCGACCATACTTTTTAAAAAATGTTTACTTTTTTTTTTTTTTTTTTGAGACGGAGTTTCGCTCTTGTTACCCAGGCTGGAGTGCAATGGCACGATCTCGGCTCACCTCAACCTCCACCTCCTGGGTTCGGGCAATTCTCCTGCCTCAGCCTCCTGAGTAGCTGGGATTACAGGCATACACCATCATGACCAGCTAATTTTTTTTTTTTTTTGTATTTTTAGTAGAGATGAGGTTTCACCATGTTGACCAGGATGGTCTGAATCTCTTGACCTCGTGATCCACCTGCCTTGGCCTTTCAAAGTGCTGGGATTATAGGCGTGAGCCACCGAGCCCGGCAAAAAATTTACTTTTAATAGTTAATGGACATGTGCCTGTGACACAGCTTCAGGGGGTTCTGATGATGTGTGTCCCCAAACATACTTTTTAAAATTTACACTATTCCTTCAGACAATAATGGTGTTTTGTACTTTTACTATGTGAGAAAATAAGCACAGGATACAAAATCATGTAAGATGATCCTGCTCTTCAGGAAAAAGATGAAATATTTTCAAACACATTTATAGTATCAGGTAGTATCTTATATTTGTGTGAGTTAAATAAACCAAAAGTTTTAGGAGAGCACGGAAGACAGAAGGATCAGTTCAGACTTGACAATCAAGAAATGTATCACAGAGTAAGTAGCATTTCAGATTGGACAAAGCTAAGGTTAGGGAAAGCTAGGAAGAAAGCACAGAGTAAGCAAAAAGGAAGTGCTCCATATTGTAGGGGAAGGATGAGGATTCCAGATTGACAAGGATATGGCTTATTTTGGGGACAAAGCCAGATAGGGTTTGGGTCAGATTATGAAATGCTCTAAATGCCTGGGTAAAAGTAAACTCTTTCAGTTGAAAGCTCCTGATACTTTGAGATTGTAATATTACCATAATGCACCATAGATTTGCAAACCTCAGTGCATGTGTAGAATCTTTTCCTTGCTTAACTCACAGGATTGTTGTGTAAATTGGGAACCAGTCAAGACATTAAATCTGGGTGATAAGAATACAAATAGGAAAAACGATTAATTGAAAGACTACCCAGGACACAAAAAATATGACAGAGTGCCCACCCTCAAAGAATATACAATTTAGAAAGACATAGAAAGGAAAAGATGAATGTCATTACAATATCTTATTGTGACAAATGAGTAGTTTACTTAGATGAGTTGCTACGTGAGTACAGATAATAGAGAGAATACTGTGAGCCAGACTGGTTAAAAAAAATTAATAGAAGAGGCCAGGTGCAGTGACTCATGCCTGTAATCCCAGCACTTTGGAAGGCTAAGGCAGACAGACCACTTGAGGTCAGAAGTTCAAGACAAGCCTGGCCAACATGGTGAAACTCTGTTACTAAATACACAAAAATTAGCGAGGCATGGTGAATGCACACCTGTAGTCCCAGCTACTGAGGAGGCTGAGGCAGAAGAATTGCTTGAACCCCGGAGGTAGAGGTTGCAGTGAGCCAAGCTCGCACCACTGCACTCCAGCCTGGGTGATAGAGGGAGACTCCATCTCAAGAAAAAAAAAAAATTAATAGAGGAAATGGGCCATATGCTGAGCTCTGAAGGATGGGCTATGTGTGAAATAAACAGGTAGCAAGGGTGTTCCAGGTGATAGAGACAATATATGCTAGGGTATGAAGTCAAGAATAAGGGCACTCTGGTTGAGGGAAAAGAAGCGGATAAAATTAGAAATGCATGCTAAAACCTAAAATGAAGAGACCTTCAAACTTAGGCTTAAGAACCTAACACTTTTTATCTATACTAAATAAGGAGCCCTTCAACGTCATGATAAAAGTAATATTTTAGGAAGATTAATCCAGAATCAACAGACGGAGGGGAAAAGATGGTCACAAATGGTTTGTCATTCTTCTCATTAAGTGGTATTTCCCTTTCCCCTAAATCTCGACAGGCCCTGTGGCTTTTTCTGACCAACAGAGGGTGGCAAAAATGACATTTTGTTACTACTAAGACTGGGTCATAAGAAATCTGCAGCTTCTTCTGCCTTTCTACTTGGAATGGTCCCTCCTGGGATCTGAGCTCCCAGCTGGCAGCTAGCACCAACTGTCAGCCATATAAGTGAGGCTACTGTGGCTCTTCTAGGTATCTCAGAAACATAGCCAATAGCATACAAAGCATAAGAAGCACCTGGGTCAACTCACAGAATCGGGAGAAATAAAAAATTAATGCTGTTTTAAAGCATTGTATTTTGGGGTAGTTTGTTATGCAACAATAAATAACAAGAACAGTGTATTTACAGAGGTAGTAGTATTTGAAAATTATGACTAAGATAGCTAAAATCTTAATTGTCAGACTAAATTTTAAGTACGATCAATGTGCTGCAAATGAAACAACAAAAGAACCATATATCTTCCAGAGAACATCCGAGGACCCAGGTAACAAGGAGGTCAGGTTATGCCAAATACAGCTATTCCTTCCCATATACTCTATTCCTTTTAAGAAGTTAAAGCTTGTGGAATGAGAGAAGTTTGCCTGTCTTTTTAACAAGGTTGCTTGCGATTTGTTCCCTTTCACTTCAGTAGTTCCAAGGGTTTGTCTTCTGAATAAAGGAATGTATGCTTTCCATACATTTTTATGTTTCATAAAAGTCTGCAGGTAAAATGTAAAATACAATAGAATGGAATTTAATGAATATAAACTTTTGTTCTATTGATAATTCTTTTCTTTTTCTTTCTTTATTTTTTTTTTTGAGACGGTCTCACTGTCACTCAGGCTGGAGTTCAGTGGTATGGTATCGGCTCACTGCAAACTCTGGGTTCAAGTGATTCTCATGCCTCAGCCTCCCAAGTAGCTGGGATTAAAGTTGTGCACCACTACACTGACTAAATTATATATTTTTTGTAGAGACGGGTTTTGCCATGTTAGCCAGGCTGGTCTTGATCTCCTGGCCTCAAGTAATTCACCCGCTTCGGCCTTTCAAAGTGCCGGGATTACGGGTGTGAGCCATGGTGCCCAGCCAAGGATTCAATTCATGAGTTTGGTCTACAACTTCACTTTTGTGTTTCTGTTTTTTGAGACAGTCTTGCTCTGTCACTTAGGCTGCAATGCAGTGGCACAATCATGTTTCACTGCAGCATGCACCTTCTAGGTTCAAAAGATGCTCCCACTTTAGTATCTTAAGTGGCTAGGACCACAGGCATACACCATCACACCTGGCTAACTTTTACATTTTTGTAGAGATAGGAGTCTCGCTTTGTTGCCGGGGCTGGTCTTGAACTCCTGAGCTCAAGTAATCTTCCCACCTTGGCCTCCCAAAGTGCTGGGATTATAGGCATTAGCCACTGTGCCCAGTTATTACTATTATTTTTTAAATACCTCAGTGTTCCTAAACATGACAAAAAATGATTAAAGTATGGTTAGTAACTATAAGACACAATAACTTTTATAAGTTTTACCATACTTACACATATATAAATGTGTGAGTATATGTGTGTATGTGCACAAAGTGGTTTGCTTTAACATTCTATGTATGTTTTCCACAAAGCATGATAATCGTATGCACGGCAGACAGGCTTTAGAATGAACAGCTATATTCAGATATAACATATTAAAAATTTCGTGTTATTGTCTTACCTTTGCTGTCTTTCTATCTTGGCTGCCATTTTAGGATTAAGAGTGGCTTCCTCATAAATAGGCTGCATTACACTGGTAGGCACCAAGAAAGTTGGTTGTATCTGTTGAATTTGTCTGTTTTTATTAGTACGCTGGTATGCAGTGATGAGACGCCTCAAACGTGTGGTTAAAGCTGATTGAGTAGGCCAATATACTTTATCACCCTCCATCAGTTGACCATCTATAGTTAAATAAAAATGTCAATAGTAATAATAACTAAACAAATACTGTATGAAGCTCACAAAAGTAGCAACTTTACTTTAAAATTTTTAAATTCAATGTGATTATGTGGGGGAAGAAAGCAACCAAATTTCTCATCATAAAAGCTTTCTTTTAACAACAGCTATAGAAAACATTACAACACACTTTAAGAGCACTTCAAAGGAGGTAGAATACAGTGGAATAAAGACTTGCACAGCAAATACAACTCTTGCCTGTCTAGGTATATATCATACTGGCTGGCAAACACTTAAGGCTTAAACTTAAATAAATTAAAAGTCAAACTGAATCCATGAGACGTTGCATATTGTAACTTCTTTTTTTTTTTTTTTTTTTTTTTTTGAGACGGAGTTTCGCTCTCGTTACCCAGGCTGGAGTGCAATGGCGCGATCTCGGCTCACCGCAACCTCCACCTCCCGGGTTCAGGCAATTCTCCTGCCTCAGCTTCCTGAGTAGCTGGGATTACAGGCACGCGCCACCATGCCCAGCTAATTTTTTTGTATTAGTAGAGACGGGGTTTCACAATGTTGACCAGGATGGTCTCGATCTCTTGACCTCGTGATCCGCCCGCCTCGGCCTCCCAAAGTGCTGGGATTACAGGCTTGAGCCACCGCGCCCGGCCCTTGCATATTGTAACTTCTTCCAACTGAGGCCTCCTATAGTAAGTTTATCTCAGTTAAATTAGAATTAAAATGTTTTAAAAGTCATTGGGAAAAAACACTTTTAAAATTTAAGATGACAATGATGTGACTTGTAGGTTTTATACATCTACTAAGTGTAGTATCTAATGCTCTATTTCCAAGGTGTAATACTATAATTATCTATACCATAATCAATCTGTAATCATTCATACTAAGCAAAAACTACTTTTTCATTCCTAGTTGAACTATGGCAGGGTGAGGCATTGTTCCTCTGGGATGCCGGTGGGTGTGAGTGTACCCCTGTGACAGTGTGTTTCTATCTTGATATCAGAAGGAAGTAGAAGCAAGACCTGGCACAGAAGAGCTTTGTAGAAACTAGGTGATAAAGAATGGCTCCTAATGTACACACAGAATGACAAAGAAGTTGAAAATATTATGGGATCAACACTTTAATGATGATATCTCGCAAGTTTAATAATCAAGTCATAAACATCATTAAAACATATATTCTATAAAAGCTCAGTGAGTCACTGCCTAAAGATTTGTAACAACTAAAAGTATTGTTAAATTTCCAGTCAACTAGTATGTCCTATAATGATTACAACTGCAGTTAATTTTTATATATTTGAAACATTATAAAAGTATAATCCTTTATTGATCTCATAATAGGATTTACATGTGAATTTATAATAATACTAAGTACAGAAGTAAGTGCAATTTACCTCCATCTGCTATAACAAGATCTCCTGGTGAGGAAACATCATCCTTTTAAAAGAAAATAGAAACTTGTCACAGGGTAATTGGGTCAAGAGATATATAAAAAAGAAAAGAGAATCAAACTTCTTTATATAGAGAGCTTTTCTTCCAATGAAATTTTAAATAATTAATTTAGCAAGAATAAAACTTTTAACTGCTTATTCTCAATTCTTAACCTTTCACACTTCTCTACTGCTTTTGATAATTAGACCAGTCATTATTTACTAAAAGTATTTTCTTTTTTATGATTACTGTTAAGCTAGTTTTTTTTCCTCCAACCTTCCTCTAACTATGAGTATGCCCTAGGTTTTATTGCTATACCAACTGTGTTTTTTCCCCTTTCTTATACCAACTCTTAGATAACTTATTCATTTTCATATCTGGTTATCAGGCAACCTACAAATCTTTTCCTTTTCAGCCTGAAGCAGTTTGCTTATGCTGTAGATCCAGTTTTTGTCAACAGAACATCTTTAATTAGGTATTCCAATACCTTATATTCATAGCTTTAGCAATTTTACATCAAGAACGACTAGTTTCAATTGTTGTTTTAAAAAAGCCTGAAGTTAGAATCGTAATTCCTTTGTAGGTAACTCTTTTTCTCTGGTTGCTTCTAATATCTTCTTTGTTTGGTGTATTGTCAATTTCACCATGATGTTTCTTGGAGTTGACTTGGTTTTATTTATCCTGCCAAGATTTATTTTATTTCTTGAAACTGAGGATTCATGTTTTCATAATATCTGAAAAATTATCAGCTCCTATCTCTTCATAGTGCTTCTTTCTTATTCTCTCTAATCTCTCCTTCTGGAATATCTATTGGATACATGCCAGATGTTATCATGCTATCCTCCTGGTTTCTAAATTTTTAAAATACATATTCCACTGTGTTGGTTATTGATTTCAGTCTCTTTGCTCCAAATTTATTGCCTTTCATATTTTTCTTTTTTTTTTTAAATTTGAGACAGGGTCCCACTCTGTTGTCCAGGCGGGAGTGCAGTGGTGTGAACACAGCTCACTGCAGCCTCAACCTTTTGGGCTCAAGTGATCTTCCTGCCTCAGCCTCCTGAGTAGCTGGGACTACAGGCACATGTCATCAGGTTAATTTTTAAAAAATTTTTTGTAGAGATGCAGTCTCAGTATGTTGCCCAGGCTGGCCTTGAACTCCTGAGCTCAAGCAATCTTTGTTACTTGGCCTCCCAAAGTGCTAGATTACAGGTGTGAGCCACTGCATCCAGCTCCTCTCATAGTTTTTGCCTGCTCTAAGAAAATAGTTAAATAGCTCTTAAACAGCTTTTCCCATCAGTCAGCATGATATAAAGCTTTGTTAGTAGAGCAAACTGGAGAGACGTTGTAGGAGGAAAAGGGTTTTACTTCTTAGTTCTGGTGAGCACCTCCATTGCTTAGTTCCCAGAGCAAGGCCATTTCCCTAGTGCCCAGCTCCCACAGTTTGAGCAGTTTCTATTTTCTTTGAGATGGGTCTTGCTCTGTCGTTGAGGAGTGCAGTGGGGCAATCTTGGCTCACTGCAATCTCTGCCTCTTGAGTTCAAGTGATTCTCCTGCCTCAGCCTCCCGAGTAGCTAGGATTACTGGTGCCTGCCACCACATCTGGCTAATTTTTGTATTTTTAGTAGAGACAGGGTTTCACCATGTTGGCCAGGCTGGTCTCAAACTCCTGACCTCAAATGATCCACCCACTTTGGCTTCCCAAAGTGCTGGGATTACAGGAGTGAGCCACCGCACCCAGTCAATTTGAGCAGTTTCTTTAGCACCTTTGGTCAGCAGCTTTTCCCAGCAACCTCCCCTCTTGGGCAGTTTTATGAGTGGAATGTTTCCAGTGAGATACTTCCACAGGAAAATCTTCCTTGGCAACCTCACAGGGCAGATTTACAGCCAGTTTCAAAGGGTAGATTTTCGGCAACTTTTCTGCCATCCAGTGAGACATGGTTATATCCTCCTACCAAAGTCTGGATCTTGGCCTGGTAGGGATGGGACTCTTCCTTCGGCACTTTATCTGAGCCCTTGGAGTGGTAGATGCTGCTTTTATATGCTGTTCCTACATTCTTTAGTGTTCTCTTTACTTTTTACTAATTTATTACTAAATTAAAATTAGTAATTCTTTACATTTACTTTCCCTGTTCAAATTACTATTTGGATTATCTTTCCTGATTGGTCCAGACTAATCCATTATGCTATACTGAATAATTTCCTCACATCTGTTTTCCAAATCATTTCTTCCTTCATGAACTGTATCTAATCTGCTTTTCCAGGAGAATGTTTAACCTGTTTTTTGAGTTTTACATATCAATAAATGTATTTTCCATGTTTTTCTTTCTCTCTCTTTTTTTTAGAGATGGGGTCTCATTATATTGTTCAGGTTGATCTTGAACTCCTGGGCTCAAGCAATCCTCCCACCTCACCCTCCCAAAGTGCTGGAATTACAGGCGTGAGCCCCACTGCACTCAGCCTTTTCTCACTTTTAAAGTTAAATATCATGTTTTAGCACATCTTCCTAGTATTTTAAAATCATATCTTGTCTTTTGTTCCTGGTTCTTTCTTTAATGTCTTTAATCATTTAAAAATTTACTTTAAAAATTTCAATAGGAATTTTTAAATTTTGATACATATATCAGAAGTTCTCAGGGGTCTAATCTTGTTCTTTATTGCATGCTAATGTTCACTCATGGTAAATGGTTTCTCATATATTTCTAAATTTTGAATTTTTACTTCATTTTATGGAGGGTTTCATCTTCAGGACTCATGCATCGTCTGGGTTGAACTGTTTCTTTCAGGTGCTTTTTGTTTTTACCAGGCACCCTAGATATATTACCAGTCAAGGACTGATCCTTTTTAATATTACACTGAGGGCTCTTGGACCACACAGATAAAGTAAAAGACAAACCATGAACTCAAGAGAAGGCAGGTCTATGGTTACAAATTCTCAAAGGAAACAATAATTTTCTTACCCAAAGCCCATGATGAGATAAATTTCCTTGTTATTTCTCTGTGCTGTTTGTCAGTAAGTACTGGCCTTTAAGACTCCTGACCTTATACAGGATTTTGGTTCTCATTGCCCACACACTGGAGCGAGCCTTGTCTCATGCCCTTAACAAGGCATCAAGCCCCTTAAGCTACAAAGTCCACCAAATCCTACCTGACAGTTTAGTATCATTTAGCCTTTACCACAGTCTCATAACTATTAGACATTCCTCATCTCTTTTAACATCCTTTTTCACACTCTACAGATTATTTTCTGTACTTTCATCCAATTCTTCTTCCTTTTGACATTCTACAAACAGAGCACTGGGAGCTATGCTTTGGCAACTTAGAATTCCTTGATGGTCTACCCTCTCTCTCAAACCTCTTCGTGTAGGTATCTACTTCTTGCAGTATATCTTTAGTATCTAGTTCTCACTCTGCTTTGGGATTTTGCCCCAGACATAGTTTCTTAGCTCTAAGAAGTAGAGCAGGTGGGAAAGCCCCATTCCATCCACATATCCGAGCCAGCCCCCAATCTTGTTTAGAAGGGGAGATCAAGTGAATTCTGAGTGATTATTTGGGATGTTTGTTAACCCAAGTTGATCACTTACTTAGCTAATCTGAGGAACAGAAGAATTATGTATAATGAAAACAAAAAATGATGCAAAATAAAAAAGCAAACAAAAGAAACCAAAGAATATCTAAAATTGAGAATTTAAAAATATGATCCAATGCATACCTCTATATCATCTTTAAAGATGGCTGGTGCAGGTTTGTATTCTGGATCTTCCACATCCCTGTTAAATTACAAACAAATGCTATAGTTATTGTAATGGATTAAGATTTCACTTGCTAGGACAAAGCCTTGTTGGAGGGTTTTAGTTTGTTTTAAAGGTCAGAGCGAAGTCTATTCTCTAGCCAGAAGAGTCCAAGACATAGCAGGAAGGCTGTTATATAGCAAACAGGGAGAAAGCTAGTTCTAATGTACCCTTACTCGCAAGTTCACTTTTATTTTTATTTTATTTTTTGAGATGGAGTTTCACTCTTGTCACCCAGGCTGGAGTGCAGTGGCACAATCTCAGTTCACTGCAACCTTTGCCTCCGGGGTTCAAGTGATTCTCATGCCTCAGCCTCCCGAGTAGCTGGGACAACAGGTGTGTGCCACCACAACTGGCCAATTTTATGTCTTTAGTAGAGACGGGGTTTCACAATATTGGCCAGGCTGGTCTCAAACTCCTGACCTCAAGTGATCTACCTGCCTCGGCCTCCCAAACACTGGGATTACAGGCGTGAGTGAGGGCGTCTGGCTGCAACTTCGCTTTTAAATGTGTTATTATTAACCTCAACATGTGTCTTACTTTTCTCTTTGGGTAAGAAAAGATAGATTACATAAGGGCTTAAAACAGGTACAGTTGGCCTTTCATATGTGTGGGTTTCATATCTACGAATTCAACCAATTGCAGGTTGAAAATATGTGAATAAAGCTGGTCATGATGCTCACATCTATAATCTCAGCACTTTGGGAGGCCAAGGCTAAGGTGGGAGATCATTTGAGCCCAGGAGTTCAAGACCAGCATGGGCAACATAGGGAGACCTCATCTCTACAAAAAATAAAATAGAATAAAGTTAGCTGAGCATAAGGGCATGTGCCTGTGCTCTCAGATACTCAGGAGACTAAGTGGGAAGATCATTAGAGCTCAGGAGGTCAAGGCTTCAGGAGGACGTGATTGTGCCACTGCATTCTAGCCTGGATGACAAAGAGCAAGACCCTGACTAAAGAAAAAAAAAAGGATCTGCTTTGGGAGGCCGGGGCAGGCGGATCACAAGGTCAAGAGATCGAGACCATGGTGAAACCCTGTCTCTACTAAAAATTAGCTGGGCCTGGTGGCGCGCACCTGTAGTCCCAGCTACTCGGGAGGCTGAGGCAGGAGAATTGCTTGAACCTGCGAAGCAGAGGTTGCAGTGAGCCGAGATTATGCCACTGCACTCCAGCTTGGCGCCTGGCGACACAGTGAGACTCTGTCTCAAAAAAAAAATATGGCATCTGTACTGAACATGTACAGACTTTGTCATTATTCCCTCAACAATGCAATATAACAACTATTTACACAGCATATAACGTATGTATTGTATTAGGGATTATAAGTAATCTAAAGATAGTTTAAAACACACAAGAGAAGGTGCATAGGTTAAATGCAAATCCTATGCAGTTTTATATACAGGACTAGAGCATCCTTGGATTTTAGTATCTGCAGGGTGTCCTGGATACCAAAATCCCCCATGGATATTGAGGAATGACTGTAATAAACATCATCATGTCTCTCATCAACTATAATAGTCTTGCCTTTTTCTCCTCTCTATGCCCCTAGAAGTTTATGAACTCAGTGGCCATGATATACCTGTTAAAAATAAAAAAAAAAGAAGAACCCATCAAAAGAATGGGTGTGGGGTAGGTCCAACCTCTTCCTCGATCACATTCTGTTGCATAAGTGCTAAGTTATTAGTGTATCTTTAGCTCTTTCAGATTGTAAACTCCAATTCCCTTATGGCTGCATCATTTAAAGATAAGTATCACTGACATAAAGTATGCTAATGTTGAATAGAAGAGTGATATATAGAAAATTCATGACTCTGAAACACACATACCCATCCATATAATCATTTGCTCTCTGTTCGGCAGCAACTGCTTTGTCATCAGGTTTTCCCACTCTTTCCAAGAAGCATAATGCTGGGTCTGCTCGAATAGTGTTATATTTTTCATATCCTGAAAACATTACCAATTACAAAAGTAAAAAAGATAAAAAAGAAGAAAGGTATATAAATATAAGCATTCCTCATATTTACAGTGGATATTTCTGGACTAAAGGAACAATATATTAAAATGATACAGGTTATGTATATTTCCTAGAAATTATCACAAACATTAAATGTTCTGGTAATACATATCTACTAAATTAAAATTTCAATTACATTTATCAGTTAATATGAAAAATAGGATAAACTGATTATACACACACACAAACATATCTCACATAAGAACGCTTCCTAAGAGAGGAAGTTGTCTTACATTTACATCCAGGAAGGGTAAGTTAAACATGCCACCCTCCCATGAGGAAATGTGGTGACTGACAGACATAGTTTGGTAGTGTATGCTTTTAATTTTGTATATATAATATAGGTGTTACTGGAATAAAGCTGTAAGTGGAAATCAATGAACTGAGAACTGACAGAATTGTCTTATACATAGAAAGGGATTCCACCTACGTTACTTCTTACTTACCGTGTTTAAAAACTCCAATAAGGAGTGACTTATCAGCATCAAAATCCCACCACTCAGCAGGAACTTCTGAGTGGTCTGGTTCTGGTACCCAAACATCAATGTCACTTTAAAAAAATCATAATATGGCATTATGAATTATTATAAATGAGTCAAAAAGGAGGCAAAAATTTACCTAGCTTTTACAGCATTGTGGCTTTCAAGAGAGAGCTTAGGACTTCATTGTATTATTTTTTTAATCCTTCATAATTGCCACCAATTAAAATTACAAAATTGTGCAATAACAACAAAGATACCACAAAATAAATGAATATTGTTAAGCTCAAGAGAAGAAATATTTCAACAATGCTTACAATACAATTCTCTTAAAGAATCATATTCTTTCACTGATTTTTATTTAGAGACAAAGGGTTCTACTGGAAGTAGAGACTATGTCAGCCAACGACTTCGTAATAATCATCTGGTTTAATTATTTCATTTTGCACATGAGAAAACGAAGGCCCCAAAAAGGGTAAAATGAATTGTTTTAGGCTACAGAACAAGTCATGCCTCCTCTAGACCACTACTGCTAAGAAAACCACACTGAAAATGTCCTGATACAGCAAAGTTTTGATTCATAATTTGATTGAAACACTCAAGTATAGGCCAAGCACAGCAGCTCTTGTCTGTGATCCCAACACTTTAGGAGGCAGAGGCAGGTAGATGACTTAAACCCAGGAGTTCAAGACCAGCCTGGGCAATATGGCAAAATCCCATTTCCACTAAAAGTACAAAAAATTAGCTAGGCGTGGTGGCTCATGCTTGCAGTCCCAGCTACTTGGGAGGCTGAGGTGGGAAAATCTCCTGAGCCTGGGAATTTGGGTTGACAGTGAACCGAGACTGTGTTGCTGCACTCCAGCCTGGGCCATGAGAATGAGACCTTGTCTCAAAAAACAAAAAACACTCAAATGCTGTTTTGATGTTGTAAATAAATAATACAATGCCATAAAATCACAGTATAATAGACTACCAAAAAATTAGCCAGGCATGATGGTACATGCCTGTAATTCCAGCTACTCAGGAGGTGAAGACAGGATAATTGCTTGAACCCAGGAGGCGGAGGTTGCAGTGAGCCAAGATTGCACCACTGCACTCCAGTCTGGGCGACAGAGTGAGACTCTGTCTCAAAAAAAAAAAAAGTAAAATAATAAACCCATAATGATTTGGTAGATTAGTTTTTTTTTTTTTAAATGGAGTTTCACTCTGTCACCCAGGCTGGAGGGCAATGGTGTGGTCTCGGCTCACTGCAACCTCCCCCTCCTAAGGTTCAAGCGATTCTCCTGCCTCAGCCTCCCGAGTAGCTGAGATGACAGGTGCCCGCCACCATGCCTGGCTAATTTTTGTATATTTAGTAGAGACAGGGTTTCACCACACTGACCAAGCTGGTCTTGAATTCCTGACCTCAGGTGATCCACCCGTCTCGGCCTCCCAAAGTGCTGGGATTACAGGTGTGAGCCACTGCGCCTGGCCAGATTGGCTGTTTTTATGAGTAACAAATAACTATAGCACTGGCAATTTTGCAACTATAATTTTCTTATTATTGGCTCATCACTTGAAATTATTATTTTCCCAGAAAGCGTCTGCAAGTTACATATATAACACGTCGAAAAACATGTCATGCATAGGACTGAAACGTTCACTTCTTTACCACAGAGCTTTAAGTCACTGCTTTCTTTAGCATAGAATTCAGTTAATGTCTGACAATGATTAGCAAGTATCATTAATTTAAATATACACACACACAAATATATTTTTATATATACACACACACATTTTCTCATATTTGACAATGGATAGAGATTAAACAGGATAAATTACTACAAAAAGTTGAGTAGTTAAGAATGTCTCTATTTGGTATTCATAAATTATCAATTTTCAAATAACCAGATATATAATAAAACAATATAAATTATACAAAGTAGAATTTCATCTGTCTTGGCATCATAATTTCACAAATTAGCTAACAAATACCTATGAGAAATGAGGAATTTTTTTTTTTTTTTTTTTTTTTAAGACAGGGTTGTTCACCATGTTGGTCAGGCTGGTCTTGAACTCCCGACCTCAGGTGATTCGCCTGCCTTGGCCTCCAAAGTGCTTGGATTACAGGCGTGAGCCACCACACCCGGCCGAAATGAGGAATTTCCTATTGACAATTAGGTTCTATGTGAAAAGGTAGTTTGTAAGTTGGCTGTCTTTGGAAACTCAAAATAAATTTTCGTATAAAAATAAACGAATAAATGATCAAAATGTTCCTAGACTAGGACAAAAACCCAATATGTAATCAAAATATAGGTGAGACAGAAGACACTGGCAGTGAAAAGGAAATACTTATAAATTTTATAAGTAAATAAAAAAATTAAAATGGAGGCAAATTATTTTTTATTTTTCACAAATGTTTTACTAGAATTTTAAACTCAAGGAATATAAGGAAGTTGATGAAGAGAGATCTTTCTCTAGATTCTTAAAGGAATTTTGTCAGCATTCTAAATGAACACCTTATAATATCTAATTTTTCTTTAAAACAAAAGGGTCACAACTGACATTTTTTAGCTCAGTTCAGATAAATAGAGAGAAAGAATGATTTTCTTGTGATACGGAAAAAGTTAAAAAAGAAATGAGAAATACAGTTAAAAGATATTTATTTTTGAATGAGTTACTAAGTAGGATTAAACAAAGCATTAGCCCTGAATTACAAAGGAGAGAGAAAAGAACACTGGAGATAGAATCTCAGAGGAGAAAAAAAGTGGGTCAGACAGCCCTTTGCCAACCATCAGGTGGCACTCTAAGCTCAAAACACTGTGATTACCATTTGAGGTGGAAGGTTTTTCTGCTTGTAAAGAGGAAAAGACAGTCAGTATATAACTCATGGTTCAAATGTAAGTGCCGCATGCACACTAGGTGTTGTTGATTTCTGTTTTTAAAGACTAACTTGTGCCATCTCCTGCATAAAGCCTTCTTTAACTTCCCCAGGGTGGATCATTCATTCAAAATATATTTAAACAGCATTCACTATATGCCAATAATGGCAATAATAAATTCAAACAGTCATGCACATGCCCTTGTAGAGAGGGATATGCAATATTGTCTGATGAGTGCGTGGCAGGGTACTCTGGTTATGTGCCTAACCCAGATCTGAGAGGTCATGAAGGGCTGAGTCAATGTTGGCTGGGCAGGAGGAGGGAGAGGATGGAAAAAAGGAGGAAAGAGAATGTTCTAACAGAATGCAGAGGCCTAGAGATAAGAGTAATTAATCATGGCACATTAGAGAAATGTGGATCTGAAGTTCAGAAGAGAGATGTGGGCTATAGATAGGGATTTGGAAGACATAAGCAGAGACAAAAACCGAAGCCATAAAGATGAGAACACCCAAGAAGAATAAGTGACAAGAAGAGAAGGCCTATGTGAAGATTCTTCGACCTCTAAGAGACAGACAGAAAAGGAGCCTGAAAAGCAGCAAGCAGAAAAGTTAAAAGAAAAACCATAGGAAGATGGTATCACAGAAGCATTTTAAAGAGAAGAAAGTCGTCAACAAGGTAAAGTAAGGTAAGCACTACGGTATATCCATCAAATTTGGCAGCAAGAGTATCAGTGAACATCTGGAGTGAGGAGGTAGAAGCTGCATTGTGGTAGCTTGCATAATGAGAGGGAAGAAAAAGAAGACAACAAACACAGATGCTTCTTTTTTTCCCAAGACAGTGTCTCATTCTGTCACCCAGGTTGGTGAGATCACAGCTCACTGTAGCCTTGACTCCTCTGGGCTTCTGTGATCCTCCCACCTCCACCTCCACCTCCAGAGTAGTTAGGACTATAGGTATATACCACCACACCCAGCTAGTTTTTCTACTTTTTGTAGAGACAGGATTTCGCCATGTTGCTGAGCCTCGTCTTAAACTCCTGGACTCAAATGATCCACTCGCCATGGCCTTAAGTGTTGGGATTACAAGAGTGGCCACTGTGCCTGCCCTACAGATACTTCCTAAAGTAAGTTTGGCTGTGAAATCAAGGAGAGTAATAATAAGGTGGTTTGAGGATATTCTGGGTCCAAAAGCATTAAGTATTTGTGTCTGCATACACATGTGTACGTGTATGTTAAGGTGAGGGAGATGCAAACATGTTAAAATTCAAATGAGAAGGAAAAGAGGGGGAAATTAATGAAAGAGGAAAAAGAAGGTACAATCCACAGAGAGCAGTCCCTGGGAAAATTACAAGTGGATCAGATCCAGTCAGGCCAAGGGAAAGGAGCCAATTAGTCAACAAAAATTTACTGAGTGTTTAAGATGTCCCAGATTCCAGGAAATGGGAATATAGTGATCAGTAAGGCAGATGGCATACTTACCTTCAAGCAGTTTAAATTGTAATAAAAGGAGAAAGAAGACATACAAATAAATTAATATAATTTTAAAGTAGTAGTAGACATTTAAAATAGATAAAAGAAGGTTAAACAGTAGTGAATGACTGGTGAGCTACTTAAGCTGGCAGGGAAAGCCTATCTGAGAAGGAAATACTTGAGTTGAGATCCAAATAACTTGAAGGGGCAGTTCTGTGGAAGACCTGGGGAAAAAATATTTGGAACAGGAAGAACAGCATAGAATGAGCTTGACATGTTGGCAAACCACAACCACCACTGTGGCGGGAGCATGGTGGGTGAGGGACACAGTGAAGAAAGAGGATACAGAGTTATGGAGGGCCCTGTAGGCCATATAGAATTTGAATTTTATTCTAAGAGAAATTAGAAACATTCAGAGGGTTTAAAGGAGTGCCAAGACCTGATTTTTGCTTTAGAAATATCACTCTGGCTGCTGTGTGAAGGACAGGCCTAGAGAGGCAAAAGTGGAAGCAAACAGACTCAATTACAAGGCCACCGCAAAAGTCTAACTGTGAGACTATGGTGGCTTGGACTAAGTATCTGACAGAGGAGACAGAGAAAGGTGCTCAGATTTGGCATGTATTTTGTCAGGCTAACAGGCAGAGGGAATCAAGAATAACAACAGAACAATGAGTTGTAAATGTTCTAGGATGGAGAAGGCTTGTACATAGGAAGGGAAAAGGAAAGGACTGGAGACAGTAGATTTGGAAAAGCCAGGGGAAGTAAGATGTTAATTAGTTGTTTAAGTGAAAATGTTAGGAGGCAGTAGACTTATGGCTTAAAACTCAAGAAAGAGGTCTGCGAGAAATATGTAAATTTACCTGTTTATAGATATTTGGTATGATGAGGCTGCATGAGTTAACCTAAGGAAAAAGGTAAGAGAGCTGAGGACAGAACTCTTGGTAATCCAGTATTTGGAGATCTGTTAGAGAAATAAGAGCTAGCAAGAGGGAACGAAAAGTAAAGAGTAGTGAGAAAAAGGACAACTAGATGGGTATAGTTAGCATGGATGCCTACATAAGACAGCATCTTATGGAGGGCAAGGGAGAGTAAATTTAGATAACTGATCACACTGTAGGTCATTAGGGGCTGTGTTAAGAACAACTTCAGTGAGACAGTGAAGCAGAAAAATCCACTGGAATGGGATAAAGAGAAAATGCAAGATAAAGAAGTAGAGATAGTAAATACAGACAACTTTTTTTTTTTTGTTTTAATCTTTGGTCTGCCATTTTTATCTGCATAACCTTAGACAAATTTCCTTTTTAATAAAAATTTTGTATTTCCATAGGGTTTTGGGGAACAGGTGGTATTTGGTTAGATGAGTACATTCTTTAGTGGTCATTTGTGAGATTTTGGTGCACCCATCTCCCAAACAGTATACAGTGAACCCAACTTGTAGTCTTTTATCTCTCATTCTCTAGCTACCTTTTCCCTGCAAGTCCCCAAAGTGCATTTTGTTATTCTTATGTCTTTGCATCCTCATAGCTTAGCTCTCACTTATAAGTGACAATATATGATGCTTGGTTTTCCATTCCTGAGTTACTTCACTTAGAATAATAGTCCCCAATCCCATCCAGGTTGCTGCAAATGCTGTTAATCCATTCCTTTTTATGGCGAAGTAGTATTCCATCGTATATATATATACCAGTTTATCTATTCATTGACTGACAGGCATTTGGGTTGGTTCCACATTTTTTGCAATTGCAAATTGTGATGCTAAAAACATGTATGAGCAAGTATGTTTTTCATATAATGACTTCTTTTTTTCTGGGTAAATACCCAGTAGTGGGATTGCTGGATCAAATGGTAGTTCTATATTCATTTCTTTAAGGAATCTCCACACTGTTTTCCATAGTGGCTGTACTAGTTTATATTCCCATCAGCAGGGTAGAAGTGTTCATTGCTCACTACATCCAAGCCAGCATCTATTATTTTTTTGATTATGGCCATTCCTGCAGGAGTAAGGCATATCGCATTGTGGTTTTAATTTGCATTTCCCTGATCAATAGTGGTATTGAGCATTTTTTCTTGTTTTTTGGCCATTTGTACATCTTACTTTGAGAATTGTCTATTCATGTCCTTAGCCCACTTTTTGATGTTTTTTTTTTTTTTTCCCTGATAATTTGTTTGAATTCATTGTAGATTCTGGATATTAGTCCTTTGTCAGCTGTATAGATTGTGAAGATTTTTTCCCACTCTGTGGGTTGTCTGTTCACTCTGCTGACTGTTCCTTTTGCCATGCAAAAGCTCTTTAGTTTAATTAAGTCCCAGCTATTTATCCTTGTTTTTATTGCAATTGCTTTTGAGTTCTTGGTCATGAAATCCTTGCCTAAACCAATGTCTAGAAGAATTTTTCTGATGCTATCTTCCAGAATTTTTATAGTTTCAAGTCTTAGATTCAAATCCTTGATCCATCTTGAGTTGATTTTTGTGTAAGGTGAGAGACAAGGATCCAGTTTCATTCTCTTACATGTGGCTTGTCAATTATCCCAGTACCATTTGTTGAATAGGATGTCCTTTCCCCACTTTATGTTTTTGTTTGCTTTGCCAAAGATCAGTTGGCTGTAAGTATTGGGCTTTACGTCTTGGTTCTCTATTCTGTTCCATTGGTCTATGTGCCTACTTTTATATGATTACCATGCTGTTTTGGTGACTATGGCCTCATAGTATAGTTTGAAATCAGGTAACGTGATGCCTCCAGATTTGTTCTTTTTGCTTAGTCTTGCTTTTCATCCCATATTAATTTTAGGACTTTTTCTAGTTCTGTGAAGAAAGATGGTGGTCTTTTGATGGGAACTGCATTGAACTTACAGATTACTTTTGTCAGTATGGCCATTTTCACAATATTGATTCTACCCATCCATGAGCATGGAATGTGTTTCCATTTATTTGTGTCATCTATGATTTCTTTCAGCAGTATTTTGTAGTCTTCCCTGTTGAGAGCTTTCATGTCCTTGGCTAAGTATATTCCTAGGTATTTTTTTTTTTTTTTTTTTTTTGGCAGCTATTTGTAAAAGGAGTTGAATTCTTGATTTAATTCTCAGCTTGGTCACTGTTGGTGTAAAGGAGAGCTACTGATTTGCATATATTAGTTTTGTATCCTGAAAATTTGCTGAATTCTTTTATCAGTTTTAGGAGCTTTTTGGAGGAGTCTTTAGGGTTTTCTAGGTACATAATCATATCATCAGCAAACAGCAACAGTCTGACTTCCTTTTTACTAACTTGGATGCTTTCTTTCTTTTGTCTGATTGCTCTGGCTAGGACTTCCAGTACTATGTTGATCAGAAGTGGTGAGTAGGTATCCCTGTCTAGTTCCAGTTCTCAGAGGGAATGTTTTCAACTTTTCCCCATTCAGTATTATGCTGGCTGAGTGTCTGTTACAGATTGCTTTTATTACATTGAGGTATGTGGCTTGTATTCTGATTTTGCTGAGTTTTAATCATAAAGGGATGCTGGATTTTGTCAAATCCTTTGTGTCTACTGAAATTATCATGTGATTTTTGTTTTTCTGTTTATGTGATGTACCACATTTATTGATGCATATGTTAAACCATCCCCGGTATGTAACCCATTTGATCATGGTGGATTATCTTTTTGATATGTTGCTGGATTCAGTTAGTTAGTATTCTGTTAAGGATTTTTCTATCTATGTTCACCAAGGATATAGATCTGTAGTTTCCTTTTTTGGTTATGTCCTCTCCTGGTTTTGGTATTAGGGTAATACTGGCTTCATAGAATGATTTAAGGAGGATTCTTTCTTTCTCTATCTTGTGGAATAATGTCAAAAGGATTGGTACCAATTCTTCTTTGAATGTCTGGCAGAATTCAGCTGTTAATCCATCTGGTCCTGGACTTTTTATTTTGTTGGTAATTTTTTTTTTTACCATTTCAGTCTCACTGCTTGTTTTTGATCTGTTCAGGGTATCTAATTCTTCCTGATTTAAGCTAGGAGGGTTGTATCTTTCCAGAAATTTATCTAGCTCCTCTAGGTTTTCTAGTTTATGTGTGAAAGGTTTTCATAGTAGCCATGAATGATCTTTTGTATTTCCGTGGTGTCAGTGGTAATATCTCCTGTTTTGTTTCTAATTGAGCTGATTCAGATTATCTCTCTTCTTTTTTTGGTTAATCTTGCTAATGAATATAGGCAATGTTTTAAAGGAGTTTGTTGTAAAGAGGATCAGGGAAATAGAGACTTATAATGTATAATGAGAGAGGTTTTATTCTTTTCTTTGTTAAATGACTGATATTAAGGTATATATGTATGCCAGAAGAATGATGTAGTAAAGAGAGAGGAAAAAGAAAAGATCCAAGAAAGAAAGGTAAAGTCCCAGAAAGGTAAGAGTAAAGTCCTCAAAAGGTAAGAAGAGACGAGTTCCATGCTGCACAAGGTTTGCCTTAGGAGGAGGGACATTTCCACTGTATCTTGAAGAAAGGACATATATGCAAATAAAACTGAAGGTAGCTCTTATCTGATTGTGTCTACTTTTTCCATGAAATATGTAGCAAGGTCATTATTGGAGGGTGGTGGTTGTAGGGTGGAAAGATGGTTTGAGAAGAGAGGTACGAAATGGTCCTCTTAAAGAGTAGGAAAATGAATTGACTAGCCACAATAGTTAAACAGTAGATGTTTAATCTCTTTTGAGATCTATGCTCACAAATTTGAAGTTAGTCATTCAGCATGGCTTGCTTGATTTTCTCCACAAATATTCAGCTACTTAGGTGCAGCAAGAAGTAAATGGCTATCTGGGTTTAATCTGAGTTGTGGTTGTAACAGATATCTAGAACAGAAGGAAAGGCAAGCAAGGAGACAGATAAGGATTTTAGTTAGCAAGTAGAGTGCTAGACTATAGAATCTATGTTGAATAATGAGGAAAGAGGGGACATGAAAGTGCTGATGGCTAGTGTGTAAGAGGTAAGATGTAGGGACATCGTGATGAGATTAGAGAATTATAATGAGAAGTACCCAAGTTAAGTGAGCTAGAAGGAAGGATGTCATAGTCAAAATTCCGATTAAATAAGTGTCGTTACTGGTGATAACAGCAGTATCAAGTGTATGACTGGGTGATTATGTGGCTGTAGTGGGGAGAAAAAAAGAGGTAACTAGATAAAGGTCAAGGAAATGAGAGACCAGGGTGTTGAATGGATCATATGTGGATATAGAAGTCAGTCACCATAAAACTTCTTTAATTATAATAAGAGGCAATAAGAAAAGGCTGAGTACAGAAAAATTAAATCTTAGATTTGGTGGCAGTAAGCTGAGGGCATTTCTGTTTTTATGGCTTGCTTACATTTCTCCACAAAGCTGGAGTATCATTTGCTGAGAATGGGGCTGAGTAGTAGGTTTATGCAGAGTGAGCCATATAAAACAGATGCTTATAGAGAATGGAGAAGAAAATTGGGAAAGGTTACTTGTAGTATTAAGAGGCAAGATGAAACTAGAAATAGAAAATTCTAGTGGCACCTCCTTGATATCCTATACATACACAAAAGCACTTATTACATTGTAGTATAGTTTTATCTATTTCCTCCTCACTGAGACCATAAACTCCTTAAGGATGAAGACTGTCAAAAGGTGCTTCACTGCTTCACAGTTCTGTAGGAATGAATGAATTGGTTATTAAATCTGTGTCTGGGGCTGGGTGTGGTGGCTCATGCCTGTAATCCCAGCACTTTGGGAGGCTGAGGTGCGCATATGAGGTTTGTAGTTCGAGACCAGCTTGGCCAACAAGGTGAAACCTCGTCTTTACTAAAAATACAAAAATTAGCCAGGTATGGTGGCACATGCTTGTAATCCCAGCTACCAGCTACTCAGGGGGCTGAGGCCTGAGAATCACTTGTGCCTGGCAGGTGGAGGTTGCAGTGAGCTGAAATCGTGCCACTGCACTCCAGACTAGGTGACAGAGCGAAACTCTGTCTCAAAAAAAAAAAAAAAAAATCTGTGTCTGCTTTAATGGCATCTAGGTTAGATACCATTCTTAATATTACTACTACTATTGTTATGTTGTGACATCTAGTGATAGCCAAGATGAGAGCAATAAAAGAAAGGTAACAAATTGGCAAGGGTTAATTCCTTAAGTTTGATGGATTTTTTTCCATTTTGTAAATTTCACAGACTAAAGAGCCACTTAATATACAATATTCTGGTCATATAATGTTTGCTTCATCATGTTATTGAAAAATAAAAACAAATCTATCATTTAAGCCTGGTGTGGTGGTGTGCCTATAGTGCCAGCTACTCAGGAGGCTGAGGTGGGAGGATCACTTGAACTCAGGAGCTTGAAGCTGCCTGGGCAAGACAACAAACAAACAAAAAGATGTTTAACTTACCTTGCGTCAACTCCATTAAATACTTTCTGACACTCATTTCCAATAACTTCTTGCTTTAGATAATACAGCATTCTCACACGAAGCAAAACCCTAAAAACAAGGGAAAATAAATCAAAAGGCATAAAGATATTAATTGTTTAAAATATTCAGCCATGGGGTTAAAATTAGGAAGGAATTTGTGTACAGATTTTAAAATAATGAAATAATAATTACTTCTGATTAAATGAATCTTATTACTACCATATATATAAAGAGCTTCTCCAAAATTTTCACAATCATCATTATTTCATATCCAAGTAAGATATAATGAGCTCATTTGGAGGCCAGTTTTATTTATCTGTTGGTGAGAACAATGACACAAAAGGTATCATGATTTGCTGAAGGATACCTCGTAAAATTAAGATCAAGATTGGCCTTAGACCATACTGTCTCTGTACCCAAAATCAGCAGGTTTAAAGTTTATTAATAAATTCAGAACAGTAAACATTTAAAGAGTTGTATTTAAAATACCCTACTACCTACTTGTTACAGTGGTGTTTTATATGTTTTTTGTAGCCTTCATCTTGAAGTAGCTGCTCAGGATTATATTTTCGAAGCCATTCTGCTTTTTGTATATCAAATGAGCTTGTTTGAGTTTTTACTTTCTTCCCTTTTCGACCCCTGGGTACAGGAGCTGATAGGCCTGTTAAAATAAGGAGGACATGTACAATCAGGAATAATTTGTATAAAAATTTGCAATTTGAAAGACTGTTTTAATGCAAGAAATTTCTGGAGACAGAGGTCTGTTTAGAGATCTTTAAAATATTAATAATGATAATACTGACCCAATCACAAATCAAGATGATGGTTTTATACATATTAAAACATATTTCCCCGAAATAGCTAACAATTCTGTGCCTCATATTAATCATTCTGATTTCCTTTTCGTTCCAAAACAGATTTTTTTTAACAAATGTAAAAACTAAAATATCAAACCTATGCCCTCTGCTTTACTTTTGCTTTCCTAGAAAAAAGATATGTTTTGCCCTCTACTCTTGCTTTTCAAAATTGATTTAGATAGATTAGGTTAGCCATCTGTTCAAGATAGCTAAATTCATTTTAGTTCTTTGAGTTATTTGTTGTGAAATATTTAAAAACTAGAAAAAAGTATTGCCATTCTTCATGCTCACATATTCCATATTTACTTAGTTTTTTTTTTTGTTTTTTTTTAAGATGGAGTCTCGTTCTATTGCTCAGACTGGAGTGCAGTGATGCAATCTCGGCTTACTGCAAACTCTGCCTCCTGGGTTCAAGTGATTCTCCTGCCTCAGCCTCCTGAATAGCTGGGAATACAGGCATGTACCAACACGCCCAGCTAACGTTTGTATTTTTAGTAGAGACAGGGTTTCACCATGTTGGCTAGGCTGGTCACGAATGCTTAGTTTTTTATTAAAGAAAATAATTCATACATACTTGAAGTCCTTACGTAGTCTTCTCCTATCAAATTCACTCATTCCTTCCTAGAGATTACTACTACCCTGAATTTGTTTTTCCATTCCATGCATGTTTATACTATTATTACCTATGTTGGAAAAGTATTTAGTATTTAAGTTTTCAGATATATTATAAATGTAAACCTATAACTTATTTATTACTCTGAATTTTTAAAAGATTTATCCTGGTTGACTCATGAGGCTCTATTTTGTCTATTTTAGTTTCTGTATAATAATTTATTGCATGACTATACCACCTCATATTTATTAGTCTATGATATTGGAGCTGTTTTGCTTGTAATTTTTCATAATTATTGATAACGCAGTTTTGACTCCTCCTATTGTACCTCATTTACCTTCTGCCATTTTATACCAGGTGGGTGCTCTACTACAATGGTACATAGAAACACTATGTAGATTTGTCCATTTTTCCTTATAATTTTGGCAGGTTTTTTTTGCATTTACATTTTGAGGCTATTTTATCACATGCATATAAGCTCATTCTTGTTATAGTTTCTTTTATGGATTATTGTTTTTGATTATTAGGTAGTGTCCCTTTCTTTTTTTTAATCCCAATTGATATCTTCCATTTTAAATTTACTTTGTTCTATGTTAATGGTACTACAACATTTTGTTTGGTTTAGTATTTGTATGGTTTGGTTTTTACTAAATCCATTTTTAAGCTTCTTGTTTGGTGTTTAATAATATCTCTTTAAAGTATAAAAATGTTTATTTTCCTCCCATCTAACAATTTTTCTCTTTTGACAGGTAAAGATATACATAGGCTGCTTACATATATTTATATATTTATTTTTACAATTTTATTGAGTTTCATCATACCTTCCTTCTTTCTGTGTTTTGCTAGAATGATAAACAGTTCTGTATTCCAATCTTCTCCACCCTTGTTGGTTTGAAAACAGTACATATTTAAAAATATACATGCTTAAATTTTCCTAATAAAATCTATAGATATTCTGTATTTCCAATTTTCTTCCTAACAAGATTTTCTCAGATCCCACATTCGATCTTCTTTTTACTTTTTCATTTCATTACATGTTGTTATAATTTATAGATTTCTGCTTTCACTGTTTTTACAGCACCTTATTCTTTTGAAGTCATGGCATATCTGAAGTATCTTTGAAGATATTAATGATAGTTCAAAAAAAGTTGTGCTCCTTTTTGTAATCCTTGTTTCCTTCAAGTTCAATTTAATGGTTTTTTGAGACACAGTCTTGCTCTGTCACCCAGGCTGGAGTGCAGTAGTGTGATCTCGGTTCACTGCAACCTCTGCCTCCTGGGTTCAAGCGATTCTCATGTCTCAGCCTCCTGAGTAGCTGGGATTACAGGCGCGTGTCACCGTGGTTGGCTAACTTTTATAGTTTTAGTAGAGACGGGAATTCACCATGTTGGCCAGGCTGATCTTGAGCTCCTGAACTTAAGTGATCTGCTCACCTCAGCCTCCCAAAGTGCTAGGATTACAGGGGTGAGCCACCGGGCCTGTAAGATAGAGACAGAAACCAAAACAAATGGTTTTCTGTCTCTGTCTTTCAAGTTAGAGACTTTCCTGAGATGCCTAATAATCCTTGGCTGTGTTTACTCTTATTTAAGTGTGACAAATAAAAAAGGTGATAGGAAGACTGAAGGGATGGAGCATAGTGACTGTGGGCTTACTGAAGGATAACTGGCTGGTTCTTTTTTTCCTGTCATTATCTTTAGGTTTGGGGCAAGCCCTTTAGTTTTCTTCCTTGAGTAATAAATCAGCCAGTATGCACATAGTCATTTAATCCCTATTTAGTAGCTCCACATCTCAACTACCAGTGCCACCCAGACTTCTATTTTACTTTCTCCAGAGAAAAACTGAGTCAGTTTTCATCCTGGCTACATGAAACTGAAGAGGGTATTTAGGGCCCTTTTTAAGCTGCTTTGAATGAAAGCCTACATCCTTTTACATCCACTTCCAGAGGTTCCTGATGTCACAAATTCCTAAGACATTTGGGAAATCTGTAAAGCAAAGCAGTTTGCCTTTTCCCAGTGTTGACCTAAGATTCTGCTATCTCAGGTTGGTTAAATTGGTTACCACTAATATATTTTCTCCCAGCTTCCAAAATCTTGTTGCAGTTTCCTCTCCCATTCTCTATCCATTTTTGAGAATTTATGCTTATTTAAAAATTATAGAACACAAGCATATACAACAGTAGATAGAATAGCATGATGAAACCCCACGTCCCATAATCCACCTTCAATAATTATCAAGTCATGGCCAATTTTGTTCACCCCCAATCTTTCATATTATTTTGAAGTAAATGTAAGAAATCAATCATTTCATTCATAAATATCAAAAGTATCTTTTAGCAATATCTAAAAGATATTCAGTGATATCTAAATATAATTTAATAAATGTATCTATTTAGTGATAAATCCTCCATTAAAATAACTACAATACTATTATCAGCCCTAAGGAATGCAATAATAACTTAATATTTGGTATTCAAAATTCCAATTAGTTAATAAAGATAATCAAAAATTTCTTCTGGGTTGTTTGTTTCTTTCTTTTTTTTTTTTTTTTTTTTTTTTTTTTTTTTTTTTTTTTTTGAGACTGAGTTTCGCTCGTTACCCAGGCTGGAGTGCAATGGCGCGATCTCAGCTCACCGCAACCTCCGCCTCCTGGGTTCAGGAAATTCTCCTGCCTCAGCCTCCTGAGTAGCTGTGATTACAGGCACGCGCCACCATGCCCAGCTCATTTTTTGTATTAGTAGAGATGGGGTTTCACCATGTTGACCAGGATGGTCTCGATCTCTTGACCTCGTGATCCACCCGCCTCGGCCTCCCAAAGTGCTGGGATTACAGGCTTGAGCCACCGCGCCCGGCCGGGTTGTTTGTTTCAATCAGGATCTGCATAAAGCCCCCACAGCACTTTGGGAGGCTGAGGCAGGAGGATCACTTGAGCCCAGGAATTGGAGACAAGCCTGAGCAACAAAGTGAGACTCCATCTCTTAAAAAAAAAAAAATTAGCCAGGTATGGTGGTGTGCACCGGTACTCCTAGCTATAAGGGAGGAGGATCACTTGAGCCCAGGAGGTTGAGGCTGCACTGAATTGTGTTCACGCCACGACACTCCAGTTTAGGCAAGAGAATTATGAGACCCTGTCACAAAACATAAAAATAAAATTCCCAGACCCCACACTGCAATTGGTTGATAACTTTTCAATCTCTTTTAGGTTATAGCAGGGTTTCAATCTTGGCACTACGATATTTTGAGCAGGATAGTTCTTCATTGTGGACGGGCTACCTGTGAACTCCTAGCCTCTACCCACTAGATGCCAGTTTTGTTGCTCAAGGTTGTGATAGTCTGTGATAGGGATGGGACTGAGGCAGAAAATCATCTTTGGTTGAGAAGCACTTGTTGGTAGATACCTCTCTATTCACTCCTAAGCCCATAATTTATTTGTTGGGGAGTCCAGGTTATTCTATAGAGTTTATTAAGCATAGTCACTTACTTTTTTCTAGTGGAGTTTCAAGAAAGAGTGAAATTATATTTGTGTGATTCTTCCATCTACCCAGAAGTCAGATCTCCACATTAATTAAATTCATTGTCTCCTATTAAAACAGGCCTACATTGACCACCCTATCTAAAATGGGCGTTTTCTGTTGTTTTCCATCTCAATAGTTTATTTACTTCACAGTAATTACCACAATCTGTAACTAATGTATATTTTTACTATGTCTGTCAACCTGGTTAGAATGCAAGGTTCATAATTAAAACAAAGCATCTCAAAGGCCCGCAAAAAAAAAAAAAAAAAGAAATAGAATGCAAGGTTCATGAGCCAGGGATCTTGTCTATCTTGTTTCTTCTTATCTTTTCAATACCTTGCACAAGAAACACACACCAGGCATTCAATAGATATTTTTTGATTAAATAGAATAAAATTTTAACAAATTTAAGGACATAGTAATTTTTTTATTTTTACTGAAAATTCAATTATTTTATGCTATAAAAGAATATTTTATGCAGAAAAGAACGTTTTGTTAGCAAGGCTGAGGAGAAAAAAGTACTAGCATATACCTCCGATAGGACTGTAAATTGGCATAACCATTTTGGATAGCAAATTAAAGTATAATGAAAATTTAGGCCAGGCATGGTGGCTCATGTCTATAATCCCAGCACTTGGGTGGCTGAGGTGGAAGGATTGCTTGAGCCCAGGAATTCAAGACCAGCCTGAGAACATGGTAAGACCCTAACTCTACAATATAAAAAATTTTTAAAAAGCCGGGCATGGTGCTACATGCCTGTGGTCCCAGCCACTCAGAAGGTGAGGCAGAAGGATGGCTTAAGCCCAGGAGGTCGAGGCTGCAGTGAGCCATGTTTGCATCATTGTATACTCTAGCCTGGGTGACAGAGCAAAACCCTGTCTAAAATAAATAAAAAGTATTATGAAAATTTAAAATGTGTATCAATGTTTCTCAAACTTTAATATGCACACTAATTCCTATGAATCTTGTTAAAATGCAGATTATTATTCAGCAAATCTGAGGCCTAAGATTCTGCATTTCTAAGAAGCTTCCAGAAGATCCTGATGCTACTGACACGGAGACCACATTTTAGGAAATAAAGATGCATATAAGCTATACCTTAATAATTCCATTTTTGATATCTACGTTAGTGAAAGATTTATTTGCATGCACAAGGAGGAAGGTACATGGACCTTCTCTACAACTTGTTTTTTAATTGTCTAAAATTGAAACTACCTAAATACCATCATTAAAGGAGATGCTAAACAAATTATGGGATATCCATACTACGGAATACTAAACAGAACTTAAAAAATTAGATAGATCTATATGAGCATAGATGGAAAAACCTCTAAGACATTGTTGGGTCATCAATTCCAAACAGCTACATATTTGATAACAATATGTAAAATCCACCAAACTGATAACACTGGGATTTTCTGAAGCTGGAACTTGAATTGGGAACGAAGATTAAGTTTCCTTAATATTATTTGTAATGCTTTTATATTTTATAGGAGAATATTTTAAATATTACTTATATAACTAAAAGTAAATTTTAAAGCAAACAAAACAACATTCTTACCTAGATGATTCTGTAGCTCTCGTGTCTGCCCATCTTCAGTTGGAGTAATGAGATCCCATATGAAACCTTTAATCTTCTCATCTCCTCGGTAGTGAATAAGGCAATATGCTAAGAGGGCTCGGCAAATTATCTCTACATCGTGTTCATTTAACTGCCTTTTAAAACGGCCATGAGATAGAATCTCTCTCCATCGGCCCCACCTGGTTAAAAAGGGTATAGTTAATTGATGTTGAGTCAAGTTCTAAAGAAAAATATAACTCATAGATAAAAGACATGAAAAACTAAAAATAAAAAAAAGGTCATTTTTGCTAATTAAGTCTTCCATGTCCATGTATAAAATGTAGAGGAATGGTATAGTAATTTCTAATATATTTTATTCAATAATGGATAACATCTAATTTGTATTACTGAATATGCAAATTTAAGATGCAGGAAGTTTGACTTTAGTTATGCTTTTACAATTTAAATACTTAATGATAATCTCATCATTCTGCTCTTAAATATATGCTAAACACAGAGTACTTTAAAAGTAAATTTTAATGATACTAAGAAGATAAAAAATGTACTCAAAACCCAGTATATATTTTCTGTAACATTACATACCAGACTATTTATAGCAAACATTAAAAACAATGTTTTACCCATAAACTAGCAGGTTTTTCTCAACTCTAAAGCATTCAGTTCTTCCATAGCCATTGGAACGGTCACAGGGTCTCCGGAGTTTGGGCTTTTCATCTCCTTCACTTTCAGCTTCAGATAATTCAGCCAATTCATCTTTCGTGGCACTAAAAGGTCTTGTTTGCTTCCTAATTCTTGGAGTGTCAATAACCAAGCTGTTCTGTAAAACAGAACAGCTATTACTTGAAGGATCTTTTATAATTTTGCTTTTAACAGTGTTTTACATTTTTACCTTTAAAACTGTACAAACAATTACAGAAACACAGACAAAAAGAAATTACTAACAATTTCACCAACCTATCTAGTCAACTTAGAATTTATCTTCCTTTAGAATTCTTAGTATCACACATATAAAATTGTATGACATTACAGTCATAGGATAAAAATAATTTGATATTTTATATTATTAATATAAAATTATAATCATAAAATATTTTAAACTCAATTTATACCTTGTAAAATTTTCTTTATCTAGTTCACAATTTAGATTGTTCTTCATTTTTAAAATAAATAATACTAAAGTAAATCTTTGTGGCTTAAGTTTATTCTAAAGATAAATTCAAAAGAAAGAAAGTATCCAGAAATGGAAGTGCTGGTCAAAGGTGATAAATATTTTACAGTGCTTTCCAAAAGACTTAAATAATACACAAAAAGCAAAGCAGTAATTGCATCAACCTCACTACGTTCAATTCTGTTTAATTCATTCAAAACAAGTTAACATACTTTTTATTTTTATTGAGAAACTTCTCTAAGCTAGGCCCTATGTAATAGGCTGTGGATATAATGATGAATAAGGCAGTTTCTACTCATAAGGAATCCAAAGTTTTAGTTAAACAGACAAATGTTTAACTAAATGAATGCTATTCAGGATGAAATAGTTTATGATACAAGAGGTATCACAGTCAGAGAAAATGTCACAAAGTAGTGATACCAGAAGGACTTTGTAAAGAATTAAAAGTAGTTTGCCAGGCAGTCAGGGAGGAGATAGCATTACAAATAGAGAAAAGAGCAAGGGACCTGAAATGGCATCAGATGTTCAGGAAATAGTTATGTCCTAGAGCAGAAGAGGACAAATGGTAGGAGAGAAAGCAGGGACTAGACCATAAAGGTCCTGGCAGGCCACAGTATGTACGGAGTGCATTATATTTAAGGGGGCACATGATGTCCTATGACAGGTGATGTTAACTTTTTCCAAGCTTCTCCACTGTGAAGTTACTAGTTTTCCTTTGGAATTAATAAATATTTTGGAAGATATACTTTGAAGACACATAAATATCTTGTGTCTCCTTAAATTTTTACCCACTAGTTTTAGAATTTACTGATGGATCTTGTATGCTACAATTATTACTATAGTTGATTCATGGTGATTTTTTATTGCCTTCATTCCTTCTATATTTATTAAATGGAATTCTTTTGTAAGAAAGAGTTGTCCCTTTTCCTCTTTTCCCCTTCCCACTTTCCTTAAGAAAAAAAACCCTATTTTTTCTTAAGTAAATTTTCAAATGTCTTTTTCCCCAAATCTTTTGAGATTTGATAAATTTCAGATCAACTTAATTAGCTTTTATATACTAGAAACATTAACTTTCATATACATGTCTGCTACAAATAGTGTCACCAGTTTAACTGTGCTTTCATTTTTCCATTACATAATTCTGTCTTGTATAAATACGCCAATCACTTCCTTTGTAATATCTAATTTAGAATGTTTTCCCACACAAATATTTGTGAAAAGAAATCTAATTTCTTCTATTTTTCATGTTTTAATTAAAAAACACTTAAAAATTTTTTATCACAAATTGGTTTACTTGGTATAGAGCACAGGATTTTAACACTCCTCCCCAATGCTAACCCAGTATCCTAATCACCATTTATTAAATCATCTTTCTTTAGTACTATTTGTATATTTAATAAACTTATACTTTGATCTTTTTCTGTTCTTAGCCTATTCCTTGCTTTGTATCTTTCCATCAGTACCATACTTTTTAAACTATTGTTGTTTTGTATTAATATATATATATTTTTTAATTTATTTTTTCTTTTTTAGAGATAGGTTCTTGCTGTCACTCAGGCTGGAATGCAATGGCACAATCAAAGCTCACTGTAGCCTTGAACTCTTGGGCTCAAGCCATCCTCACGCCTCAGCCTCATTTGTGCCTAGGATTACAATTACACACAACCATGCCTAGCTAAGCTAATTTTAATTTTTTTTTTTTTTTTGTAGTGAATGGGGTCTCGCTATGTTGCCTAGGCTGGTCTTAAACTCCTAGCCTCAAGCAATCCTCCTGCCTCAGCCTCCTGATGTGCTGGGATTATACAGGAATGAGCCACTGTACCCAACTGTATTAACATATTTAGACACTTTAACGTACAGTAATGTCAGTCTTTATTGTACATTTTCAGAAAAGTCTTTAATTTTTTACAAAAGTATATATTTTAAAATGTTACTGCACTAGTATCAAATGACTATATGCTTATATAAGTTTATTTACAAAATCCTTAACTTGTTAAAATAATCTACAAGGCCCTGTTGATTTGGCCCATGTCTACAGTCTCTGACCTCACCTATTACTACCATGCTCACTAACTATCCCTGCTTCTAGAATACACTAAGCTTGTTTCCACCAGTGTCTCAATGCCATTCTTTCTCTCTCAAAGCTTTTCCTGACATCACAGTGTGTTGGCTCTTTCTCATCATTCAAGTCTCAGTGCAGATATCCTTTTGCAGTGACCTCCCTTGATCACTTTACCTAGTTTAATTCTCCTTCTCCAGCATTCTCTACCAACTTACTGCTTTATTTTCCTCACTCCCAAATTATCTTATATATTTGTTTACTACTTTCTTACCCACTAGAATGTAATTACAAATATATACTGTTAAAAAATCATAAATAGAGATCACATTGTAAGTATCATTTTGCATCTCTCTCTTTGTCTTGGAGCTCTGTTAGTCCACAATAGATGGTACATAAGAATGTCCATGATTATTTTTTAATTATTGCATTAGACAGTATGAATGTACCATTGCTTCTGTATAGAAAATTTAGTTTCTAAATTTTTGCTGTAACAAAAAATGCTGCAACGAGTATCATTGTACTATATTATCATTGTACATGTATGCTTATTATTGTAGGACAGATTCCTTCCTAAGATTGCATCAAATATTCTTCCAACAAAAATTTAAAATTATTTTGTCTAGTTATAAGAAAAATTGTTTCACATTTTCATTTGCATTGCATCACATCTATGTGTTAAAATTTCTATGTTTACAAACAAACTATTAAAAAGTTTAAAATATTCCCAATGGACACATCTCCCAACCAAATTTTACTTTACAGAAATCAAACACATCTTTCTTTAGGTATATTCCTAAGTGTTCCATAACTTTTTTTCCTACTGTGATGTAGATATCCTATTGCATTATGTTTTTCTACTTTTGTTAGTACTGATATTTAGGAAGTCTCAATGGCATATTTATCTTCTATCCAGTTAATTCATTAAACTCACTTATGAACGTTTATAGTGTTTTGCAGACCCCACTACTTGTTTAGATATATGAACATGCCATATGCCAATAATATTTTTATAATTATCTTTTCAAGTTTACTTATTTGTTTCACACAGAATTACATATATTTCCAAAATGCATTCAACAGTAATAATTATGAACAGTAGTGGTGTTACTCCTAATTGTAAAGCTTTACATTGTAAAAGCCTATCTATCAAAAAAGATCAAATGCATCAGTGCTTAATATAAAATTCCTTTAATCATCTAGCTGTTATTTTGATAATTGGTAAGACTCAAAAACATTGATTCCGATACAACTATTAGACAAGTGTGTCTTAGTAAATAAGCAGTTACGCTATTATTATCAGTTCCATAAAGTCTATTTTAGTACTTTGGCCATTTCTTAGCTAAAGGGAAGTCATAAGAGAAACTTTAAAAAATGTCACTTTCTTGACTGCCTTTTTTCGCATTTTATTTATATTTTACTAGATCATCATTAATGGGTTCTGACACTAAGAAAACAACATTAAGAAGAAAATAAATGTAACCCATGATTTGAAGACATTAAAAAAATTTAAAAAACATATAATAATTTTAAGAATGTAAATTATATCCAAAAGTTAAATGCCTGTAGGATAACTCATCATGGGAGATATCAGCCATATTAAATTGAAGGAGTACCTGACCCAGCTCATTCGGCTACCCTACTTCAATTTATGTATGCAGAAATTTGTTTTAGTAACTGTATAATTGAACACCTTAAAATATTACAATACTATTGCCAAAGTATCCCCAAAGCAAGTTTATTTTAGAGGGATAGAAATACTTACTCTGCCACTGATGGCCTCTATATCTATTTCTGCCTTTTTAGCCCATTTTTGCCAGAAGTTGGGATCATCTAAAGAAATATCTGTCCGGTTTCCAGATGCCACAAAACTCGCCTGAAATACATAATGGCAGTTTTAGAGGAAAAAATCTATCAAAGTACACTTAAAACATTATCTCCTCACGTTTACTATGGATAGAATTTGAATTCTGCATACGCGTACAACAAAGAGTGTTTCAAATTCAGTGGTCTGAAACAGCACTTCATCTGCTTAAGAGAAAGGCTTAATGCAAACACAGGCTGAAGTTTAGGAGAAGAATTAAATAAGGTATTGCTGTTGGTTAACTTTTATACTTTTGGTAAGCAAGGATCAAATCTTTTTGGGGTGAAGGCTACGCAGAACAGAGATATGTTTTCTAAAAATACTATGAGACCATTAAGAAATTAGGTTAGAGAACAAGAATTTCAAAAGCTGACTGTGCTAGAGTTCATTTTCTGGTATATTTCTGTTTTACTTCCACCACATTTTCAGACAGATAGATCTCCTAAAGGAAATGTAACACAGGATATGGGAAATAAAGGAAAATAAATCATTGTCATTTTTAAAAACTCTTTTCCCAAACGCACACAAAAAAGAAAAACTCTTCATTACCACAGAAACACTGCATAACCATTATACAAATTTAAGAAAATACTGAGGAGCAAAAGAAGAAAATACAAGTGACTTATTTTTGCAAATGCCATGGAAATTATAAAATCTTTTAGTTGGAAGAAATTTTAAACATGACACTTCAACTCTATAACTTGTGGTCTAATAACCACTACTTACAACTTAAATCACTGTAAATAGGCCTCATCAAAAAAAGTCATCAAAATGTTTTATAAAAATTAAAGGAGCATTGAAGATACACATGTGTTAAGAAAAGGGCCTGAAAAATGCATGTCAATTTTTATAAAAACAAATGGAAGAATATGGTCACTTAAAATGATTTTCAAAGGAGAATAGTGGTAAATGGTTTTAAGATAATGCCCAATTATCAGGGATATAATAAAAAGATAAAAATCTCAATTTAAAAAAATCGATAGAATTTTTTTAAATCCAGAAAAATCCCACTTTAAAAAAATAAAACTGTTAAAAGCAAACAAGCCATATTTTGACATTCAAGATAACTGTCAGTTTAAGCACTGGATAATTAATACCAATGAATTATGTTTTATTTTTAAATATGATAATAGTATTATAGTCAAGTTTTAAGTCTTTATTTTTAATGATACATATGGAAACATGTAAAGGTGATGATATGATATCTGGGATTTGCTTCAAACCAATATGAAAAAGTGGGAGGTGTGATGAGACAAGTTAAGTATGAGGTGATAACTGTTGAATACTGTCTGTATTTGTAGTTTAAAACTTTATAAAACATCCAAACCAGGCATGGTGGCTCACACCTGTAAATTCCAACACTTTGGGAGGCAAAGTCAGGAGGAGTGCTTGAGCCCACAATTCAAGACCAGCCTGGGCAACACAGTGAGACCCCATCTCTATAATAATTTTAAAAAATTAGCCTGGTGTGATAGTGCACGCCTGTAGTACCAGCTACTTGGGAGGCTGAGGTGGGTAGATCACTTAAGCCCAGGAGGTTGAGAGGTCAAGGCTGTAGTGAGCCATGATTGCACCACTGTACTCCAGTCTGGCAAGAAAACAAGAACCCGTCTGTCTCAAACAAAAAAAAAGTCTGAAAAACACAAAAATTGAAAGGCTAAATGCCTCTTGCTGAACTTCAGATTCTGTTCATGTTATTGCTTACCAAGTAATAAATGTACTCATTCATTCCATCTAGTATTCTTTTGAGGTTTGGCTTTTAAGATGCTTATATAAAATAAAGCAAATGTTAAATACTCTAAGTGTTTAAAAATGTGCATTTTGCTGGCATATTTATGAAACAAGTGACAGGAACAAATGTTTTCATGAAATAAATTTAAATTTCTTTTTTTTTTTTCTTGCTCTAAATTATAGCTTTAATATTATAAAACTACTGAAAAGCGAATTCTTTGAACTGATACATGTGATAAACTGAATAATGGCCACCAAAGATACCTCATTCTAATCCCTGGAACCTTGTGAGTTTTGTCTTATAGAGAAAAGGAACTTTGCAGATATAATTAAGTTAAGGACCTTGAAATAGAGAGAGAGCTTGTATTATCCAAGTGGGCCCTAAATATAATTATAAATGTTCTTACAAGAGTGAGGCAGTGGGAGATTTGACTCTAGAAAAGAAAAAGGATATAACATGACAGAAGCAGAGATAGGAGTACTGTGGCCACAAGCCAAGGAATGCAGGCAGTCTTAGGAAGTGGAAGAGGTAAGAAACAGATTCTCCCCTAAAGCTTCCAGAACGAACCAGCCCTACTGACACTTTGATTTTAGCCCTGTAAAAGACATGTTAGACTTCTGATACTGAGAACTATAAGAGAAAAAGTTTGTGTTGTCTTAAGCCACGAACTTTGTGATAATTTGTTACAGTGGCAACAGGAAATAGTATGAGACACTCTTAATGAGAAACCACATATTATAAAACCTCATATCCAACTTTTTTTTTTCTTTTAGAAAAAAGATCTCACTCTTGCCCAGACTGGAGTGCAGCTGTATGATCAAGGCTCATTGTATCCTCTAGTTCTTGGGTTCAAGCAGTCCTCCTGCCACAGCATCCCAAGTAGATGAGACAACAAGCACACATCAACTTGCCTGGCTGATTTTTAAATTTTTCATAGAGATGGAGTTTCACTTTGTTGCCTAGGCTGGTCTCCCACTTCCAGCCTTAAGTGATCTTCCTGCTTTATCCTCCCAAAGTGTTAGAATTACAGGCATGTACCACCAGTCCTGACCTTCATATCCAACTTGAAAGAACAAAGACTAACTAGTTTGATAAAACAAAACAACACAGCTATCATCAACTGTATAAAATAAGTATGGTATAACTTATTCATCAAACTGGTATAAATGGGTATAAGAAATGGACATCTAACTACATGCAAGTAATTCCTTAACTATTTCAGAATAAATTTCTCACAACTAAGGATAAATGATACTTTAATATTTTCATTAATATAAACATATCAACTTTCAGGAATAATGAAAAGTTTACTGAATGAAGTTCATAGGGTTTTATTCTGTTCTACAGTTTCACTGATACATGCCTCTTGAGATTTAACCAATCTGGTAAATGAGTATTTACTCTCCATGAACTGGAGAACACTGAACATGAAAAGCAGGCTGGGCATAGTGGCTCATGCCTGTACTCCTAACACTTTGGGGGGCTAAGGTGGGAGGATTGCTTGAGCTCAGGAGTTTGAGACCAGCCTGGGCAACAAAGTAAGACCCTGTCACTATAAGAAATCAAAAAATTAACTATGCATGGTGGCATGTGCCTGTAGTCCCAGCAACATGGGAGGCTGACGCAGGAGGATCACTTAAGCCCAGGAAATGTACTCCAGCTTGGGCGACAAAGTGAGATCTGTCTCAAAGAAAAAAAGAAAAGAAAAAAAAAAAAAGAAAGAAAAGAAAAGAAAAGAAAAGAAAACAAAACCCAATAACAAAAAAACCCAAAAAATAATGAGGCGTCATTAAATATGAAGTCACTGAAAGAAAATAGTCAGATTTTAAAGTGTGTTACTTTTTGGTTGTTTACCTAAAAAAAAATTCTATGCTACAGTGTATAATAATTTTTATTCTGCTATCATATAACTACTGATAATTTTAAAAATTTGCCTGGAAGAAACTAAATTTCAGAATTAAGTAACTTTTGTTACATTCATTATAAGACAAATAATTAATTTATAAATAAAGCAATTTTAAATTTCTAAATAATTCAAGAGGCTTTTGCTAACTGACATATAACCTATAACCTATTTACAAGATGACTTACATGATTCTCAAGGATTGTAACAAGTGTTTCTGCCTATAGAAGATGCGTGTTGTAGAAGACGTCATCAAATACAGGTTTATCTTCTTCCAAATGTTAAATCCTAATATCCTAGTTCCCTAAACTTTTCTTCTTAAAATGCATTCTTTCCACCATTAAATCTCTATATTATTTGCAAGAGAAAACTTTTAAATGGCAAAATCCATCTTTCTATGATAGTGGTAGAAAGGCAGAAGATGCCAATTAAAGGCCCTTACAAATAAGTAATCCATCTGAAACACAATTTAGATGGTTTTCTCTCCTTTGTAAATTAATCAATCCAAAGTATTTTATTCTTTATCAATTTTCTAAAAATCAGATTAGAAGAGCTGGGCATGGTGGCTCATGCCTATAATCTAGCACTTTGGGAGGTCAAGATGGGCGAATCACGAGGTCAGGAGTTTGAGACCAGCCTGGCCAACAGAGTGAAACTCTGTCCCTACTAATAATACAAAAAATTAGCTGGGCATGGTGGCGAGTGCCTTTAATTCCAGCTACTTGGGAGTCTGAGGCAGGAGAATCACCTGAACCCAGGACGCGGAGGCTGCAGTGAGCCGAGATCGCACCACTGCACTCCAGCCCAGGAGACAGTGCAAGACTCTGTTTCAAAAAAAAAACAAAAACAAACAAAAAACCCAGCTATAAACATTTATGCTTCAGTGGCTGTAATCCCAGCACTTTGGGAGGCCAAATTGAGGTTGCAAGTTCGAGACCAGCCTGACCAACATGGAGAAACCCCATTTCTACTAAAAATACAAAATTAGCTGGGCGTGGTGGTGCTTGCCTGTGATCCCAGCTACTCGGAAGGCTGAAGCAGGAGAATAGCTTGAACCTGGGAGGTGGAGGTTGTGGTGAGCAGAGATTGTGCCACTGCACTCCAGCCTGGGCAACAAGAGCGAAACTCAGTTTCAAAAAATAAAAAATTCTTTGGGAGGCCGAGGCGGGTGGATCACGAGGTCAAGAGATCGAGACCATCCTGGTCAACATGGTGAAACCCCGTCTCTACTAATACAAAAAATTAGCTGGGCACGGTGGCGCGTGTCTGTAATCCCAGCTACTCAGGAGGCTGAGGCAGGAGAATTGCCTGAACCCAGGAGGCGGAGGTTGCGGTGAGCCAAGATCGCGCCATTGCACTCCAGCCTGGGTATCAAGAGTGAAACTCCGTCTCAAAAAAAAAAATAAAATAAAATAAAAATAAAAATTAAAAATTAAAAATTAAAAATTAAAAATCTCCCAAAACAATGTTTAAGGGATATCATCACTTGAAAATCAAGTTACCAATAATGAGTTCTATTTTATGAATATGTACTAAGTCTAGATATTCTCATAAGGACCCTGCTCCATATATGTAGCTCCTTATTAAATACTATTTGATAATGCAAAGAAACACAGAATGGAATGATCTTATTTCTCCAAATCACTGAAAATAGTTGAGCAGAGCTGAAGTCTTTGGATCCCAGGAAAAAGTGTAAAATACTACTAACTTTACACCATATCCCATTTTGTCAAATGTCCAGTATCTACTAGCATTCCCATACAACTATGGGAATGAACAAATTATTTGGGAAATAAACAAATTATAAAACAACTAGAGCAAACTCTCGATTCTCCTCAGCTGTTGTGGTACCTTGTCAGTTCTCTTTTCAAATGTGACATTTACTCCCTGGTGTGAAGATTTAAAGTAGATATTTAAATACTTAAGCATATCTCAATTATCAGAGCATTAAGAGTATACTTGAGTTTTCTAAGCAAAATAATAGTTACATAGCACTGTATAGTAAAGTCGGAAAGGCCAAGTATGATTATTAAGATCTCCTCTTTAAAGCAAGACTCAAAGAGGTTAATTGTTAAAGGTCACTCAGCTTATGAGTTAGAATTCAAACTCTGTTTTTCTGACTTTCCATGATCCTTATCATTAACATGTTAAATGAGGAAGCCAAGAATCACATATGCTCATTAAATGCTTTGCATATGCCTACATTAACTAAAAACAAAACAAAACAACAAAAACTTTAAGGAGAGTATCTCTATGTTTGGCCTAATCAACAAGGACAATAGTCATGACCAATACTTTTTGATATTAATTAGATTTCAATATGAGGAAAAATATATCTGTACGTAGAGTACAGAACCAAGGAATCAAAACTAAGTAAGATTTCCCAGGAAAAAAACTAGAGCCAGGGTACATCCACTCAATCATGACTAGTTTTAGTTCTCAATCTTATACTTTACTTTTGCAATGTTTATTTTGGAAACAAAAGAAATGACTTGCTTCTGATTTATTCTCTACTAATTTCCAAATCTGTATCTGTGTCCCAGGCAACTCTCCTAGACATCTCCATTTGGATGCCCTGTAAATGTCATAAATACAACAGCTCCAATATTTTATTTTCCCCATATGAATGTCCTTCTCTATCTTAAAGACAACCATGACCCTCCTAGCTACTTAAGCAAAAAATCTTCAAGTCATTTCTGATTCTTCCTTCTAAACATTTCTAACTGGTCATCAACTCCTATTGATTCAAGTAGGTCTCCAAAATCCTGGTTCACTCATCATTATTTCCTACATAAGCCCATTAAATAATCTCCTTGTTTCTAGTCTTTCGCCTTTCCAACTTGTTCTCCATGCTGCTGCTAGAGTTAAACTTCTAAACCAGACTGCATTATGTCCAATTTCTGCTTGAAGGACTTTAAAAGCTTAACTGCCTTAGGATCAAGGTCAAATTCCTCAAAATGGCACACAAAGCCCTTCACAATTTGGGTTCAACTTCCCTAACTCCTTCACAATTTCATCTTCATGTAATTCATCTCCTGTATCCATACATGCCTGTTATAATCCTGAAACATTCCTTGTAGTTTAGCAACATGACTCATTTAGCTGGTATTTTCTTTCTTTTTGTAAAACAATGAAATTCACAATTCCCTCAAGACTCAGCTTGAATGCTATTCTCTTTGCAAAGGCGTTCTTTATTCAGAACATACAGAATTAATAATTTGCTACTTCATTTTTTCCAGCAACTATAATCCTTTCATTTTAGTATTCCTGGCATTTACCAAAATACCTGACACAAGAATTTATTAGTCTGCTAACTGAATGCAAGCGAGTTTCCATTTGAAGGTTGATATCATTACTTTTGGTACAGCACCTGTACTTCTTGCTATACCACAATGTTCCCCATAAAGATAAAGAAAGATTTCTGGATTGAAAGCAGAGAGGGGAATTGGGAAGAAGGGAAATGTAGAAAGGAAGTTTGGTGGAAAAGAGAAAACTTGTGTGTGGTTTTCTGCAATTAGTGTAGATGAGACAGAATACTGCAATAATAAACTATTCAGATGAATGGAAGAGGTAAGTTTAGCGTGTCTTGGTTGGGAAAAAAAAGGAGAGAGAGAAAGAAAAAAGAAATATGGCTGGGTGCAGTGGCTCACATTAATTTTTGTATTTTTAGTGGAGAGCGAGTTTCACCATTTTGATCTCAAACTTCTGACCTCAGGTGATCCACCTGCCTTGGCCTCCCAAAGTGCTAGGATTACAGATGTGAGCCACCCCACCCAGCCAACTGTAAGTATTTAAAACGAAATTGGAAATTCTTTCTCTCCTTTAGGTTCTTTAAATTATGAAAGTTGATGTAACATGATTTAACCTCTTACATTACTTACATTTTGTTTTGCCTTTGGCATATACAGCTGTTTAGTTTCTAAATTTCTTTGATTTCATGTTCTACACTAACATTTAGAACTATTTCTAGTTATTATATTTATTCTATTTCACAAAGATCAGAAGAGTGCATGTGAAATTAATACAGGAAATCAGAAAAAAATGAAGGAAAATACATTATTGCTTTTCAGCTAATTCAGTATGTTTAAACATTTAGTATAAGAGACAATTAAACTTTTTCAGTAGTTAGGATATGAACATCACTGCTATGTTAAAAATACTACTCACTGTTACCTTGGCAAATGTTGACCCACGTCCTTCTGATTCAATTGTAATGGTTTTTGTACGACGTAGTAAAATCTGATCGATATCCTCTTCACAGAATTTAGAGCCTTCATCTTCTTCCTCCATAATGGCACCATAAGCACCTCTTCGAAGCAGGTCTTCTATTTCCTTTTTGGAAAGCTGTTGAATCTATGGAGAAATTAACTTCCATAAAAATAGTTTTTTTTTAAAGTTCATAAAATGAGAAAGTATCCCTAAAGGATGTCAAAGAACAAAAGAGGCATGTTTAAACTGCATTTGGGTTTGGGATGCACCTAAGAGAGAATTCATGGAAATAACATATTGAAGTTGTTGACTCTTCTTTGCTCTCTTTAAAATAAAAATTACCCATCTGCCTAGAACGGCTTTGGTTAAAATAAGGCCTAAGGGTTGGGTAACCTTTTTCAAAGTTCTTTTTAATACTAGGATTTTTTCTTTATTTTTTTGAAACAGGGTCTTGCTCTGTTATCCATGCTGGAGTGCAGTGGTGCAAACATAACTCACTGCAGCCTTGACCTCTTGGGCTCAAGTGATTCTCCCACCTCAGCCTCCCAAGTAGCCTGGACCATAGGCATGCTCCATCATGCCCAGGTAATTTTTGTTTTCTATAGAGACAAGGTCTTGCCATGCTGCCCAGGCTTGTCTCAAACTCCTGGGCTCAAGCAGGAGGTTGATCCTCCTACCTCAGCCTCCCAAAGTGCTGAGATTACAGGTATGAGCCATGTGCCCAGCCCAGAACTAGGATCCTATTATTGATGGATATTAGGCAAGAACTTTGAGGGAGGGGGAAAAAAAGCTAAAATATCATCGTTTATAACAAGACAAAGCCAATGTTAGTAGTTTGACACTGAAATGAAAAATTTCAAAACTGTTTATATAAACACAAATTCTATTTTGCTATGCCAATCATACAAATGTCCTAAAAAGAGAGCAAAGAATTTTTATCTTGAAAATACATTTAGAATTCATAAACTCTGGAGCTATAGAGACAGAACAGGATTCAAAAGTATTAACTAAACATAGCTCTGTCCTGAAAATGCCCCCCTGCATAAAACAAATGTATTTAGTGTTCTGCATGGACCAAAACTAAACGATACACTATTGGAGGTAAAATTAAATACAAAAACACAAAAATCTCAAGTGAAAAAGAAAATATACATACACCACCAACATTACTTTCTCTTCCACTCATGCTCTGTAATACAGCCTTATCTAGGCCCAGTTTCAAACTGGCTCGGTCAAACATCTCTCTCTCATATGAGTTACGAGTTACCAGTCTGTAGACTTTAACTGCTTTGTTCTGACCAATTCTGTGGCAACGAGCTTGGGCCTATAAAAATGAAAAGTTACTATTTAATTATTTTCTCAAGAGGCATGTAATAGCAAACTATACATATGGGATATAAACACATGTAAGAATTCTTAGACTATTTTTATTGAATTCAATATAATCATTTTCTAGAAATTAAAGCAGAGCTTATCACAACAAGAAATAATCCCGCAATCAGGAATAAGTTAAAATTTAGGTTTATAAGCTTAAATATCAAAGAATATAAATTCACAAAGGATTATATTTTTTTTGAGATGGACTCTCACTCTGTCACCCTGGCTGGAGAACAGTGGCACCATCTTGGCTCACTGCAACCTCCATCTCCTGGATTCAAATGATTTTCCTGCCTCAGTCTCTCAAGTAGCTGGGATTACAGGTGCCCGCCAGCATGCCCAGGTAATTTTTGTATTTTTAGTACTGACAGGGTTTCACCATATTGGCCAGGCTGGTCTCGAATTCCTGAACTCAAGTGATCCACCTGTCTCAGCCTCCTTAAGTGCTGGAATTACAGGCGTGAGCCAACATACCCGGCCTTATTATGTTTTAATGGAAGTGTAGTCAATATACTTCTAGGCAGGGACACAAAACTTTTAAACAGATTTTATAGTTGATGGTAACTCAAATTTTGTGATTGTTTGTTTTAGACATGGGGACTTGCTATGTTGCCCAATCGAACTTCTGGGCTAAAGAGATCCTATCACTTTGGCCTCTCAAAGTACTGGGATTACAGGTGTGAGCTACCACACCTAGCTGGCAACTCAAGTTTTAAAGTTTAATCTAAATTTCTAAATTTTTTTCTATTACATTATCAACAATCTTTTCAATATATTTTATTTAAGCTGGATAATTTTTTTTCCACAAGTTATTGGGGTAAGGTGGTATTTGGTTACAGGAGTAAGTTCTTTAGTAGTGATTTGTGAGATTTTGTACAACCATCACCTGAGCAGTATACACTACACTGTATTTGCAGTCTTTTATCCCTCACCCCCCAACTACTCTTCTCCCCACGTCCTCAAAGTCCATCATATCAATCTTATGCCTTTGTGTCCTCATAGCTTAGCTTCACTTATGAGTGAGAACATACGATGTTTGGTTTTCCATTCCTGAGTTACTTCACTTAGAACAATAGTCTCTAAGATCATCCAGGTCACTGAAAACGCTGTTAAGTCATTGTTTTCTATGGCTGCACAGTATTCCATCATATATATATGTGTGTGCATATATGTGTATATATACACACCACAGTTTCTTTATCCACTTGTTGACTGATGGGCATTTGGGTTGGTTCCATGATTTTCTATTGTAAACTGTGCTGCTATCAACATGCGTGTGCAAGTATCTTTTTTGAATAATGACATCTTTTTCTCTGGGTAGATACCCAGTAGTGAGATTGCTGGATCAAATGGTAGTTCTACTTTTAGTTCTTTAAGGAATCTCCACAGTGTTTTCCATAGCAGCTGTACTAGTTTACGTTCCCACCAGCAGTGTAGAAGTGTTCCCTGTTCACCGAATCTATGCCAACATCTACTGTTTTTTGATTACGGCCGTTCTTGCAGGAGTAAGGTGGTATTGCATTGTGGTTTTGATTTGCATTTCCCTGATCATTAGTGATGTTGAGCATCTTTTCATATGTTTGTTGGCCATTTGTATATCTTCTTTTGAGAATTATCTATTCATGCCCTTAGCTCACTTTTTGATGGGATGATTTTTCTTTTTTCTGACTTGAGTTTGTTATAGATTCTGGAAATTAGTCCTTTTTCAGATATATAAGATTGTGAAGATTTTCTCCCACTCTGTGGGTTGTCTATTTACTCTACTGACTTCCTTTTGCCAGGCAAAGGATCTTTAGTTTAAATTAAGTCTCAGCTATTGTTGAATAGGGTGTCCTTTCCCCACTTTATATATTTGTTTGCTTTGTCAAAGATAAACTGGCTGTAAGTATTCGAGTTTATTTCTGGGTTCTCTATGCTGTTCCACTGGTCTATGTGCCTATTTTTATACCAGTACCATGCTGTTTTGGTGACTATGGCCTTGTAGTATAGTTTGAAATCAGATAGTGTGATGCCTTGAAATTTGTTCTTTTTGCTTAGTCCTGCTTTGGCGATACGGGCTCTTTTTTGATTCCATATGAATTTCAGAATTGTTTTTTCTAATTCTGTGAAGTAGGATGGTGGTATTTTGATGGGGATTGCATTGAATTTGTAGATTGCTTTTGGCAGTATGGTCATTTTCACAATATTAATTCTTCCCATCCATGAGCATGGGATGTGTTTCTATTTGTTTGTATCATCTATGATTTCTTTCTAAGCTGGATAATTTTTTTGGGGAAAAAACCATGCAAGGTAAATAACTGTAGAGATCAAATTTTATTTAAATGAAGGACAAACTAATTATCTAATATGTATACATGTTAGAAGTGGAGACATCAGAGATCACATAAGGGCTGCATATTTTATCATGAGTTCCTACTAAACAAACTTTGTATGATAAATCTTGACTCCAAGTATTCTATAAAACCTAGTTTTTCTCCCAAATTACTAATCACCTTCCCATTATCTTCAGACAAATTAAATCATAAAACGTGGCTTTAAAATTTATAGGGGGGGCGCTGATGTTATGCCCTTCATTGACATTTTTATTCTATCCACATCCAATTTGTGTCATTTGGAACCCAGGACTGTAAATAGGCAACTTTGCTCCAGGTGTAGGGTAAGTACAGTAAGCCAAAATTATCTTAGTCTGCAAAGACTGGATCTGTATTAGCAGTTAAATAGAAAACCAAGTGAGAGGGAGAAGTTGGGAGATTCAGGAGAGTTTCTCCACTTTCTCTTCAGGTTCTATAAAGTGACTTTATCATTTCAAATTAACTTTTAGAACATCCACTACAGGCGGTTATACGTACAAACATGTATTTCAAAGGCAAACAATTATTTGGGTTTAACATAGGAATTGGGAAACTACAGCCTGTGGATCAAATCTGGTCTGCCAACGGAGGCTTTTTTACCTTTTAAAGGATTGTGACAAACGGACAAGAATGTGTGATAAAGATCTTATGCTGCACACAAAGCTTGAAATATTTACTAATTGAGCCTTCTAAAGAAAGAGTTGGTCTCTGGCTTATTGTATTAATTTTGGATCTTTGGATATTTTAAAGTAGATTACATATAGTTACATAAATAAGCACTTTAAAATATGTTTTAGGCTAGGTATATTCTCAATAACCATTTATTATATTTGTTTTTATACTTATTTAAAAAAATAATATGGCTGGTCTGATTCACAGAGATTGAACTCTACTTTTCCCCTTCTCATGATTATACTTGACTAGTCTTATAAAGAAAAGTACCAATATTAATTGCAATGCAATTAAGACTGAAGAATAATAAAATAATTTCTCTCATGTTTTGTTCTCCTTTCATATCCTTCTGCAAATTTAGACCCTCTTCTATCACTGTAATTAATATTCCTATATTTCTATGTAGTCCAAGTATAGTCATTACTTACATGTGTGCCTTCATGTTCTAAAGTATTTTATAAAAAGGCATAATATATTATGATTACAAGATAAAATCAGAATAAGTGAGTACTTATTTTTAAGGATTAAAATTCTGAAATTTTAATTTTATTACAAATAAATTATTCTTAGAGCTGAAGGTCTCTCTCAAATTTACATAATATTCTTTAAACTATAAAAATACTGGGCCAAGCATGATGACGAATGACGATAAACCCAGTACTTTTGGAGGCTGAGATGGGAGGAATGCTTGAGTCCTGGGGTTCAAGACCAGCCTGGGCAACATGGTGAGACCCCATATCTAAACAAACAAACAAAATTACTGTACTCAAATAAGTATAACCTTTTATAAGCTAGTAAGACATATTTTATAAGTAAGACATATAAAAAAGTAAAAAATTTTTGTCATTATAGTTTTTATCATAAAAATTAAAATAATTTCAGCTATTGTATTTGGCACAGAGAGTTCATAGAGAGACATGTTAGTTTGTCCAGATTAAAGTAAAAGATGTGGATACCAAAAACAGTTACACAATTTTACTTTTTAAAAAAAATGCATTTCTTGTTAGCCAAGTAAATTACTTACCTGAAGATCGTTTTGAGGATTCCAATCAGAATCAAAAATTATACATGTATCAGCTGCAGTTAAGTTGATGCCCAACCCACCAGCTCGGGTACACAGGAGAAAAACAAATCTATCTGAATCAGGTTTACTAAATCTATCTATAGCAGCTTGTCGAAGATTTCCTCTGACTCTGCCATCAATTCGCTCATACAAATATCTATGGAATGAAATGGAATAAATTTACATAAATAAATATAATAAAATTGAAGACATATTCTATCAAATATAAAGTCAGTTTTCCTACAGCATTATGTTTTCTCTAAAATTAAGAAGCAATATCATCTCAACTAGTTTCTGTGGCTTTATACTTTTTGATGTTGGTGCTAAGGAGAAAACAAAAACTAATATAAAGATAGAAAACCTCTGAATTCCTGGATGTATAGGTAAAAGAACACTACTACAATGAATTTTATTTCACAGTTAGAATTAAAAAAGACAGTCTATAAAAATACTTTCCTGATGTCATCATAATAAATTTTTTTTTCAAGAATTAAAAACTTTCACAAAACTTTATACAAGAAGGCTACAAATATTTCTTTTGTCCTTAATCCATGTTGCTCTCAACTGACACACTTCTACATTGCAATCTATTAAGAACACACTGGAATGCTGTTGAATTATTTCCAGTCATTACTGCAAAGTAATTATTTTATCCTTCCCCATTTAACATATACAAAACTAAAAAACTGCAAGACATCAAATAAAAATAAAATACATAAAAACGTAGGCGCTAGGACTCTTAAGTGGTATACATATAACATCACACTTCTACATATGATTTACTAGAGTTGTAGCAGTTGCTCCATGGTTATCTCTTGTACCTGTGAAATGGAGGTAAGACTTCTAATAATGTTTCTTATGACAATAAAAAAACTCTGAATTTTCCATGAAATTACAATAGAAAATTATAAGTACAGTTTTATCTGTAAAAAGTTCTTCACATAAGGAGATCCAAAAAATATAAGAATGGCTATTTTTGAGAACACTGCAATTTAATGTTTGTATCACTTACACGACGTAAAATTGAGAATAATATACATTTTAAAATGCGGCAAAAGAGTAGGACACTGACAATAACAATGAAACTAGAAATAAAAATGAAAATAAAAATGAACTACATAATCTCTAATAATATAAATCAGTATAGACCTTTACTTATCTATATGGGTTAAAATCTGTTGAATTAAAATCTGCAAGCCAGGTATGGTGGCTCATGCCTATAATCCCAGCACTTTGGGAGGCTGAGGTAGAACTGCTTCAATCCAGGAGTTTGAGACCAGCTTGGGCAACATAGTGAGACCCTCCCTCTACCAAAAATAAACAAATTAGCTGGGTGTGGTAGTGTATGCCTGTAGTCCCAGCTTCCTGGGAGGCTGAGGTGGGAGGATTGCTTGAGCTTAGGCATTTGAGGCTGCAATGAGCTATGATCACACCACTGCACACTACTCTGGGCAATAGAGTGAGACACTGTCTCAAAAAAAAAAAAAAAACTACAGCTGAAATAGCCTAAATACTGATTAGACAATATTTAACACTATCTTACCGTGATTTACCAATAAACAAAACAAAACAAAACAAAAAACCCACACTGAAACAAACAGGAAAATATTAAAGCATGAATAAATTTTATATAGTATATAAGAATAAAAGTACCACAACTTAAGGTTCTAATTATAACAATGAAATAGATCCAAAGGTTCTTGAATCACTTTTTTCAATTTTGAAGATGACTATTGTAAATATAAGTCTATTTAAAGTTTCATTACTACAAGGTTTATAAATCAAGTAAAATGTACATTATTAAACCCATTCCTGTCACATAGTATTTATTTGCAAACTTTTCTAAATTGAACTTGTCAGGCACATCTAATATTCCAACATTTGCAGGTTGGGAAAATGTAACACATAATCAATCCTAAACAATCTTTACTTATAAATTTGAATGCTTTATTCTAATTTAGGTAAAGAGAAAGATATGAGTAAAGTTCATTTACAGTACAGTGCTGCACAAATCTTAATAGCATATACTTAGCATAATTCATAGTATAATTCAGTGGATCATAGTATGCTTTACCTTTTATGTATGAGATAGTCCTCCAGAATGTCAAGGCAGCGAACCATCTGAGAGAAGATGAGCACTTTATGACCTCCAGCTTTCATTTTGGGAAGCAATTTATCAATAAGGACCAATTTACCAGCAGACTGGATCATTGCTTGAAGATGAAAATCAGAAGCAGCTGGATTATATGTATCTCTAAATTCTCCAAGTATTTTCTCCTCAGCACCTGTCAAAGAAATAGGAGATGATAGAAGCAATGCGAAAATGCAGGAAATTCCCAACTGCTTTCTTTTTAATCAAAATTAGTGCTCCTGTGTGCTTCTGTAACATAATTTTCTAATGGCATGTACACTGCTTTTATTAGAATTATTCATGCTTGTTGCTAAACCTCCACCAATACCAGACTGTAATTTCATTGAGGACATGGACAATGTCTTAAACATCTTTTTATCTCCTCGGATACCTGGCATAATGCCTTGTATAAATTTATGTTTGCTAAATGTTTAATGAATGCTATTAGGGAAAAAATAAAACTGTTGAGTAAACACATGTATTTTTAAAAAAATCTAATATTTAAGCACTAATCATATATTTGGTGTTTAAATATTAGATGTTTAAAACTAACTCAGTTGAGTAAACACATATATATTTTTAAACAAACATCTAATATTTAAACACCAACCATTAACAGTTGTCATCACTGATGGTTGATCATAATTGATTTGGATGTGTCTATGGGGATCTTGTTAGCCACCAAAACAAGGAAACAAGAAAAAATTAAGGCTAGGTACAGTGGCTCACGCCTGTAATTTCAACACTCTGGGAGGCTAAGGCAGAAGGATTTATTGAGGCCAGGAGTTTGAGACCAGCCTGGGCAATACAGCAAGACCCCATATCTCTAACAAAAAACAAACAAACAAAAAACCAAAGAAAGAAAGAAATTAGCTGGGTAGGGTGGTGCATATGTCTACTTCTAGTTACTAAGGAGGCTGAGGTGGAAGGATCAGTTTCCAACTTGAGGCTACTGTGAGCTATGAACACACTACTGGACTCCAGCCTGGATGACAGAGCGACACTGTCTCAAAAAATCCCCCCCCACCTAAAAAAAAGAAAGAAGAGAATAAAATAAAATGAAAGTCATGTTATAGGTCCTTGATGCATACTTCCTTTAGATAATCCATATCAGAATTAAAGAGGCTCTCTGTATTCCTTTCCTCAACCTGTCTAGCCATAAGAGAGTACTATAAAACTGCAAGAGAGACTTCAGTTGTCTTGAATAAAGTAAGTAGTGAGGTACATATTCCCAGGCATAAGTGAAAAACCCAAACATACACTAGGAGAGAGCCTGATAAGATCTTCAAAAGTAACATTATTACAGCACAAAATTCAAACACTAACTGATGTATCTAGACTGGAAGGAAGCCAGGAAAAAGTTGTAAACGCAGAAGCCCCAAAAATCGGCTTTGCTGTCTTTGTCCACGATTAGGATTAAACAAGAGGACAAATTCTAGTCCAAATTATACTGAACAAACTCCTGCTGTTGTAACCTCCTGTGCTAACATCAGTCACTGTAACAAAGTAGTTCACATTGCCTCTGATTCTGTAACACTTGTAATTCCTCAGAATATCACCATAGAGAGTCATAACAGCTACTACTGTTTTCTGTTTATTAATATTTACTGCAAGAAAAAAGTATTTGTTATAATCTTTTTTAGCTACCTTTGATAAGATATGGATGATTACAGCATTTCCTGAGCTCCATCATGGTATTGACCAAGTTAGGTACATTAGTTTGTCCTGCTCCTTTGGATAAAAAAGAAAAGTTCTTTTCCAAGATAGCCCGGTAATATTTCTTTTGAATGTTAGTAAGTTCTACTTCAATGATGGTTTCTTCTTTAGGTGCCAACTTCTTTTCCACATCTTCTTTTAATCGTCTCAACATCATTGGTTTCAGGATAGCCTGAAGTTTCTGTACCTGAATTAAAAATGATAAAAAGATATATAACATAAGTGAGCATTTAATTACACATATAAAATAATTACAATAATTAGAAATGTGATGAATATATTTACAAAGAGCAATAGGATACCTGTTCCTCTGTTTTCAGATCTCCAAATTCTTGCATAAATGTTGACTCAGAGGGAAACCTTAAAGGTTCAAGAAAGTGAAGAAGACTAAACAGTTCTTCAACTGTATTTTGGAGAGGTGTGCCAGTCAAAAGCACCTTGTGTTCCTATATAAAGTGAGAACAATTCACATCAAACATCATAGTACTAAAATTATACGAAAGCTGACTTAGGTTATCAAATGTTCAATATGCAAATATTTTTCTGACCATATATATATATGTCTCTCTCTATGTATATATAGATATATTATATATCTATATATATTTATATATCTCTCTATATAAATACATTTATATATATATATATATTTTTAGAGACAAGGTATCGCTTTGACACCCAGGCTGGAGTGTAATGGTGCCATCATAGTTCAGCATTACACATACAACATAATTACAATGATTAGAATAAATTACAGTAGTGCCACTGTAACCTTGAATTCCTGGGCTCATGAAATCCTCCTTCCTCAGGCTCCTGAGTAGCTAGCATTGCAGGTTGGCAAAACACTTAGCTAATTTTTAAAATTTTTTTTGTGGAGATGAAGTCTTACTATATTACCCAGCTGGTCTTGAGTTCCAGGCCTCAAGCAATCCCAAAGTGCTGGGATTAAAGGTGTGAGCCACCATACCCAAACTCATAATTTTCAAGAGTTAAAATACATCTCTAACCACAAATCTTCAGGAATATACTTTCCCAATCACTTTTTAAAAACTCTGTATCATTCCTGAAATACCTCACTTTGTATGCTATTTATGCCTTTAAAAATTCTAAATAATTTTAGAAGTAAAGAAATAAACATTCTAAAAAAAAAAAAAAGGGCATTTTTTTCTTTGGTACTCAACCATTCTTAGTATGGTAATTTGTATATCAAAGAGTACTTATTATTTATAATTTGGATGATCATAATTTAACTCTTCCAACATGAACAAATTATCAAATCACTGAGGTTACAACCCAAGAATGTAAAGGACTAATATGCTTTGAAACTAGAATTCTTTAAAAATTAAACATAATAGTAAAAGAAGAAAATAAACATAGAGTATTTTTAATGGTAGTACAAATTATTAAAAAATTTATTTGACAAAACCTCTAAATTCCCAAATTAAATATCTGTATACGCATCTGTGAATCTGTATATTATGTATATGGTAGCAAATGGCCTGGAAAGATAAACAGGAAATCATACTGGAATAAGGTATTGAACTGGGTGTGGCATAGATGGAGAAGGAGTAAAAAGGAACACTTCAAGTTTTTACAGAATGTGGTTCTTTATATTTGAACTGTTTGTTCAAGTGCTCATGTAGTAATTATGTGATATTAATTAAAAATCAAAATGTTTAAAAAAATGCTTTCATTTGTAAGAAGCAAACCCAATAACAAAAAGATGACTATAAGAAATCCCATTATTAATTATAACCAATATATGTTAAACATGTAGAATTGTGTAGGACTTTTTATCATAAATAATCTGAATAATATAACTTTGGTAAAGGGGCTTTTTATTAAGGAATTCATGGCTTAAAACTTATGGTTTTATTTTCCTTTAAATAGTATATACTCTGTTGATGTTTCTTATTTTAAAAATTAATTACTAACACTTTTTGGAAGAAAGAGCTAAAAAATTTGAAGCTGTAGAAAGTAGAATTTTTTTTCTTATGAATTAAAGCAAAATAAAAATCTCAATTATCACAGATAGAATTCAGACGTACCGATACTCCAAAATTAAAAAATGAAATTTTTAGCATTAACTCTAAGACCTTTTACTATACAGCTAATAAACTGAATTGTCATAATGATATTGTTACTTACCAGATTCATGAGTTTGAGGCCTTCTAAGAGTTTACAATTTTTATTTTTTAACCTATGTGCTTCATCAATAATTACACATCGCCATTCAATTGCATTAAGCTCTCCACAGCCTCCAAGAATCATTTCAAAAGTGGTGATGATGGCTTGGAATCTATAAGCTCCTCGAATGATACGCCCCTAGAAATGATCAAATGTAATTTGCTCATTATTTTAATTGCATATTTTTTATTCCTGTCAAATGGCATCTGATAACATCTGCTAGAAAACATTTCCAATGAAATTTTTACATAAGCAGACACTCCCTTACAATAAAAAGTTTTAGCATTTAAACTGTATTATACCTGTTCAATAATGTTAAAAATTATGCCAACATAATTATATTATTTATAATTGTATCCAAATAAACATTGCTTGGTAAAATGTTTTATAATAATTTTTAATAATTATAATAATTTTGGGCAAGAAATAATCATTATAAAATCTGGCCAATGAGATTTCAGTATTAGTTCTTATTACTTACAGCACTGAGTTCACAAATATAATAGCAAATAAATACTGAATAATTAGCCATCCAAATAATTTATTCAGAAGATATTGAGTACTAATGTGCCAGAACCTGTTCTAGTTGCTGGAGATATAGCAGTAAACAAAACAGATAAAAATAATTATCCAATTAAAACTTATATTATAATGAATCTAATGCAGGACATAGTTATTAAGAAAATAATTTTTACAAAAGTAAATTAGAAAGAGATAAGGGTTGTGGAATAAAATAAAACAAGAATGTGGGATGATAAGTTTAAGGTTGAAGGTGAGTTGAGGAGTGATAACATGGGGAGAAATGCCAGATATAGGTGATGGGGAGAAAGGCAGCAAACCACATTGCCATGTATGTGTCTATGCAACAATCTTGCATGTTCTTCACATGTACCCCAAAACATAAAATGCAATAAAATATATATTTTAAAAAAAAAGGTTGAAGGTGAACACTGCAGGTTTATATAGAGTGGTTGGGAGACCATTAGTGTGATGTGACATTTGAGAAAAAATGTAAAGATGAGGGAGGAAGTCATGTTGATATCTACAGATCTGTAAAAGAAAGCATTCTTGGTAAAAGAAGGAGCAAGTAGGAAGGCCCTAAGGTAGAAGTGTCTTTGGCAGCATTCAGAAAATAGCAAGCAAGCCATAGTGTTTGAAATCCAGTGAGTTGAGGAGGGGATGAGGCAGACTGCAGGACAAACTGTGATATAAGCTTTGACTCTAAGACACTATTGAAGGGGTTTGTAAGAAGTGTCCTGATTTGACACATATATTTTTAAAAGCGCTTTTGGCAGTTGTGGTGAAACCTGTCTGAAAAGGCCAAAGACAGGAACATGGAGACCAGTTTAAAAGCTGCCATCCAGAAGAATTGCCTAAACCCGTGAGGTGGAGGTTGCAATGAGCCGAGATCGTGCTACTGCACTCCAGCCTGGGCAATGGCGTGAGACTTCTTCTCTAAATACACACATACATACATACATACATACATATATACAAAAAGCTGCCATACTAATGCAAGCAAGAAATCTTCATTGGAGGTCATGAGAAGTGTGCTCAGTTCTAGATACATTTTGAAAGTAGAGTCAGCTAGGCGGGGTGGCTCATGCCTATAATCCCACCACTTTGGGAGGCTGAGGCAAGCAGATCATGAGGTCAGGAGTTTGAGACCAGCAGGGTGAAACCCCATCTAACAAGGTCAGGAGTTCAAGACCAACATGGTGAAACCCCATGTCTACTAAAAATACAAAAATTAGCTGGGCGTGGTGGCGGGCACCTGCAATCCCAGCTACTCGGGAAGCTAAGGCAGGAGAATTGCCTGAACCTGGGAGGCAGAGGTTGCAGTGAGCCGAGATCACGCCACTGCACTCCAGCCTGGGCAACAGAGCAAGACTCCACTTCAAAAAAAAAAAAAAATGGAAAACAGAGCCAACAAGATTTCCCAATGGACAGCATGGAGTAAGACAGGGCAGGGCCTCAAATTTACTCTAAAAATTTTAGCTGAAACAACTGGAAGTTCATGTTGTTATTTACTAAAAAGAAGTAGTTTCGAATTTTGATTTTGTATGTTAATTCTGAGACATCTATTAGACATAGCCATGTGGAGTTAAGTAGGCATTTGGATATGACTCTGGAATTTACCAAAGAGTTTAGAGTTGGTGATACAGAGTTAGGAATTTCAGCAGTACAGATGGTATTGAAAGTTATGTGTATGTATAAAATCTGTGAGATAATGAGTATATTTGCAGACTAAGCCTTGAGTTATCCCAAAGTTTAGATATTGGGAAGATAAGAAGGAATCAATAAAGGGTGCTTGAGAAAGAATAAGTGGTGATGTAGGACAGGATGATGTCCTGGAATCTAAGTGAAGAGAGTGTTTAAACAGGGTTCAAAACATAAGCTGTTGGGTATTAAGTGAAAAGAAGGGATAAAAACAGTTGGGTATTCTGACTTAGATTTTAATTCATATTAACCTAATTCATTTTAGATTAGTTAATATTAATGATTAAGTTGAATAATAGCTCCAGTAGAATATTATTAAAATAGGTATAAATTATAAATCTATGGCATTTATACAGCTCTAAAAACCTGGGATATAATATATTCAGTTAAATTGATATCACAGTGTTTAATAACAGGGGCTCTTGAATCTGACTGACTTGAGTTTATTAATCCTGGTTTTGCATTGTGATTTTGGGCAATTCATGCAACTTCTTTAGCCTCAGTTTTCTCATGTGTAAAATGGAAACAATACTATTTTACAATGTTGATATTACAAAGATTAAGTGAAATAATACATGTAAACTGTTTAGCATAATGCCTGGCACATGGTAAATAATAAATGTTTGTAGTTATTAGTTTATCATTTCTGTTACTTTTCCAAGGGAAATTTAGAAAAATTTTAGCATGATTTTAGTAATATTGTTATTTCAAGCTATTTGATAACATAAAAAAACAGAAGTTAAATATTCACTTAATTTATATAAAAATGTATTTGAAAGAGTTAACTCTAAAAGTTATTCCTATATTTGAAGCACAGATCGGTTTATCCCATTACAGGAGACATCTTTATCTTTTGAAATGTAAAACCTCTTTAGATAATATATATCTAGAATTTGCAACATTTATCATAAAAATACAGTATTTAATATATACAATTCAGTTTATCACACGTCAAGAATCTTCCAGGTTTTTGGTTATCACATTTATGCCAAACTCATGTGACACAAATATTAAAATTGTAACTTTGTTAAGTCTTTTTAAGTCTCAAGATATTAGTTGTGCTTTCTGTAAAAAAGAGAATCTCAAATAATTTTTATGACAACATACAGCTCTAAAATTCTACAAATGTATGATTAAGAATCATGAAACACTAGGTCAGGTGTGGTAGCTCCTGCCTGTAATCCCGGCACTTTGGGAGGTTGAGGTGGGATGATTACTTGAGTTCGAGACCAGCCTGGGCAACAGTGAGACACCATTTTATAAAAAATAAAATAATTAGCCAGCTATGGAGATGCACTTCTGTCATCTCAGCTACTTGGGAGGATCATTTAAGCCCAAGAATTTGAAAATGGATAAATTAACTGATTATGTTCCTGTAACCTCATTTTGCTTCCTACTTCCAATGTTGAAACAATCACCATTTATATGAAATTAAGCATCTATATAATTCTTAAATTATTCTTCAGTTGAAAATGATCACCTTTGCACTTTTGGAATACATGATATCTTAATTAGATTACAGTTTGATTCTCTTCTGCTGTTTTATTATTATTATTATTATTATTATTTAGAGACAGGGTCTTGCTGTCACCCAGGCTTCAGTGCAGTGATATGATCACAGCTAACTGCAGCCTCAAACTCTTGGGCTCAAATAGGTAGATAATCAGTTATCACTGGGAGGCAAAAGTAGAAGGCTATGCACATTACCTTACTTGAACCTCTATCATATCACATAACCTGGCCATGTGTTATAATGATCCTTTTAGAACAATAGAACGAGTGAAAGAAAAATAAAATACTAAGGTGCTTTTAAGGTAGAGTGCCAGGCAATAAACCTTTTCTATTTAAAAAGTACACTTTTTTGTGAATTGTGTTTATTGACTTTATTATTTCCTAATAAAGACTTTAATGAAATAATTCATATGAACATTCAAGACCATGACTTGGCATTTCATGTTTTCTTTTTTAAAAAATATTTTAATGGGCCGGGCGCGGTGGCTCATGCCTGTAAACCCAGCACTTTGGGAGGCAGAGGTGGGTGGATCACGAGGTCAAGAGATCGAGACCATTCTGGTCAACATGGTGAAACCCCGTCTCTACTAAAAATACAAAAAATTAGCTGGGCATGGTAGCGCATGCCTGTAATCCCAGCAACTCGGGAGGCTGAGGCAGGAAAATTGCCTGAACCCAGGAGGCGGAGGTTGCAGTGAGCCAAGATCGCGCCATTGCACTCCAGCCTGGGTAACGAGCGAAACTCCGTCTCAAAAAAAAAAAAAAATTTAATTTTTTTTTCTTTTTTGAGATGGAGTCTTGCTCTGTCACCAGGTTGGAGTACAGTGGCACGATCTCGACTCACTGCACCCTCTGCCGTCCAGGTTCAAGCGATTCTCCTGCCTCAGCCTCCCGAGTAGCTGGAACTACAGGCACGTGCCATCATGCTAGCTAATTTTTTTGGGTATTTTTAGTAGAGACGGAGTTTCACCATGTTGGCCAGGCTGGTCTCAAACTCCGGACCTAGTGATCCGCCCGCCTCGGACTCCCAAAGTGCTGGGATTACAGGCATGAGCTGCTGCACCCAGCCAAAAAACATTTTAATTTTTTGGTAGAGACTGGGTCTTGCTATGTTATCCAGGCGGGTCTGGAACTCCTAGCCTCAAGCAATCCTCCCATCTCGGACTCCCAAAGTGTAAGATTACAAGTGTGAGCGACCATGCCTGGCCTGTTTCTAGTCTTAATGTTCTGCTAGAATATCTTTAAGTCGTCATCTCTTTATTTTATGATCTGTGTATTTAGGAGGAATAGGAAATCCCTTCTTTTTTTTTTTTTGAGACAGAGTCTTGCTCTACCGTTAGGCTGGAGTGCAGTGGCGCAATCCCGGCTCACTGCAACTTCCGTTTTCCGGTTTCAAGAAATTCTCCTGCCTCAGTCTCCCGAGTAGCTAGGACAACAGGCATGCACCACCACGCCCGGCTAATTTTTTGTACTTTCAGTAGAGACGGGATTTCACCATTTTGAGCAGGGTGGTCTCGATCTTCTGACTTCGTGATCCACCCACCCTGGCCTCCCAAAGTGCTGGGATTACAGGCGTGAGCCACCGCGCCCGGCCAGGAAATCCCTTCTTAAAGAGTAAGTGGCCAAAGTAAGATAGAAAATGCTCCTCTTATAAATACAGGGAGAGAAGAACATCATCAAACCACTAGAGTACTGACATAACCAATCCAAAGGAGAAAAAGATGGAGGTATAACTGTTTTAGTAAGCAAAACAAACCACATTTAAAAAAATGTCTAAAATAAAGATCCACTGAACATGAAAGAGAACCTATGATCTCACCAACAGGCATTTAAGCCTGTGGTGTTAGTGAAGATTTAAATTTTTAAAATGTTGGGAAAAAAGCTGGACAATGATTAGAGACAGTTATTACTCTAAAAAAAAATCTAGTATGTATTTAAAAACAATTAGTAAAATTATTATTCTTGTTGAAAAATTAAGGATTACAATGAGACTTGTACATTGTTTAAATCTGCATATTTCATTATAGTGAACTACAGCATTAAACTGACTTTTTTCATTGTTCTCTTCAGCTACTCAAATTTACTGTAAAATAATAAAAATGATGAATAAAAGAGCTTAAACTAAGATCTAGGTAGGCAATTAAAATGTATCCTAAATTCAAACATAATTGGTATGTAATTATCTTGTTTAGCCCTGACCTCTCAAACAACAAACAAAATCATCAATAACACACCTGTGAATCCCTGAAGTACATCTCGTATTGCTGTATCATCTGTCTGCTAATCAGGCTCCCATGATAAACCACAACGTTAATATCAGTCCATGTACGAAATTCTCTCTCCCAGTTTGCAATAGTAGAAAGTGGAGCAATAATCAGGAAAGGTCCTCTTATACCAGTCAGAAGGATTTCATAGAGGAATGTAATTGACTGAATAGTTTTGCCAAGACCCATTTCATCTGCTAAAATGCAGTTTCGTCTGAAATAAACAAATATATTATCCATGCATGCATTGGTTTTTTTTCCCCCTATATCACAATGTTTTTAAAGATAAACATACAAAAATAATCAAAGATAAAATAAAATAGTTGCATTTATAAAAATGTAAAAGTTGCTGAAGTACAGAGTAGGTTTAAGATTACAATGTTATTAAAAACCTGTAAAGGGACAACGAAAGATTTCTGTAGCTCCAAAATAAGGATACCGCCCATTAGATATTTAATTTTTTTTAAAGAGTGGAAAGGGAAGAGCAAGGCCAACTAAATACATTATTTGTTCAGGAACACCTTCTGTATTTTAGGACAGCATGAGAAGATGGGATACAAAAAAATAGAACATGCTCTCTGCCTTCCAGGGGTGTGTATCTATTACAGAAGCTGACATGCAAATAAATAAGTAAATAGTAATGCAATGTGCTATCACAGAAGCACAGATAAAGCACCTTCAACTGTGGCTGTGCAACAGAAAAGCTTACAAAGCTTGAAAAAAAAAAAAAGATACTCAGGCCCTTCCCCTATACATTCTGATTCAGTGTGAATGGAATAGGATAAAATCAGCTATAATTTCAAAAATAAGCCCCACAGATGATTATGATATGTGGCCAGTTAAGAATCATCAGTATGGTTTATTATGGAGGCTCAAAAGAGTAAGCCTCAACTCTGAGAAGAGATGTGAGAAGACCTCCTTTAGAAGGAGGTCAGTAATGAGTAGGATTTTGCCAGAGAGCACAGTGAATGAGCAGAAGTGTAAAGAACATGATGAACTGAGGGACCAAAAGTTGTTTACTATGGTTTGGAGTAAAAGGTAAAAGGAGGAGAGATTCTTGAGGTAAGTAGGGTCATAAATAGAAGACATCTGCCATTCTATTATGCAATGGGAGTTACTGAAACTCTTCAAATAAATCCAATGAGATTAGGTTTGTATTTTAAAGTTTACTCTGGGTCTATTGTGGATATTAGAGGTTGAGGTGACTAGAAGTTGAGAGAGTAACTGGGAAAGTACCATTAAGTGCAGGGAAGAAAGTGTGGGCACCTGGTCTAAGAGAGGAGAAACTGAGAGAACTTTCCAGAATGAATTATGGGTTAGAATGAACTGGACCTAGTTACCAAAGTATGGGGTATAGAGTGAAGCCAGATTTCAGTTTGGGTGACTAAATGAATTGTGCTATTATTAATCAAGATGGAAAATACAGAGGAAAAACAATTTTGATGGGGAAGAAACAGGAAATAGTAAGATTAATTTTTAATCTGTTGTGTTTAAAGACTCATTGAGATAGATACTCAGGTAACAAGAGGCAAATGGAAATACAGGCCCAGAGTTCAAGACCTTAGAGATAAAGTATGGGGCCATTAGATTATTGGTACATGAAGGCACGGGGACTATAGAATATGCCTTAGGGAGAACAAACATGTAATACGAAAAAAGAGAAGACAGAACCCAGGGAAGGCAAACATAACACCTACAGGGCAAGCAGAGGAAGAAGAACCAGGAATAGTCACAGGTACTGCAGAGCTAGGAGAGAGTCACACTGTGGAAGCTGTTGGGGTTCAGAGTCAGGGGGATGTTTGAAGGGAGTAGCAACTACTAACCAATGCAGCAGAGAGCAAATTGGGGCTGAAAAATATCCCATGGATTTGGAAAGTTAAAAGTTTCAGAGAATTCTGGGGAGTCAGGGTGGGAACACTGGTGGTGAGAGGGAGGGAGGAAGGAGGGAGAGAGAAAGTTATAGAGAGAGAAAGAGAAAAGCAGAGCCAAGAGAAGGTTTATTTTAAACCCAAATTTGTTTATAGACTGAAGGGATGGCAAGTCTTCAGGGGTGGCCTGGAGATATAAAAGAGAAGGATAAGTGACTGAAGTAAAAGTAAGGCTCTAAGGCGACTAGATGAGATGGCATGTCTGATACATGAAGACAGTGGTAAGAATATGGATGAAGATATTAATACATCTGTAGGCTTGGATATGAGGGCAAGCAAAAACTTGAATGAATTTACCTACCGTCCCGGGTTTCACTATGAAGCAGTCATATACAGAGAGTAAAGGGGGCAGAATTGTGATAAAGGGCTTCAAGAAAATGGTGAAAGTTTAAAATAGGCAATTTAGGAGATGGGAAAGAGTATTGATGAGGGAAGACAAATTAAAAAAATGTTTTGTTAACTATTTTTCCTACATGGTTCTCTTGGAAAAAATGATGATTAATATTTAGAAAACATAAATTAGGGAAAAGAGCACTGTGGGGATAACAGGCCTCTTTCCATCGACTGAGTCCATGACTCACTAGCACTAAGCATAACAACTAAGAAGAATCACGTGAAAAGTAAAAATGATTAAAAATTATTCTGAATAAAAGCATCATCAAATTTTGCTATTCTTACTAATAGTATTGCCTTTATTTGCTCTTTTGCATATGCAACTACTATGCTTTCTCAATTGCAGTACCATTTTTTACTTCTTTTGCAACTATCTTTTCATCTCAATAAAGAATGTAAGATGTTTTATAAGGCATTTTGAAAACTTTGGAAAGCAAGTAATTAATAAAAATGGGGTAGTTAATTACTAGGTTCCCATATTTTATACTCCATTACTTATCAATTGCTGACAACCTACTTCTTTGATGATTTACATTAAATGATAGAGCTTTAATTCCTGAGTATACCTTGCTTGTAACTCACTAACTCAAAATGACTGTTGGCAGACAGTAATATGGGTTGATAAGGTGAAAAGCATTATATAACACAGAAGGTGTCTTAGGACTCTTGGAAAGGTATTTCAAATTTAATTATTAATCAACATACCAACTGTGTTCTATTATGATTGGTAGACATTTAAAGAAAGCAATTGTAGTTGAATCCTAAATTATAATTTACATATTTTCCTGAGGTAACCTCACTTTAAATAATGAAGACTTCATAACAATAATTATATAGTAACATCAGTATCTATTTTACTTGACACATTTTGGCACACATTAAAAAAAACAATTTTTTTTTGTTATGATATACTACATACCTATTGTACCAATTGAACAAGAGCCAATTGAGTCCTTCCAGTTGATATTCCCTGAGTTGATTGCCATTTTTATAGTCCCTGGATTGATCTATTTTCTTCCAAATATTAGAAGGAGGACGGTCCTTTGTGGAAAAACAAAGAATGAATGGTGTTTAAATCTTCCATATATCATATTCATGGCAAAATGTATTGCTTTAAAAATAACCCTAAGAGGCATAACAGTATACAGTGTTATGATTAACTTCTACCTAACATTTAAAGATGAAATTAATTCTATACAACTCTTCCAGAAAATTGAAGAAGGTATGTTTCCCAACTCATTCTTTGAAGCCCTGATACAAAGACATTACAAGAAAACTATAGACAATGTCCCTAATGAACGAAGATGCAAATATTCTTAACAAAATTTTACCCAATGGAATTTAACAACATATGAAAAGGGCAATACATCATGATGAAGTAGGTTCTTTTTTTTAAACCAGGAATGGAAGGTGGGTTTAAAGTAGAACATTAATCAGTGTTGCAACGGATTAAAAAATGAAAATTGACCAGGTGTGGTGGCTCATCCCACACTTTTGGAGGCCAAGGTGGGAGGATCACTTGAGACTAGGAGTTCAAGACCAGCCTGGGCAACACAAAGAGACACAGTCTCTATTTAAAAAACATAAAAAATTAAAACCAAAAATAATATGATAATCTCAGTAGATGCAGAAAAAGTATTTGAGAAATTCAACATCCATTCCTAATTAAAACTTATCAAATTTTGAATAGAAAGGAACTTCCTTAACCCATTATGGTACAACTTAAAAAAAGCCAAAACTAACATTACGCTTAAAGGTGAAAGACTAACTGCTTTCCCCCTAAGATCAGGAATAAGGCAAGGATCTCCTCTGTGACAGCTTCTATTCAACATTGTACTGCAGGCACTAACAAGTATAATCAAACAAGAAAAGGATAAAAGTCATCAAGATTGAAAAGGAATAACAAACTGTATTTATATTACAGAAGACATGATTTGTCTATGTAGAAAATCCTGTGGAATCTACCAAAAAAGTCAAACTAAGTAGCAATTTTAGCAAGGTTGCGTAATACAAGATCAGTGTGCAAAAGTCAATTGTATTCTACATTGTGGCAACAATCATGAATATATTTTTAAAAAACAATAACCGTTTTATAACGGCATCCAAAATAAACTTTTGGTATTCACAGTACAAAATATTTCTTTCAAAAGAAATCTAGAAGCATAGAAGTGAAACATTATATGTAAAAAATTTTTATTCACTTATATATACAAATACATAAGACATAAATTTTCTGAAGATTCCTAAATGGGAATTCAAATAACATTATCCTGGCCTCCAATTAGTAGGGTCTCAGTAGGAAAAATAAGTTTCCGAGAGACAAGCAAAAGGTTTCCTATTGTCTTTTGCTTTAAAAATATGTTACTAATCAACAAAATTACAGTTCTAAGAATTACAGATAATCAGGTGTGATACTGTGAAATACATATTTGGTCTTCATTCCCATTTCGTGGCATACAACTCCTGATATTCTTGGGTTTTCCAAAGTGCTGCTTTATTGTGTGCCAATACTGCTGACTTACAGATTCAAGTAGACCTGGTCACCAGAAGGACAAAGGCATGATAAGAGAAGAGAATGGTAGGAAGGGGAAGGGCAGAAAGGAAGAAGGAGAGAAGGGGAGGAGAGAAGGAAGGGGAGAATGGGAGGAAGGAAGGGGAGAAGGTCAAGTTGATGGCCAATGGCCACTGGATGATTGAATCAATCATGCCTACATAATGAACCCTCCAAAAAAACCCAAGAGGACAGGGTTTAGTAAACTTCCAGGAAGGTGAACAAGAACTCATCCACATGCCAGGAGAGTGCAAACCCCAACTCTACAGGGACAGAAGCTTCTGTGCTCAGACTTTGCCCTATGTCTCTCTTCCTCTTGCTGTTTGTTTGTATCCTTTAAAATATCCTTAGGAATAAACCAGTAAACATAAATGTCCCCCTGAGTTCTGTGAGCTGCTCTAGCAAGTTAATCAAACCCAAAGTGGTGGGTAATAGGAACCCTAACTTGAAGCCAGTCAGTCAGAAGTTCTGCAGGTCCTTGGACTTGTGACTGGTAGGAATGAGGGGGCAGTCTTGTGTGACTGAACCCTCAATATGTGGGATTTGATGCTATCTGGGTAGATGATGAATTAGAGCTGGGTAGAATTGAGTTAGAGGGCAGCCAGCTGGTGTCCACTGCAGAAGTGACTGCATACTGGTCAGAAGAATTCCCCACATATTTTGGGGTCACAGAAGTATTTTGTGTTGAGTGTTCTGTTACCCTGAGAGCAGAGGAAAAACACAGTTCAAGGGAGTTTTTTTTTTAACCATCAGGTAAGTGTATGGTAATTGTAAATAAAAAATAAACAGGCTATCAGTATGCTGAGAACAAGACTGGTTATTGAAGCTCTGCTGCTACTTTATACAGATAAGTGTTTGCTAAAGAAAACATTTTTTAAGTGGTAGCCAATTAACATTAAAATAATTAACATATATTTTAATTGCTGCTTAAAATAATTTCTGCATTAGATCATATTCTGTATAGCTTCTTTTCAGCAATCCAATCACTATTAATGTTTCATTAGTTTGGGTCAGGGAAAAATTTCATTTACAGAATCTCAAAATACTTTACATCACTTATATGCTATTTTATTTAACAGCAAAATACTGGTCAAAACAAACAAACAAAAAAACCCAAAAACCACCTCCTACATTATTCAACCATAATAGACTAGCCTTGTTGTCATCAATTTTACATTAATTAAGGGGATTAATTCTATTGGCTGAGACTCCTTTACCAAAGACTATACCATATACCTAAGGCATCTCTAATTTTTGATAAGTTCCAAAAGAGATTTTATGAACCTCTGATTGAGAATCACTGATCTAAAGACATAGCTTATTCAATAAAGCTTAATGTTACCACTAAGGCATAGTCCCCATCCCAAAAGAAAATCTTTCTCTTTTACAACATTCTTTGATTCACTCCTCTCTTAATTAAATGATGAGAAGATAAAAGGAATGGGGGTAAACTGATATGCTTTTGTTAACACCCTATGGGCATTACTGGAAAATAAAGTAAGAAGACCAGAAAATAATATTAGGAAGACCAGAAAATAGTTATTATAAAACAATATGATCTCTTCTATGGAATATTATATTCATTTCCTTCTCTTACTTCACATCTCCATGTTTATCAGGGCAGCCTTCCTCACTCTGGTGCTAATCAAAAAGGAATCTGCTCCTGTCTTTTCACATATAAACTCCCTCTTTAGCTTTGGCTCCCAAAACTAGACTCACATAGTAACAAGCCTGTTTGAAAGAAATGAAAGTAAAATGTTACATAATTATCAGAAATATCATAACTTACAAAAACAAGTGATAAGATTTTATAAAGCCAGGTTCTTACCAAATGTCTTGTATCAGGCCTTGAAGCTTGCAGTTGTTCAAACTCTTCTATTTTTGCAAGATCTACATCTTCTTTTAGTTCCCAAGTACTATCTTCATATGGCAATGAGCACCATTTTACTAAGTAGTAAATAACAGGCTGTAAAAAAAATTGTTTTCATTTTACTATTTTGAAAAAGAGACTAATAAGAAATAGTTAAACAGAGAACAAAGTACTAGGTTTCAATACTTGGAAAGTTTTAGATTTTTCTTACTTAAAAAATATTTTTACCAAATATTTACCTCACCAGTATCCTTATCTTCACAAAAAGAGACTTCTAATACTCTGTCTACTTCAACGTAGTCTGGGTTAAATGGTTCTTCTTCCATCTAAAATTAAAAGGTAACTTAATTGATAGCTGACAAAGAAGAGGAATGATAAAAGTAAGGACAAATTTACTAGTATTTCACTATAGAACTCGTAAGTTTGATTTCAATGAAATTTCCAATAAATGGAATTCTTCCATTTTCATTTCCAAATGATATCTAGGATATCATGAATAATGTTATCAATAATAAAACCAATCAAATAGCACTAAAAAATAAGGTACTCCAGAAGATACGTGCTTTAAAAAATTCCTGAAAGCAGCCTCTATACCTTTCCTTTACTCCTTTCCTCAGGCTGCAAGAGTTGAAGACCACACATTCCACTGTATGCTCATTTCTCAGCTGTCTCACACACCCTTCATCTTTACCTGATGGTTCTTGTGCTCAAGACCTACTTATTGCACTGACTGCAAACTCTACTGAGGTATCTTAAACTCATTTGTATTTATTTACTCTTCAATCCATAACTTCTCCTGCATTTTCTAACTGGTTAATGGTAACACAGCTCCCTCTCCATAGCCCACACTCAGTGACACAAGTCAGAAATGGAGAAGTCATTTTAGATTCCTTCTTTTTCTTTACCCTCTACACCTAGTAAGTCATCAATCTGTACAAATTCTACTTTTAACTCTAACTGGTTACCAATTTGTACAGATTCTACTTTTAATTCTGAGATTGGTTCCTCCTTCCTCATCCTCACTTCTTAAACTTTTACAAATAATCCTAACTACTGTCTCACCTCCCTTTAATCTGTTTTTCACGTTGGCCCCAGAGTAATCTTTCTCAAATATAAATTTTATATATTGCTCCTTTACTTAAAATTCTTCACTGACTCTCCCCTGTTTGGGCATCAGGTAGGTCCATAGTAGTTTTTGTGGAATAGATGAGATCGTATCTTTTCCTCCAATCTCATCTCCTACAACTCTTAACATCTTGCCACAACTTTAACCCAGATTCCATGCTTCAAAAGTACAAAAACATGTTTTTTTTCCAAACTCCATCTTCTGTTGCACCTCTATGTGTTCACCCTCATTCTTCTCTCTTCTGACTTAGATTCTGCCCTTCTCTTGTCTGCTTGGTCAATTTCTATTCCTCTCTGAAAGTCTTACTTCCAACAGCCATCTCAGCTTTCTCTGCTGCCTCTACTCCTCTGTTTAACCTGTTAATGTTGTAGTACTCCATGGCTCTGCCTTTAGTTCTCTTTGCTATCTTAAATCTCTTCTGAGTGATATTTTCATTTCCATTGTTTTTGTATAGGACATACCTAGAAACAAAGAACACTGCCCAACACCAGAATAGTGATATAATACTTTAAGATTAAAACAAAGAAGAAGAGAAAGTGTTATCCGAGGTGACAGATATGTTCATTAGTTTGAGGTGATTATTTCACAATACACATTAAACCCATCAAATTGTGTTCCCTACAAATATGCAACTGTTGTCAAATATACCCCAATTAAAAAAAAACAGATGAATCCACCAAAATCTTCTAAGATCTTCAAAGAACTTACTCATGTAACTAACCAATACCTGCTCCCCAATAATCTACGGAAATAAAAAAAATTAAAAAACAAAACAAAAAGAAACTGATTTAAAACTTTTTTTTCATAGCTATTATTTAATGTTTTATACCTGAATTAGGTGAGAAAAATTAGTCTTAGTAAAATTTAATGATTATTTATTACGTAATTCTAAAATCTTCAGCTTGTTAGGAACTTCTAGATCATAGTAAACAGATGACAGATATTTAAGGTGATGGGAGGATCTCCCAGCATTCATAAACTGACAGGTCATTAGGATCATCCTTTTTTTTTTTTCCCAAATAGAGATGGGGGTCTCACATGTTGGCCAGGCTAGTCTCAAACTCCCGGGCTCAAGTGATCCTCCCACCTGGACCTCCGAAAGTGTTGGGATGACAGGCATTAGCCTCCATACCCAGCCCACATTTCTGAGGTGAATTTAATAATTATAATAGTAATTATGTAGTAAAGATATCTGGCAGATACCACCTTAATCTAGTGATTAATCACCAGTACTGGGGTAGACAGGTATCATGTACACCTTATGTCATTCACTAGAAGAATAAAGCATCACTTCTATGGTGCTCTTTTTAAATATGCCTAACCTAGATCATGAGGAAACACCATACAACCCCAAATTGAGGAACATTCTACAAAATTAATGAGCTGTATGCTTTAAAAATGTCCAAGAAATGAAAAACAGAGACTGACTAAAAGAGATATTACAACTAAATGTAACATGTGCTGCTGGATTAGACTCTGGACCAGATAAATACACACACACACACACACACACACACACACTCTCTCTCTCTCTCTCTCTCTCTTTCTTTTTGTTATAAAAACATTAGTGGAACAATTAGTGAAATATGTATAAGGTCTGTGGATGAGATAATAGTACTACATCAATTTTAGTTCTATTTTTATGAAAGAGAATATAGTTGTTTTTAGAAAATATATACTAAAGTGTCTGCAACGTTAAAATGGTTTAGAAAAAGATATGTGTGTGACAGGGACACAGAAAGAGAGACAGAGAGAATGAATACAAATGATAAAGCAAACATAGTAAAATGTTAACATTTGGAAAATCTAGTTAAAATAAATGTGGGAATTCACTGTAGTATTTTTGTGACTATTTTGTTTAAAAGAAAAAGTTCAAATTAAAAACATTTAGATGAACTTAAAACTGCTCTAAAAGGAATCTATTAGGAAAACTTGGAGCTGGAAAGAACATCAGACCATTTAGTGAGGCATAAAGAGGTAAATAAATTTTTTCAGTGAGGTTCTGTTCACATACATGAAGGTGGTATAGAAAATATGCAATATATTTCATGTACTGAAAAATCGTATTTTCTATTAACTTGCTAGATTATCACTTCCTCTACTTGAATAACTTTGCTGATATATTCTTGGTAATATTACCATACCCATATTCAACTCTAAGCATTGAAATACATGCTAGTTTAAAAATACAAGCAAGATCTACCATTATCAGTGTTCCTGTCTCAGCTAGTTTCCAAGCTAATTTTGAGAAGAGAAAAATACTATATGTAGGGAGTATTTGTTTTCAAATATCAACACTGGAAGTCTAAGAATTAAAATAATGTATAATTTTTGATAAATAATACATGTGTTCAGAGACCAACACATAATAGTCTTTTTTTTCTTACGTCTGCAAAAAAATGTGCTCTTTGTGCTTGTCTCAATTTGAATCGTTTGATTTTCTGCTGGATCCTTTTATCTTTCAAAAGCTGCTCTTCTGTGGCCCACTCACAGTGAAGATAGGAGCTAAAATTTTTACAAAAGCCATATATTAGAATGATACAGATAATCATTTTAAGATGTATTTTAAACCATAACATCCAATATAAAACATTATCTTCAACTTTACAAATAGGTAGTTTATCATTTAATTTTAAAGAATTCATATCATTTCTAAAATAAAGTAATTGTGATCACTACATGCTAAAGAGTTCATAGTCTAAAGGTACACAATTTGCCATATAGAAACAGAACAGTAAAATGATCAAAAATGTAATAGCAAGGTGTAATTTTTCTATTGTTTTTTTCCCTATAACAGTTTTGTCATGATCAGAAAGCTAACTTGTTTTGAAACGAATGTGATTTAAAATGCTTTCATGGAGGTATAAAGAAAAGTTGGAAAATACACAAAAAGAAGAGTAAATGATTTTTCCCCAGTTAGAGACTCTTATAGGTTAACTGACCTATATCCAAAATTAAAATTAAAAACTTTAAGGTCAGATCATCACATTGTATACATCTGACATAAAAACCCAAAGATGAAGAAAAACATTTTTCTTTCTTTTTTAAAGAGATGGAGTCTCATTATGTTACCCAGGCAGGCCTCAAACTCCTAGGCTCAAGAGATCCTCTTGTATCAACCTTCAGAATAGCTGAGAGTATAGGTAGATTAGAAATGTCTTTTATAAGAATAATGAAATCTGAAAAGTTCAACAATACAATGAATGCTGTCTGTAAATTATAAAAGCATATTTTATAAAGATTCCTGCATTTTGATGTTACTAATTAACATATGCTGAAAAAAAACATTCAATTTTAACATGAAAGGTTTTCAAATGGACCGTTTTTACTTTGTAATGATTCTTAAGTTATGCAAGTATAAATAATAAAAATTATCATAAAATATGGATAAAATGAAAATCATAATTTTACTTAGTTTATTAAATATATTAATTTATATGTAAATAACATCTTATTTTTCTAACTCTGATACTTACTAATTCTTGTATTTTACAAAAAATTCTTCTGTATCAATCATCACTCCAGGTGATATCTAAGAAAAGAAAATCAGTTAATGGTGACTCTTTTAAACAGGTCACAGAATATGAAGTGTAAAATGTAATGTACTACTACTTACTTCCTTTTTTACAATTCTAGAAGATAGAATTTTGTCTACAATTGCAGCATCTTCTTCACTCGGATTCTCCTATGGGAGGGAGGAAAGAAATACTGACGGAACATATTCTGAAAGATCTTTTAGTTGCCACTTTGTATGTTTATGAACATACTACAATTCAACAAACATTTATATAGCATATGTGCCAGACTCCATGTTACATGTTAGAAACACAAAAATGAAAAAAAATATCGTTACTGTCCTCGTCATCATCTGCATCATCTTTGTAGCAAACATATTGTGTTTTTTAATGTACTAGTCATTATTCTAAGCATTTTGCACATATTAATCTGCTGTCTTCATTATTTTCATTTCCATTTTACAGATTAGGAAATTTAGGCATAGTTAAATAAATATTTGCCCAAGGTACTCAGCTAGTGGCTGAGTGGTTGGCCCGTAATGCAGATAAGGGGGATTTATAATTAAAAAATGATAGAAGAGGGAAGTACATGTGGCATTCAGGCAAATGTGTTCATAAAAGAGAGGACTGAGTGCTTATGGAGAAGTAGCAGGAGATGAAGCCAGATAATCCACCGCACAAAGGGGTTTACACACTGTGCTAAAAAGGCAACATTAGTTTTGTAAGAGTTAGGAAACTATTAGAGGAGTTTTCAGTAGAAAAATAATGTGATTAGACTTGTAATTTAGAAATATTCTGCAGAATAGATAGTTTGAAGAATTTCAAGAACATATATTTAGGAGGCAGAAAGTGTAGTGACAACCTGGATGAAGAGGCAAAGGAAAATGAGAGGATGAATCCTTAGGTTTCTAATTTGAGTGACTATATTAACTAGTATGGAATCCAGAAGGATAAGTTGGAGCAATTTTTAGGAAGAAAAATAATCCAAGTATTTTATAGAATTTATGTTGGTTTAAAATGTTTTGCAGTCATAATCCCAAATACGCTTACCACAAACAATTGTAAAGGCTGTTCACCAGGTAAAGGAGCTGAATTCTTTTTAATTTTCATAGAGCCTTTCACCTCTTCTTCAGATTGCTTCCCTTCTGCATCTTCTGCATATTTTTTTCTTTTAATTTGTCGATTTGATCTTCTTTTCTGTAATGAACCACAAGGATCAGATTTATGTAATTTATTTTGAAGAAAAGATTTTAAAAATAATTACCCCTAGAGCTGGCAATTTTGTATATTAAATTTTCAACATGACACTCAATGCTCATTTTTTCCTCTTTTGTTTTATTTAGAGGAAGATTATAATTTGCTGTTTGCCACAGGCTTACACTCTTCCTACAATCTCAAACAACAAAGGTTAGTAATAATTTTATTATGTTAATTTGGAAATCATTAAAAATAAAGAGATCTCTTTTTTGTAAAAATATTATTTCACAGGTTGGGCAAAATATATTAGTAATATCTTTATTACTGCATTACTTTTCTTTAGGAACTACTGTTAAGAATAAAAAGGTATTTGTTTTATTTAACTATTTCATAGTTAGGGCAATAAATATTTAAACTATTAATAATTTCACAGTTTAGGTCCCAAACCTAAAAAGTGTATCAGATAAATATTGGGTAAATAGTTAGTTGGGGGTATAAATCCAGAAGAATAAATTAAATAGTATTTGCCAAAGCACGTAAAATTGTGTTTAAAGCAGAAAAAAAAAATATTTAAAAAGAAATGCACAAAATTGGAAGGCATTCAATCTACCAAATAATTAAATTTGAATGAAGAAACTGTTTTACTAACTTTAGTAGCTCTCCTTAAATATAAAGAACATCACTATTATCAAACAAAATTAAGCCTTTTACAAAGTATTACATGTAGTAAGATAATTTTTAAATAATCTAAGTAATTTTAAATCTGGAATCAAATATACATGGTTTTACTTACCTCCCTAAATATCTAATATTTGTTTCAAAAGTTTTATATTTCATGGAAAACTTGAAAAACAAAAACAAAGTTACATCTCTTTGGTATTTCTACGGTGAAGATAAAAACTCAGGTTCGTTTGAAAATCTAAAGGGCTTAGGTATATTTTAAATTTCCCTTATAATCTCATGGGGTAGAGACATTTCACAGGGGTAGTGGCATCTCAACCAACTGTTCTATTGCTCAATATTTGGCAAATTTCTCTCTTCTTTTTTCTAGTCAAATTTCTTGTACATATTTAGTAACTTCATGACACTTCCAAAAAATGGAACCAGCAAAATAAACCACAAGTTCTTTTGGTTTTTGCCTGTCTTCTATTTGGCAGGTCTTTAATTTACCTTCACAGCCATGACAAAAATGTCTGAGTCACTGCTTCAGTTTGGTGACAAACGAAATACATGCAGTCATGCCTCTGCCTCTCTCTCTTGTGAACAGTAAAAGGGACTGAGAGAAAGAAAGGCACTCATATGGTCAGCCAAATGTACTAGATAACACCATGCCTCATGTAGGACGGGTCAATGTCTCTTGGCCATGAAGACATTGACATTTCAAACCTCAAAGTAACACAGTCTTTTATATGGTGGCATATAAAAATTCTAATTAAAGGGCTACTAGAAACCCAATTTTCCTTCATCCTATTTTCAAAAGGATATGAATTACTTATTATTCCCTAGGAGGGGGGAATTCTATGGATTTCTAACACTAGGCTAAAAGAATATTTAGAATTCTGTTATGGGCACCATATAGATCTTAATGTTCAAGAATAGTTTTAATTAATAAACAACTATGACATTTATTATTTTAACAACACATATTATCAATGTCTCATTAGGCATGACTTTTAAATAATGAAATGTGAGAATAGTTCAGTACATTTTTTAAAAATTCTGTTAGAGGTTTTCAGCATTAGTTTCCTTTGTGGTCACTTAGACATTTATTATACTTAGAAATAACTCACTCAGTTTTTAGTAAATAGTAAATGAGTGACCTCAAAGAATCTTTTAAGTTCACAAACGTGCATTCAGATAGAATGAAGGCTACTTATTGTAAACCGTTCCCTCATCCTGCAAAGATTTTGTCTAACAGATTAATTTAAAAGTTTATGAATTATGAGATTATAGATTTTGCCATAAATTACATTCCACTAGAGTACATAGTTACACATTAGTTAGGTAAAGCCAAATAAGGTATCATCTCACCAATTATCTTTCTCTGCCATACGTCACTACTAGTTTAAAAACATAAAAAAAGAATCTGATGTCCACATTTTTGGCATGTGCTTTTTTTGGCTTTCTTTCTCCATGATGTTTTTTAAAGCACAACTTAAAATCTTGATAAATTGTCCCTTCTAATTTCTTACTTTTAGCTTCTTAAGTCTTAATGGCTTCAACAGATCAGCCCATAGCACTTTACATAGGAGGTCAGAAGCATGTTTTAAATGACTAATATACTACTTCACTATGTTAACATTGAACTTGTTTCCTATAATAATCCTAATAGTATAATCTGTTACAGGAGCATTTTTCTTTTTAATTTAGGTCTCTAAATATAGGTGGACTACTAGAATATTCTCTATTAAGATTAAAGGTAACAAAATTAAATACCAAATCACATTTTTAGATTTCTACCTGATTCCAAACCTTAATTAGTTTCCAATGTGGATGAAAGCTACATAGACTTTTCCAACATTTATGTAATGACACAATGAAATATATCAATCATATAGATTTATAACTATTAGAAAATATTTTTACCTTCACCATTTTTTTGTGTGTGTGTTAAAGCAACACACCTGTCAAAACAACCTAATACTACAGTGAAAAACATGGAAGAAATGTTCATGTTGACCTAGCCTATCATTTCATTGTTTGGTAATTACATAATGGAAAAATGGCCAGCATTATTCCAGCAAAAAATTTAACTAAATTTAATCATATGGTATAAATTAAATGTACGTTTGCCTAAGTTAAGGATAACATATGATGAAAAAGCCAGGCCATGTAATATTAAGGAGCTTCAGTCACTGCCCTTACCTCAACTCTTGCAGCAGCCCAGGAGCCTTGAGCCACTACTCTCCCATTGGATAAGAAGCTGCATAAGGAAGAAGAAAGGCCATTCAGGGGCTTTCTGGCCCCATAATTCACAACTGCCACCACCCCTACGGCCTACAGTCATACTTTAATTATTAGAGAGCAGAGGGTGGCCTGAATTATTATGACCTTCACTATATATAATTTTAACTTCACAGGGTTATTTTGAATATTCACCTATTCAAAAAAAAAAAGGCAAAATGCAACAGTATTTCTTCTGTCTATGTTAGGGAATTTTTAATATAATCAGTTATCTTTTCTTCACAGAAGCAGATCAAAGGAATTATTTCTAGGAATGATTCAATCTATTGCTCTGTTGTTTGTATGTGATTAAAAAAATTACTATGTCCATCAAGTTCATTCAAAAGCACTTTATAAGCACAGGATAATATTATTAAATACTCCTCTATGCTAAAAGCCATCAAGGACTTTGTATTGTTACTTAACTTATCTGGGCTTCAGTTTCATTATCTGAACAATGAGGGGTTGGAGAGGATATGTTAGTTTCCTCCCACGTCTAATATTCTATGGTAATACTACCAGGAGCATATTGTAATAATACTACCTTACAATTTCTACCATACTACAAAATGTATTTTTACTTCTAAACTAAAGTGTAAATATCCACAAGGCAATATTATGCTAACTAAATAATTCTAATAGTGTTTTATTTCTAGAAAAAAGTTGTAATACTCACTTGAGAGTCTTGATCTTTTAATGTATGCTGTGGCATCTGTTCTGCATCAGATATTTCATCTGAAGATTCGTTCTTTCTTTTTTGTTTCTTACCCAATGTAATAATGAGTTTGCTGTTTCAAGAGGAAAAGAATAAAAAGTAAGAATTCTTCGAATTTTCCTAAATTTAATTAAGACTGTCATGACAAACTTTCTTCCACTTTGTATCACTTGCATGTCCAACCAAGGATGATAACTATCCTGAAATCCATGTTGACATTTTCAAAACATAAACTCTATTTTAATGGAACAAACACCATCCAATTCTATGTTTGGAAGTACAATTAATGTACTTCTAAACACAAAAAGGTAGTCAAGTAGGGCAGGTGTAGTGGCTCACACCTGTAATCCCAGCACTTTGGGAGGCCAAGGTGGGCGGATCACCTGAGGTCAGGAGTTCGAGACCAGCCTGGCCAACATGGTGAAACATCGTCTCTACTAAAAATAAAAAAATTAGCCAGGCATGGTGGCAGGCATCTGTAATTCCAGCTACTTGGGAGGCTGAGGCAGGAGAATTGCTTGATCCCAGGAGGCAGAGGTTGCAGTGAGCCAAGACCGTGCCATTGCATTCCAGCCTGGGCAACAAGAGTGAAACTCCATCTCAACAAACAAACAAACAAATAAATAAATACATTTAGTGGGCTAAAAAAAAAAAGGCAGTCAAGTCTTATCACTTGTTTTTTAGGCTCAAGATTACTTTTCATAGGAAAAATGTGAGGTGACATAACTATTTATTTTATCTTGCAGATTTGGAATGACAGATTTTCTCTCTTATTCAATTCAAATTCCACTTATTATCCTTGAATCCCCCTATTCGTTAAAAGCCTGTAATTCTTTCTACTCTACAGTAGAAAGACAATTACTTAAGACACTTTAACAATTAGTTGTTCTTTAATTCTTTCATTTATGTTAAGGCTTATCCTAGCTGTACTCTATATTCCTAAGGATAAGAAATATTATGTTTTATATTCCTATAGCATGTATGTCTCAGTATATCTTTATATATGTATGTTTATATATATTGATATTTACATACATACACACCAGATGGAGCTATCTAAAACAGAAAGTGTTTTTTTTTTTTTTTGTCTTGATGAGAGGTATAAATATATAACTCTCACGTTTCTTATCTGCTTCAACAGAGGCAGGGGCATGATCTTAGACCACAGTAATTGTTAATCAGCAATAGACTATTTTAAATATCTATATTATAAAAACTGAAAATATCCCAAATACTTTCAGATAAGATTTATCAAAAAGATATCAGAATTCTTTCAACAACTATTTATTAATGTAGGAGAATTTGGAGGTTAAGAGCATGTACTTTGAAATCACAGGGTCAAAGATTTAAACCCTGACTCCACCGTGTACCTATCTGTGAGACACTGAAATCACAGGGTCAAAGATTTAAACCCTGACTCCACCGTGTACCTATCTGTGAGACACTGGGCAAATTACTTGATGTCTTTTAGCCTTAGTTTCCTTGCTTGGAAAATAGGGATATCATAGTAACTACTGTTGCTGAGAATTAAGTGAGACAATGTATGTCAGCTCCTAGCACAGTCTTGATACATAATAATTTCTCAACTAATGCTAACAACTTCTAATTATTATATGCCAAGCACTTTCCCAGGCTCTAGGATTTGAAAATATAGTGACACATTTCCTAACCTTAAAGTATCATAGTTAGACTATGATCACAGCTAAAATGCCAAAGTGGTGGTTAGCACAGGATGCAATGTGACCACAAAGGAAGAAGTGTCCACACTTATAAAAGAGTAAAGGGGGGCCGGGTACAGTGGCTCATGCCTGTAATCCCAGCACTTTGGGAGGCCAAGGCGGGCAGATCACAAGGTCAAGAGATTGAGACCATCCTGGTCAACACGGTGAAACTCCATCTCTACCAAAAACACAAAAATTAGCTGGGTGTGGTGGCATGCATCTGTAGTCCCACCTACTCAGGAGGCTGAGGCAGGAGAATCGCTTGAACCCAGGAGGCAGAGGTTGCAGTGAGCTGAGATTGCACCACTACACTCCAGCCTGGCAACAGAGTGAGACTCCATCTCAAAAAAAAAAAAAAAAAAAAGTAAAGGGGGCTTTACAGAATAGATAACATCTGATATGATGAAAGGAAGTTTAACAGGTAGTGAAAGAAGTGGTAGAGTACATTCCAGGCAGAGGAATGAAAACCATAGAAGAGTAAGGAGAATATTCAGTGGTAATATGACAGGAACACAAAGAGTACCCAGAAGGAGGCAGCAGACAGCTGGGCAACCAGAAAGGGTGAAGATCACAGACACACAAATAGTTCACATTTTAAGGCCAACTTTTAAGCTCTTAAGAACAGGAATTTGAAAGGAATCTGTCTTGTTCATCACTGGCAACAAATGTTTAATGACTATGTAGTGAGTTACTTTGAATAAATGGAAAAAATAAAGCATTTGCAAGATATAAGCACTGTAAGCAAGGGGGTAATGCAATGACAAACAAGTGAAATGCAAGGCAGGGAAACCAATGATAAGGTAAATGACAATTCAGAGGAGAGAGTGTAATCTAGAGCTATGGGAATGTGGATGAAGAGGTTAAGAAAGACAGAACTTTTTAATGTGAAAGCAGAACCAACAGGACTCAGTTGACTGGATGACTAGACTTGAGGTGAGAAAAAGTTATAGAATGATTTTTCCCTATATTATTCTTGTATTGGTATGATTACCACATTCAACAGAATAATAGAAATTCTTACTTGGTGTCTCACCTGCACGGTTCTGAATATGTGAAGAAAGCAAATAACAGTAAGAAATACAGCTTACGTTGGAAGCAGGAAATCAGAGGAAACACAAAGATATTCCGAAGCAACATTAAGGAACCAACCATAGTTACACTTCATTCCCTTTTGCCACTTTCACTGTTTACTTCCTCTCTGTTCTAGTCCCCTTTCCTTCTCTAGTTTCTTTCCTAAAATAAAAATCTGCCTTGAGGCTATATTTACTGTTAGATACCATATGATCTTGTTCTTCCTCCTTTGTATCCACAGTTCTCAAGAGTCATTTCCGTTTCATTCCTCGACCCACTAAAATCTCAACTCTTAAAAACTACTTTTAATATTTACAGCTTCCATTTATTCAGTGTTTACTATGAGTCAGCCTCTGTGCTGCATTCTCTCACTTGACATTCATACAACTTTGAAAGGCAAGTACTATTATTTTATAAGAGGAAATTGAGGGTTAGAGAAGTTAAATAACTTGTTCAAAGTCACACAGGTAGTAAGAATAGAGACAGAAACTAAATATGCTTCACTCCAAAGCCTGAACTCCTCATGCCTAAGGACTCAAAAGACCTTTGAAATGGCAAATCCAACAGAACTTTAAAAAGTCTTCATGTATAACAGGTAACTGTTTACTTGTGGCACCCTTCTTGGCTCCCTGTTACAAGACTCTTCTGGTTCTCACTAAACTTGCTTTTACTAAATTTTGGCTCTTATTCTTGCATCTACTCTTTGAATGTTAGTTTTCCATAGGATTCAGTCATTGACAAGTCTTCTCTGCCAGACTCTTAAACTTCAGTTTTTCTCAAAGTTGTTTTCAGCCATCTTCCTTCTCTATATACTGTCCCTGAGAGATTTCATTTAATCTATTCTTAACTACCACCTAGAAGTTAAAGATCCTCAAATCTCTTATCTCTAGTTCAGATCTTTCCCCTAAGCTTCACATTCAATAACTAATTGCTTATTAGACATATCCATATGGGTATCTCATAGGTATCACAACCTCAAAATGCCCCCCAATCCAATCTCTCATTTTCCATAACCCTATCAGTGCAAGTCTACTAATATTAAAGTGTAATGTAAAGTCAGAAAAGTGCACACATAACAGTACTGCTCAATCAATTTTTTTCAAACTGAAAATACTTGTATAGCCAGCTCCCAGATCAAGAAACAAGACATTATTAGTTTCCCAGAAACGCCCTCTCATGCCTCTCCCAGTAAGAACCTCCTCCTAATGAAATCCATTACTCTGCTTCTAAATATTTGCTACATCCTAAGGCACTGGTGCAGATGATTTTTAATGGCAAAGTCAGGGACAATACTAAATAAAACTGGGTAGTAAAAATACATATTTGATACTTTCTCCTACTTGCTATCAATCTCCAACCTAAATGTGTATTTTCAACTAGTTTATAGAAACAACAAACAGAGAATGTAGTTGTTTAAATAACAATCTCCTATGAAATGGAAATCATTGCCTATTAATATCCTTCATACATTGCTTAAAAAGTTATTTTCTCAATGTTCGGTAAGTTAAATGAATTATGTGAATGCACATTTGGATGCAATATCTTATGCAGCTGCTTAAAGACTCAAATCCCAATGAATTAAAAACTTGAATGAAATGAGAAGCAGATATTCAAATATTTTTTAAAATTTATAAATGACTATGAACTGGTTCTGCTATTCCTTTACAGTAGCATAAGGGGATTTAAAGATTATTCTCTATGGACAAAGGACTAAGGTGCTTAAACGTTATCTTTATAGATAAATTTTAACTAAATCTCTAGAAAATAAATACTAATAAATAAATACTAACTACTAAGTAAATCTTAAACACTTGCCCTTTTGAGTGGTAGGGATAGGTTAGATAAAAACATTTCCTGTCACACCTTAGATAAGCCTTTTGTTATACTAATTATTTGAAAATTTTACTTAAAAACCAAAAAGCAACTTTCACTTTATTTTCCACATATTCTGTATTATTCTTCCAACATTGTTCTACATCTCTGGAATGGCATCTTATTTCACAAACTCATTAGTCATTTTTAACAACCCATGCAAGTCTTTTTCAGATTCTAACTTTTAAGAGATATTTCAGATATAATAGTATTTTCCTACTAAACCTTCTAAGTCCAAAATGTTACAAAAATGCCTTTTTGATATAAAAAGGGTACATTTCCATGATAGGAAAAAAGTCAGTTCTGAAATCATTTTGACTGATATAATTCTAGTGGCATTTTAAAATTAGATTTTTAAAAAAACAGTTATTCTGAGGGAGGGAGGGAGGGAGGAAGGAAGGAAGGAAGGAGGGAGGGAGGGAAGGAGGGAGGCAGGGAGGGAAGGAAGGAGGAAGGAGTATAAGTCAGGCATAGTGGTGTGTACCTGTAGTACTAGCTACTTGGTAGACTGAGGTGGGACGATGACTTGAGCCTAGGAGTTTTAGGCCTGACTAGGCAACGAAGTGAATTCCTATTTCTAAAATATTATACATTTTTTTAAATAAAATGAGGCCAGGCGCCGTGGCTCATGCCTGTAATCCTGGCACTTTGGGAGGCCGGGGGGATCACGAAGTCAGGAGTTCAAGACCAGCCTGACCAACATGGTGAAACCCCATCTCTACCAAAAATAAAAGATTAGTCGGGTGGGGTGCAGTGTGCCTGTAATCCCAGCTACTCAGGAGGCTGAGGCAGGAGAATCGCTTGAACCAGGGAGGCTGATGTTGCAGTAAGCCGAGATCATGCCACTTGCACTCCAGCCTGGGCAACAGAGCAAGATGCCGTCTCAAAAAAAAAAAAAAATTAAATGATTTATCTATTTATCTAGAGAGAAAGAGAGATATTAAAAATAGGGTTATTTACATTGAACCTTGAAAACTGTAAAACTTATCAATTTAGTATAGGTTCTAAAATGGTATCTAGGTAATATTACAAAGAGGCATTAATTAGGTTGGTATCAGATCAGTAGTGCCTACATGTTTAAGGAAGGCTTCATGAAAGCTATTTAAAATACAGATTCTGGCCAGGCATGGTGGCTCACACCTGTAATTCCAACATTTTGGGAGGCCGAGAAGAAAGGATCACCTGCGGTCAGGAGTTCAAGACCAGCCTAGCCAACCTGGCAAAACCCCGTCTCTATTAAAAACACAAAAACTAGCCAGGCATGGTGGCACATGCCTGTGATCCCAGATATTTGGGAGATTGAGGCGGGAGAATTGCTTGAACCTGGGAGGCGGAGGTTGCTGTAAACCGAGACTGTGCCACTGCACTCCAGTCTGGGTGACACGGCAGGACTCCCTGTCTCAAAAATAAAATAAAATACAATAAAATACAGATTCTTTATGAAAAAACGTCAAACAAACTCAAACTGACATACAGTCTACAAAATAACTGGCCAGTATGTTACAAAAATGAAAACATTATAAAAGAAAAAAGTCTGAGGCACTATCCTAAACAGAAGGAGACTAAGGAGATATGACAACAAAATGAAATGTGGGATCCTGAACTGGCCAACAAAAGGGAACTGACAAAACTTGCATGAGGTCTGCAGATAAGTTAATAGAATTATTAAAATGTTTATTTCCTGGTTTTGATAATGGTGCCATGGTTCATAAGATGTTAACATTTGAGGAAGGTGAGTGAAGAGCCTAAGGGAACTCTGACCTATTTTTGTACTTCTGACATTACTTCAAAAGAAAAAGAAAAAAATAACCCAACCAGATTTGTGGGTCCCAAACCCAGGATTCTGATCTAGAAACTAGGACTCCAATATGAATTTTAAAATATTCCACAAGAGTTCTGGTGCTCTACCAGGTTTGGGAACCACTGGCTCAGAGAGTAAAATTAGTACAGAAAACTCCAGGAACAAATATTCAGGATAATACAACTATTTTATATTTATAGAATACCATTGAAAGTGTTCTATACTTTATAAAGTGTTCTATAAATTTTAAAGTGCTTTTGCCTACAATACCTCAGTTGATTCTGAGAAAAACTCTGAGATAGGCAAGGCAGGTAGGTATTGGTCTCACCACACAGACAGGCAGTGTTCAGCTCCAAAACGTGATCCCTTTATTCCTGATTATGATTTCCAACACATCTTATTGATTTAAAAATGACACATATACTTCAACCAGTCAACAGATATTTAATATCAGTAAACATAATGACTAAAGATAAATATGAACCATATTATCTTTTAGTAAATTTTAAAGATTAAAATTTACCTGACTCTCATAAAACCAGAAATCTCTATTATCTATACAATGACAACAGATAGCCATAAATATTATCTGAAGGAAATCAGATGTTTCAGAAGTAAAAAAAATAAAATCAGTTAAGCACTTTTTTGCTATAGAACGCTCCATTCTTCCATCAAGGATTACAAAGAGTTTACTACATTATATACTAGAATACAATTTCATTATAAATATATGCTTCAAATAAACTGATAGTTTGCTATTCTAAGGAGAAATATCCCCAAAGAAAAGCAACAAAGTGATACAGAATATATTAATAATAAAAAGCTTTATGCAAATTTTGTTCGTAAAAACATTAAAGGATCTGTTATCAATGTTAGCAAAATCTGGCAACAGATACTCAGGCAAGGAAAAAACCTAAATATCAAACATGGGTTGTTTCTGACAGCAAAGGGCAATTTCAAACTAAAGTATGAATTTGAAATGTTAATTCATTTGGTAAGTACAGGCAGTAGAAAACCACAATGTTTATACTTGATGTGTCTATATTTGATTTTCAGATATAATTTATGCACTTATTTCAATCCTGCCCACGTATTAGTAGTACTTGTTGTGCAACAAGCTGCATTCTACACTGCATCAATCTGTAATTGCCCCCTGTTGATTCTCTCATTGCAATAATTGAACAAACAATGAATCTTATCAAATTAGTCAATTTGTTGTAATTAATACACTCAATTCATCATAAGAGAAGAAAACAAGCAAAAATACAATGTCACATTATTTTTTCTTTGCAAGTCCAGTGAAAGGTATTGAGGCTATTTTTAAGTCCTCAAATACAAACTTAAAAAACATACACACACACCTTTAACTCAGTGAAATGATGCCCATTTAAAGTTCAACTCAAGACCCCAGCTTAAATTCATCTTGGAAAAACAAGCTAGTTTTAAAAAGGGAGTTAAAACTCTAATCCTTAAATATGTGAAAGTTACGTTGTACTATATAAGCTTTTGGGAACTTGGACTATTACTTCCTGTTTAAAGTTGGACATCTTTTTTTTTTTTTTTTTCAGAAAGGCTGAATTTACTGAGGTATTTCATGTAAAAAAGAACTAAGAATCCAAGTTATTAGCTAAGTATTAATCAGTCAATACATTTATTAGTACAGTTCAATTCTTAAAAGATACGTATTGTTTTTTACATATTAACATCTCTGCAATTGGGAATCATTTTAATAATCAATGACATGCCATAGTGTTAACTAGCAATATTTTTTTGTCTTCTACTGACACATAAAATTAATGGTGTGTCTGTCTTATAATTAATGACACCTTAGACTCAATAAAACATGGTACATCTATTTGCCAATGATAAATCTTACTAGCATGATTCATATAAAGGTACCATTCTTAAAAACAGAACTGTTAATCCTTTTTTTTTTTTTTTTTGAGACAGAGTTTCACTCCTATTGCCCAGGCTGGAGTGCAATGGCTCTATTTTGGCTCACCGCAACCTCCGCTTCCCGGGTTCAAGTGATTCTCCTGCCTCAGCCTCCCTGAGTAGCTAGGATTACAGGCATGCACCACCATGCCCAGCTAATTTTGTATTTTTAGTAGAGATGGGGTTTCTCCATATTGGTCAGGCTGGTCTCAAACTCCTGACCTCTCAGGTGATCCACCCGCCTTGGCCTCCCAAAGCACTGGGATTACAGGCACGAGCCACCGTGCCCGGCCTAAAACTATTAATCTTATTTGAAATTAGTTACAATAAGTTACATACATATCAACTGTTTGTGAGGATGAAGATGTTTCAGATTTTTACTAAGTTTTGTAATTTACATGCAAGCAGTAAAATCAGTAAAACATTTTATCTGCTTGGCTTTAAAAAACCTAGAACTTACATGAAGACTACTAATGAATAGTATGTCTAACAATCAAAAATTCATAATAAATGTATACCATGCATTTTGACAACCGCTCTTTCATTTATCATATACCAATAAACAATTAATTAACATATTTATATTTAATTCAAGCATATATTATTTCAAAATTCCTACTGTTTTGAAAACTTTGCAAGCAGGGCCTCATATGTCACTTTATTAACAAGAACTATGAAGTGACAATTTCTAATGATATATCTTATTTTTCTCTCAGATTTTGTTCATCTTATTTTTCCTTTAGATTTTATTATACAGATGAGAATGTCTCTCTAAAAATGTACATGTGGACATACATGCTAGTTTTGTTAAAAATACACACCTATACATATATGTATATGTATGATAGCATGTAATTAATAAATGTTATTTTCCTTCCTTCCTTCTTGGAGGTTCAAGACTACAGCAAACACAGGCACAATATCATTTTGAGATCTAAATTAATGTTTTATTGTTTTTCTTCATAACATGACTTATACTTAATTTCTACTAGAGTTTGATAAACATCTCCAAATTTAGACATGTTCTGTTTTAACTAAAAGCTGACAACTACTATTTCTGTAACACATACGAAGGATAATTATGGTTAATACAAAAAGGAAAAGAGTTTAATCATAAAGGATAACAACTGATTGAATTTATAGGGCTATGAGAAAATTTTTGAGTAACCAAAAGCTTTCTACTTATGTCAGCCAGATAATCTATAACACAAGTAAATTCCAACTGACAACACGGAAACATAATTTAAATGTCAAAGTAATAAATCATAGATTTAAAAATACTTCTATCAGCCGGGCGAAGTGGCTCACGCCTGTAATCCCAGCACTTTGGGAGGCTGAGGTGGACGGATCACCTGAGGTCAGGAGTTTGAGACCAGCCTGACCAATATGGTGAAACTCTATCTTAAAAAAAAAAAAAAAAAAAAAAACTTCTATCAAATCATGTGAAATCCCATTCCATAATCTAAAACCAAACAGGGCCATAAGAAAATTCTACTGGATATCTTAGCTTCTAAAATAAATTAGTAAAATTCATCCTAACTCTCTACTATTACTAAACTATTAGTTATATCCCTGTGTTTTTATGAATGGATTAGCTTCCATTTCTGTTTTCAATTTAACAAGTTCAACCCTTCGGTATAATTTAAAATTTAACCATCCATCCATCCATCGAGTCCATAAAATTCATCCCATTCCATTCATGGAGTATCTATTATGTACCTACTATTATTGAAGGAATACTATTTTGTATGTAAGGCAGCTTTTAGAACCTGACTGCCAAGATCATAAAAAACACCAAAGCAGATAAAAGTTTTCCAGGCCTATCTCACCCTTCATTTTGCACTTGCATTTCCATTTCAACTCATATCCTTCCACATAACCATGAGCAACTCCCTGAAACTCCAGGCACATTTCAAATTAAATTTATCTATCCTAAATGCTACTTTGGCTAACCTGATCAACAGAAGAGTGGTCATGTCAAAATAGCTATTAATAAATTAATCTATTATTCCCTTTTAACAAGTAGCAACTGTTTTTTTCTGTTTAATTTTTAAGCTGATCATATTTAGGAACAGAGCCTTAATGGAAAGAGAACTGAGGTAGCTGAATGAATGTGGCCTTGAAGGAAAGGGTGTGGCTCCTGGCCTTGGCCTTTTCCTTAAATAGCTATGTTATTTATGTTTTCAGAAAACAATGACTAACATTTACTGAGCACCTAACATATTCCAGGTACTATTTTATATGTTATTACCTGATTTAGTGCTCAAAATAATACTATGCGGCGAGTACTACCCTATCCCCATTTTGCAGAGGAGAAACCTAACGCGTGAGGTGGTTAGCTACTTGTACAGGGTTACCCAGCTTGAAAGTGATAAAACTGGGATCTGAACAAATGCAACTGGCTCCAGAGCCAAATAATTTAACCCCATTATCACACTGTATACCCAATCAAACTCACAGATTGTAAAAATTAAATGAGACTCTAAGAAAGTGCTCTGAAAAGGACATGCGTTGGAAAAAAAAAAGTTAATCTACAAAAGTGACAACGAAAAGGTTTCAAGCACATTAGCAAACAGGGCAGTATTGCTTTTCTTCAGATTAGTTTTCCTAGATTATATCAAATAACATATATGGGTTAAATAAGTGACATCAACTATAAATTACTATTTACAAATTTAGTTACTTTTTAAATTTATATTTTACACTGCTGTTGGTTAAGTCGTACTGCTTTCCAAACTAACTCATATCAATAATTTGTACATTAGCAACAGCCCAATTTTTCTAAAATTAATAGAAAAATAATTTTAAGTGAAATGTTTAGTATATCATAAAATGGTGCTAGTTGAAATGATGAAACCGAACATTATTTAAATGATTCTTCATCCAAAAATTAAATCACAAAATTCAAAAATTACAAAGTATAGTGGCTTATTGGAAGGCACAGTAATGAAGTACTTCAATTGGCTAATACCGGAATTCTGGATTGTATATGAATTTCATTTATTCCAACTATGCCTTTTCCTCCAACATTATAATAATTTTTGTCTTTGACTAATATAAATAAGATACTACTGTTTTACTCCAATAGCTGCATAAAAAACAAACTTCAGTTCTACTTATCTGCGTTCAACTTACGAATTCTTCTATCAAAAAGGCCTATATTTTCAACAATTTTTCTTTTCTAGCAACTACTCAATATTTTACTACGTATTTAGCCAAAATAGAAAAAATATCATTTCTAGTACAATTCTTATTTTGTTTTCTAGAGCTTGCTACCTCTAGAAAAAGTAATTGATTAATGTTATATAATATTAAAATAATTTACTGTGAATAATTTACCTACTCTTAACAAAAATACAGATATCACAAAACTAGTCAGTACTCCACTTCAGTGTTACTATTTCCCTTAACATATCAATTCACTTTTCTAAAAATCGGTTTCTCTCTAATTTAATTATTTCTAGTTTTCTCTTATATACAATGTTTTTTCTTAAACCAGATTTACTTCTGGTATCTTTTGCCTTTAGCTGTTCCCTCCCAAGTTTGAAGCAAATAGCAGTTAGTATAACTTTTGAAGTTTATCAACCAATTTCATTTTATGCATTGTTTTTCAAAAAGTTACTCTTCCAAATAATATTCTACTCTGTCTTGATCTCTGGACAAGTTAAAACTGGAAACCAACTTTTGGTACAGCAAAAAATAAAATATGGGATTTCCTGAATTAAAACTGGGCAGAGTTTTGGAAAAATAAGTTACTTTCATACCTAAAACCTCTAAAAAAATAAAGGAGTAGAAAACTTTCAAATTTCATTTTAGCTGTCTGCAAAAAAATGCAAAATCAATATTATTACTATCTATTTAACAAGAGAGCCCATATTATTTAATAGTTTGGGACTGAATGGCATCAGGACTGAACAAAATAATCTGGTGTTTGCATTTAAAATGCTAAGAATTCATTTGATTTATACAATTGTATTAGTTCTAAATATCTGGATAACATATCAACAATTTCTGAGCAAATGAAAATTTTCATAATAAAGACATTCTTTGTTGTGGACTTGTGAAAAAGAGAAAAGTCAGATTAACCACTTTATGTAAAATTCCACATAAAGTCCTCAAAAATAACCAGTCCTGCAAAAACAATTCTAAACTATGTTGTCTTAGTTATGTTCACCCTTGCTTGCTAAGCAAATATACCTATAAAGCAAATTATAACATTTACTGTATTTTATTTTTTGAAAATGTTTTAGGTAAGTAGCAAAAAATACATAGGATTAATGTATCCTCCTAGAGCAATTCTTTGTCCTTATAATTATCTTGGAGCATTAATCCTCACTTGACCTCTTTATAACATAAAGTAAATCAGACTGTATGGAAGTAAATCAGTAAGAGTTAGCAGCTACTTATTGTTGATTTATATGGTATTAGTTTTTTTTTTTTTTCCATTTCCTTCAGTCCAAAGTTGTGGTTTTATAAGAAAATATTACATTTCATGTTTCCAAACTGTGAGGTGCTCAGTGAGGCACAAGTACAACCAAGAGATAAAGAATCTTAAAAAGAATTTCAATGCGTGCTCTGTAAAGAAAGTGAATATGAAACTGGCACAGCAATATGGATTTCATTTTGCTTGTTTTTATCCTTTTCCTGATTAATATACTGAAATATTTTACTACTTTAAATCCCTTTTAATAATATTGACATACAAAAAGTTGCATTCATACAACCAAAAAATTTGGGAGATCCTGGAATATTATCTAATTCATTCAACAAGGAAATAAAGCAAGCATGGTAGTCAGCAATTTAAAACTTAAATATGGGAGTAAATGTACTCAAATCAAAAGTAGATGGTTAGACAGGGTGAACTTTAACAAAACATTGAAATGAATTAAATTTAATTCTTAACCAACTTACCCAATTTTTGTCTTCTCTTTTAACTTAGAACAAGTTTTTGTTTTTTTGCTGTCTTTGTCCTTTGGCTTGGATTTCATCCTTCTACCTTTCTTTTCCTCTTTTCCTTCAACTGAAGCACTAGGAAAGTTTTCAGGGCTCATTACCCGTGGAATATTGCGTTCCCCACGCTCCTTTGCTTTTGCTATGGCCTCTGATATTATACGATTAGCCTTTTCTTGCTTGCTTTCTGATTCCACCTTTTTTCTCTGTTTCTTCTCAGACATGACCCTCACCTGGGTATTCTGCAACTTAGTATATGTCCCAGAACCATCACTCTTCTTGGAAGATGGAGGCTAGAGAAATAAAAATATTTTTTATAGAATATACCAAAGTACATCTGAAACAATTGTCACAAATATCTTAAAATCTTAAATTAAGCTTAGAGGTAAAATTACATGAGCAAATATGTGAGTGCTACAAACAAATTTAAATTAAAACATTTTGCTTATCTAGAAATTAGTACAGATATAAACAGCTCAATTGCTACTTTTAAAAATGAAGGTTAAAGAAGGATACTATAGATTCATTGATATTTTCATGGCATTCTTGGTTAGTCGATTCAAGTTTTGTCCTGTAAAGATAGTTGATTCAAATTTTATCCCATAAATACTCTGTGCATTTGGAATAAAAGTCTTTTCTTTCCTCTTCCCTCCCAAATTCTGAACATTGTTAATACATTTTTAAATAGTTTTAATTTAGAATTACTCCTTACAGTTTATTATGATTTTTAGAAAAATAAAGCCTCTGCTTTAAGACCAGAACCTGAAATCATTTAATATTTAAATGCAGCAACATAGCTAGTTAGTAAACAGACATTCTCATACTTAAAATTAGAGAAAGTTTTAGTTTTCCCATGAAAGAGTTAAATGTGAATTTTTTTTTTCTTTTTCTATATCATAATTATTTTGCTCAAGCAATTCGGGAAAGAAACAAGTTTTATAGTTTTACATTAAAATTATTAATATTTTAGCAATATCACAGGAAGCAGATCAAGAGCATTTTAAAAAGAATTTCCTCTTCAAACACACATTCATCCACATATACTTAGATCACAGTTTTGTTATGTTCTTACCCGTAAACATGCCTCTGACTATAGCAAAGGAAAAAACCATCAGGAATTTCCAAACACATTTTCATGCTGATTCCAGTGTGCTTCACTGGGTATTTTTTCTATACCTGCCTCATCAAAGGTTTCATAGCAGTGCTCCAGCACTGGGAAAGGAAGGAGGGTTTAGAATTGCTCACTAAAATGCCACCTTAAGGCCTACAGGCTATAACAAATAACCAAGACTCGAGAAAACAGCAACAAGCTCAAGATGGCGATGCAGTACGACTCCCGTAGCAGCAGCCAGTAATAAGGAAGGTTATTCAATCCCATTAGCCTTTTAGCCCAAAGAACCCCTCCTCCTCCCACTCATTCAGGCTTTCACTTACCCTTCCTCTTGGCCTCTTCACTGAAGACATTTTTGGCGTCAGACAAAGGCTTGCCCTCTGCTTTTTCACCACCCCAGGCAGTGCTCAAGAAAAAAGCATTGAAAGAAGATTCCTAAATGGCCTATTTAGCAAGCTGCAACCAAGAGATGCACAACCCTCCACAAATACACATTTTGATTTATCAACACATTTCTGCCTTGGCAAGTTTATACCTACTGTTCATTCTATTTAGATATGAAAAAGGCTGTAAACACTCCTAAAAAGCTGAGTTTCCTCAATAGCTGTAAGCAGATAGCCAGATTCCAACAAAGCACAGAAAGAAATGAATGCACAAAGCATCAAAATGCATCAGCATGAATATTAGAGATGTCGTTAAAAATACTGACTCCTTCTGCGGAAGTAGGCCAGCAGATGGTGCTACCAGTTATTATTCCATTAGACTCTGCAATTTAACCCCCAATGGACTGTTCTTCCCTCCATGTAACACATTAACTCTCACTCTGCCATTTCCTGCAGTAAAGTTTTTAAAAATATACATAAAAATCTGATTTTAAAAAATCACCTGAGAACTAAAACTGTGGTGAAATGGCATTATGTGGCTATCAATATTTAAAAAAACAAAATCCAATGCAATTTTTACTGGAGAAAAATACTTTTCTCCAAGATACTCTAAAATATTTAAAATATGAAAATAGCTGAAGATTAGCAAAGGGTTAAAGAGCAGGTCATGCAAATGAACCCGTAATAAGTGACTTCTCTTTAAGATACTAGATAAGGTTTCTAATAATTTTTCTAACAAAAAGCTAACAATGTTATTTTGAAAACAGAGAAATGAAGCTATCTTCATTTGAATTATAAAAAGAGGCTTAAAATTTTGAAATAAACAAATGAGAAGTATTTATGAAGAATTACTAACAATGTTAAAATTTTTTCATCATCTTAACATAAATACATTTTCCTAACATAAAAAACTCAAAACCTTCCTGACCTTTTCTCCTCACCTTCTATTTTAACTGAACTGATGAATTTTTCAGGTAAAACTGTAGGTTTATTTCCTTGCTGAAAATAAATAAGTAGCAAGTTGAATTGAATTTGAACATCAGTACAACTTTTCTTTCTATAAAAATTGATTCTATTTTAGTAAGCAATGTCCTTAAATCACTAAAACAAAATTTCACCGCTTTAAAATTCAAATTTACCTTTCATCAATGTCATTTATTCAGTTGGTCCTGGTTAGTCATTTGATAGCACTATAAGACAACACTGGGTTCCCCCCTCTGCCCCTTTTAGGAACCAAAGGCCTCAAAATAGAGAAACAACACTAACTAAACAGGGCTCTAGAAAGACCCATCTGGACAGCACGAGAGATTAAAGGCAGAGGACAAGTAAGGACAAGGAAAGGATCTGACTGACTTGAGAGGTCATCAATGTGAAAATAATAACAATCATGAGATAACACTGACTACTTACTAAGTGCCAGGCATTATTCTAAGTATTTTACATGTAATAACTAATCTAATCCTGATTAATAATAGGGTAATAACAGTGACAATGGAGATAAGGGACTGGCCGATGAGAGAGATACTCTGACAGTAGCATTACAACGTGACAGAATGAAACAGAGAACAAACAATTATAAAAATCACTATGATAAGAAGAGCTAAAATGTAGTGTTTACTATGTGCCAGGCACTATTCCTAACATTTCCTATATATTGACTCAATTAATCTTCAAAACAACCCTGTGAGATAAGTACTACTGATCTTGTATGATATGAGGATACTGGGGCATAGAAGTGACTTGCCCAAGATCACATCATAATAAAACAGATGAATAGTGGAGCAGGGATTAAAAGACATGGAGTCTCTGCAGGAATTGGGTATTTAAAAAAAAAGAGAGAGAGAGAGAGAAAAAAAAGACAAGGGGTCTCATTAGGGAGACCATGCTCTTAACCACTATATTTTAATCATGTTTGGTTCAACTACCATGATTTACAGAGATTAATTTGAGGACAGAGCAAAGTAGTAACATTCTTAAAACTTCAGAGATACCAATAATAAGCTAGGATAAATATTTTTTTCAAGTAGCCTTTGAAAAATGTAGAAATCAACTAGACACAGGTGGAGCATGGCTGAGGCTCGGAAGAGCCAGTACTTGGTTTCTCGACCAAGAAAAAGTAAAAGAAGGCTGGGTACGGTGGCTCATGTCTGTAATCACAGCACTTTGGGAGGCTGAGGAGGGAGGATCACCTGAGGTCGGGAGTTCAAGACCAGCCAGACCAACATGGAGAAACCCCGTCTCTACTAAAAATACAAAATTAGCTGGGCATGGTGGCGCATGCCTGTAATCCCAACTACTCAGGAGGCTGAGGCAGGAAATTTTCTTGAACACGGGAGGCAGAGGTTGCGGTGAGCTGAGATTGCGCCATTGCACTCCAGCCTGGGTGACAAGAGCGAAATTCCGTCACAAAAAAAAAGACACACACACAAAAAAGGTAAAAGAAATAGGAAACCTAGTGGAGAAAGAACGTGTATGTGTGCGCAATAAGTTTAATTCTTTTAATACCGTGTTTGAAATGGAGAGCTCTAGCAATTGGAAATTTGGGACTGGATCCTCAGAGAGAGAAGTCAGCTGGAATGTAAGATGTGGATTCTCCTGCTGTTCTTTTACATTACCCTCAATTCACTGACACTCACTATTCACAGAACCTAGGAGGATTTCCAAAATAACTCACTTCTCTTATACAATTTTTCAATAGATTCTATTACCTGACTCAGAATCTCAACTGTTTACCAATAAATCTTAATAGCAGACAGCAGAGAATCTATGATCAAATATTTCTTCTGCTACTAGAATACAATATTTTAAAGCCATATTCCCACAGAATATCAACTGAAGTGTTAAGAAATTGAACATTTTTAACATTGGTCCTTTCCCAATTCACACACACAAACGTACGATGTTATGATTTTTCTGCCCTTGTCCCTCCATCTAAGCAGTCATCAAATTCTGTCAAATCTACTTAATTGCATTTTGGATTTTTTTCCTCTTCTCAGTCCCCAGAGCTCCTGCTTTATTAATTTTCTACTTGTTATATTGTGGTTATGTAGGAAATGTTCTTATCCATAGAAAATATATATCAAAGTCTTCGGAGATGACAGATTACTAGGTCTGCCCCCTATTCAAATGGAGCAAAATAATTTCTTTGTACTATGCTTGCAATTTTTCTGCAAGTTAGTTTCAAAATACAAAGTATTTAAAAATTTAAAATAAACACACAGGCCTTGCTCCTCATGAGCTTGTATGATTAAAATAATAGGCCTGGTGCAGTGGCTCACGTCTATAATCCCAACACTTTGGGAGGCTGAGGTGGATGGATCACTTGAGGTCAGGAGTTCTAGATCAGCCTGGCCAACATGGTGAAACTCTGTCTCTATTAAAGATAAAAAAATTAGCTGGGCATGGTGGCACCTGCCTGTAATCCCAGTTACTCAGGAGGCTGAGGCAGGAGAATGGCTTGAACCCAAGAGGCAGAGGTTGCAGTCAGCTGAGATTGTGTCACTGTACTATAGCCTGGGCAACAGAGCAAGACTCTGTCTCAAAACAAACAAACAAACAAACATATAAACAAAAAATACATAAAAGGTACATATATTAATATCATATCCAAATATTCATTAAAAAAGAAAACTTGTAATAAAACAGATGATATGTGAATATTATTTTGACAGCACCTGGGAGGAATATATGGAAGACCCGAGATATCGTATTTCAGTATTGGGGAAACTCATAAAGATTTATAGATAGGCCGGGCGCGGTGGCTCACGCCTGTAATTCCAGCACTTTGGGAGGCTGAGGCGGGTAGATCACGAGGTCAAGAGATCGAGGCAATCCTAGCTAACATGGTGAAACCCTGTCTCTACTAAGAAATACAAAAAAAAAGTTAGCTGGGTGTGGTGGCACGCGCCTGTAGTCCCAGCTACTCGGGAGGCTGAGGCAGGAGAATTGCTTGAACCCAGGAGGCGGAGATTGCAGTGAGCCAAGATTGCGCCACTGCACTCCAGCCTGGTGCCTGGTGACAAAGCAAGACTCCATCTCAAGAAAACAAAAACAAAAACAAAAACAAAAACAAAAGATTTATAGTATAAGTGTTTGTCAAAGACAGATCATGACCTAATAGCAAGTCATGACATACATTTAAAGGGTCCAGACAAAAACAAGAACAACAACAACAACACAAATAGAGTGTGTCAATCCCCACTACAAAAAGAGGATGGTGTTTGTCCCCACTACAAAAAAACAAAAAATAACAACAACAACAAAAAAATAGAGTAGAAGAGGATAGTGACAGTCCCTTATAGGTGAACTTCATGCTGCTAGTGAAATTATAAATTTTCACACTACCTGTTATTCACCTTTTCCTTCATGAGGAAAAGAAGCAAAGAGACTTGGGCAAGAACTTAGAGGTTTTAAAATCTGAGTGGGGACTTAGGTCCTTTCTCCTCTGATAAAGTAATTTCACATATACCCAACCCCAATATTGGGGAGTTCCTCCATTTCCAATATTTTAGTTGTATTAATAAAATTACTGAATCAATTTTGTATGTGGACATAAGTAGAAATTATAAATTTTCAAAAAGAGAAGGGGAAAATAATCACATGGCTACTGTACACTGGGGTGCTGGAGGTTACACACACACACACACACACACACACACACACATCTAGATAAAGAAATGTTCTACTTGACATTTTTTTTTTAAATACAAAAAAAAATAAGGTCCCAGATATAATTCCTTAGTAAAAATAAAACATAGAACAATGAATTTCAATAACAGAGATACAACCGCATTGTAGCTAAAATTCTCCCAACCTTTCTCAAGAGACAGGAAGACCTTTAGGCTTTAGGCTTGGAGGACTAGGTGGATAGAAGTTTCTATGGAAGAGGACATAAAACAGAAGAAAGATAGCAAGCCTTGAGCAAGAATGAGTTTATCTGCCTAGAGAGACAATGTAGAATAACAGAAGAGAACTAGTGGTGATACCCCAAAACACCAAGTTTCAAGAGCTAGCAGATGAAGAGGAGCTATTGAAGGAAAACAGGAAGAAAATGCAAGAACGGTAAGATGAGTATCAGAAGAGATACTCATGGAAGCCAAGAAAGGGAAGAATTCAAAGCTCTGCAGTCAAAAAGAGAGTAAGCATTTTAAAGTAATTTGGTATTATAAAGATGATTTAATAAGGCATTTTACTTCTCTTAAATTGTTTATTGTAAGGTGGTGTGTTGGTTTTTAGTTTTCTTATTTTAAAAATAGAAGCATGGCTAGGCGTGGTGGCTCACGCCTGTAATCCTAGCACTTTGGGAGGCCAAGGCGGGTGGATCATGAGGTCAGGAGATCAAGACCATCTAACACGGTGAAACCCCATCTCTTTTAAAAGTACAAAAAAAAAATTAGCTGGGTGTGGTGGCACACGCCTGTAGTCCCAGCTACTTAGGAGGCTGTGGCAGGAGAATCAACTGAACCCAGGAGGCGGAGATTGCAGAGAGCTGAGATTACGCCACTGCACTCCAGCCTGGGTGACAGAGTAAGACTCTGTCTAAAAAAATAATAATAAAAGCATAATTGTTTACCTAAATATTCATGTTAAATCAACCTAAAAACAATAGATTTGCAGTTAATTTTAGTAATATGTGTCAAACATTAATATGGTGGCTGCTTTTGATGTTTAAGGCATATAACATTTTTCTTCAAACTATCAATAAAGGCGTGTTTAAAGAGAAAAGGGAAAAAAACTGATCCAAGAGCAGATTATGTCAGTCTTTTTCTGAAATTTACCCTTAGATTTGTTTTCAGAGTTTTTCACAGAAATGGAACAATTATTTCACTTCACTTTCTTCACATCTGTGAACTGTCATGTTCACAAATTAAAAGGTTTACTTTCGTCTTGTGACTTGCAGTAGTACCCAGGTTTCCACTTTTAGATAACCGAGACTGTTTTTAAGTGTCATAATCTTACTTTGCATTGATACAGTAACACTTTTTAAGGATTGGCTTTATTTTAAGCATCCACATAAAAGTTCAGGCAAATAGTTGATGTTCATACAAGTTTTGTTTCTTTTTTAAGTAAAAATGTATATCTAACTTACGGGAAGCACAGGGAAAAAAGGAACTTGTTAAATGCAATCAACAAAATCCAGATGTAATCAGCAAAATGGGGATGTAATCACTAAAATCCAGAGTGTAGGAAACTCCATAGGACAAAGGACTCTGTTTCTTCAACAAAGAAATTGTTAAGATACAAAACAAAAAAGGGGAACCACAGAGTAAAAGAGACTTAAGACTAATTAGAATGATAAAACGGAAAAAAAAAAAGAGAGGAACACTTAAAAGACCTCAACAAAATGCAACATGTGGAGCACTGCATTTGGTCTACGTGTTTTCTAAGTTTAGATATTGGCCTAAACAAGTCAACTACAAAAATAAGTTTACTTAACAACTAAAGAAATAGAAAATCTGACCAGATATTTGATTATATAAGAATTATGGTTACAGCTTTTCAGAAACAAATAAAAAAAAAAAGAATTACGGTTATCTTTTTATGTGTGAAACTGGTTTTTCAGTTGTGTTTTAAAGACAAAAATCTAAGGCAGGACTGGTGGCTCATGCCTCTAATCTCAGAATTTTGGGAGACTAAGGCAGGAGGATTGTTTGAAGCCTGGAGTTCAAGGCCAGCCTGGGCAATGTAATGAGACACAATCTCTTTAAAAAAAAATTTTAACTTAGCTAAGTGTGATGGTGCTACATCTGTGGTCCTAGTTGCTTCGGAGGCTGAGGTGGGAGGATTACTTGAGCCCAGGAGCTTGAGGCTGCAGTGAGCTATGTACTCTATAAGCCCCTGTACTCAAGTTGGGTGACACAGTAAAACAATGTCTCAAAGAAAAAAACAAATCCCAAACCATCCCCCCACCACCAAATTTTTGTCTTTTAGATGTATAAATCCATGTATTTTTTAGATGAATGATAAGACTGAGATGTACTTCAAAAACATCCATGGAGAGGATGGCCATGTTCATTAGAGGGTAATACAGATGCAACAGTGGCCATATAAATTGATGACTGTTGGCAGCTGGGAGATGGATACTTTACTTCTGTGTACACTTGAAATCTTAAATAATAAAGAAATTTAAAAAGTTATATTCTGGAATAACAAGTAGTTTGGCATGACAAGAAAAGTAGATGCATATGGGATAATGATAACAAGGACTGAAATATTAACAGACTAGATTATCAACAGTGTTATAGGTTGTGTTAAAATATCTAGACTTCATGCTGAAGGAATTAGGGAATTAATAAATGATTATATAGAGAGAAGTAACAGGATCACACTTTAAGACACAGGGAGGCTAAATGGTTTTGATAAAAATGCCAGAATAGTTGATAAAATATTATGGGTTTAGAAAAAGGTCATACATGATCTAAAAACAAGTAGTATTTAATCTCCTATTTTACATTAGTTTGTGGTACTTTTCCAAGCAAACTTATTGCTTCCAAATAAGTCAAAAGTATATTTTTAAAACATCAAATCACAAAACCTCACCAAGTTCACTACTTGTTGACAACATTAAATATGCTGAATTTTTCAGTCCATAAATTATCCCTAACACTAAAAGCTATTCTCAGCATAACACTGTGATTAAGAGCATGGGTTTTTGAGATAGCCTTGGATTCTGGTTCCAGTTCCATCATTTACCTGGGCCTCAACTTTCTCAAGTGTAAAATGTAGATAATAATAGTATTCACCTAATAGGGCTCTTGTGAGACCTAATAGATAATGCTTATAGAGAGCTTTAGCATGGTGTCAGGCATACAAATACTGAGAGATGTTAGGTATTGTTATTGTTATTGGTGTGATGTTATACTGTGTTCTTCTCAGTACATCATATCAGGGAGTATATGATGTCAGTGTCTTATTACTGGTGATGCTGCCCTTGGTTACTTGGTTAAAGTAGTGTCTGCAATTTATTCTCCATGTAAATGTCTTTTTTGTAATTAATACATATTTTATTATGTAATTATTTATCTCCAGGAGATATTTTGAGACAATGCAAATATCCTCTTTCCCACATACATTTGCCCAATAATTCTAGCATTCATTGATTCTTGCCCATAACAATCATCATTGTAATATTTGCCTAATGGAAAATTTCTATTTCCATAATTCCTTCCACATTTCCAATTAGAATTCTACTATAAACAAGAGCTGTCTCTTCTCCCTTTTTATTTAATTTATTCACTCATTTGTTCCAGTATAGACTCACAGATCTCAGCTCCACCTCCCAGGTTCAAACAATTTTCAGCCTCCCGAGTAGCTGGGATTATAGGCACCCACCACCATGCCTGGCTAATTGTTGTTGCTGTTGTTGTTTTGAGATGGAGTCTTGCTCTGTTACCCAGGCTGGACTGCAGTGGCATGATCGTGGCTCACTACAACCTCCGCCTCCCAGGTTCAAGTGATCCTCTTCCCTCAGCCTCCCGAGTAGCTGGGACTATAGGCACGTGCCACCATGCCCACCTAATTTTTGTATTTTTAGTAGAGATGGGGTTTCACCATGTTGGTCAGTCTGGTCTCGAACTCTTGCCCTCATGATCCGCCCACCCTGGACTTCCAAAGTGCTGTGATTACAGGCATGAGCCACTGTGCCTGGCCAATATTTCTTTCTATGGGTTATAATCTGACACTATGATTATTTACTTGTTCAAACTGTCCTAACGTTGGTCATTTACAGCTCCTTTAAGTTGGTTCCTGTGTTTTTAACCCCACCATATTTCAAGCACTTCCTTATTTTCTGGTACTGTAAAGATATTCCAGTAAGAATAGTTTAATGGTCAAGATGGAAGTGGCTGAGATGGAAGCCACACAACAGTAGGTTAAGAAGCGAACAGAAACTACATGGAAATTACCTGTGGGAGCTAAACAATTAGTATACACAGACATACAGAGTAGAACAACAGACACTGGATCCAAAAGGTGGGAGAGTGAGAGCAGAGTCAGGGATGAAATACTACCAGTTGGGTACAATGTATACTGTTTAGATGATGAGTACACTAAATGCCCAAACTTCACCACTATTCAAAAATCCATGTATCTCAACTGTACTTATACCTCTAAATTTATAAAAATAAAACTTTTCAAATCTAAAAATAATTAAAAACATGACTGAATTATTAAGTAAAATAAAAGGTGAAATTTTCAATTTTTAAAATATATATACATGTTTATCTATATGAATATCTATGAATATATGCTGAATGAATTAAGGAATCAATAAATGACTACATATAGCATAGTAACAGGATCAGATTTTAAGATATAGAGTTGTTAAGTGCTTTCAATAAAAATCCATCTATGGGGCCAGGCATGGTAGCTCTCATCTGTAATCTCAGGACTTTGGGAGGCTGAGGACTGCTTGAACCTAGGAGTTTGAGACCAGCCTGGGGAACATAGCAAGATCCCATCTCTATAAAAAATTTAAAAAATCAGCTGAGCATGGTGGCTCACACTTGTAATTCCAGCTACTCGGGAAGCTGAGGTGGGAGGATTGCGTGAGCCCTAGAGGTCAAGGCTACTATGAGTCTTGTTCATATCACTGCAATCTAGCCTGGGCGACAGAGAGACCATGGCTCCCCTGCCCCCCGCCACCAAAAAAAGGAAGAGAAATCCTGACCATGTCAACTGAGCCCTTCCAAAATTCATCTAACGGTTCTTCTTCAGCTTGCACTAAACCTCTCTAATTGAATATTTCCAGTTTAAATTTGTGAACTGGTACCATCTCCCACATTCCTACTGACTTTTTATTTCTGCTTAATATCTCTTTGGGTACCCTACCATTAGTTTTTAATTACACATTCCCCTCTTAGTTGAATGATCATACTTAGAAATGTTAATTAAAAAAAAAAATCTCATGGCCAAGCACGGTGCCTCATACCTGTAATCCCAGCACTTTGGGAGGCTGAGGCAGAAGGACTGCTTGAGGCCAGGAGTTTGAGACCAGCTTGGGCAACACACCAAGACCCTATCTCTACAAAAAAGAAAAAAATTGGGTGTTGTGGTGTGCGCTATAGTCCTTGCTACTTGGAAGGCTAAGGCGGGAGGATCCCTTGAGCCCAAGAGTTTGAGGCTACAGTGAGCTATGACTGTGCCACTGCACTCTATCCTTGGCAACAAAGCAAGATCCTATCTCTAAAAAAAAATTAAAATAAAATTTTAAATTTCTTATGAAGCTGAATCTATACATGGGTATGCATGTGTGTATACACAAAACAATTACTTAAGTACAGCCATGCATTGATTAATGATGGGGATACACTCTGAGAAATGTGTCATTAGGCAATTTCATCATTATATGAACATCATAGGCTATACGTGCACAGGCTGGGCAAGGTGGCTCATGCCTGTAATCCTATCACTTTGGGAGGCCGAGGAAGGTGAATCACCTGAGATCAGGAGTTTGAGACCAGTCTGACCAAGATGGAGAAATCCCGTCTCTACTAAAAAAAATACAAAATTGGCTGGGAGTGGTGGTGCATGCCTGTAATCCCAGTTACTGAGGAGGCTGAGGCAGGAGAATCACTTGAACTCGGGAGGCGGAGGCTGCAGTGAGCCAAGACTGGGCAACAAGAGTGAAACTCCATCTCAAAAAGGTACAATAAAAATATATGAAACCACCATTGTATATGCTGTCCATTGTTAACCACATTGTTATGCAGCACATGACTGTATAAAATAAATAGTATGTAAAATAAATGGTACATGCCTTATAAACAAAATGAGTGTATAGTGTAATAGCTGGCCCAAAAAAGCAAATGCAATCTTAAGACTGCAAACAGAAATATGGTCTATAGAACAAAGGAGGTAGCAATTATGCTGTACTCTAGTCTCCCCATGAGAAATGTATTCTCTTTTGGCTTAAGAGGAACATGAACTAGATCACTCATTCAGACATATTATACAAATACATACTGTTCACCAGATATTGCTGTAAGTGCTGGGAATAAAACAATAGGAAAAAAAAGTTTCTTTTCTTTTCTTTTTTTTTTTTGAGACAGAGTTTTGCTCTGCCACCCAGGCTTGAGTGCAGCGGCAGGATCTCAGCTCACTGCAACCTCCACCTCCCAGGTTCAAGTGAGTCTCATGCCTCAGCCTCCCGAGTAGCTGGGATTACAGACACATACCCCTAAACCCGGCTAATTTTTGTATTTTTTGTAGAGACAGGGTTTCGCCATCTTGGCCAGGCTGGTCTTAAACTCCTGGCTTCAACTGATCTGCCCATCTTGGCCTCCCAAATGCTGAGATTACAAGTGTGAGCTACTGCGCCCAGCCATGAAGAAAAAGTTTCTTTTCTAATGCAGCTAACATTTTAGAAAAGGAGGTAAACAAATAGGAAAAACATCAGGCAAGTGTAAAGGTTATACAGAGAATGAAAACAGAATGCTGTGATGAAAGGTGATAGGGTGATCATTTTAGAATAGGTTCAGGGAAAGTCTCATGGAGGAGGCGCCATCAAATACTGAAATCTGAATGAAAAGAAAGAACTAGCCATGTAAAGAACAGAGGAAAGATCAATTAAAAATTATCTTAAGCAGGTGTGAGAAATTATCTACAAAGCAAAATGACCAATATACTGGTTTTATATCTTAACAATAAGTTTCCCTATAACATTTGTACAAACTATACATTCTAGTCTGTTCATCTAGAAACTGTCCCATCTGTAGAAGTTATGGGACACTACCTCAGGTTCTCTCCAGATCTTATCTGTTCAGGTCCTACAACTTTAAGCTTATTTCTTCTACTAATGCACCATCATCGTTATTCTCAATGGTCTGATTGTCTAAGACAGGGTTTATGAACTAAGAGCTGTAATCTCATCATGGGCCATCAATTCAGTGGATAGTAACCAACATTCTTTATAAATGAAGTAGATCAGTATTTTGTGAAACATTGGTTCTATCTTCCTAAACACACACACACCCCCCTACATATATGTATTTAGAAACATTTATAAATAAACACATATACTGGAATCTAGTCAGGAAGTTTTCAAAACACTATTCTAAGAGGTCAGTGAATGCTTCCATTTCATTTAATGCCATTCAACACAAATAATGATATTGGTCTGTCCTATTTTGGAGATTCCCTGTAATAAAAGTATTATGATGAATACAACAGTTTCAGTGGGTTTGGTGAGTCCTGTTAGCAAATTATTGAAACTGAGGGTACTTTGGGGAACCCCCAGAACTTGCAGTTGATGTCAGAAGTGAGGACAGTCTGGCTAACTCTGAGTAATGCTTCTCAATGAGGGGGAAAAAAAAATGTCTGGTGGGAAAATAAAGAGATCTTGATCTGCTATCTTCACATGCAAATTCCAATTAAAAAGATTTTTACATTTTTATAAGACTTATAAAATAATGAAAACTAGGATTGGCAATAATTCCATGCTATCAAAGACTTATCTATAGGAAATCTGAACTAAGAAAACTGCTTCCTTAAATATCTTAAGCATTCCCATTCCATCTGTACAGAAGAATACATCTATGTGACGAGATTCAATATTCCTATGTAAATTTTTTAAAATTTAGCATGTTTGACTTAAGAGAAAAAGGACACAAGAAGAGGAACTGCATGACAGTCACTTAAAATATCACATGAAAAAGAAATTATTTTTTGAGGCTTGAAAGAAGTTCCATTCTTCAAACAAACACTGAATGCCTATTATGAGTCAGGTACTACTTGATGTTAGAACAATGGACATGTGGTCTCTCAGAAAGAAATGTATAACCTGGTAGTACAAAACTATCACCAATGAGTAAAATGCAGAGGGAATCATAGTTAATAATACTCTTCATCAGCATGTTCCCTTCCTTTAGCACCCACTCCCCAGCACTCTGTTCATATTGCTTTTGGAAGGCTCTAAAAATGGAAAAACAGGATGGAGTACTGTAGAATAAACCCATGGTTGGAGATAGATACTCTTGACAAAATATAATTGGCTACATAGGAAGGGAGAGGGTTTCTGTAATTCTAATCACAGAAAGAGTTCAAACAAAAAAATGCTAGAGGCTGGGTATGGTGGCTCACATCTGTAATCCCAGCACTTTGGGAGGCCGAGGTAGACAGATCACCTGAGGTCAGGAGTTCGAGACCAGCCTGGCCCACATGGTGAAACTGCATCTCTACTAAAAATACAAAAATTAGCTGGGCGTGATAGTACATGCCTGCAGTCCAAGCTACCCAGGAGGCTGACAGAGGTTGCAGTGCTGAGGTCGTACCACTGCACTATAGCCTGAGCGACACAGCAAGAATTCAACTCAAAAAAAAAAAAAAAAAAAAAAAAAAAAAAAAAAAAGCTAGGGAGAATATTGATACAGCAGAATGAGTTGAACTGGACAGCCTGCTTAGTCTCATTCAATTCTGGGATTTTAAGATTCTACAAAAAAGTGTTGATATTTAAAACAATCAAGAACATGCAAATAGGTTATCTTCTATAACAGTGTAACAGAGTCCTGATATGAAATACTTTCCTACTTATATAAAGTAGCCTGAGGTATACTGCAAATCTGATTTTCTACTGTAACCTCAATGAATAAAGACCAGGTAGACCACACAAACATCAATTTTTTTCATGGATTGTCGAGTAAAAAATGTTACTCAAATCCTATTGTAATTAAAAACAGAACACAGGATTAGAGATGAAAACTAACATGTGTGCAATGTTTGATAGTTTACAGAGAACTTTTTTATCTTATGTAATTCTTCCAAACTCCTAGGAAATGGCTATAGTAGTGGTAGTGGTACTCATTATTCCTATTTTAAAATGAAGGATTCTTAGCCAAATTCTATAACCTTTCCTTTATAGTAGTCTACCAGTGTATCTCACTCAGCCTCTTCTCTCTTCTACTCCCTTATTTTTCACACAACTAACACATTTACCACAGTAACACATCTCAACACTTAGTTGGGAGTGAAGGGAGTGGAATGGCACAGATTAGTAAATTCTCTTTGAAATTCTGAGAGAAGAGAAGCATCTTTCCCGCCTACCTACCTACCTTTGACAATCACTATTCTATACTTTTCTTCTAAAGAAGTATGTCATTCACTAACATATAAATTTTAAACCTATGAAAATTGAAGGTAAAAATGAAGGTATATGAGAAAAAACAAAACTTAATTTCACTGGAGATGATTCACATAAAACTTTAGCTTAGAAAGTTCTAAAACTGGGCTGGGCACAGTGGCTCATGCCTCTAATCCCAGCACTTTGGGAGGCCAAGGTGCTGGGTGGATCACGAGGTTGGGAGATCGAGACCATCCTGGCTAACCTGGTGAAACCCCATCTCTACTAAAAATACAAAAAATTAGCCGGCTTTGGTGACACATGCCTGTAGTCCCAACTATGCAGGAGGCTGAGGCAGGAGAATTGCTTGAACCTGGGAGGCATAGGTTGCAGTGAGCCGAGATTGCGTCACTGCACTTCAGCCAGGGCAACAAAGCAAGACTCTGTCTCGAAAGAAAAGAAAGAATTGCCCTACAATTTACAGAACACTGCAATTCTAGATTGGATGTGATCATTGTCTTTAAAACTCAGAAGGCTGGCCGGGTGCGGTGGCTCACGCCTGTAAGCCCAGTACTCTGGGAGGCCGAGGCGGGCGGATCACGAGGTCAAGAGATCGAGACCATCCTGGCCAACATGGTGAAACCCTGTCTCTACTAAAAAAATACAAAAATTAGCTGGGCATGGTGGCGTGTGCCTGTAGTCCCAGCTACTGGGGAGGCTGAGGCAGAATTGCTTGAACCCGGGAGGCGGAGGTTGCGGTGAGCCGAGATCGTGCCACTGCACTCCAGCATGGAGCCTGGCACCTGAGCAAAACTGTCTCAAAAAAAAAAAAAAAAAAAAAACTCAGAAGACTGGTTCACTCATTTAGTATTCATTTAACAAATACTTGTTGAACACTTAATATGTACTGTTCCTAACACTTCTCATTACTTTCTTTGTCACCTACTTATATCAAGGGCTCTTATGATTAGGTCAAATATTCTGCTTTCAAAAATGAGTTGTTCTAGTATCTACCAAGCTTGATCATTTATTGTGGTAAGCAGAATTCTAAGGTGAATCCCCAGTGAATCATGCTTTTGTAAAACTCTCCCCTTTGATTGTAGGCTGAACCTGCAAAAATGTTGGAATACCACAGGCTATGTGGCAAAAGTGAAAGAATTTTACAGATATAATTAAGGCCTGTATCAGTCTACTTAGTGGTTACCAAGGGCTAGGGATTGGAGAGTAGGGCAAGAGAGAGGTAGGTTTGGTTATAAAAGAGCAACATTCTTGTGGTGATGGAACTATTCTGTATCTTGGCTTTGGTGGTGGTTTCATGAACCTACAAATGTGATAAAATTTCATTTAAATAAACACACAAACACATGCAAATGAGAGCATGGTAAACTGAGGAAATCTAAATAAAGATTGGTAGATTGTAACAACTCAGTTTCTTGGCTCTGATACTATACTATAGTTTTGCAAGATTCTACTTTGTGGGAAACTGAATAAAGGATATACTGAGGCTGGGCGCAGTGGGCCATGCCTGTAATCCCAGCACTTTGGGAGGCTGAGGCGAGTGAATCACTTGAAGCCAAGTGTTCAAAACCAGCCTGGCCAACATGGCGAAAACCCATCTCTACTAAAAATACAAAAATTAGCCAGGTGTGGTGACACACGCCTATGATCCCAGCTACTTGGGAGACTGAGGCATGAGAACTGCTTGAACCTGGAAGGTAGAGACTGCAGTGAGCTGAGATCATGCCACTGCACTCCGGCCTAGATGACAGAGCGAGACCCTGTCTCCAAAAAAAAAAAAAAAAAAAAAAGCATACATTGAATCTCTCTGTATTATTTCTTACAACTACAGGCTAATCTGCAATTACCTCAAAATCAAACTTATTTAAAAAAAGAGAGAGCTTAGACCTTCTCTGAGCTCAGAGATACACTCCTGCCGGCCTTGAAGAAACAAACTGTTATGAGTTCTACAGCTACAAGGAAATGTGTTTTGTCAGCAATCTCATAAGCCTAGACCCTGAGCCTCAGATGAGATACTACAGCCCAAGTTGACATCTTGGTTGCAGTTTTGTGAAAACCTGAGAAAAGAACCCATATAAGCTGTGCCTAGACACCTGACCCAAGGAAGCCATGAGCTAACAAATGAGTGCTGTTTTAAGCCAGACTAAATATGTGGTAATTTGTTACTATTAGAAAATATATTCATATACCCAATGATTGAACAATTCCAATCTTGGGTACATGTCCAACATAATTAAAGTTCAATAACATGCAAAACTAACCTATAAGGTTGTAAGTCAGAATGGTGGTCACCCTTGGTGACCAAGGATAGTGACCAGTAGGAGGCGACAGCAGGCTTCTAGCAGTGTGCTAGTATCTTATGTCTTGGTCTGGATACTGGTTATATAGATGATGTTTAATATCTGAAAATTGATCAAATTGTTCACTTATAATTTGTGTATTTTCTGTACATACATTATACTTTAAGAAAATTTACATTAAAAGATTATAACTCAAACTGAAGAACATTTTATAATCTTATTATCATTAATCTGAGTAAGCAATAATTCTTAGAGGTATTTAAGGAAAAGACCAACTGTTCTGTTAATGCAATAATGTCTTAACACTAAAAACAAATTATTTTCTTGATTATATATATTAGCGTGACATTTCAGATGTATTTCATTAGGAAAACAGCAATAGAGAAATATAATATTGCTTATTTCCTCTAATGCCAGGAGAAATCTATGAAATGCTGAAAGAGGCCTGAGAGTTACCTTAACCAATGTTATTAGTGATGGGGAGAGGCGGCAGCAGGAAAAAAGAAAAAATTTTAAAACCCATGACCAAAATGTGAAGAAAACTGAAATACAATGTTTAAATCTATACTCATGTTTCTGAATAACACCATCATCTCTATCTCTAGTTATATCTTCAATTTTCAAACACTTGTTTTACTTTATTTTCAAAATTTTATCTTTTGAAACAGGGTCTCACTCTGTCACCCGGGCTGGAGTGCAGTGGCACGATCTTGGCTCACTGCAGACTCCGCCCCCCCCAGGCTCAAGTGATCTTTCTGTCTCAGCCTTTTGAGTAGCTGGGACTACAGGCGTGTCACTATGCCTGGATAATTTTGTATTTTGATAGAGACAGGGTTTTGCGATGGTGCCCAGGCTGGTCTCAAACTCCTGGGCTCAAGTGATCCTCCTGTCTTGGTCTCCCAAAGTACTGGGATTACAGGCATAAGCCACTGTACCCAGCCTCTTATTTTGCTTTATATTCTAGTGATGCTGAACTAAGTTCAGTTTCTTAGACTTTTTTAAGAGACAAGGGTCTTGCTCTACTGCCCAGGCTGAAGTACAGTGGCGTGATCACAGCTCATCTCACTGGAACCTTGAACTCCTGGGCTCAAGTGACCCTCCCACAGCACTGGAGTTAAGGCAGAAGCCACTGTGCCCAGCCTTCTTAGACATTTTTACCTAAAACTTTGAATTTACTATTCTAGTTGTCAAGAGTGCCCTTTCTCCAAAAAGTAGCCTAGTAAATATCTATTCAAAAATTCACTTTTAGATACCACTTTCTTTTTATTATAGGTAATTTTACAACAGTAATATTTGTTTTAAAACAGTAATATTACTATAGTATATTGTGGTTATTTATAAGCTGAGGTCACCTTTAATTTGTATCTCTAAAACCTAGCCAATGGTTAGCACACGTTCAACATCTGTATAATGAGGATACTCACAGTAGCTAACCTAACAGAGTTGCTGTGAATTTAAATGAGATCATTCAAGTAAAGGATTTTAGAACAGTATCTGACATGTAGACTTGGTAAATGTTAGTGTTCATTATTGTGATTAAGATTAATGTTCCCTATACAGATTAAGTCTCAAAACCCAATAAAGATGAAACAAAGATTCCAATTTTAAAAATGGGTCAACGATTTGAATGGACACTTTACCAAAGAAGACGGATTGAGAATAAACAATAGAAAAGGTGCTCAGATTATTAGACATTAGGGAAATACAAATTCAAACTACAATAAGATATCAATCTACATTTATTTGGATGATTAAAACATTTTTAAAATAAATATTTAGTGCTAGAGAGGATATGGAGCAACAGGAACTCCTATATACTGCTGATGGGAATGCAAAATGGTGCAACCATTTTGGAAAACAGTTTGGTATTGTTTTATAAAGTTCAACATATACTTAACATATGACCCTCAGCAATTTTACTCATATATTTATCCAAGAGAGTGAAAACATATGGTAACAACAACAAAAAGCTGTGTGTATATGTTACAGAGGCTTTATTCATAATTACAAAAATCTGGAAACAACCCAAATACCCTTTAACTTGTGAATACATAAACAATTTGTGGTATATTCATATAATGGAATATAACTCAGTAACATGAAGGAAAAAACTATTGATATAGGCAACAAAAAATGTTTTATGCCAAACAGAAGTCAGACTAGTAACATAACATGCTGCATGATCCCATCCATTCAACATTCTCAAAAATGCAAAACTGTAAAGAAATAAAGCAATCATTGGTTGCCAGGATCTAGAGTTAGGGGAAAGATTGACGGCAAAGAGGGATGAGGGAATTTTGTGGGGAAGATGTCAATAATCCATATCTTGATTATGGTAAGGTTATAGAACTGTGCACATTTTTCAAAACTCACAGAATTATATATGACATAAAAAAGAATGTTGCTGGATGTAAATTATTTTTCAATAAATCTGTCTAAAAAAATTAATGTTCTTTAGGCTTCTATTCTCATACAAAGAAGCTAATACTACTAGACTTCTAAATCTAGGTTAATATCTTGATATTTATTTCTTTCCCTGAATCCCAGTAGCTGCCCTTGAAGTCCTGTCCTGTGACTCTTATTTAAGTCTCTTAATAGTGTCTATTCCTAGACTTCTGGATGCTATTTCTTCACTTGTCTGCTTTCAGGAGTCTTGTGTTTCGAACAGGGAAGGAGAGTTGGAGTAGGAGTTGGAAGATCCACCAGTAGATTATAGAAAGAGGTCTAATGTTGACTGAAGGGTTAGTATAGAAACTGGTATTTTAAAATGACTATGTCATTTTGATTTTAACAGCTTTTAGGAAGTATTATGAAGGTGAATTGTTGTTGATTGTAATTGTTGAAAGGACATGTATCCCAATACAAAAAGTTAGCTAATATATAGTCTCACATATATCATATGAATTCAAAACACTTGATCTTATTGGGGATTTCAAATTCCACAAAATAATTTCAATGAAAAGTTAAGCTCTAAAATATTCACTCCTTTCTTAAAAGAATTAAGAATATGTATGAAATCTCATTTGAAATAATTATAGGCCGGGCGCGGTGGCTCACGCCTATAATCCCAGCACTTTGGGAGGCCCAGGCGGGTGGATCACCAGGTCAAGAGATCGAGACCATCCTGGTCAACATGGTGAAACCCTGTCTCTACTAAAAATACAAAAATTAGCTGGCATGGTGGCGCGCGCCTGTAGTCCGAGCTATTCGGGAGGCTGAGGCAGGAGAATTGCTTGAACCCAGGAGGTGGAGGTTGCAGTGAGCTGAGATCGCGCCATTGCACTCCAGCCTGGGTAACAAGAGCGAAACTCCATCTCAAAAAAAGAAAAAAAAAAAAAGAAATAATTATAAAAATTAAAAGTACCTTTTATTTTAATTAGGCTGGATTTCCTCCTTCTAGCTCAAATTCCTATGTAGATTTAGGTATTGAAGTCTGATTGGTGAAGCATTTTTCTAAAACTCAGAAATATGGAAAAAAATTGCCTCATCTATAACACAAGCCTATAACTCAAACATACTATTAAAATGATAACAAAAATTGTATTCAAGATCAATTTGTATCAATTGACCCAGATCAAGAGTCCTTATCAAGACTCTTTTTCCAGATAATATCAATTTCCATGAAGTATCTCCAAAAGACTATCCTCTGAAGGTAAAATAAATTGGACTAACTAAGAATAAAATCATTAAGTAAAAAATACATCCTGGGCTGGGTGAATTAGTGAGACCCCATCTCCACAAAAATTTTAAAAAAATTAGCTGGGTGTGGTGGCAAATGCCAGTGGTCCCAGTTACTTGGGAGGTTGGGGTGAGATCACTCGAACCTGGAAGGTCAAGGCTGCAGTGATCCTTGACTAAGCCACTGCATTCCAGCCTGGGTGACAGAGTAAGACCCTGTCTCAAAAATAAAAATAAAAATAAAAATAAATATAGTCTTAAAAATCCACCAATTTTTCTGCAGTAAAAGCAAATATTATAACATAACTACCAGAAAACTGCCATGAGTGTGTGCATGCTTAATTAATCATGCAGAGTAGAAATATTTGTTTTACTATATATTTTTTTGAAATGAAGTTTTGCTCTGTTGCCCAGGCTGGAGTGCAGTGGCGAAATCTCAGCTCACTGTAACCTCTGTCTCCCGCATTCAAGTGAGTCTCCTGCCTCAGCCTCCCAAGTAGCTGGGATTACAGGCATGCATCACCACGCCCGGCTAAGTTTTTTATTTTTAGTGGAGCTGGGGTTTCACCATGTTGGCCAGGCTGGTCTGAAACTCCTGACCTCAGGTGACCTGCCCAGCTCAGCATCCCAAAGTGCTGGGATTACAGGTGTGAGTCACCGAGCCTGGCCCTGTTTTATTATTTTTAATCAGAGATACTCATCCCTCAATAACTTTTTGAGGATCATTATTGTCAGCTAAAGAAATTAAATAGTGCTTAAATGTTAACTCATTCAATATCATGTTGAGACATCAAACTTGTGTTACATATAGGAAACATGTTAAAAAGGCATTTTGATTTGTCTATATGAAGCTCTCAAAAGTGTATCTGAGTTACTCCAAAAAAATTTCAGTTTACACAGAAACTAACTAAAAACAATTATTTTAGTTTTAACCTTTTCTAACTGGTCTGCTCATTCCTATATGTAAGTTTCATATAATAATAATCACTCTAATTTTTGCCTAAGTATATCACATAAATTAATTTACCACAATAATTACTGTTCCTCAAAAAACTTTACAAGTTTCACTTATTCCTACCTTCAATCAAAAGTTAAAATTCTAAAAAAAGAAACTTAAAAAATTGTGGCTCTTGGCCAGGCGTGGTGGCTCACGCCCTGGCACTTTGGGAGGCTGAGGCAGGCAGGTCACCTGAGGCCAGGAGTTTGAGACCAGTCTGACTAACATGGAGAAACTCCGTCTCTAATAAAAATATAAAAATTAGCCGGGTGTGGTGGCGCATGTCTGTAATCCCAGCTACTTGGGAGGCTGAGGTAGCAGAATCACTTGAACCTGGGAGGCTGAGATTCTGGTGAGCCAAGATTGTGCCATTGCACTCCAGCCTGGGCAAAAAGAGCAAAACTCCATCTCAAAAAAAAAAAAAAAATGTGGCTCTCATACTTATTAGAGATTGCTGTTTAAATAACCATATCATTAATAAATATCAAAATGGTGCTGATATGCATTTAAGAAATCCAGTGCTGAAAATTAAATATATCCCTTCTCTACATTTCAAGAAGTCTCCCCTTCAAAAGCACTGTCTCTATAACTCCCCTAAATACATCACTAAAAGTTTCAAAATATTTATAATCCCTGTCATCCTTCTCTCCCCTCAAGATAAAATAAATTTAAGGAGATCCTTAGCATCTAACTTGCTGTCCTCAAATTAAGCAAATCCTTTCAATTTACCCCAGTTTTAACCAACGTTTTCCCAGAAGGAAAAAGTAAATTGAGAAAGCACATTAAAACAAAGGTAAGGCTGGGCATGATGGCTCATGCCTATAATCCCATCTCTTTGGGAGGCTGAGTAAGGAGGATCACCTGAGGTCGGCAGTTTGAGGCCAGCCTCCCTTAGCAGAGACGAGGTTTTACCACATTGGTGAAATAAAAAAAATTACAAAAATTAAAATTAGCCAGGTCTGGTGGTGGTGCCTGTAATCCCAGCTACCTGGGAGGCTGAGGCTGAAGAATCACTTGAATCTGGGAGGCAGAGGTTGAAGTGAGCCAAGATGGCACCACTGCACTTCAGCCGGGGCAACAGAGTGAGACTCTGTCTCAAAAAAAAAAAAAAACCAGTAAGGTAACAATTCAAAAACTTCCTAGAGAAACTCATAATGACCACTGCTCTTCAAAGGGCACCCTGCTGGTGAAAAAATATATAAAAATCTGTACACCACGTTTAAATTACTTTTTTTTTGAGATGGAGTATCACTCTGTCACCCAGGCTGGAGGGCAGTGGTGCCATCTCGGCTACTGCAACCTTTGCCTCCAGGGTTCAAGAGATTCTCCTGCCTCAGCCTCCTGAGCAGCTGAGATTACAGGTGCCTGCCACATGCCCAGTTAAGTTTTGTATTTTTAGTAGAGATGGGGTTTTGCCATGTTGGCCAGGCTGGTCTTGAACTCCTGACCTCAGGTGATCTGCCCACCTTGGCCTCCCAAAGTGCTGAGCTATCAGGCTTGAACCACTGTGCCTGGCCGCTTAATTACTAATCTTTTTAATGACAAAACAGTATGACTGGGTACAAGAAACATTATTTGTAATAAATAAACTGCAAATAATTCATTTTAATACTGAGCCCCCTTTAACTCTAAGACGATGCAGAGGGATGTAAATATGTATAAGATAGGAGGTTAACAATTAATAAATGTGGCTCCAACTTTAAATGGTGTTTTAAATTCTCCTATCATGATCAAAACTAGAGGGTTAAAATACTTCAGAGAGCTGATATTTTAAGTGAAAATGATAAAAAAAAAATTAACTGCTGGTCCTAACAACTGAGAAAACTTGAGTATGGATTAGATTTTAGATGACACAGAATTAGCAGTTACCTTAGGTGTGATATTAGTTGTATGGTAGAATGTCATTCTTGGGAGATGCCTAATAAAATACTTACAGGTAAAGTCTCATAGTAACTGCAATTTACTTTCAAGCCAAAGACAACAAAACCCTATAGATACAAATAAAGCAAATATGGCAAAATCTTAACTACTGACTCTAAGTAATTCATATGTATGTAGTCATAGGACAATTTCATGTTTTAATTTTATTTTTTTCAGTAACAAGATCTCGCTATGTTGCCCAGGCTAGAATGCAGTGGTTATTCATAGGCAGGATCACAGAACACTACAGGCTTCAAACTGGCCTCAAACAATCCTCTGAACTCAGCTTCTTAAGTAACCGGGACTAGAGGTGTAAGCCAGTATGCCTGGCCCAATTTCAATTTAAAGTCCAGAATCTCAAGAACATAATATAGCTTTGCTTTGAAGAAAAATTTTAAAACTATAGTCATCCATAAATTTTTTAAAGTATTTAATAAGGCCAGGTGAAGTGGCTCATGTCTATAATCCCAGCACTTTGGGAGGCTGAGGCAGGATGATTGCTTGAGTCCAGAAGTTCAAGAGCAACTTGGGCAAGATGGTGAGAGTCTCATCTCTACAACAAATAAAAAAATTATTAGCCAGGCATGCCACTATGCCCAGCTAATTGGGAGATACCAGCTATATGGGTGCTGAGGCAGGAAGCTCACTTGAGCACAGAAGATCACTTTAGTCCAGGAGTCGAGGGTACAGTGAGGCATGTTCACACAACTGCAGTCTAGCCTGGGTGACAGAGTAAGACCTTGTCCCAAAAAAAAAAAAAAAAGGTTAGGTGCAGTGGCTCATGCCTGTAATCCCAGCACTTTGGGAGGCCGAGGCAGGCAGATCACGAGGTCAGGAGATTGAGACCATCCCGGTCAACATGGTGAAACCCTGTCTCTACTAAAAATACAAAAATTAGCTGGGCACGGTAGCACGCACCTGTAGTTCTAGCTACTCAGGTGGCTGAGGCAGGAGAATTGCTTGAACACCTTGAGGCAGAGGTCACGGTGAGCAGAGATTGCACCATTGCACTCCAGCCTGGGCAACAAGAACGAAACTCCGTCTCAAAAAAAAAAAATTTAATAAACCAAAAATACTTGAATTAACAGATACAGAGCCCAAAGTATAGGCTGATTTCCATAGAGAGAAAATCATGCTTCAGTCATAGACAAACTATCCACATCTCTCACCAACTAACTTCACAAATCTGTCACTGTTAATGAAGAAAACATCTGCTTTTACGTTTGACAAGATGTGTTCCTTCCCTGGGTTTCACATTTTAGAGGGGGTCTGGCTCTTTTGCCATATCCCTCCTGGGGTCAAAAGGATATATCAACCTTCTCATCTTCTAGAACATGCTCCAGGTCCCTGGCACTCTGAAATTCTCTGCCCCAACAGTCTCATACCTACTTGCAGGGCCTGCCTGAGCCTATTCCCTATGTGTGTTCTCTCAAGGATGAACTTTACTGACAGTATGTGCATGCGTAGGCCAAAGAGATGGGGAGAAGGAGATGGAACTTAGATACATAGCCTGAGAAGTTCATGTGTATTCATGAGGCCTTTAGGGTATAGGATGGAACCAGGATTGGAAAGACAAGTAGAATAGCCCACTTCTGCCATATTCTGGATGTAGAACTCCAGAGAGTCCAAGAATGCTAAATTTAAACCAGTGCTTCCATTTATCAAGGAAGAAGGAAAGAATATAGTTACAGTTTACTGGCTTGATTTTGAACTTCCAAATATTTAGGCACACAGTATGAGAGCTTTCATTTGTACTCTTTCCTTGAGACCAACAAAAATTGGGAATAAGACTGCATAAAAAATGGATTAAGAAATAGTTATGTGATAACAAGAGGAAAAGAAAATAGGATTAGGAAACCTCATTAGAGTACGCCACTACAAAGCTATACAGACTCTATATTTGTGCCTCAGTTTCTCCAACTGAAAAATTAAAAATTATTAAATGATTAAGCCTCCTTCTAGTTTTAAATTTAAAAACCTTAATGCAAGGAATCATCATTATTAAACAACAAACTGACTTTGCAATTTACAAAGCATTTTCAAAATCATTGTCACATTTATTAATCAGAAATCCCAGAAATAAGCCAGGTATCATGGTGCACACCTAAAGTCCCAGCGACTCAGGAGACTGAAGTGGAAGATCACTCGAGCCTGAGTGCAAGGCTGTAATGCCTATGATTGTGCCTGTGAATAACCACTGTACTCCAGCCTGGGCAACATAGCAAGACCTTGTCTCAAAAAAAAAAAAAAAAAAAAAAGGGCAGAGAGAGAGATATCCAAGATGGCTGACCACTAGCAGCTCGAGATTGTAGCTCCCAGTGAAAGTGCAGAGAACAAGAGGATGCCACACTTTCAGACGAATTTTTGTTGCTCACGGACCAGGAGATTCCCAGCGGAGGAGCCCCACAGGTCGCCAGCGCGACTCTTGTGGCCAGCATGGTGGTTTTGCTGGCGCCTCAGCGCGGCAGTTCTTGGTGCAGAGTGAGCAGGACTGGGTCCCCTTTTGGCCGATTCCCGGACAGAAAAGCACCATCAATCTTAACATCGCTGTTTTGGCTGGCGCAGTGGATTGCTCAGATTTCGGCTCTGGGAATCAACAAGTTGGACGTCCACTCAGAAACCTAATTTGAAAGTCGGAAATCACAAAGACAACAGGTGGATAAATTTACAATGATGGGAAGAAACCAGCGCAAAAAGGTTGAGAATACCCAAAATCAGAATGCCTCTCCCTCTACAGGGGATCACAGTTCCTCATCAGCAACGGAACAAGCCCTGATGGAGAACGAGTGCGTTCCATTAACAGAAGTAGGCTTCAGAAGGTGGATGATAAGAAACTTCTGTGAATTAAAAAAACTTGTTCTAACCCAATGCAAAGAAACTAAGAACTTTGAAAAAAGGTTTGACGAAATGCTAACGAGAATAGACAATTTGGAGAGGAATATAGGTGAATTAATGGAGCTGAAAAACACAACACGAGAACTTCGCGAAGTATGCACAAGTTTTAACAGTCGAATTGATCAAGCAGAAGAAAGGATATCAGAGTGCGAAGACCAACTTAATGAAATAAAACGAGAAGTCAAGATTAGAGAAAAAAGGATAAAAAAGAATGAGCAAAGTCTCCAAGAAATATGGGACTATGTGAAAAGACCTAATTTACGTTTGATAGGTGTACCTGAATGTGACAAAGAGAATGAATCCAAGTTGGAAAATACTCTTCAGGAGATTATTCAGGAAAACTTTCCCAACCTAGTAAGACAGGACAATATTCAACTCCAGGTAATACAGAGAACACCACAAAGATATTCCTCAAGAAGACCAACCCCAAGGCACATAATCGTCAGATTCATTAGGGTTGAAATGAAGGAGAAAATACTAAGGGCAGCCAGAGAGAAAGGTCAGGTTACCCACAAAGGGAAGCCTATCAGACTTACAGCAGATCTCTCAGCAGAAACCCTACAAGCCAGAAAAAGGTGGGGGACAATATTCAACATCCTTAAAGAAAAGAACTTTCAACCCAGAATTTCATATCCAGCCAAACATAGCTTCAAAAGCAAAGGAAAAATAAAATCTTTTGCAAACAAGCAAGTACTTAGAGATTTCACCATCACCAGGCCTGCTTTGCAGAAGCTTCTGAAAGAAGCACTATACATATAAAGGAGCAACCAGTATCAGCCTTTCCAAAAATATATCCAGCTAGCATCAAATGGAGTATTAAACTCATATATATTATTAACTGGATAAAAAGCCAAAACCTATCGGTACACTGTATCCAGACCCATCTCACATGCAACGATACACAAAGACTCAAAACAAAGGGACAGAGGAAGATTTGCCAACCAAACAGAGGGCAAACATAAATAAATAAATAAAAAGCAGGAGTTGCAATTCTCACCTCTGATAAAATGGACTTTAAAGCAACAAAGATCAAAAGAGGCAAAGAAGGACATTATCAATGCAACAAGAAGAGCTAACGATCCTATATATACATGTACCCAATACAGGAGCACCCAGATACATAAGACAAGTTCTTAATGACTGATAAAGAGACTTAGCCTCCCACACAATAATAGTGGGAGACTGTAACATCACATTGTGGATATTAGACAGATCAACGAGATAGAAAATTAACAAGGATATCCAGGACTTGAACTCAGACCCGGAACAAGTAAACTTAATAAACATTTATAGAACTCTCCACTTCAAATACACAAAACATACATTCTTATCAGTACCATATCACACCTATTACTACATAATTGGAAGTAAATCACTCCTCAATAATTGCATAGCATTTCATAGGTTTAAATGAAATATTGGTTGGCTGCTTGTTTGTTATTTTCTTCCCTTATTCCTTCCTGTCTCCATTGTTAAGTACAATTATTGGCATAAAAGAGGTTTTCAATTCCCATTTTTAGACTGCATTCTAGCCTGGGCAATAAAGCAATATTCCCGTTCTCTCTCCCTTTTTCTTTTCCTTTTTCTTCCTCTTTTTCATTCTTTTTTTTTTCTTTCTTCCTTTTTTTTAAAAAACAAAAAAATTATCTCAATTTGCAATGTAGATGGATTTTCATGAATGATTTTACTTAGGTGTTTCTTTAACTTGCTTATTATTTTCCATGAGAATGTTCCATGTTTTTAAGCCAATCTCACCGACTTTCCTCCTGCCTCCTCCTCCCTCAACAGTGACACATTACACATGTAAAAAAAAGAAAAAAGAAAAGAAAAAGGAAAAAAGAAAAATAATTCCCAAAAACAGATATCCACGTATTACAGATGAGAAAGCTGTAGAAGTAACTCGTATAAGACTAGTATGATAGTAGATGACAAGGCCAGGACTTGAACTCAGTTATTCTGACTCCAAATCCAGTGTTCTTCCCACTTTATCAAAGAAATTCACATCTGAAAATCCACCTCCAAAAGATTTACTAACATTGGAATTGAGAAAAGTAATGTCAAGAATAAGAGGAAAAATATCTATTTCTTTCCTTCATAAATAGCTTGTCTAATGACAAAAATTCATGAATTCAACTTTCTAATAATTTTGGCTCACTTCCTACAGTAAGAGAGACAACCACATGAGTAATGTCAAGAAAGTACTGAAAGCACATGTTACAATGAAACAGAGTTAACAGTGACATTTCCACAAAATAAAATACAACACCACTTTGTACAACAGATTATATGACTTTTTAAAAAAATAATTTTTAATTTTTGTGGGTACATAGTAGGTGTATATATTTACAGGGTACATGAGATATTTTAACACAGGCATGCAATGCATAATAATCATATCATGGAGAATGGGGTGTCCATCCCCTCAAGCATTTATCCTTTGGGTTAAAAACAATCCAATTATACTCTTAGTTGTTTGCCGGGCGCGGTGGCTCACGCCTGTAATCCCAGCACTTTGGGAGGCCGAGGCGGGTGGATCACGAGGTCAAGAGATCGAGACCATCCTGGTCAACATGGTGAAACCCCGTCTCTACTAAAAATACAAAAAATTAGCTGGGCATGGTGGCGCGTGCCTGTAATCCCAGCTACTCAGGAGGCTGAGATAGGAGAATTGCCTGAACCCAGGAGGCGGAGGTTGTGGTGAGCCGAGATTGCGCCATTGTACTCCAGCCTGGGTAACAAGAGCGAAACTCCGTCTCAGGAAAAAAAAAAAAATCCAATTATACTCTTAGTTGTTTTAAAATATACAATTAAATTGTTATTGACTATAATCTGCTATTTGACAGCACAACAAATTATCTGATTTTTTATTCTAGTACTAAAATATCTACCTATGGATTTAACTTAAAATCATATAAAATTATTTTGTAATGAACATTATGTAAATAATCATTAAAACCACTTAAAAACACTGGAGTATATATTACAAAATCATGTGTTTTTTCTTTTTTTTCCCTTTCAGATCCAGACCTACAAACAAATCATGACTTTTAAAATATTTTCTTAATACCTACTTTTCTTAAGTCTGGGTTCAAGCTTTAGGTTTGTGACTTTGAAGCTATTACTACTTAGAATCTTGTTTCTTCATTTATAAATGAAAGTGTCGGCTGGGTGTAGTGGCTCATGCCTGTATTCCCAGCACTTTGGGAGGTTGAGGCAGGCACATCACTTGAGGTCAGGAGTTAGAGAACAGCCTGGACAACATGGTGAAATCTCATCTCTACTAAAAATACAAAAATTAGCTGGGTGCGGTGGCACGTGCCTGTAATTCCAGCTACCTGGAAGGCTGAGGGAGGGGAATCTATAGAATCCGGGAGGCAGAGGCTGCAGTGAACCAAGATGGCGCCACTGCACACCAGCCTGGGCAACAGAGTGAGATTGTCTCAAAAAAATAATAAAAATAAAATAAAATAAATAATAATAAATAAAGATGTTACCACTAACATCACTGAATTGTTGTGAGGATAAAATGTGATCACATAAAAAGTACTCAGCACAATGCTTGTCACAAAGCCCCAGGATGGGGTTTACTAAATAACTGCTGAATGAATAACAATTTCGCTTTTTCAAAAATTGCTCAGTTTATTTAAATCATTCAAATATGCATTATTGAGAAATCTGGAGCTACAAATTTCAAGTAGCCCAATTCTAAATCATTTTACTCTATACCACTAGATAATTCCCAGCATGAGAAGACGTGAGAACAAACTGAGCAGAAAAGTAAGGTACTCAAATAGGCTTTTCATAATGTGAGGTCATAAAGTCATTAATCAATCCCTTGTTAATTCATTCTTTCGTTAAAGGAGCATCTTCTAATTGAGCTTTATGGCTTGTTGTAGGCAGAATAATAGCCTGATTATTCAATGTATCAAACTCCTAATCCTCAGAACCTGTGAATATTTTAGGTAATATGCAAACGGGAATTCAAGTTGCAGACTGAATTAAGGTTGTTAATCAAGCTGAGCTGGGAAATTATCCTAAATTATCCATGTAGGCCTGATGTAATCACTAGGGTCCTTATAAGTGGAAGAAAGAGGCCAAAAAAAAAAAAAATTTAGGATGATACATCGTGAAAAAGACTTGACCAGCCACTGCTGGACTTAAAGACAGAATGGTGCTACAAGCCACAGAGTGTAGGCAGCCTTTGTAAACTGGCAAAGAAAATGGATTCTCCCATAGAGCTTCTAGAAAAAACTGCAGCCCTTCTGACATCTTGATTTTAGCTCAGTGAGATCCAGTTGAGACTTCTGATCACCAGAACTGAAAGATAGTAAGTAAGTGTTGTTCTAAGACACCTAAGTTTGTGATAATTTATTATAACAGCAGTAGAAAACTGATACATGGTTGTAGGTTCCTTTCAGCTTCAACATTTCCATATTCTAAGCCGACAGATGGGCCGACAGTATGGGCCCCAGAGACCTGCTTCCTATCCTTGAATCCTTGCTTTGGCACTATCTCTGACTCTGAGCAAGCCATTTAACCATCCTATGCTTCATGTCCCTATCTATCTGTAAAAACAGTAGATAAGGCTGATGAGGTGGCTCACGCCTATAATCCCAGCACTTTGGGAGGCTGAGGTGGGTGGATCACCTGAGGTCAGGAGTTTGAGATCAGCCTGACCAACATAATGAAACCCTGTCTCTACTAAAAGTACAAAACTTAGCCGGGCATGGTGGCAGATGACTGTAATCCCAGCTATTCAGGAGGCTAAGGCAAGAGAATCACTTAACCCAGGAGGCGGAGGTTGCAGTGAGCTGAGATTGCGCTGCTGCACTCCACTCTAGCCTAGGTGACAGAGCGAGACTCCATCTCAAAAAAACAAAAAACAAAAAACAAAACACAGTAGATAAGATCTAACTCACAGAGTTACTGTAAAGATTAAATGAGAAAATATATGTAAAGCCATGAACTTGAGTATAATTGCTCAAAAGCAGTTATGGCTTTGTACAAATCTTCAAAGGAAAACTTGTCAATTCATACCAAAGCTTTGAAAATGTACATTTGCCTTGTTTTCTAGGAATCTAATCATAGTTATCTACAATAATGTATCTATAAAGATGTTTATCATACTGTCAAAGAAAAATTAAGTAATAATTAAATTATGGCACTTCCTCATTGTGAAGTATTACACAGTCATTAAAATGATGTTATGTCTTATGATTAGGGCCAAGATGGAGTAATAGGGACCGGATTTATTCTTATGGTTGAAACAACTGAAAAACAAGGCAAAATATATGAAACAATAGTTTTTAGATATTGCACATCAGATGGCCCAGGACAGCAATCCCTAAGAGAAAGGAGACAAGAGAACTAAGACCTACTATTGCCCCAGCTTACTGCAAACTGCAGAACAGAACAGGGTACAGGAAGCCAGGTGAAATTTGGCAGGCTACCTGAGTTGGAGACAGAACTTGAAGCCAAGAACCCAAGGTAACTGGTTTATAAGGCAAAGTTCTAGAAAGGAGAGTTCCACAAAGACCTTCAGAGATCTTCAGAGGGCCCCCTTTAAAGGTTCTAGATGAGTAGTGATCAGCACTTGTCTGTGAAGAGATTACTCAAAACCCAGAAAAAAATCAGCATGCTCACATTAGCCACAATAAAAAACTTTCACTGTCATTAGGTAGAGAACTCACAAGGCTATTGTGTCAGTAGGGGAGTAAAATTAGCCCTATACAAAAGATTGTGCTGCTCCAGGCTAAAAAAGCTTAAAAGCGTTATTTTAAAAGGACAAAATGATTTCCAAGTACTTAACTGCATCCCAGAACAAAACTCAAGAATATTTAGAGGAATGCAAAATTTCCCATTACTCAAGAAGGTGAAATTCACATCTGGCATTTATTCAAACATTGTCAGGTAAGTAAACGAATTCAAAACAATCCTAGGCAACAAAGTAAGACTGCATCTCTACAAAAAAATGAAACGAAATTTCTGGGCATGGTGGCACAAGCCTCTGGTCCCAACTACTTCGGAGGCTGAGGTGGGAGAATTGCTTGAGCCCCAGACACTGAAGCTGCAGTGAGTCATGATCGAGCCACCGCACTCCAGCCTGGGTGACAAAGTGAGAATTTGTCTTAAAAATAAATTAATTAATATATAAATAGGTTAAATGTACAAGTATAGAAAAAGACATACCATGTTAATATAAACACAAAACAGAAATGACTACATTAATTTCAAAGTAGGTAACAGAGCAAACAATATATGTAAAGTCATTAATAGAAGCCATAGAAACAAGTCTAAATAAATGTAAACAAATGTAAAACATACAAAAGAAACAAGTTTAAATAACTGTAAACAAATTTAAAACACACAGATTATGTACTCTGATTACAATGGAATTAAGAAAGGTATCTAGAAAACAAATATAAATTAAATAACACATTTCTTTTTTTTGTTTTTTTTTTGCGATAGGGTTTCACTTCATTAACCAGACTGGACTGCACTCTGTAGTGGCATGATCTTGGTTCACTGCAGCCTCAACATCCTGGGCTTAAGCAATCCTCCCACCTCAGCCTCCTGAGGAGCTGGAACTACAGGTGCACGCCACCAAACCCAGCTAATTTTTGTATTTTTTGTAGAGACTGGGTTTTACCATGTTGCCCAGGCTAATTAACACATTTATAAATAATCCATGGGTCAAAGAAGAAATTAAAGGGGGAATTCAAAACTTAAAGTAGGAATTCAAAACTATCTTGAATAACTGAATAAAAATAAAACATAATACAAATCTGTGGGATGCAGTTAAAACAACCCTTATTGGGAAATGGATAGCATCAAATGCCTATAACAGAAGAATAAGAAAGACCTTAATGATGTCAGCTTTCACATTAAAAAAGAACAAATTAAGTAAATTAAACCCAAAGTAACCAAAAGAAGGAAATAATGAAGATAACAGAAATCAGTGAACTATAAAGCAGAAAAATGAGAAAAATCAATGAAATTCCATAAAATTGGTAAACCTATAGCCATACTTATTAAAAAAAAGGAAGACACTAATTACCATTATCAAAATGTACATAACTAATTGTTCAGATACTGAAAGGTTGGAAATGTTATGAAAAACGTTACACTGATAAATTTAACAACTTAAATGAGAAAAATACCTTGAAAAGCACAAAGTACCAAAAGCTCACCAAAAAGATAACCTAAGGAGACCTACACCTATTAAATAAATTAAATTTATAATTAAAAATATTCCCACCAAGAAAATTTCTGAATAGCTTCAATGGTGAACTGTATAAACATGTTTTCTACATGAAAACATAAGAGAAAATCTTCATTGACCTTGGAACAGGCATATATTTCTTAAATATTAAACAAAATGCAATTTATTATATTTTTAAAAAGAAGTAATGAACTAGATTTCATCAAAATTAACAAGTTTTGCTCTTCAAAACACACTGTTAAGAAAAAAAAAACCCACAGACTGGGAGAAAATACATCTGCAAAATATATATCTGACAACTAGAATATTACAACACAATAACAAGTCAAACAACCCAATTTTTTAAGTGGGCAAAAAATTTAAACAGAAACTTCACCAAAGGATATATATGAATAGCAATAAGCACATGAAAAAAGTGTTCAATATCATGAATCATTAAGGAAATACAAATTAAAACCATTATCAGATGCTACCATCCACCTAACAGAATGGCTAAAATTAAAAACACTGACCATATCAGATCAAGCGCTGACAAAGATGTGGAGTGAATGCAACTCGTACACATTGTTAGAGGAAATGTAAAATGGTACAATCACTTTAGAAAAGTATTTTCCTGGTTTTGTAAAAAGTTAAACATAAACCATTAAAAACCTAGCCATTGCCAAGTATTTACCCAATGGAAATAAAATATATGTCTTCACAAGACCACAAAAAAGTGTTCATAGTATCTTCATTCAAAATAACCCCAAACTGGAAATCATATCCACCATCAGGTGAATGAACAAATTATGGTAGATCCATATAATATAATATTATTTTAACAATAAAAGGGAATGAATTATTTTACTTGCAATGACTGAGTGAACCTCAAAATAACTGTGTCAAGTAAAAGAAGCCATAGAAACTATACATTCTATATGAATTCATTTATATATATATTCCAGAAAATGGACATATAGTGACAGAAATCAGATCAGTGGTTGTCTGGGTGTGGGGAGGAGGAAATGGAAGGAAGAATTACAATGAGGCAATAGGGAACTTTTGAGGGTAATGAGTATGTTCTGTATTTTCACTGATATTAATTTCACCGGTATATACATATGTCAAAATTTACCAAATTCTATACTTTAAATATGCTCTGTTTATTATATGTCAATTATACCTCCATAAAGCTGAAAATTTGATATAGAAAACAAATAGGCAAATGGCTCTGGGATATAAAACTAAAAGCATTATATCCTCAAAATATAAAAAGTGATTATTTCTAGTTGATAGGATGAAGGATGTGTGTGTGTGTTTTTGTTTGTTTTGTTTTGAGACAGGATCTCCCTCTGTCACCTGCAACCTCCATCTCCTGGGCTCAAGCAATCCTCCCAACTCAGTCTCCTGAGCATCTGGGACTACAGGTATGTACCACCACACCTGGGTAAATTTTTTGGTAGTTTTTGTAGAGATAGGATTTCGCCATTTTGCCCAGGCTGGTCTTGAACTCCTCAGCTCAAGTGATCCACCTACCTCGGCCTCCCAGAGTGCTAGTATTATAGGCATGAGCCACTGTACCTGGTCCTTTGTGCTTTCTAAACTGTTTTCTGAATACTTTCAGTGGACATGTATTACTTTTATAGCTGTCATATGTCTATCTCTTTTCATACACTAGGCAGTCAATAGAAACTTCAACTAAATTGTTTTATTAACAGATTTAAAATATTACCAATCCTCAAAGGAGAAACAAAAACGTATCTTACAAAGCAAGGTACAACTGATATTTTAGTATCTACCAACATTTTAAATTATTATTATATATATCGTCTATGTTTATACTGCTGCTTTAATACACATTTATTTTGGAGGTTCATGCATTGGGACTAACCTTTTATTACGCATATTTGTTATGTGGGTCTTACTTCCTTCATAAGTTGCAAAAAAGCAAATGCTTTTTTTGCATTATTGTAAGTGTTCCAAAAGTTTTCTGAATTTATCAATAATGTCTTATTGACAAAGCTGTCTTAAAATATCAGTGCTTAGCACATAGTATGCTCTCAAAAATTTGTATACAACTTAAAAAAAAAAGAAACTTAAACTGCCTTGTTCAATATGAGTTTAACTTAAATAAAATACCAAGTAAGGGCCTAAACAAATTCAGAGATGTTAACAAAGCACTTGTGAAATTCAATTAGAATTTCTGGAATTTGTTCATTTAACCACAAGTTTCCAACACACACACACACACACACACATGAAATTACAAAATAATAGTACTCCAAGATGCTGTGGCATTTTACAAGGTCAATCAAAAAGCAAATGAGCTCCTTGAAGAAAAGGCTCATTCCAGGTCTAAGGCAGGGTAATTACAAAGTTCTTGCACCAGAAGTACTTACATATTAATGAGGACATGTTAAAAGAGCACAGAGTTGGCTTGACTGGACTTCCTCTGGCCAAATATTCAAAAAGAATAATGATAGCAATGGGTTATATCACTGATTTTTAACATATTAACTTTTATAACACATTTTTACAAACACATTATGACACATTCATTATAGCATATTGATTTTAATGCACTGATTTTTAAAACCGATTTTTTATAAATCCATGACTCTCACTCTTTTATAGAAAAATCCCTGTGATTAATTACAAAGGTGAAAAGGTACCTTTACCAAGTGATAAAATTAAGCATCACCAATAATGGGACAAACTAACATTGTGTGTCTTTTTTTTTTTTTTTTTTTGAGACGGAGTTTCGCTCTTGTTATCCAGGCTGGAGTGCAATGGCATGACCTCGACTCACCGCAATCTCTGCCTCCTGGGTTCAGGCAATTCTCCTGCCTCAGCCTCCTGAGTAGCTGGGATTACAGGCACGCACCACTACGCCCAGCTAATTTTTTGTATTTTTAGTAGAGATGGGGTTTCACCATGTTGACCAGGACGGTCTCGATCTCTTGACCTCGTGATCCACTCGCCTCGGCCTCCCAAAGTGCTGGGATTACAGGCTTGAGCCACCGCGCCCGGCCCCATTGTGTGTCTTAATGTGATCCAATAGGGAGAGAGCATCTATACAGCATTCTCACACACAAAAAATTGCTTAAACTGAATTATAAATAAGCAAACAAATACAGGCAATTGGCTTGTAGTTGTACTTAAAAAAAAAATGTCACGTTAGGAAGGAATAACAGAAAGGGCAGGGGTAACTTGTATTAGGTTAAAGGAGATTAAAGAAACATAGCAACTAAATGCAATGCCTGACCTTTGATTGGGTCTTGGAATTTAAACCAAATATTTCTCTAAAGACTATTACTGGGACAGGTTAAACATTTTGAATTTGGACTATATAGTATATGATGTTATTTTATGTTAGATTTATTGGTTGTGGTAAAAGCATTATATTCATGGAGGCGAATGTACCAGTTCTAAGGAGAGCCATGTTAAAATATTTAGGGGCAACGTGTCTATGATGTCTGCAACATACCGTCAAATTGTTCAGCCAAAGAAAAATTAGAAATAAAAACAGTGAGAGAAATCAAATGTGGCAAAATAATGAACAATTAGTGAATCTATGTAAAGGGTACTATTCTTTCACCTTTCCCGTAAATTGAATTTTTTCCAAAGTAAAGGGTTAGGAAAAAAAATGAGACTTCCAATACAGATATTTTAAAGAAATTCATAATACTGACATTTCAAATACTGTTTAAGCTGACTTGGAGCTATTATTTTTCTTGTAAAAGAACAAAAATACCAGTTGAAATATAGCCTTAAAGGCTTCTTTACCCAGGAGCCATGGTTCATATTTGCAATTCCAGCACTTTGGGAGGTCAAGGTGGGGGGGGCTGCTTGAGGCCAGGGGTTCAAGACTGTCCTGGACAACATAGTGAGATCCATCTCTACAGAAAATTTTATTTATTTATATTTTTTGAGACAAGATCTCATCTGTTGCTCAGGCTGGAGTGCAGGGCATGATATCAGGTCACTGTGGCCTTGACCTCCTATGCTCAAGCGATCCTCCCACCTCAGCCTCCCAAGTAATTGGGACTATAGGCATGCACCACCACGCACAGCTAATTTTTGTATTTTTAGTAGAAACAGGGTTTCACCATGAGGCCCAGGCTGGTCTCAAATTCTTGAGCTCAAGTGTTCTGTCCACTTAGCCTCCCAAAGTGCTGAGATTAATTTAAAAATTTTAAAATTAGCTGGGTGTGGTAGGCCAAGCCTGCAGTTCTAGATACTCAGGAGACTGAGGTAGGAAGATCTCTCTTTTTTTTTTTTTTTTTTTTTTGAGCCGGAGTTTCGCTCTTGTTACCCAGGCTGGAGTGCAATGGCGCGATCTCGGCTCACCGCAACCTCCGCCTCCTGGGTTCAGGCAATTCTCCTGCCTCAGCCTCCTGAGTAGCTGGGATTACAGGCACGCGCCACCATGCCCAGCTAATTTTTTGTATTTTTAGTAGAGACGGGGTTTCACCATGTTGACCAGGATGGTTTCGATCTCTTGACCTCGTGATCCATCCGCCTCGGCCTCCCAAAGTGCTGGGATTACAGGCTTGAGCCACCGCGATCTCTTGAACCCAGGAGTTCAAGGCTACAGTGACCTATGATTGCACCACTGTACTCCAGCCTGGGTGACAGAGCCAGAACCTTTCTGCCCCTCAATCTCCCCAAAATAGTCTCTTTATATTTGTACTTTTAGTACTTAGCCCAATACCTGATAAGTTAGTGCAAAAGTTATTGAAGTTTTTGCCATTGAAAGTAATGGCAAAAATCAGAATTACTTTTGCACCAACCTAATACATAACAGGTGCTCTTTAAATGTTTGTTGTTTTTGCTGCTGTGAGTAAAAGGCAGCTAGGTACTGTAGAATACATAATAAACTTAGAGTCAAGTTTCTACTAAACAATAAGTAGCTATCTTACCTAATAGGTCACTTTACCTCTCAACATCTCAAATACTTCATCTGCAAATTCCATGAAATAACCAACTTTTATATTAATATACATATATCCCAATGTACTACTAAAAAACTCAAATAATGTGAGTAAAACCACTTTTAAAAGTATCATGCAGGCTGGCTCACGCCTGTAATCCCAACACTTTGGGAGGCTGAGGCAGGTGGATCACCTGAGGTCAGGAGTTCAAGACCAGGCTGACCAACAAGGTGAAACCCAATCTCTAATAAAAATACAAAAGTTAGCTGGGTGTGGTGGCAGGCACCTCTAGTCCCAGCTACTTGGGAGACTGAGACAGGAGAATCGCTTGAACTCGGGAGGCAGAGGTTCCAGTGAGCCAAGATTGCACCACTGCACTCCAGCCTGGGCGACGGAGCAAGACTCTTGTCTCAAAATAAATAAATAAATAAATTCATGCAAATGTTATTACTATTTCTATTTCTAATTATACTCAATGTTTCCCATATTATTTTAAAAAATTATATCTAAAATCTTACTTTCATTTAATGTATTTAGGAAAAAAAAATCCTGGGAAATGTATCTACCAATATAATCTTCTAAGAATATCTGTCTAAGTGGCCAATGATCCTTTTTTTGACAAAAAACTCATAAAAGTTGAATCCCATAGCACATTTTTGTAAGAGTTTTGCAATAATTTGTAATACATTTAGGTAGATTAGAAACTAAAAAGAGAAGGGTCCACTTTCTTGGCACTGTCATTTACAAAAGCAATTGGATCTTAGACAGCTGTATATAATACATATATATGATACACATTATATTATGTATATAATATGTATTTGAAGAATCAAATAATTACAGATTGTCAAATGCTATGAAACAAAGAGCTAAGCTAGAAGCTTAGAGGGACATCTTTAAGTAGAATGAAAATTAATTTTTTGTTTGTAAATCACTCATTCAAATTACTAAGCTAGAGGGCTAAGAGAAAGTGCTAGAAACCACTGTCAACTGAAAATGAATCAGAAATAAAAAAAGAACATCTCTGAAATTATAATATAGAACAATGGGAAAGTAGGACAATTTTCTCTTAATCATCTCTGCAACCTCAGTGCCCCGCATAGTTTCTTACATATGGCAGACATCTAGTAAATACTGAACAAATAGAAGTGCTAAAAAGGCAACATTTCTAAAACACAGATGTTATTTATAATCATTTACATGTATATACAATTTATACCTACATTTGACAAGATACAGTTGTTACATTTTTAAACACTAAAAACAGAGATTAAAAATTTACACATTAAAATTGACACCTATAAAACTAAAAAGTATTTCTCAATAATCGAAGACAACCAGGTATAATTGTATTGTATAATATGGCCCATTAAATATGTGTCTGTCCATAGTGTGGGTACTGTTGTCATTTGTGATCACCCTTAAACACTACACTGCTTAATCTATGAAAGGAACATGCTAACTAGTTATGGGACAGCAAGCAAGTCATGATCTAACCAACCCTGTTTACTCTTTGTATATGAGAAAGAGTAAAACCATGTCCAGGTCAAAAATTCTATGAATCCATGATATGGTCAATGTAAACCTGTACTATTTTCAGGCATACAAACATATATTTATGTAGGAAAAATATCTCTCAAAGATTATCCTCTTTCCATAATTTGTAAGGTATTCCTTGCATAGTAAATGTGCAAGGTATTATTTGCATAGATGACCAAAACAAATGACCAGATCCTATTTAACAAGAAACCAGTCCATGCTTCCTTACTATATCCACACCATATTGTATTAAAAAACATTTCCTAAATATAAAATCATTTCAGTCCAACTATCCAAATAGAGAAACCTTGTCATCCATACTTAAGTATTTCAAAATAGCTTTGTATAATTTGATGACTCTTTAGGTCCTAACAAATTATTTTAAATTTAATATATCAATAATGGTAAGTGACTGGGTAGTCCTAAGGTATTTGGGAATGTACTTCCTAAATACAACAAAATTTTGTGAGACCTACTTTGAAATTTGGCTCCAGTTTCACATTCTTCATATACTGCACTAATTCACAAATTTTTCACCAACAGCTGGGTTTTCCAAACTCCTGGAATTTACTTCCTATTCACCTTTTACCCTTAAGTATGCACGCGAGAGGTCAATAGCCTTAAAGCTAATATTAACAACCGGAATTTCTGTTACTCTGATTCCTGGCAGGCAGTACAAAGCTTAACTCTTCTACAATATACTACATAGTTTAACAATTAAGATGTTTCAGAAGTACCTAATATTCTATAATTTCCTAGTTAAAATAGAACATTTTCATATAGAAGATATGACAGAAATAACAAAACCAGTAACTAGTTCACTTTAAGTGAAAAAGCAACTGAAATTCCTAGACAGAATTTCTTTTTTATTCTTTGGCTTAGCCAGACAATTAGAAATTTTGTAACTTCTATAAGTAATACCATTCCAATTGCATAAAGATTTAAACAAACTCTGATAAATAGAGAGATGTTACCTTATAAAAATTGTAATTATTCAAGGAGACAATCTAAATATTTTATAAGTCATTTTTCTTATTTTTCCCTAGAGCAAAAGTAGAGTGACAAATTTTTAAATTGTGCATATATCTGATGCTTTTTTGACTTAGGAAAAGGTATTATTTTAAAAAACAGCATGCTATAACTAAAGTACCTTAGGAAAAAAAAATAAAGAGCTTAGGGGCGAGCAAATTACAGCAAATCCTTTGCTTTAGTTTTATATAGGTTTTCCTTTTTCCTCTCTTTTATAATAACTAATATATATAAAATTAACTCTGCTTAAGATGATTTTCAAATATCTAATGTGTTTCAATAGAATCTTTCTTAAGTTAGGGTAATTCTTGAAGGTATTAAGAATAACTAAAAAATGTAAACATATGAGATCTCCCTTTAAAATTATTTTCATCTTGTTCTAACAGAGCATTCTACCACCATCACCGTTACCTGCTGGGGGGAAAGATGAAAAGATCCATGTAATTGAAGTTTTTGAGCCTTGCTAAAATGTATTCTAACTATCTGGAAAATTTACTTATCTGTAACAAATAATACCCTGACATAATTGGATAGTGGAGGACCTGTCACATGTGTTTATCTTTCTTCATCTTTTGTAATTGCCACTTGGAAGCTAAATAGGCAGTATAAATGTTATGTCCTATAATGAAACCTAAAATTACAACCATAGAATCTTAAGAGTTGAAATAGCCTTCCAATTTAGTCCATTTTCCACCCGATATAGAAATTCTTTCTGTGACATATCTAAGCTAGTCCATCTCTCTGCTTTCAGTGAAGAGCTTTATTTCAAACCTCTTCCTTAAATTAAATGACAATCTGCTCTTCTGTGACTTCTACTTATAAGGCCTAATAATGACCTCTAAAGTCCTTCAAAATATTTGAAGATAATTATCGGATTTACCTTTAGGGCATTTGTTGCTATCATCTTACAAAATACCTCAGAACACGGCTGGGTATGGTGGTTCACCCCTGTAATCCCAGCACTTTGAGAGGCTGAGGCAGGCAGATAACTTGAGGCCAGAAGTTCAAGATCAGCCTGGGCAACATGGTGAAACCCTGTCTCTACTAAAATTACAAAAAATTAGCCGGGTGTGGTGGTGCATGCCTGTAATCCTAGCTACCTGGGAGGCTAAGTCACAAGAATTGCTTGAACCTGGGAGGTGGAGGTTGCAGTGAGCTGAGATTGCACCATTGCACTCCAGCCTGTCTTTAAACAAACAAACAAAGAACACTTTAAGAAGCAATATCTATTTTAGTTTTTTGTTTGTTTGTCTGTTTATTTTGAGACAGGGTCTTGCTCTATCACCCAGGCTAGAGTGCAGTGGCACAATCATGCCTCACTGCAGCCTCAACCTCCTGGGCGCAAGTGATCCTCCTGCCTCAGTCTCCTGAGTAGCTAGGACTACAGGTGCACACCAGCACTCTCAGTTAAAAAAAAAAAAAATTGTAGAGTCGATCTCGCTATGGTTTCTCAAGCTGGTCTTGAATTCCTGACTTCAAGTGATCCTCTTGCCTCCATCTCTCAAAGTGCTGGGATTACAGGCGTGAGCCACCACGCCTAGCCTAGTTGAGTTTTTTTGTTTGTTTTCTTTTGGCATTGGCTTTTCCTCTGCTAATAGATAAACTATTGTGAATATAGCCAGAAAACATGAGAGACATGATCTTTGCCACTTATAGATTCTAAAGCCAGCTTTTTCCTCAATAAATTAATTTTTGAATGGCAGAAGAAGGAAGAAATTATTTCGTAATTATTGTTAAATATTACAACATATTAATAGACTTTTAAGTAAAGTGAAAGTTGTTAAGACCAGAAATAATGGAGTCAAATTGGGTTTGAATCTAGTATGGTCATTGACTGGCTGTGTGACTCAGGGTTTATTATTTAACTTATCTGTATCTAAGTTTCCAACCATGTAAATTGAAGGAAAAAAAATCATATCCAAATAAAAGGATGGTTGTGATAGATCAATGTGATAACAAATGTTAAGTATGCAGAACAGTGCTTGGCACAGTGTATATGCTATGTCTTACCCATTAAATTTTTTATTACTATGCATCTACTTGAAATTCAATTATTATGGCAATATATGCAATAAAAATATGAAGATATTTTAATCACCTTCATTCAGATTTTTCCAGATCTCAGTTAACCTTACTTTTATACGGCACTTTAGCAACCTGACAATGGTTGCTAAACCATTACAAACTATTCAGCCATTCAAAATCATTTTTAGAAAAATAATGCCATGAAAAATGTATGCAACATGTTAATTGGAAGGTTAAAAAGCAAGTTGCCAGAAAGTATAAACCATATAACCTCAATTTTGTTTCTTAAAAATTCAAAAGTATCAGCTGGGCACAGTGGCTCAGGCCTGTAATCTTAGCACTTTGGGGGGATGAGGCGGGCGGATCACCTGAGGTCAGGAGTTCGAGACCAGTCTGAACAAAATGGAGAAACCCCTTCCCTACTAAAAATACAAAATTAGCTGGGCATGGTGGCGCATGCCTGTAATCCCAGCTACTTGGGAGGCCGAGGCAGGAAAATCACTTGAACCAGTGAGGCAGAGGTTGTGGTGAGCCAAGATCATGCCATTGCACTCCAGCCTGGGCAACAGGAGCAACACTCCCATCCCGCCCCCCCCCACCAAAAAAATTCAAAAATATGTATATGGGAAACAGAAAAAGGACAGACAAGAGATCTCACTGGAAACTTATATAACAAAACATCGACAGTGATAATCTTTTGGTAATAATATTACAAATGACTTATTCTTCACATTGTTTGTGATGTGGACCAATTTTTTTTATAACAACCATTTATTAAATTTATCAGGCACTTTGGTGGGCTGAGTGGGGAGGATTGCTGGAGTTGAGTCCAGCCTGGGTAACACAGTGAGACCCTGTCTCCACAAAAAATAAAAAAATTTAGCCAGGCTTGGAGGTGCACTATAGTGGAGGCTAAGGCAGGACGACTGCTTGACCCCAGGAGATGGAGGCTGCAATGAGCCGTGATCACGCCCTATTGTATTCCAGTCTGGGTGATAGAGTGAGACCCTGTCCCCTACCCGCCCCCCCAAAAAAAAGCCAATAAAACATTATGTATGAGCACATCTTAAAATTCTATTTCCTGTTTTGAATGTCAGTTCTGCCATTCCTCATAACATGTTTCGCTTCTACAGAATTTTTACAGTAAACTTAATTTACAAACATTGAGAGATCACATAGTGCTCCATATGTTATTTCTACTTTACAAATAAGTCAAAAACTAAAGATTCTGTTATAAAGACAGCAGAAAATATTTGTTACAAGAGCAATAAAAGGTTCAGAGTATTATTCTCTCAAAATTCCTTTGTTCTAAAAATTAGAGATGATAAGCTAGTATTTTCCCTATGTTATGCCTTGTATATACTTTCATTTGGAAACACTTACTGTAGCTTCTCAATTTTTTTCTTTATTCTTCCTCCTCCCAACAATCCCCCTATTCTCCATTTCCCTCTGGCCCCTCTTCCTGCTGTGTCTTGGCTCCTCTCTCTTTTCTAAACAGTAAAATTTCTAGAGTCAAATCAGTAATATTCACTGTTGTTAACAATTGACACAGACTTCAGGGTACTCTGAGATATTTGAAATGATATCTATAATCACCCCTCTATAGTTGGGGAATTAAAAAAAAGAGGCTAGGCCAGGTACAGTGGCTCACTCCTGTAATCCCAGCATTTTAGGAGGCTGAAGCGGGAGGATCACTTTAGCACAGGAGTTCAAGATCAGCCTGGGCAACATGGCAAAACCCCATCTCTACAAAATATACAAAAATTAGTGGGGCATGGTGGTGCATGCCTGTGGTGCCAGCTACTTGGGAAGCTGAGGCAGGAAGATCGCTTAAGCCCAGGAGGCAGAGATTGCAGTAAACCAAGCTCTACCACTGCACTCCAGCCAGGGTGACAGACTGAGACCATCTCAAAAAGAAAAAAGAAAAAAAGCAAGGGTTAGAAATATTCTTTAAATATTCAACATTCTCACTAAAGCTTTCTAGAATTCTAAATAGAGTGTCATCCATGGTTTTTTAAACAGTAGATTAAAGAATATCTTGTTTTGGCTCTATGAAAAAGAATTATTTTTCATAAACTAAAAAAAAAATGCCACTTCATTATTTTTAAATCTGCTAACTTCTATACATATGTAGTGATGTTAACTTAGTCTCAAATGAAATTACTACAATTAACAGAGTTAAAGAAGCCCAATAAAGAACCCAGAAAAAAATTTCCTTCCATAGAACCATAGGCATCATAATAAGAACTCCTTAATAGAACATTTCAGCTATGCAGTACCATAACTATACAGAACATGATAAAAATTATATAGGCAAAAAAAGTCTATGCTCTGTCAAAATTTGTCATAAATTCCACATTAAGTCATCTGCATTTCACATATTTAGGATGTGTGACCTGTAATTCAATACATATAACACTAATATGCAACATACAATAATAATCACAATAATTCTCTCTACCACTCTATCTCTCTTTTTTACTCTTTCAAACAACAAATCCCAAATATCATTTTTAAAACTAAGAATAGGAAACTTGAGAACAGAGGTTTTTTGTTTTTTGAGACACGGTCTCACTACTATGCAGGCCGGTGAGTGCAGCAACACAATCATAGCTCACTGCAGCCTCAAAATCCTGGGCTCAGGTCATCCTCCTGTCTCACCCTCCCAAAATTTTGGGATTACAGGCATAAACCATGGTGCCTGGTTGAGAACAGACTTTCTTCTTATTATTATTTTTTCTTTTTTGTGATGGAGTCTTGCTCTGTTGCCCAGGCTGGAGTGCAATTGTGGGATCTCAGCTCACTGCAATCTCTGCCTCCCAGGTTCAAGTGATTCACCCACTTCAGCCTCCGAAGTAGTTGGGATTACAGGCATGTGCCACCATGCCCAACTAATTTTTGTATTTTAAGTAGAGACAGGGTTTCACCATGTTGGCCAGGCTGGTCTCAAACTCCTGGCCTCAGGTAATCTACCCGCCTCAGCCTCCCAAAGTGCTGGGATTACAGGCGTGAGCCACCATGCCTGACCGAGAATAGACTTTCAATAAGTCAAAAAAGTATTCCAAACAAACTACCCTTTATCAGTTTTTGGACATGTGAAAAAAAGAACAAGTTAGATTGCTTAAGGTGGGTCTGAAAATAACTTCTCTCAGATGGAGTGCTCTCTATCTATATGCTAGCATTAGAGACTACTTTAGTTATTTATAATTACCCTCCATTCATTATGAATCTATAAAAAGGAGTCCTTATGGGCCAGGCGTGGTGGCTCACACCTGCAATCCAAGCACTTTGGAGGCCAAGGTGGGCAGATCACCTGAGGTCGGGAGTTCAAGACCAGCCTGACCAACATGGTGAAACCCCATCTTAATTAAAAAAAAAAAAAAAAAAAGGAGTCCTTACTACTTTTTAAATTGAGGGAAACATGTTTAGAAATGCATTAATTACAGGCCGGGCGCAGTGGCTCACGTCTGTAATCCCAGCACTTTGGGAGGCCGAGGCGGGTGGATCACGAGGTCAAAAGATCGAGACCATCCTGGCCAACATGGTGAAACCCCGTCTCTACTAAAAATACAAAAATTAGCTGGGCGTGGTGGTGCACGTCTGTAGTCCCAGCTACTCGGGAGGCTGAGGCAGGAGAATTGCAGAGGTTGCAGTGAGCTGAGATTGCACCACTGCACTCCAGTCTGGCTCCTGGCAATGGAGCAAGACTCTGTCTCAAAAAAAAAAAAAAAAAAAAAAAAAAAAAATGCATTAATTACAAAACAACAAAACATGAATCAAAATGATGACATGCCTTAGAAAAATAAATTTTTAAAAAGAAATCAATAAGCTCTCATAATTTCAAGTATACACTGGACAAAATGATTGGACAAACTAGTCAGAAACCTATATACAAAGTAGATAGATGCACCTAAGTTCAGTGGAGAGTTTTCCCAGGGTCCTTCTGAGATGCTTGATCTTCCTCCAGTAGAGGGAGCAAAATCACAATATTCAGCTCATGTCACAAAAAAAAGGGGAGATAAAGGTTTTATAAGTGTCTTTTAAACATTTCTACATCTCTCAGACATTTCAAAAACTGTGCTGAAATATTGTTCTGAAATAGAACTAAAGTGGCCGCGCACAGTGGCTCACGCCTGTAATGCCAGCACTTTGGGAGGCTGAGGCGGGTGGATCACCTAAGTTCAGGAGTTTGAGACCAGAGACCAGCCTGGCCAACATGCTGAAATCCCATCTCTATTAAAAATACAAAAATTAGCTGGGTGTGGTGGCACATGCCTATAATCCCAGCTATTCAGGAGGCTGAGGCAGGAGAATCGCTTGAACCTGGGAGGCAGAGGTTGTAGTGAACCAAAATTGTGTCAGTGCAACTCCAGTCTGGGAGACAGAGTGAGACTCCTCAAAAAAGAAAAAAAGAAATAGAACTAAAGTCAATCCAATGGGAAAGACAAAGATTTCATCTTTTTCAAATACTTCAAGGCTTTAAAATGAAAAACTGATCCCTACATATTTAATTTCAAGAACTATGGTATATTTCATTGTCCACTGAATCTCACAGGTAACCAACATATTGAAATATTTTATGAATTCTTAATTTAACCAGAGAATTTTTAAAAATATAAAATATTACACTACTTTTTTATTATAAAAGTAATATGTTCACAACAACATTGTAGAAAAGAAAGAAAAGTTCAATTGCACTACCTTGAACCTATTTTCTTCTGGTATTTTTTTTAATATGCAAGTTTTCTTTTTTTCCTTAGAGACAGGGTCTGATTCTAATGCCTAGACTGGCAGTGGTGTGATCATGGCTTACCACAGCCTGCAACTCCTGGGATCAAGCTATCTGCTCACCTCAGCCTCTTCAGTAGTTGGGACTACAGGAGTGTGCAATTATACCTGGCTAATTTTTAAAAAAATGTATTTATATCATTATACTGCCCAGGCTGGTCTGGAATTCCTGGCCTCAAACAGTCCTCCCACCTCAACCTCCCAAAGTGCTGGGATTACAGGCATAAGCTAACAAAGCCCATGTATATATTTTCATACTACTATGAAAAAAAGTATAAGTAATAAAAACAGACTGGGCAGTGTCTCATGCCTATAATCCCAGTACTTTGGGAGGCCAAGGCAAGTGGATTGGTTGAGTCCAGGAGCTCGAGATTAGCCTGGGCAACATGGCAAGACCACATCTCTACAAAAAATACAAAAATTAACTGGGCATGGTGGCATGTGCCTATAGTCCCAACTACCCAGGAGGCTGAGGCAAAAGGATCACCTGAGCCCAGAGAAGTTGAGGCTGCAGTGAGCCCTGATGGTGCCACTGCACTCCAATCTGGGTGACAGAGTGAGACCCTGTCTCAATAAAACAAAAACAATTTATTAATTTCTTACTATATGCTAGGTATAGTCTAAGCATGTTTACATATTATAAATCTATTAGTCCTTTCCAAAGTCCTATTAACTGGATCCTATTATTTCACATTTTAAACATCAGGAAAAAGAGATGTACAGAAATTATCTAAGTGAAACTCATCCAACTAGTAAGTAATAGGACCCACGATTCTAAACCAGGTAGTCTGGTATCAGAGGCCACACTCTTAACCTTTCTTTATTGTGATCTTAATTTTGAATTCTGCTCTTTCCCCATCATTAACATATTCTCAATTTCAGTGTTCAAAATCTTTTTAGTGCCTATAGTCTATCTAATATGATTATAATAATGAGCTATGCTTTTTTCAGTTGTCCCTTGTAAGTATATTAAGATAAATATCTTTGAGTACATCACTTCTGCTACGTTTGGGTTATCATAATGGAGAATTTTTATACTTTTTAATGTAGTATCAAATTGTTTTCAAAATATTTGTATCAATTAACAAAGCCATGTAAGTACCAATTTCACCATAAATTTGCCAACAGTAAGCATTAAGATTTAAAATCTTTTTCTAATAGGTTAAAAATAAAATCACACTCTAAATTGAATTTTTATTATTAAAGCTGTGTATTATTCAGGTTTTATTTACTAATTTACTTTTTGTGAATTTCAGCTTATATGCTTTAGTTATCAACTGAGGTCTTAAAAGTTTGCTAATCAATTTATAAAGCTTTTTATAGGAATATGAACTCAATGCCCACTGTATTTGCAATAAAAATCTCCCAGTCTGTTTTCTCCCTTGTAATTATGATTAAGTTGTTTTTGATAAAATAATTTTCTCTTAAAGGTATTCATAAACATCACAAAAGAAGGCTTTAACCTTCTAATTTTCTAAATATAGAAGTTAATCTATTACTTTGAGCACATCAGTGAATCACTTTCAATAAGACTTCTAAAAACAATGTAAACATATCAAAATATGTATGTTCACTTAATATGATTACTAAGCTTCAGAAATCCTGACTATGTCTCATATAAAATTAACCCAATGACTAACAGTCCACCCTACCCCCAAACCTCTAAAATAAAGGCAAAGAGCTACATACCTGTCGCTGTAAACATAGGCGATTTCTGTCATGTAAATGCTGATGATTAGAAAACGATGAATGCCAACTCCGAGCCTGACTTTGCAACTGAGTCTGAGCCATATCAGAAGGCCGTGTTACAAGATGTGAAGTAAACTGCCGATCAAGATCATGATCTAAAATGTGACTTGAATTATCTTGTCCAAATGTTGACTCATCAAAGTGAGGAAGAAGACCCTCCTGAAGGAGGTCCTCGGGGTCAAGTCCTGTGAATGGCTCAGTTTGAGATTCCACTTGATGAAGTAAATTCTCTTCTAAAGATGAAAAGCCATTAGTTTCTACATGATCACTGAAATGGCCCATTTGAGTTCCTGAGTCAACAGGATCTGGGAAGTTCATGTGCACAGGAGATAATTTTGAATTGCTATAATTACCCTGAGGATGTGACGAATGCAACATTTGGAAATTATTTGAATTCAATGATGTATTGGGGTTTAGAATATGCTGAGTAGATTCTTGCTTGATTCCTCTATGAGGTGAAAAGGAATTACTTCCAGTAAAATCAGATAAAGTCTGATTTGTATGATTAGGTGCAAGAACTGCAGAGGACTGAAGTAGACTGTTTGGTGATATATGATTACTGGAAAAGGAATAATGTGAAGAAAACTGCTGTGAATTACTGACAGAACAAGAAGTCATATTTGGGGAAGGTCCATTAAAATTTCCTTCTTGATGGTTGCTACACTTGAGGAAGTGTACTGAAGGATTCGACGATTGAGAAAATTGCTGCACTGAAAGAGACTGTTGTGAATTAGATGCATTAGTCATTTGTGGTGGGTGGTTAACGTTGACTCTATGTGGACCAGAAACATTCATAAAATTTTTAGACTGGCTAAGAGAATTCTGCCCTGGGTTGAGATTATTTCTGTTTTGCTGTGAGCGTAGTGAAGTGCACTGGGTTTGTTGTTCATTGGCCTGAAATAAGGCAAAGTCATGGTGTGCCACAAAGCTTTTACTTTGATGCATAGCATGTGAATGTCCTTGTTGGTGAAAAGGAGATCCATTTTGATTTGAAATGCTAGTAGCTGTCTGATGGCCCCACATTGGACTGCCATCTGATACATCTGGAAATAAACCATTGGGTTGGTTTTGAGGGTGGATTGGAGAACAATTAAACTGAGAGTGTGGAGATAACACATGTTCAGCTGGGCTACCAAACGATTGATTAACGTGGTGAAATTTCATTGAATCAAATTGATTTAACTGTTCAAAATCAGTCATCTTCTGATGTGTTGGAGTACCTTGAACATGGTTCAGTGAATCTATGTGCAGCGGTTCAAATTCTGCACCCAAATTCAATTCATCAACTAGTGAAACAGGTCCTGGTTGTACAAATGCATCATCTGACAAACCTTCTAAGGTCTCACCAAAAAGATTGGCATCATCAAAAAAGTCCATCATTGGATCTGTCATCTTGAAAATTCTGTAACAATCTGGCTGTTCACTCCAGATGGAGTATATTCAGCTTCTCTATAGTAGATATAATTGGATCATTTCTGAAGATCATCAACTAATCCAAAACAGGTCAATATTCATTATTGCTCTAAATAATGACATGTCATGAAGCATCAGAATGCTAGAAAAAAAAAGAAAAACAATAAAAAGAAATTAAGTACTGATATATTTATGCTACAACATAGATGAACTTTGAAAACATTATGCTAAGAGAAAGAGGTCAGTCACAAAAAAACCACGTATATGATTCAATTTATATAAAATATCAAAAGTAGGCAAGACTATATATAGAGAGAAAAAAGTGGTCACCTAGAGCTGGTGGCATAGTGAGTGGGCAGAAGGACTGGTGATTGGTAAGTGTTAGCTACAGGTTATGGGATTTCCTTTGGGGGTAACGAAAATGTTCTAAAATTGGTTATGGTGATGAACAACTCTGAATATGCCAAAAGCCACTAAATATAACTTAGATGGATGAATTGTATGGCATCGGAATTATATCTCAATAAAGCTACTTTAAGAATAAAATTGTATGAGTAAAATTATTTTGAAACTTCTAATATTCTGTTATATCTTTTAGATAAGGAGGATCGCTTGGGCCCAGGAGTTTGAGACCAGCCCGGGAAACAAGTGTGACACCCATGTCAAAAAAAAATTTAAAAACTACCCGGCCATGGTGGTGTGCACCTGTAGTCTCAGCTACCTGGGAGGCTGAGGTGAGAGGACTGCTTGAGCCTGAGAAGTTGAGGCTGCAGTGAGCCATAATTGTGCCACTGGACTCCAGTCTAGGCAACAGAGTGAGACACTGTCTAAAAAAAAAAAAAAAAAAAAGATTTTATTAAACCTAATTACCAACTAATTTTACTTGACAAGTACTTGCAAGGTAGATTTTTCTCTGAAAAAATTAAGTAGATAAAGTTACTCTGGATGATTTAAGTTACAGTGGAAGTCTGTGTCTTCTCAAAGAAAATACAACTTTGAAACTTAGGACAATGTTAAAATAAGCTAGTAGTGTAAGTAAAAATTACGCTCTGAAAAAATTTTAAAATAAGTAACTCTAGAATAGACATATTTTTAAATGACTCAAGAAATTTTTTTTTTTTCCTGAGCCGGAGTAAGCTATTGTGATCATTTTAATCAATGAAAATTTAAAACTTCAAAAATCAACTGAAATGATTTTTACTGACTCTGTCACAAATAATAACTCTACAACAGGGGTCCCAAAACCCCAGGCTGCAGAGTGCGTGGCCTGTTAAGAACCAGGCTGCACTGCAGGAAGTGAGCCGAAGGCTGGCCAGCATTACTGCCCGAGCTGCGCCTCCCTGTCACATCAGCGGCAGCATTAGATTCTTAAAGCAGCGCAAACCCCATTGTGAACTGCACATGTAAGTGATCTAGGTTGTGCTCCCTTATAAGAATCTAATTAATGCCTGAGGTGGAACAGTTTCATCCTGAAATCATCTCCCTGAACCTATCCCCAACCTCTCTACCCCTATCCACGAAACCGGTCCCTGGTGCCAAAAGGGTTGAGGACCGCTTCTCTAGAAGATGCACAGTATCATCCACAAAGCTCCTTATTATTAGGGACCTGAAGAAATATAAAAACTAAAGAATCAACAAAAAAACCCTCTGCCTATCCTACACACTTGATACAATGATTAAGTGATACAATGCATATTAAATGTTTTTCACATAAAAGTAAGATGTTTTTATAATCAGTAATAATAGTCAGTGATGTTTGGTTTGAGGAAGAGTCAGCTTTAGAATGTCACAGCTCAGGAAATATTAGTAAAATATTAGTGAAATTTGAAAATTTAAATTTAGGATATCTAGAATTCTTACTTTATATAAAAAAATTAGGAAACCCAGATACTTTCGAGTAATAAGTATCAATTGAAAGGGTGTTCATATTAAATTAATATGAATTCAATGTTCTACCTTAATTATTTAGGGCTAGCCCTTTAAAAGGTAACAATAACTGATTGACTCTGTATCCAGTATTAAAGCAGGCAAGGATTTGTACACTTTCCATTCAGTTGTATATTCATTATTTGATCTGATCTCCCCTTTCCTGGGAATCTTACCTGCTAGCATACAGATACTCACATGCCAGGATGACTGTGTCTCCTACCTACAAACTGAAGTATTTCTGATCAGCTTTCCTCAATCACATCACAAATATATCTGAAAACTGGCAAGGTGTAGTGACTCACACCTGTCATCCTAGCATTTTGGGAGACTGAAGTAGGAGGATTTCTTAAGCCCCACATGGGTAACAAAATGAGACCCTTGTCTATGCAAAAAATAAAAAATTTAAAAAATGAGCCAGGCATGGTGCATTCCTGTAGTCCCTGCTACTTGGGAGGCTGAGGTGGGAGGATTGCTTGAGCCTGAGAGATTGAGGCTGCAGTGACCTGTGATTGAGCCACTACACTCTAGGCTGGGTAACAGAGAGAGGCCCTGTCTCAAAACAAAAAACAAAACAGAACAAAACAAAAAACCTTGAAAATTATTAAAGGACATTACTTCTAAAAAGTTTCTTCCACTGTTTTAAAGTTGAAAAATGTTTCATTCTTGTAATAAGCAATAAAAAAATAAAGCTTTCCTTTCTCTGCCTTCCTTCCCCACCTACTCACCTACTCAAAGGCATTGCCCAGTAATTCTTTCTTCTCTCTCCTGAGTCATCAATTTGTCCCATTCTCATCAGTACACAAACGAGCTGTTATTTCTCTCTTCTTCAAATATCTCCTCTCTCGATTCCATTTATTATCCTTTTAATTTCCTCCCCCTTCTTTCTTCCTCTTTACAACAAAACTTGAGAAATCTGTTTAGGTTTACTGTCTTCAATTTATTTCTTGTCATTCTCTCTTGAAATTCAGTTTTATTCCCATCATCTCACCAAACTGACCTGAGGGCATATGGAACCTTCACATAACAAAATCCAAGGGTTATTTTTCACTCCTCGTCTAACATTACCTATAAGCAGCATTTGCTGTAATTATCATGAAGTCCTCCTTGAAACACTTACCTTTATTTAATTGTTATATATGATATTCACTTGGTTTCTCTCCTACTTTTCTGAGTGTTCATTCTCATTCTCTTTTTACAGATTTCAATATACAAATGTTGGAGGACCCCAACCTCTTCTCTTTTCTAAATATACTCACTTCCAAGGTGATTTCATCCAATCTCAAGGCTTTAAATAAAATGTCTATATTGGCAATTCCCAAACTTATATCTATTAATTATATATCTCTACCTTAAATCTAGACCCATCTACCTAACAAACTACTTGACTTCTCATCTTGGACACTTGATTGGAAACTAACAGCCTGCTATTTACCTTGCCCTGTTTCAAAACAGCTGTGACAGAGATCTCATTAAAATGCAAGTTATTTCAGGCCACTCCTCTGCTCACAACCCTCCAATGACTCTTTATCTCACTCACATTAAAAACTGAAATCCTTACTATGACTTGTAAGCACAGCCCTGTACTATCACCTGAACCAGCTCTCTGCCCTCATCTCTGGCATTTTCTCTCTTGCTCACTCCCTTGCTTCGGCCACAATGGCCTTCTCAGGTCACTAAAAAGCCAAGCATGAGAGAGTGATGTCAGCAAAATTACAGAGTAGACAGCTCCAAACACCTGTGTCTCCACAAAAGCATCAAAAACAAGCAGGAAGTGTCAGAACCAACTTTATCAGAACTCTGAAAAACAGCCAAATATTTATAACAACCAAGAGAATGCTGAAAAGATAAAGGCAATGTAAAAAGAAAATACTTTTGGCATTCAAGGAAATCTGTATTAAAACACTGGCTAAACACAAACCTAAGTAATAGAGGCTTCAGTGACCTCAGACAACAACAAATATAGTCACTACAGAAAACAGTTTGAAAAAGTGCCTAAATGAATGACTCCAGCCTTCAACAATCAAGAACAGCAAATGCTAAGGGAGGGGGAAAATCTTATTTTGGAAGTTAGCACATCACAGTATCAAATGGTCTGGTTTTCTCACACACACACGCACACACAAGTGCGTATGTGGTGCATGTGCACGCACGCGCGTGCACGCGCGCGCGCACACACACGTCCTCAAAGCATACAAAGAATAAGAAAGCCCATTCAAAGGAAGAAAAAAGTTGACAGAAATTGTCCCTAAGAAAGTCCATTAGATTTGATGGTCAAAAAGTTGAAATCAAGTGTCTTAGATGTGATCAAAGAGCTTAAGGAAACCAAAGAGAACTGGGATGAGTATATTAGTATCAAACAAAATACTGTACATCAAAAAAGGTTACAAGAGGACCTTGCACAGTGGCTCATACCTGCTGCAATTCCAGCACTTTGGGAGGCTGAGGTAACAGTGTTGCTTGAGGCCAGGAGTTCAAGGTCTGCCTGGGAAATACAGCAAGACACCATTTCTATAAAAATTTTTTTTTTTTTAGTTAGCCAGTATGATGGTGCACACCAGTAGTCCTAGCTACTGGGAGGCTGAGGCTGGAGGAGCTCCTGAGCCCAGAAGTTCAAGGTTACGGTGAACTATGATTGTGCCACTGCACTTTAGCCTGAAAAAAAAAATGGCTGGGTGCAAGACAGAGAAAAAAGGTTACAAGAGACAAAGAAGGACATTACACACTGATGAAAGAGACTCAATCTATCAATGTGATACAGCAATTATAAACATATATGCACCTAACGACAGACCCACAAAATTTATAAACCAAAAACACACAGAATTGAAAGGAAAAACAAACGGGCGCGGTGGCTCACGCCTGTAATCCCAGCACTTTGGGAGGCCAAGGCGGGTGGATCACGAGGTCAACAGATCGAGACCATCTTGGTCAACATGGTGAAACCCCGTCTCTACTAAAAATACAAAAAATTAGCTGGGCATGGTGGCGCGTGCCTGTAATCCCAGCTACTCAGGAGGCTGAGGCAGGAGAATTGCCTGAATCCAGGAGGCGGAGGTTGCAGTGAGCCGAGATCGCGCCATTGCACTCCAGCCTGGGTAACAAGAGCGAAACTCCGTCTCAAAACAACAACAACAACAACAACAACAACAACAAAAATAGTTGTAGAAAGTTCTACAATAGTTTGAGACTTAAATATGTCATTTTCAATAATGGATAGCTCAACCAGACAGAAAACCAATAAGAAAATAGGACTTGAACAACACTACAAACCAATTAGACCTAACATACATATAAAGAACACTCCACTCAACAATAGGAAAATATATATTCTTCCAGAGTGCAGATGAAACATTCTCCAAGACTGGCCATATGGTAGGCCACAAAACAATTCTTAAAACATTTAAAAATATTGCTAGTATAAAAAGTGTCCTCTCTGACTCCAGTGGAATAAACCTAAATATCAATAACAGAAGTCAAATTAGAAAACTCACAAATATTTAAAAATTAAACAGCACACAATCAATGGGTCTAAGAAGAAATAACGAGAAAAATTAGAAAATACCTTTAGGCAAGTAAAAATGGAAACACAATACAGCAAAACTTATCAGATCCAGTGAAAGCAGTACTCTGAAGGAAATTTATACCTGTAAACAACCAGATTTTTTAAAGATGTATCTTAAATTAATAACCTAACTGTTCCCCTAAGGAAAAAGAAAAAGAAAAACAAACTAAACCCAAAGGTAGGAGAAGATAATAAAAAGGAAACCGACAGAATGCAAGAAAGTATTTGAAAATTATATATCTAATAAGGGCTTAATATCTGGAATTTTTAAAGAACTCCTACAACTCAAAAAACCCAAAAAGTGAAAATGAAAAACAACCCAATTAAAAACGGAAAAAGAATTTAATTAGATGTTTCTCCAAAAAAGATATAGGAATGTCTAAGAAGGACATGAAGACACTCAACATCAGTCATTAGGGAAATACAAGTAGAAATCACAATGAGATATCACTTCACACCTATTAGGAATGGTATAAAAAATAAAAAACAAGTGTTAGAGAAGATGTGAAGAAATTGAAACCCTCATATATTTGTGGTAGGAATGTAAATGTATAGCCACTGTGGATAATAGTGTCGTTGTTCCTCAAAAAGTTAAATACACCAGACATGTACATGTGTGCCTGCAGTCCCAGCTACTCAGGAGGCAGAGGCAGGAGGGCTGCTTGAGCCCAGGAGGCCAAGACTGCAGTGAGCTATGACTGCGCCACTGCACTTCTGCCTGGGTGACAGAGTGAGACCCTGTCTCCACAAACAAACAGACAAAAAACTAATTAAATAAGCAAATATTTATTTATTTTTGGAGGCTGAGTCTCGCTCTGTCACTAAGGCTGAAGTACAATGGTGCAATCTTGGCTCACTGCAACCTCCGCCTCCTGGATTCAAGCGATTCTCCTGCCTCAGTGTCCCGAGTAGCTGGGATTACAGGAGCCCACCACCATGCCCAGCTAATTTTTTTGTATATTTAGTAGACACAGGGTTTCACCATGTCAGCCAGGCTGATCTCAAACTCCTGACCTCAGGTGATCCACCTGCCTCAGCCTCCCAAAGTGCTGGGATTATAGGTATGAGCCACCGCATGCTGCCTAAATAAGCAAAATTTAAAAAAGTTAAACAGAGAATTACCTTATGACCCAGCAATTCCACTCCTAGGTACATATTATTCACCAAAAGCGATTGAAAACAGGGACTCAAACAGAGAACTTGTAAATGAACACTCACAGCAGCATCATTCACAATAGACAAAAGCTGGAAACAATCCAAATGTCCATCAACAGATATTTATAATAGAATCGTACTCGGCCATAAAAAGTAATAAATTTTGATACATGCTACAACATGGATGAACCCGAGGACACTATGTTCAGAGATCCTAGCAGGCAGACACAAAGCAAATATTATGCGATTCCACTTACATGAAGTATCTAGAATAGGCAAATTCATAGAGAGAGACGGTACATAGAGACTAGATTAGAGGTTATTGGGGCTAGCAGAAGGGGAGAACAGAAGTTATTTGGTAATGGGTACAGAGCTTTGAGGTGATTAAAAAAATGGAAATGGGTAGCGATGACGGTTGTACAACATTATGAATGAAGTTGATGCCACTGCACTGTACACTTGACAGTTACATTAGCACATTTTGTTATATGGATCTTATAATTAAAAACAAAACTCTTAATAACAAAAAAAAAGTCAGAAATGTACCTTCCTCAAGGACTTCATATTTACTGTTTCCGTAGCTCGATGCACCATTCCTTCATTATAGTAAGTTCTTTTTTCAAAAGTGACTTTCCTAACGCGGCCTTTCCTGATCACCCTTTCTAAACTGTCATTATTTCCCCTCCAATGCTTCACACTCCCCCTTCCTTGCTTTATTTTTCTGACTTAGTACTAGGTAACATTCTACAGTTTACATACTATCTTAAAGCCTATACTCCCCATAAAATTTAAGTCAATAATTTTTATGGGCTGTATCCTTATATCTACTAAATAGTAGCACATAATATCAGAAATTAAATATTTATTCATGAAAATGACGAAATTTTTTCTTGGGGGAGAGGGAATGCTATATAAGGCAGAAACTGGGTTTTAAAAATTTTTTTGTGAAACTTTAAAAAAAAGTAGCAACAGTGGTTATTTGGACATTGAGTTTACGGCCCATTAAAAAACCTTTTATAATGTGGTAAAATACACATAGCAAAAGTGACCATCCTAACTTTTTTTTTATTTTTTTTGAGAGAGTCTCACTTTCCCCCAGGCTGGAGTGCAGTGGTGCAATCTCACCTCACTGCACCTCACTGCAAGGCTTAAGAGATTCTCGTGCCTCAGCCTCCCAAGTAGCTGGGATTACAGGCATGTGTCAGCACATCTGACTGATTTTTGTATTTTTAGTAGAGATGAGATGGGGTTTCGCCATGTTGGCCAGGCTGGTCTCTCCTGGCCTCAAGTGATCCCGCTGCCTCAGCCTTCTGATGTGCTGGGATTACAGGTATGAGCCACTGCGCTCAGCCCATCCTACCCATTCTTAAGAATATAGTTCAGTAGTGTTAAGTATATTCTCATTGTTGTTCACCAATCTCTAGAACTTTTTAATCTTATAAAATTTTAACTCTATACCTATTACTCACCATTTCTCTTAACCCTTCCTCCTGGCAATCACCATCTACTGTCATTTCAATTAATATGACAACTCTAGACAATTCTTATGAGTACAATCATACAGGATTTGTCTTTTCGTGACTGGCCCATTTCACTTAGCATAATGTCCTCAAGGTTCTTCCACGGTGTAGCATGTGTCAGAATATCTTTCCTTTTTAAGGCTAATACTTCTTTATATGTATATTATGGCCCATGTTTGTTTTCTCACGAAGATGAAACATGCTCTGCTATAGATTCTAGGCATTGATAGTATACTTTACTATTTTAAAGGAGGTAGAGCACAAGATGTCTGAATAGCAAATCCCAAACTGTGACCCAGTTTTTTTTTAGATGGAGTTTCACTCTTGTGACCCAGGCTGGAGTGCAATGGTGCAATCTTGCCTCAATGCAACCTCTGCCTCTCAGGTTCAAGTGATTTTCCCGTCTCACTCGGCCTCCTAAGTACTGGGATTACAGGTGCCCGCCACCATGCTCAGCTAATTTTATATTTTTAGTAGAGACAGGGTTTTGCCATGCTGGCCAGGCTGGTCTCGAACTACTGACCTCAAGTGATTCATGGCCTCAGCCTCATAAAGTGCTGGGATTATAGGTGTGAGCCACTGTGCCTGGCCTGCTTAGAAAACTTCTAACCAAAGTATTCTGAAAGTAATTCTTTTATATGGGCATCTAATGCATCTTTGCTTATTTGACTTAATCATGACTTAAAAGCCTAAACAGACTTTTTGAGGCAATATCTCGCTTTGTTGCCCAGGTTGGAGTACAGTGGCATGATCATAGCTCACTGCAGCCTCGACTTCCTGAACTCAAGTGAACCTCCCAGTAGCTAAGACCACAGGCGTGTGCCATCATGCCTGGCTAATTTTTAAAAATATTTTGTAGGCTGAGCGTGGTGGCTCATGCCTGTAATCCCAGTACTTTAGGAGGTTGAAGCAGGCAGATCATGAGGTCAGGACTTCAAGACCAGCTTGGCCAACATAGTGAAACCCCATCTTACTACTAAAAATATAAAAATTAGCTGGGCATGATGGTACACACCTGTAGTCCCAGCTACTTGGGAAGCTAAGGCAGGAGAATAGCTTGAACCTGGGAGGTGGAGGTTGTGGTGAGCTAAGATCACACCACTGCACTCCAGCCTGGGCAACCGAGTGAGACCTTGTCTACAATATATATATATATTGTATATATATATTGTGTGTGTGTATATATATATTGTATACCTTGTAGACAAGGTGACTAATATATATATATATATATATATATATATATATATATAGTAGACAACAGAGTGAGACCTTGTCTATATTATAGACAAGGTCTCACTCTGTTGCCCAGGACACAACAGACATTTTTAAAGTAGGACAAAATGTTTCAAGAGATAAATTTTATTACCCCAAAATATAAATTAAAACTTATTAGAATTGTTTTCTTATCAGGGACCAAATTCTAATCTCTGGTACTAACTGAATATGTAACAACATATTCAACTCTGGCCCTCAGTTTCCTCATCAATGACAAGTTTTAACTGGATGCTTGTAAAGGTATCTTATACTTTTTACTTTGGGTTATTTTGTTTTCTTAAAAAAAAAAACTTCATAGACTTCCAAGAAAATAGTTAAAACACCACCACTACACTAATCAAAACAGATATAAGCTTCACTGGGAAGAAGCTTCATCCTGACTACAAAATAAATGAAAGAAGCTATGAAGTAGTAAGCTCTAAAATAAAAATAAAAGCTCTAAATCTAAAAATAAAAACTTACCTGAGATTTAATTTAAATTTTAATTTAAAAAAGATATTTTTTCTCCCACTTCAGGAGATCATCCATAATGTTCTACGCCTAAAATCTCTTTCAAAAAGAAACAAAAAAAGTTTGGATCATGAGCAAGAATTTTAAAAAATGTTTTCAAATGCTGAAAAAGGTCATTACATTAATTGTGGGAGTATCACTGCCCTCATTCTTTTGTTTTTCAGAATAATAAGATCTTTACGTACAACAACATGAGTCTTAGCAAAAATTAGAAGCTAAAAGAAAAATAATCCAACTTGTAATATTTATCCAGAAGCGTATCCTTCTAAATTATTTTCAGTAGCTAATTACAAATCCCTAGGTCTTCTAGTAATGTAAAATACATAAAATCATTATAAAAGTCCACATAAGGGGTTCTTATGCCATGTATTCCATGTGTATGGTACTCTATTAAACCCCATCTGTAACTCTGCTCTATGTATCCTTAACATGTTTCTGATAACCTAACTGCATTATCTATACATCTGCTATAGTTTGAATATGTCCCCCAAAGTTCTGGTGTTGGAAACTAGTCCTTAAAGCAACAGTGTTTTGAGGTGGGGCCTAAGAGGTGATTAGGTCATGAGGCCTCTGCCCTCATGAATGGATTAATGTTGTTATCTCAGGAACAGGTTAGTTATCAAGAAAGTGGGCTTGTTACAAAAAAAAAAAAAAAATCAAGTTCAATCACATTTTGCTCTCTTGCCCCTCTGCCTTCTACTATGGATCATGCAGTAAGAAGGCCTTCCATCAGAGGGCCTTCTTGTGAATGTCTGTAAGGTTCTTATACCAGATGTAGACCTCTTGGCCTTGGACTTCCCAGCCTCCAAAACTGTAATAAATTTCTTTTCTCTATAAATTAACCAGTCTGTGGTATTCTGTTATAGCAACACAAAATGGACTAAGACAATATTTGACTGTTTAATTAGAAAATAAATTAGATTCACCAATCAATTAGACAAACATCTGGCAAACATGAGCCAGTCATGGCATAGCTAAAGGAGCTTAGGTGTGAGTTCAAATTCTAACTGCTAGTTCTAAGTTGTGTAACCTTGAGTTGTTCTTAAAACCTCTCAGTCTAAGCTGGACACAGTGGTTCATGCCTGTAATCCCAGCTCTTTGAGAGGCTGAGGTGGGAGAATTGTTTGAGGCCAGAAGTTTGAGATCAGCCTGGGCAACACAGTCCCATCTCTACAAAAAACAGACCAACCAATCTCAGTCTATTTCCTCATTGGACCATCTACATCACAGGGTGTAGAAAGGTTGCAAAGTTCAGAAAGAAAATATTCAGGCTAGGCGCAGTGGTTCACACCTGTAATCCTAGCACTCTGGGAAGGCAAGGCAGGCAGATCTCTCGACCCCACAAGTTTGAGATCAGCCTGGGTGACATAATGAAACTCCATCTCAAGAAGGAAAAACCATATATATTCAAAGTCCTAAAACATAGTAAGTATTCAAAAATTATTTATTTCCCTCTCATCGACCTTTAGAACTAAAAACATAGATAGATCAGTTGTTGACTTGCTGAAATATTATCAAGATCCAAGCCTGTTATATCTAATTGTATTGAATGTATTTTCATTTAAAATTAAAAAAAAATTTTATACTAATCAACAATATCATATTTTATGATACCTAATTTTATCTTTAAATTTAAATATATACTTGCTATTTTAATTCCTTTCCTAAAGTTATCAATGCCCTTCCACTCTTATTTGCTACTCTCATAGGTAATCTATGTTTCCGCTACATTGAAATGTTGCCGGAATTTAAGAAACTTTCTTACACCTCCATTAATATGTTCTCTATGCCTACATCACCCCTTCCAGTAGCCTTCCTCTTAACAAAGTAATGTCTTCATTATTAAACTTAGGTACCATCTTTGGGAAGCCTTTGCACACTCAAACACTTCAAGTTACTATACAGTCATTTTTTTGTATTCCATATTTTACATGCTATTTTATCATTCTTGGTCTAGATGTCTGGTTTCCCTAATAAACAAGATGAATGCAAAGGTTGGTTCTTACTCATCTTTGTATCCTTAATATCTACTAATTTAATTCCTGTCACACAGTTAATAATCATATGCTTTCAGGAATTCAATAATGCCACGACATAAAAAAATAACTAAACTCCTTAATCCTTACATTATTCTAAAAGCTAAGATTCAAAAGCAGTCTTTTAAGCAACAACATATCATTTTTATGACTTTAAGAATGCCCCCACTGAACTGTACATTTAAAAAGTTAAAATGATTAACTTTGTTATGGATAGTTTTACAATTTTTTTAAAGCCTCATTAATCCAATTTAAACTTTAATTCCCATGTATCCCTTAGTGAAAGAACTCTACTTTCATCAAAAAGGAATTCTACAAGGGATCCTATATAGTAGTTTTACAGGCTCTGGAAATAGAATGACAAGGCTGGAATCCTGGCTTCATCACTTACCAGCTATGTAATCCTAGGCAAGACACTTAATCATTTTGAAGCTCAGTTTCTTCATCTGTAAATGGAGACTACAACAGCACTGATCTCAAAAAATTATTGAAAAATAATACACATAAAGCACTGTGTAAACACTCTGTGTTTTCAAATTGGGCTTCTTGGAGGACTGAGTAATCTTTAACCACCCAAAGGAAGAGAGGGCTTAGGCCTTCCTTCCCATTTCCTCCCAATAATATCTCATCCTGAATATCTTGCTTTTATTTTACAAATTGAGCTTTCATATAGGATTTTTAAAAAACAAACAAATCTTTGGTTTAAAATAACTGAAAAGGACAAAGCTAAATGGCACTCATCTAATGCTTACTCATCTCCCTTTGCAGATAGCCATTTACTAAATTCAATTATTTACTTTGTTGGCATTCCCACTTAATTTAGTCTTGCTTTGCATGTCACAGAAAGGAAAACTCTTAAAAACATAATCTCCACTTTGGGATTCCAAGGCTGGAGAATTACTTCAGCCTAGGAGTTCAAGACCAGCCTGGGCAACATAGCAAGACTCAGTCTTTCCAAAACATTAAAAAAAAATTAGCAAGGTGTGTTGGCATGTGCCTGTGGTCCCAGCTCTTGGGAGGCTGAGGTAAAAGGATCGTTTGAGCTCAGGAGGTTGAGGATGAAGTGAGTTATGATTGGTGTTACTGCACTCCAGGACGGGCAATAAGCGAGACTCTGTCTCAGACAAATAGAATCTCATCTCTAATCATGATAAAAACTGATTAAGGGTAACTAATTGAGGGTAACTGATTGAGGGTAACTAAAAACTGATTGAGGGTAACTGATTGAGGCTGATATTGAAAACAGATGACAAATTTCCCAGTTGCCACTGGGTCAGGTCAAATTGTTTAACTGAAGTGGTCCTGAACATTACACCCAGACAAAATCAAGTCTAAATATTTCCTTTTTCTTTTTTTGAGACAGAGTTTTGCTCTGTCACCCAGGCTGGAGTGCAGTGGCATGATCTCAACTCACTGCAACCTGCACCTCGTGGGTTCCAGCGATTCTCCTACCTCAGCCACCCAAGTAGCTGGGATTACAGGTGTGTGCCATGACACCTGGCTAATCTTTTGTATTTTTAGTAGAGATGAGGTTTCACCATGTTGGCCAGGCTGGTCTGGAACTCCTGGCCTCAAGTGATCGGCCTGCCTCAGCCTCCCAAAGTGCCTGGATTATAGGCGTGAGCCACCACGCCCGGCCTAATTATTTATTCTAATGCTAAATTTCAATTAATATTAAAAGTAGAAAATTGACTTAAATGCAGAATTTTTTTGTTTTTTGAGACAGGTTCTTGCGGTTGCCCAGGCTGGAGTGCAGTGGTCAATCTCAGTTCACTGCAACCTCCATCTCATGGGCTCAAGCGATCCTCCCACCTCAGCCTTTCAAGTAGCTGGAACTACAGGTATGCACCACCACATCTGGCTAATTTTATTTTTTTGTACAACAGCGGTTTTGCCATGTTGCCCAGGCTGGTGTGGAACCCCTGGGGTCAAGTGATCCACCCACCTCAGCCTTCCAAAGTGCTGGGATTACAGGTGTGAGCCACTGCATCAGCTAAATACATTATTTTCAAAGGCTTTAAATAGAAAAGTTGAACACTGAGACTCAGGTTGATTATCATTACCATCTACTTTGCAGAGTTGTCACAGGATTTTGAAAGACTATGCTCAAAATACAGTAGTAAGTGCTTAACTAAATGTAGCTTTCCCTTTCATGCCAGTTACCTCCAGCACCTATTTTCTGCCTTCCCAAGAGCATACAGTCATTTAAACTTTCCCATGACCAATAGGCTTCTCCTGACCTCCTCAGATTCTTTTGCCTTAAATAATCTCCAATGCTGTTCTCTTATTACCTTCAACACTCTTAGGACTTTTTTCATTCATTCAACCTACCATACTGTATTATCACCACCACTGCAATTTTATCTCCAGTCCTCAGTTCAATTAAATTAACATGTTTTTTTGAATATTTATATTTGATATTTGTAGTATTTATATTACTAGTACCTTATTAATATAAGGTTAATATTAATTTATACACTTTACCTTCAGTGTGGCCCTTCCTTTGCCTTAGAAATTTTAAAATATATTCCTTTATGGTACTAAGCTATCTCACTGCAGTTACTTTATGTTCTCTCTACTCAAGCCTTCAGTCCTAACTTCCCCATTCTTACATAAGGACAATTTGTTCTCTGAGGTTTTCCAGCTGAAATTCACTAAATAACCATCTTTTCAGAAGTAAGCACTATATCTATCTCTTTTTTTTTCTAGCTATTCTTAGAGAAGAAAAGATGGCTCTTTTCCAAAGATAAATCCTTTACCTCAAAAAACTGTTTCATCTAGCCTTTTGAAAAGACTTATACCCACCCACATCCCACCTCTCTAGGATCTTTAACGGCCCCTTTGCAATTGCCTGCTTCTCTTCTAACTTTGAGCATCAGCAGACCAATCTTCCCTACCTTAACAAAAATGTAAAAACAAAACCATCCTATTTCTATCCTTCCATTCAATGCCAAATATTGAAAATAAGTGATCTATTGCCTCCATTTTCTAAATACCTATTTACCTGTTAACCTCTTGTACTCTGTAGTTTGTTCCCACAAATCTGTATTTTCAAAGGTCACTATCAACCTCCTAGACAAATCAAAATGCTCTCTCAATCTATCTTTAACCATCAAAAAGTTATCATCATTGACCAAAGTGACAACAGAAGCTAAATACAAATGCTATCTTCTATATGAAGCTTCTAATTGTCTATGTGTCCCCATTTATTACATACCACTTAGGCTTTGAGTGCTTTAAGAATCTTCTGAACTCAGTTCAATTAACCTCTTCATCTCCTAGAAATTAGCTTCTATGAAATCATACCTTGAATTTTCTTTCCTATGGCTTTCCTTCCTGATTCATTTAAAGTAGTTTAATACTAGATGTAAGTTTCTATGTAGTGATTTCATGTCTACCAAATCCACTTACTAGCATTTCAAATTCAATCATACTTAACACATCTTCTTCACTACTATATCCTCCAAATGTGCTTTCACTCAAATCTTTGAGAAATTCAAATCTGCTTTTCTTAGAATACTATAAATTGTTTCTTTGAAATTTTTTTCTTACTAATGATATAAAGGTATAAAACCCAATTTCCCACTACCTTAAGATCATTTAGCTTCTTAGTGCCCTTCTTGATATCTTCAACCTAAGGTATACTAAAAAACTAATAGCTGCCAGGTGCGGTGGCGTGTGCCTATAGTCCCAGCTACTTGGGAGGCTGAGGTGGGAGGATCACTTGGGCCCAGGAGTTCTGGGCTGTAGTGTGCTATGCCGATTGGGTGTCCGCACTAAGTTCGGCATCAATATGGTGACCTCCTGAAAGTGGAGAAACACCAGGTTGCCTAAGGAGGGGTGAAGCAGTCCAGGTCGGAAACGGAGCATGTCAAAACTCCCGTGCTGATCGGTAGTGGGATCGTGCCTGTGAACAGCCACTGCACCCCAGCCTGGGCAACATAGCAAGACCCCATCTCTAGGAAAAAAAAAAAGTAATAGCTTAAGTGTCTACTTATGATGTATATCCCCTGTCGGCAGCCCAGGGAACTTTTCTATAAATCTCAAAAATAATAACAGATCTTTGTCATACTTTTTCCTCACTCCTTCCCCAAGAACTTATTTCAAAGTATTTTGTGAATTCCACCTAATAGCTATCAAGTTCACTTCGATAAAAGTTTTCTTTTATTCTATATCATAGAATAAGATTTAAGGTTTAGATATGTATTTTATCATTCTTCACATACCATACTCCCTAAAGTGGTATACTGTGCATTCTATTTTAAAAACTAAACTTTTCTAAGAATCAAGAAAAGACAGTGTGTCTTATCTTCAAGAAGATAATACTGTGTTCTGTTAGAATCTGCTATAATCCAACAGGCACAACATGAGTACTCATTTTTGAACTAAAAATGTTTATATTTGTCATCTCATATTCCTTTGTACTGTATCTCATTTAGGCAGAAATAGATATTCATCATCAAATACTCATCTTTAGAGATTAAAAAAGAGCACAAAATTTTTCAAATATAGCTGTATTTTAATCAAACCACATAACTGAATGTGAAGTAACTGGCACTCTCATACACTGCTAAAAGGAGCAGAAATTGGAACAACAAATTTGAAAAACCATAAGGCATTACTGCTAAAGTTGAACATACATATTTCTATGACCAGTTTTTCCTCTTCCAGAAACACATACTTGACAGAAATGTGTGAATATGTGCACCTAAAGACAGGTGTAGGAATGTTCATATCAGTATTATTCATAAGAGGAAACTAAAAACATCCATCATACATTAGAATCAACAGCAATGAGAATGAATGAACTCTTCCTATGTAGGAAAAACACAGAATTAGGCCAGGCATGATGGCTCATGCCTGTAATCCCAGCACTTTGGTAGGCTGAGGCAGGCGGATCATGAAGTAAAGAGAACAAGACCATCTTGGCCAACATGGTGAAACCCCATCTATACCAAAAATACAAAAATTAGCTGGGTGTGGCAGCATGGGCCTGTAATCCCAGCTACTCAGGAGGCTGAGGCAGGAGAATCGCTTGAACCTGGGAGGCAGGGGTTGTAGTGAGCAGCCAAGGTTGTGCCACTGCAATCCAGCCTAGCGACAGAGCAAGACTCCATCTCAAAAACAAATAAACAAAAATCAAAAAGCCCCCCCCCCCCCCCCCCCCACACACACACACACACACACAGATTAGCCTTACAAAAATAACGTTACTGGAAGAACACATATTATATGATTCAATTTAATAAAGTTCAAAAATAGGCAGAGCTAATCTATGGTTTTAGACATCAAGATACTGGTCATCCCAGAAAGGTAGAAAGAAAATGATAACTAGGAAAGAATATAAAGAAAGTTTTCAATAATATTCTATTTTTTGACCTAGGTGGTAGTTTCATAGATGTATTTACTTTGCAATAAATCATAAACGTATATACATAATTTATATACTTTTCTGCCTATCTGTTATAACAAAACAGTTTTTAAACACCTAACTGGAACAAGACAAAGAATAAATATGTAAATATTTATAAATTAACATTTACACTATATGTCACTAAAAAAAATTGGCAAACAAATATAGAGTGGTATCTGAAATGAGTTCAGTAAACTCTGTATACTACTGATTTCAAGAAACATTCATCAAAGCAGAATAAGTGTGTTCATATATTGGAATATGTAGTGAATTCACGAAATTATGAAATCCACGAAATAAAGCATTCCCTAATATTAGAAATCTCAGGCAATTCAGTTTCTCTGTACTTACATTGCTTCAACTGTAAAATAGACTAAGTAAACCAAGTCTGTAATCTTAAATTCCTAGATTTTATTTTTTTTAGGTAAAGGTACTCAGTTCCTTAAACAGAAGAAAATTTTAGTAACTATTTGATTGCCATTTTAAAGATTAACATTGCAAAGACAGAATCAAAAAATACTTTTCCTTCCTCTTACAAAAGAACAAGCTATATTGGCAGTTATCTTTCATAATCATAGTCACTGATTTCCAATAGATTAAAATTTAATATTCTTTATACAGCTACTGATTAGTAGGTAAACTAATATGAAATGACCACTAGACAAGAAAGATTATCTTTTTTCAGGTTTCAAACTATATCCCTCTATAGCAATAACAACGTTTAAAATTACTAGTTTTAAAATGTTTTGAAATATAGTAAAAGTCACACAAAAACCAAACAATATTTGCTTGGTTAACTTCATAATGCCAAATTATAACATAAACATCAGTATCTGACAGCTATTTAATAAATAATAGCTAGTCATGACTGAACTAGAACTTCTACTTATAAGCACCATTAAATGAGAGGGCTCATTAAAAAATATAAATTTAATATCAAGCTCCCTTACAAGCAATTAACGGAAAAGAATGCTACTCTCCTGAGAATATCAAGATTATGAAACCTTTGTATTCTGCACCATCACCCAATACTATATATATATACTCATTTATTTTCTCTCAAACTTTCATATTTAATATAATCTGTATTCTGAAAATATTCAAATAAACTTTCAAAAACTGAAGTGCATTGTTAAAAAATATCATTTCACCAGTTTTTCTAATATAAATATGAAGCTTGTTTCTTCCTCTCAAATAACACACTATGAATATGTCATTGTAAGGTATCACACTTCCAGCTATACTTATTCTAAGGTGCTTATCATTCATATAAAGGCAGAGTTCTTCTTCTGAAGCACTTGTCCAGGGATAGTGTTGTAAACTTGATTTCTTGACAAATCTTTCATTTCCCTCATCTTGTTCATCTCAGTAAATCACACACCACCATCTATCTAGTTCCTCAAGCCAAGAGCCAGGAAATAATTTTTGACACTTTTCTTCTAACATCCAATCCATCATGAATCTGTCAGCTGTTCCTCCTTCACAACTTACCATCTCCTCTCCAAAATACATGTATAATCTAGCTACCATCATGTTTTTCCTGGACTACTGTAATATTACAGTATCTTTACTTTCACCCTTGCCTTTCTCCAATCCATTCTGAAAGTAGCACTTTTAAAGTGTATCACTTTTCTACTTCAAAATCTTCAATGACTGCAATGTCTTCAGTAAAACCCATAAGTCTTTAATATGTCCTACAAGGCCCTGTATAATCTGATCTCTATCTCTCATTTCAGCTCATATGGTTTTCTGCATTATGCTTCTGCCACCCTGAACTTTTCATTTCTTTCACATATTAAGTTCTTTACTGTGTCATAGCCTTCAAACATGTTTTTCTCTTTCAGGAAACTCCTTCCTCTCCTGACCTGTCTTCTTATTCTTTGTTTCCACTTAGTAACACCAACTGAGGGAGGCCTTCTCTGAGCATACACTAAATTCTCCTCACTTTATCCACCATAGCACTCTGTTCTTTTCTTTCACTGAATTGACTATAAGTTGCAATTTTACATGCTTATTTACTTGTTCTTTATCTGTTTCCACTGTTAGATGGTAGGTTCCATGAAGGTAGGGATCACTTATTATGCACTTAATACATAGATCATAAATCAAGGGAGCACTTCATAATATATATTTAATGAATAAATGGATATGAATGACTTTCAGTCCAAAGAATAAATTACAGTTCAAAGTGGTTTCCCCTTCTCTTTGTCTCCCATTGTCACTTGATGAGCTTTCCAACTGTTTCTAAAAGAAGAAAGGAGCAAAAGTGTTTCTGAAAGCTCGTAGACAATACAATAGAGGAAATTTAAGGAAGTTGTACACGGTATGTCAAATAAGTGCAACAAATAGTACTACTAAGATCTCATGGGAAGGAGAACTCCCTAAGGGCTACAAGGACAAGATACAGTTTTATTCACAAGGTGGAACTTGACTTGAGTATTCATAGACTGGTAAAATTCCAAGAGGTGGAAAAGTAAGGAAGTGAAGCCCAAATAAGGATGTAAACAGAGGCACAAAGTGCTAGAGAAAAGTTTTAAAACTGGAATGAGGCAACTTAAATTTATAACATAAATAAGTATAAAAAAAGCTAAATCTTATATAAGAAATCTATATCCCACGTTGACAATTTCAAAGAATTTAAAAGGTTAAAATAACTCTATTTCATCAGTATCAATATATCTCTTCTGACCCCAATCTTTGGCTTCTAAAGTTTTCCAAGCACTTATAACATGCTTCCATTAGTTTTCACTCTGACCAACTGCCTCAAGTTTCATATTCTTATCTATGTTTTTTATTCACTCATTACCTGATGAAATTTCCCCAGTAGCTCTATTAATTCATAGTTTTTCTTCATAGACCCGCTAGGATTTCATCTTTCTTCTCTGCTATATACAGGTGGTAAGCTTTTTCCTCTATGACATTTCCATCAGTAAACAAAACACATCTTTAGAAAACCTACTTTTCACACGTACCAAAATTTTATTTTTATTTTACTATTGATAGCAGATTCAACAGATTTTAATTTAAAATCTGTATTCCTACTTCAGTTCTTGCCTCTTAAATTCATATATTGAGCCCCTCCTTCAGCTCTATCCTGTTTCCAGAGGTAAATCAGGAAGCTGTAGCACAGTGCTTTGTAGAAGGCATTCAGTTGCATTAGAGAAGGAGTTTGGAGTTAAAAGTTCCTAAAGATACTTCCAAGTTGAAAATTCTACGGTTTCCTTAATCTTACCTTGCCATAGGCTTTTTCAATGGATGTTATTTTCTATCTATATTCATATCTGCCCATCCAATAATAGTCTTTTCATTTCAGAGGACAGACCTCATGGGGTACTTAGAATCCTAAAATCGTAAAGCTGGAGAAAACGAAGTTTTATACAGGAGAAGACTAAGGCTCACAGAGGTCAAGAAACTTGAATATTATCTACACAGTTAAGTGACAAAGTCCCGATTCTCTCTAGCCAGCACTCTATCCAAGAGAATTTCACTGGTTATAAACGAATCATAATTTTTTTTCTTAATAGAGACGGGATGCAGTCTTACTACATTGCCCAGGCTGGTAATGAACTCCTGGATCAAGTGATCCTCCTGTCTCAGCCTCCCTATTACAGCAGTCCCCCATTAAAGCAGCCTGCTCACATACCTAACTAGTACTATTTTTGACTAGCATTGCTTTTATCTTGTTATTTCTTATGCCATTAGGGTATCATCTTCTCCTGGTCAATCAATCACAAGGGTTTTTCGTTGTTGCTGTTTTTAACTACAACACTGTACATACTTACCTGAAACTGTTCAGGAATGACAAAGTTACCCTTAACCAAAACTGAGAGGCAATCACTTTTCCTAATGCACTTCACGTCTGTAATACATACTTCATGTCTACATTATATGGTCTGTAATTTATAGGAAACTCTCCAAGGGCAGAGACCTGCCAATACTTTGTGGTAAACTATTACTATGTAACGTGAATTTTTAAAGCAACAGAAGAAATGGCCAGGCATAGTGGCGTGTGCCTATAATCTCAGCTACTGGGGAGGCTGAGGCTGGAGAGTTGCTTGAACGTGGGATGCGGAGTTTGCAGTGAGCCGAGATCACGCCACTGCACTCCAGTTGGGGCGACAGAGCGAGATTCCGTCTCAACCAAAAAAAAAAAGGAAGAAACGGAAAGTCTTGAAGATACACAATACAGATTGATCTTGCTACAAGCAATAGGTGTCTTTTACTTAACAAATACTTATGAAATACCGAACTAAGGCTCTGTGAGGCCTGATGTTACCAAAACGCAGCTCTAAACTCACGTTCTGTGAACTCAAAAGAAGAAAACTATGATCATCTTTTTGCATTGCAAAAAACAACAAACTCCCCCCTTTGCAATGTAGAATCCTCCCTTAAGTTCAGCTTTTGTACATTCAAGTGTTTGCAGACCTAGTGGTTCTTTTAAAACTACTTGTACAGTCATCTAGAGTCTAGGGAGCAAGTGATACTACACAAGCCTCCTTTTCGTTTAAGATCATGGCTAGTTAAGTAGAACTGGAGACTTTAAGAACTAGAGAAAAGGAAAAGGTGAAAAGTAGCATGCAAAATTGAGAAACTAAATTGTTATAGTAATTTTATTAATGAAGATAAACTTTATTTAATACAGGGGAATTATGAGGTAGGTATGAATATTTCACAGAAATGTCACAATAGCGTCAAATCCCAGGCTTCTAGGAAAGTAACTGTAGCACTGTTAATATGACAATAAAAAATAAAAAAATTCTCTACTTTGTTCTGAAAAGTTTTATTTTTCTTTAAAAAAAAAAAAAAGCAAACCAACCCCCCCCCCCCCCACAACCACCATTAAAAAAACAAAAATAAGAACAAACAGAAACCAGTCTGAGCTGGCGGCTGTGACAGCCAGTGAGACACCAGAGCTTTCCGGGTCGTGCTTGGTTTTGGGCTGGATGTCCACGCAGAGAGCCCTGCAGCCACCCCGCACGTCCCGCACCTAGACACCCAGAAAGCGACCATGGCCGCACACACGGGGGCTGGTGGGGTCTGGGCCACGCTGCAGACGAGGAGAGGCCCTCGGGGTGAAGGATCGCACGGAAGGCACTGCGGTCGGAACCAAGAGGCAAGGCCTGGGAAAGCGCCGGAGGCGTTCCGAGCTCCGGGACACCGGGTGCCCGCGCGGGACGCCCTGTCATGAGTCACGGAGGCGAGACGGCACGGGCGGGGGAAGAGGCTGCAGGAAGGAGGGCAGCCCGACCCTCGGGAGGGAACCCAGCCCAAGGGGAGGCCCCGACCTCGGGCGGGGCAGGGAAGGGGTGCCCGCTTCCCCCACGCCCTGCCTGCCCGGCCCTCACCTCCACCCGACGCAACAGGCGCGGCGGCCGGGTCTCAACCCCAGGGGCTGCGGACCGGGGGGCGGGGGCAGCAGCCCGCAGCCATGACAGGCGCGGGGCGGGCCGCGGGCGGGCTGGGCCGCACGTGCGGGCAGCACCCCCTCCCCGGCCTCCCCGCGCGCCCGCCCGCCCAGCCCCGGACCCGGGCCCCTCACCTCAGGCGGCGGCGGCGGCGCGGCCGGGCCTGCCCCGACCCCCAAACCCGGGCCGAGCGGCGGCGGCGGCGGCGACTGCACGTACTCACCGCCGCTCGCTGACTCTCGTGCTTCGCCATGACTGAGGCGCCCCCGCCGCCCCCCGCCTAGACCGAGACTGACACGCGCGGCTGGCCGGGCGGGGGCGGCCTCAGGCGACCACCCGGCTGACACGACCCGCCCCCGCATCTCCCCACCAGTTGAGCAGCAGCTGCTGCCCCGCGGTGCCCCCGGGCTTCCTCCCCACGCCCGAAGCGGCGGGTGGCAGCGGCGGGCGGCGGCGGCACTTACCGGCTGCGCGGCCAGGCCCCCCTGTCAGCGCGGGGCCAGGAGGGAGCGGAGGGAGGAGTGAAGGGACACCGCCTCCCCCGCGCCGCCACGCACCCGCCTGATTGGCCCAGTTCACTCCCCCAGCGCGACCCCACCAGCCCCTGCGAGCGGCACTCCGGCAGCACTGTCGCGCCATTTGCATATTTGTGCCCGCGCCGCTGATTGGCCCGGACGCGGAGGGGCGGCCGTGACCGCCGCCTCTCCCGCCGCCACTCCAGCTGCGTTGGGCTGCCCGAAAGGGAGAATTCCTTTTGCCGCTCCCCTTCCCTCCCGGCGGGGCCAGACCCAGGGCGGAGGGCAGTGAGAGGCGGGGTCGCTGCCCCGCTCCAACATGGCCCCGCAGCACCGCCGACCCAATCGCCGGCGCGGTTACTCCCGGAGCCCTGGGCGGCCTCGGGGCGGGGAAGGCTTGGGGCCGGGCGCCCTCTGGCCGGAGCGCGGGGGAGTGCAGTGGCCCGGGCTCCCCTGGCAGCCCCGCCGCGGCCGCCACGTCAGGCCGCGCCCTCGCGGCGGCCTCTCCCCTCGCGCCGCCCGCCTGGCGGTTCCGCGGCCACGTCAGGCCCCGGCAGGGCACGCCCCAGTCGGGAGCTGACCAGTGGCGGGGTCGACGCCGAGGTCACTCATACGCAGGGCATCTCTAGGGCAGCCCGGGTGCGCCGAGGAAGGGCGAGGGTTTCCAAAGACGTCCTTAAGGAGCCGTGGATTTAGCCCCACGTTCTCCTTTCCCGCGGAGACCTGGGCGTCACGCGCCCGTGCTGTGGAATCGGGAGCACGGAGCGTATCGCGATGATGCAGCGATTGAGCCCAGGTGCAAGCACCAGCGGTGCCCGGCTCCCGCCGCGGAGACTCAGCCCCACGCCCCCAGCCAGAGGAGAGCGTGCACCTCGGCTGGGGCGGCAACCCAGCCTTCCCGAGGCTCAGACTCCGGTTCTCAATTGCAGTTAGGAAGGGAGAGAAAAATAAACTCAAGAATTAAAAAAAGGAGAGGGAGCCCTGGGGGAGGGTGATACTGGTTTTGGAGCAGGGAGCGTACTGGAAAACAGCCGGCCTAAGAAGGTGTTGGGACACCTGAGTTCCCTCTCGATCCTTCACGAATTAACTGAGTGACCTACATCAAATCCTGCCGTGTCCCAAGGCCTTGGTTTTGCCTTCTGTGAAAGGAAGAGGCTGCACAAGTTTTCTAAAAGTCTTCCAGCTCTAAAATTCTAAGGGTCTCCTTTCAGGCCGTTAGATGGCTTTCTACCGAATTAAAAATTTAAAATCCATATGAAAACGTGAGCTAGACAAATGAATTAAATGGGCCGGGCGCGGTGTCTCACGCCTATAATCCCAGCACTTTGAGAGGCTGAGGCGGGTGGATCACGAGGTCAAGAGATGGAGACCATCCTGGTCAACATGGTGAAACCCCCTCTCTACTAAAAATACAAAAATTATCTGGGCATGGTGGCACAGCCTGTAGTCCTAGCTACTCGGGAGGCTGAGGCAGGAGAATTGCTTAAACCCAGGAGGCAGAGGTTGTGGCGAGCTGAGATTGCACCATTGCACCCCAGCCTGGGTAACGAGAGGAACTCCGTCTCAAAAAAAAAAAAAAGGATTAAATGTTTGAACTTCGGTCGTCCTACTTTATGTTTGTTCAAAACTGTTGACCACGGTGATATTTCACGTTCACAGTTGACAGAAATCTCTTGAATTTCAGTCTCCACTAAGGAGCGTCACTGTGCTTGTTTATGCCTAGCCAGAATGGAATGGTTGCAGTATACACAGTGGTAGTTGCCAAGTAATTTCATTCTTTATATTCCCCATGAAGGCCCTCCAGAGTAGATCAACATAACGCTATTTAGCTGAGATACTGACAGGGCTGGGAGAAAACCCTGCTGAAAGGGCAGTTACAGTTACAACTTTGATTCCCTGAAGGAACACATATTGTAACAACCATATATTAGACCAAGAATGCACAGAAACAGTTCATCTCTGGGGCCCCCCGACACTACTTATTTGAATAGTGCTTTAGTTTGCAAATTCAACTTGTTGAGTCAAATTTAAGGCCAGTAACATCTCGTCTAACTGACATCACAGCAAATAAGACATCCCGCTTACATGAAACACTTGAGCTGCCTCCCCATCATCTGATGGAAAACGTTCATGTTTTCTTGAATACAGCCCTCTGGAAATTATGCAGTGCTATAATTATCAACATCATTGTATGCCATTATAATGAGTGAATGTTCTCTAAAGTATGCAAAATTTGTCCCTATAATAAATGTCCTCTAGGATGCTGGTTTTGTGTTTTTGTTTTGTTTTTAACTTGTTTTTGCTATCTCCTTCCTCACTACTGGGTTGACACTTCTCAATTCTACCTAACAATCTTCTTTCTTACTTTTTTTGGATGTTTTATTAGCTTAGACTCTCAGGTTTTGAGGAAAGTTATTCTGTGGGGTTCTCCTGTGTTAAGTACATGAGTTCTTTTTTTTTTTTTTGAGATGGAGTCTAGCTCTGTCACCCAGGCTGGAGTGCAGTGGCACGATCTCAAATCACTGCAATGTCTGCCTCCCCGGTTCAAGCAATTCTCCTGCCTCAGGCTCCTGAGTAGATGAGATTACAGGTGCATACCACCACACCTGGCTAATTTTTGTATTTTTAGTAGAGACCGGGTTTCACTGCATTGGCCAGGCTGGTCTCGAACTCCTGACCTCGTGATCCACTCGCCTTGGCCTCCGAAAGTGCGGGTATTACAAGCATGAGCCACTGCGCCCTGTCAAGTACATGAATTCTTGTGACATTTATTTTCACTGCTCAGTGAATGGTTTTCATTTTTGTCTTAAATTTTGGAGGTATTCTCAGTAACTGTGGTTTCTGAATGTGGGGACTCTGGAAAAAAATCTCACAATTTAGGGGCCAGATTAGTAAACATTACATTTTGCAATTGAAGTTAGCAAGAATAAAAATGCCAAGTGGTGACCATGCTCTCTAGGTCCCTCAATCCCACTCCAGAATAAGAATGTCTCCATTCTGGGCCAGGTGCAGTGGCTCATGCCTGTAATCCCAGCACTTTAGGAGGCTGAGGCAGGCAGATCACCTGAGGTCAGGAGTTTGAGACTAGCCTGATCAACATGGAGAAATTCCCATCTCTACTAAAAATCACACACACACACACACAATGTCTCCATTCCTACCTAATGTCTTTCTAATTAAAAGGGCCCTCTTACTGACACAGGGATGTGGGTATCCAGAAAGCCTGTGGTGTGACAGAAGTGGCCTCTCCACACCTTGAAAGAAACATCCTACAATAGATGCCATTTACTGAAATTTAAAATGATACAATTTCATTTTATCTTCACAACCACTCTATGAGAAAGGGATTTTTTTTTTTTTTTTTTTGACAGAGTCTCACTCTGTCAGCCAGGCTAGAGTGCAGTGGCACAATCTCGGCTCACTGCAACCTCCACCTTCTGGTATTGCAACTTCCACCTCCCAGGTTCAAGCAATTCTCCTGCCTCAGCCTCCTGAGTAGCTCAGATTACAGACATGTACCACTACACCCAGCTAATTTTTGTATTTTTAGTAGAGGTAGGGTTTTACCATGTTGGCCAGGCTGGTCTGGAACTCCTGACTTCAAATGATCCACCCACCTCAGCCTCTCAAAGTACTGGGATTACAAGTGTGAGCCACCATGCCATTGAGAAAGGGATCCCCCCTCCCCCATTTTACAGAAAAACATAGTCTAAAATCTTGCCCTGGTTACACAGTCATTGAGTGACAGAAAAATATTCAAACTTAGAACTGTCTGGCCCCAAAGGCTGTAACATGTAACCATTATAATATATTCTTTCCTTCAGCCTGAGTTTCCAATTCCATGTTTATCAAGCATGTTTATTTTAGTAACTAATTCAGCATCTTGGAATGGAAAATTCCCTGTATAAGCATTTTGGTTTAGGTCACCAAAAGACTATCCCACAATGTAAATTTGTGGAGTTCTCTGGCAAGTTTGAGGAATATGAACCAATGCTTTAGTATCTGTTCACTTCTGGAGAAAACTTATACAATCAAGATCCTGAAACTAGCTGGGTGTGGTGGCTCAAACCTGTAATCTAAGCACTTTGGGAGGCTGAGGCAGGTGGATTGCTTGAGCCCAGGAGCTTGAGACCAGCCTGGGCAATATGGCAAAACCTTATCTCTGCAAAAAATAGAGAAAAAAAATAGCTGGGCATGGTGGCATGTGCCTGTAGTCGCAGCTACTAGGGAGGCTGTGCTGGGAGGATCACTTGAGCCCAGAAAGTTGAGGCTGCAGGGGGGCTGTGATCACGCCACTGCACTCCATTCTGGGTGAAAGAACGAGACCTAGCCTGGTGTGGTGGCTCACTCCTGTAATCACACCACTTTTGGAAGCCAAGGTGGGTAGATCACCTGAGGTCAGGAGTTCGAGACCTGCCTGACCAATATGGGGAAAACCTGTCTCTACTAAAAATACAAAAAATTAGCCAGGCATGGTGGCACATGCCTGTAATCCCAGCTACTTGGGAGACTAAGGCAGGAGAATTGCTTGAACCCCGGAGGTGGAGGTTGCAGTGAGCCAAGATTGCACCACTGCACTCCAGCCTGGGCAACAGAGCGAGACTCCATCTCAAACAAAACAAAACAAAACAAAAAAAACCCTGAAACTGCAAAAACTAAGGTTTGGCTCCTACCTCAGTAAGACCTGCAAAAGTGATACCCACAGAATAGTCAAAAGAAGAAAGCCGGAGAACTCATACCTCCTGATTTGAAAACTTACTACAAAGGTATAATAAGACAGTGTGGAACTGGCATAAGGATAGGCATATGGATTAATGGAATACAATATAGAATTCAGAAATAAACTCTAATATTTATGGTCAATTGATTTCCAACAAGAGTGCTGAGACATTTAGATTGGGAAAGAGTAGCCCTTTAAACCAATGGTGGGACTGCTAGATATACACATACTAGAGAATGAAGTTGGACCCCTACTTCGCATCACACAATGCAATGAACCAAAAGGGACCACGCACCTAAATGTAAGATGTAAAGCTATAAAACTCTAAGAAAAAAACATAAAGTACATCTTCAGGATCTTGGGTTAAACAATGATTTCTTACATGAAACCAAAACTATAAGTGATAAAAGAAAACATAAACTGAATTTCATTAAAAACTTTCATACAAGAAACTACAAAAAAGTAGACACATTAAACTTCATCAAAATTGAAAACCTTTTCAGTGTCAAAGGACACCATTAAGAAAGTGCAAAAGACAAAACAGAATGAAAGAAAATATTTGCAAATCAAATACAGATGCTCCTCAACTTACAACTAAGTTTTGTCCAGATAAACCCATTATAAGCTGAAAATACTGTTATGTTGAAAATGCAGTTAATACACTTAGCATACTGAACATCATAGCTTAGTCTAGCTATGTGCTCATACACTGACTTGAGCCTACAGTTGGGCAAAATCATCTGGCAACACAGCCCACCATACAGTATGGGCTGTGTATCTTTGTTATCATGTGGCTAACTTAAAGCTGGGCCATCATGGGAGATTATTTACTATATATCACTAGCCTGAGAAAAGATAAAAATTCAAAATTCTGCAATTTCTACTATATGTGTATCACCTTAACACTATTGCAGTCAAAAAATCGTAAGTCAGCTGGGTGCAGTGGCTCATGCCTGTAATCCTAGCACTTTGGGAGGCCAAAACAGGTGGATCAACTGAGGTCAGGAGTTCAAGACCAGCCTGGCCAACATGGTGAAACCTCATCTCTATTAAAAATACAAAAAATTAGCCAGGTGTAGTGGCATGCGGGAGGCTGAGGTGGGAGAACTGCTTGAACCCAGGAGGTGAAGGTTGCAGTGAGCCAAGATTGTGCCACTGCACTCTAGCCTAAGTGACAAAGTGAGACTCTATCTTAAAAAAAAAAAAAAATCATAAGTTGAACCATAAGGTAGAGACAGTCTGTATCTGATAAGGGTTTAGTATGCAGAATATATAAAGAACACTTACAACTAAACAATAAAGGCATAAATAATCCAATTAAAAAGTGGTCACAGTATCTGAGTAGACATTTCTCCAAAGAAGATATACAAATAGCCAATATGCACATGAAAAGATGCTCAACACATTAGTTGTTAGAGAAATGCAAATCCAAACCACAGTGAGATACCACTTCACTCTTATCAGGATGGCTACAATAAAAAAAGACAAACAATAGTAAGTGTGATATGGTTTGGCTATGTCCCCACCCAAATCTCGAACTGTAGCTCCCATAATTCCCACGTGTAGTGGGAGGGCCCCAGTGGGAGGTAATTAAATCATAAGAGTGGGTCTTTCTGGTGCTGTTCTTGTGACAGAGAATAAGTCTCATGAGTCGCCTATAAGCTCAGCACTTTGGGAGGCTGAAGAGGGCAGACCACTGGAGGTCAGGAGTTTGAGACCAGCCTGGCCAACATGGTGAAACCCCCATCTTTACTAAAAATACAAAAAATTCACCAGGCACGATGGTAGCACCTGTAATCCCAGCTACTTGGGAGGTGAGGCAGAAGAATTGCTTGAACCCAGGAGGCAGAGGTTGCAGTGAGCCAAGATCATGCAACTGTACTTCAGCCTGGGTGACAGAGCGAGGAGCCATCTCAAAAAAAAAAGTCTCACCAGATCCAATGGTTTTATAAAGGGAAGGTTCCCTGCACATGTTCTCTCTCTTGCCTGCCACCATGTAAGATGTGACTTTACTCCTCCTTTGCCTTCTACCATGATTGTGAGGCCTCCCCAACCCCGTGGAACTGTGAGTCCATTAAACTTCTTTTTCTTTATAAATTATCCTACTTGGGTATGTCCTTATTAGCAGCATGAGAACAGACTAATACAAAGTGTTATTGAAGATGCAGAGAAATTTGAACCCTCCAACCCTGGTACATTGCGGATGGGAATGTAAAATGATGGTTGTTTTGCAAAACAGTTCTTCAAAAAGTTAAACATAGTTACCATATAACCCAGCAACTCAAGATAAATCAAACCATATGTCCACACAAAAACTTGCACACAAATGTTCACAGCAGCATTATTCACAATAGCCCAAAAGTGGAAACAACCCAAATGTCTATCAGCTGATGACTGGATAAACAAAAATGGCATATATACAAACTGGAATGTTATTCAGCCATAAAAAAAGATTAAGTACCTACAGTACAACACAGATGAACTTTGAAAACATAATGCTAAGTGCTAAAAGCCAGATACATTCCCTAGCAAGCCAACTAAGAAGACAGAATTATTACATAAAGATGTTTAATTTTTAAAAATTAGGCCAGAGGTGGTGGCTCATGCCTGTAATTCCAACACTTTGGGAGGCCAAGGTGGGTGGATCACTTGAGGTCAGTCAGTAGTTCGAGACCAGCCTGGCCAACATGGTGAAACCCTGTCTCTACTAAAAATACAAAAATTAGCCAGACATGGTAGTGTGCATCTGCAATCTCAGCTACTCAGGAGGCTGAGACAAGAGACCTGCTTGAACCTAGGAGGCAGAGGTTGTAGTGAGCCGAGATAGCAAAACTCTGTCTCAAAAAACAAAACAAAACAAATTAAAAGTATGAAAGCCAGATATAAAAGGCTTGACTGTTTGATTATATTTATGTGAAATGTCCAGAATAAGTAAATCTATACAGACAGAAAGTAGATCAGTGGCTGCCTAGGGCTGGATTGGGAGAAAGGGGATGAAGAATGAAGAGTGACTGCTAATAGGTATAGGGTTTGTTTTTGGAGGCAATGACATAGTTTTAAACTTAGATTATGGAGATAGTTGCACAAATCTGAATACACTAGAAACCACTGAAGCATAAATTTTGTCAAGTAAATACTATCTTAATAAAGCTGGTTTAAAAAAAAGTGATTCCAGGCCAGTCACAGTGGCTCATGCCTGTAATCCCAGCACTTTGGGAGGCCAAGGCAGATGGATCACCTGAGGGTGAGAATTTGAGACCAGCCTGGCTAACATGGTGAATCCCCATCTCTACTAAAAATACAAAAATTAGCTGGGTGTGATGGTGCATGCCTGTAATCCAAGCTACTTGAGAGGCTGAGGCAGGAGAATTGCTTGAACCTGGGAGGCAGAGGTTGCAGTAAGCCAAGAGCATGCTACTGTACTCCAGCCTGGGTGACAGAGTGAGACTCTGTCTCAAAACAAACAACAACAACAACAAAAAAGTGATTCCCAGCCAGCAATTTCCAACTTTGTTACAGTATTATACACATTAAATCCACGTATATGAATCTAACATATGAACACATGTTGAGACAAAAAGACATATTTTAATTACATTCATAAAATTAGTTACACAGTAAATAATTTTTTAAAGTTTGAAGATTGTTGTAGTGGCACTGTTATTTTTTATACTGGGCTCACCAGTTTTGTGACTTTGTTATCATTTACTTAATTTATACATATTTAAATACACCACGTATGTATACTAGGGTAGGTGCTGTGTTGGCTACAGAAGAGATTATTATTCCCATATAAATAATAATAAGTTATAAATAATAAACATGTAATAAATATTGAACAAGTGTGTGTATATAAAATATCTTCTCACTCATCTTTATTGACATCCATCCACTGGCTGAGGCATGAATGAAAATGTTCTTTCACTGATCAATGACAAATACTGATAAACATTAAAGTATGCTTTTTTCATCTTTACACATTTTATGCAGATTCATAACTTAAATGTTTTATGCCCCATTACATGATTTTCATCTCTCAGCACTAATGAATAGTAGCTTGAAGAGCTCAGATACTTCTCCACTCTAGGAATCTGAAAGGAACTTCAGTTGATTCAGCAGTGAGTGAAAATGAACTCCACATTAGCCCCTGGGAGTTGAGAAATTTCCTTAACCCAGTGAAGAACACAGGTTCTTTTTAGAACAGGAGTGAAGGATATCACTAGAAAGTTCTTTAGACTTCTTTTTCAGGCTCTTGCTCAAGCAAACAGAAATGAGGGCTAGATATGCTTTCAGCTGTAGGTAGTTTAAAGTACCTCAAAGATCATTTAAAAGCATGCTCAGCACTGTTCTCAAATCTAGAGGCAGCTGGTAATAACAACATCCAAAGGATATGATCAGCCAGAGAGCTATTCTTCAGATTCTCACCCGTAGGCCCATTTAATCTGGGACAGGTCTTAGAGTCTCCAAGTTTTATCTAGTTTATCCCCTACTTTTAGCCAGGAATATACTTCAAAGCATGATCCTACTTGACAGTTCAAATCTTAACACTGTTCTGCTTTTATAAACAGCTGCTTGTCCTAATCTTAAAAGGTCTTCAGGAAAAAGAAGGTTTGCTGGCTTCCTTGATAAAACATCCCCGAGCATCTCATTCCTTCTCTTTGTGCATCTGTTTCTCTTTGGGTAACATAAGCACTCCTGGAGAAGTTGCATCTAAATCAAGTTTGGAGAGATCAAAAGGATGAAATGTGGCTGTTATTTAAAAAGTGAATTCACTCAACAAGTATTTAAAGGGGATCTGTGATGTCTCAGGCACAACACTAGTGGCTGGGAATACGACAATGAACAAGATAGATATGGTCCTCTGGCCTCAAGGCAAATTATTTTCTAACACAAATAAATATTAATTATTTTTATTCATTTTGGTAACACTTAACCTTCATTTACAGGTACTATAATTGGTATGTTTATAGGGTTTTTTGTTTATTTGTTTGTTTATTTTGAGACAGAGTCTGGCTCTGTCACCCAGGCTGGAGTGCAGTGGCACAATCTTGGCTCACTGTAGCCTGCAACTCCCATGTTCAAGTGATTCTCCTGCCTCAGCTTCCCGAGTAGCTGGCATTATAGGCGTGCACCACCACGTCCAGCTAATTTTTTTGTTTTTAGTAGAGACAGGATTTTACCATGCTGGCCAGGCTGCTCTCAAACTCCTGGCCTCAAGTGATTCACCCACCTTGTACTCCCAATGTGCTGGGATTACAGGCGGGAGCCACCTCACCTGGCCTGGTGTGCTTTAGAAAGCATGTATGACCTATATCACTTAGCCTAAGAATTGATGGAAACTGTAAACATGTATTTTTTTTCCAACCAACTAGTTCTATAGGCATTACGGGCATTCTATTTCCAGAAGAAACCCATCCTAGTGCAATTAAAAAAATTTCTTTTCTTTTAGAGACAGGGTCTTGCTCTGTTGCCCAGGCCAGAGTGCAATGGTGTAATCATAGTTTGTTGCATCCTCCAGGTCTTGAGCTCAAGCAATTCTCCTGCCTCAGCCTACTGAATAGCTGGGACTACAGACATTGCCACTACGCCCAACTAATTTTTAAATTTTTTTTTTTTTTTTTTTTTTTTTGTGGAGACAGGGTTTTGCTAGGTTACCCAAGCTGGTCTCAAACTCCTAGGCTTAACCAATCCTCCCACCTCAGCCTCCCAAAGCACTAGGATTACAGGTGTGAGCCACTGCACCCAGCCTCCTGGTAAAATTTTAAACCATTTTGTCTTGTATAAGGTTCAACAAAAGAGAAGATGGCATTGGAGTTCCCTGGACATTTCTCGACTTTTCTTTTTGTGTGTGTGTGTGTTTTTGTTTTGTTTTGTTTTGTTTTAATGTGGAGTTTCCCTCTGTTGCCCAGGCTGGAGTGCAGTGGTGCAATGTTAGCTCATGGCAACCTCCACCTCCCAGGTTCAAGTGACTCTCCTGCCTCAGCCTCCCAAATAGCTGGGATTACAGGCATGCGCCACCACACCCAGCTAATTTTTTGTATTTAGTAGAGACAGGGTTTCACCATGTTGGATAGGCTGGTGTTGAACTCCCGACCTCAGGTGATCCACCTGCCTCGACCTCCCAAAGTGCTGGTATTACAGGCATCAGCCACCGTGCCCAGATGACTCATTGTTCCTTACTCAGTAGTCATGCTTATGATTCTGTCACCATTGTTTTGCAATTCCATCAGCTAGGTTTCACACTCCTACTTGGATCTTGGGAAGAGCTTATAAAACTCATATATTACTATTAGGAATACAATAAATCCTTTAACAATTACCACAATCTTGTATTTTTTTTTAATAACAGAGTTTTCTTTAGAAGTGGATTTGCAAATTTAATGTAAAAAATTATAATCTTTAATAATTTTAAAATTATATTTCTTCTTCCCTCCCCAGCTTTATTGTGGTACAATTGCTATGCAGAAAGCTGCACATAATTAGTGCCTACAACTTGGTGAGTTTGGACATATGTATACATTTGTGATACCATTACCATAATCCAGGTAATAAACATATTCATCATCTCCAAAAGTTTTCTTGTGTCCCTTTTTTTCAGGTTAGGGGACCTCTTAAGAAAGGTTATGTTAGGCTAGGTGCGGTGGCTCACGCCTGTAATTGCAGCACTCTGGGAGGCTGAGGTGTGTGGATCACTTGAAGTCAAAAGTTTGAGACCAGCCTGGCCAACATGGTAGAACCTCATCTCTACTAAAACCACAAAAATTAACAGGCATGGTGATGGGCACCTGTAATCCCAGCTATTTGGAAGGGTGAGGCAGGAGAATTGCTTGAACCAGGGAGGTAGAAGTTGTAGTGAGCCAAGATCACGCCACTGCACTCCAGCCTTGGCAACAGAGCAACACTGTCTCAAAAAAAAAAAAAAAGGTTATCTTTTTTTATTGAGATGTTTTGAAGCACTCCTGTTGTATCAAAACATCATTATGATTTCTTATGTAAAAGTATTTGGAGATTTTTGGAATTCTTGGACATTTTGGTTGAGGATGCATATTAATTATAGTTGCTTTATTTGCACTAACTTCCATGTTTTTTTTTTTTGTTTTTTTTTTGAGACGGAGTTTCGCTCTTGTTACCCAGGCTGGAGTGCAATGGCGCGATCTCGGCTCACCGCAACCTCCGCCTCCTGGGTTCAGGCAATTCTTCCTGCCTCAGCCTCCTGAGTAGCTGGGATTACAGGCACGCGCCACCATGCCCAGCTAATTTTTTGTATTTTTAATAGAGACGGGGTTTCACCATGTTGACCAGGATGGTCTCGATCTTTTGACCTCGTGATCCACCAGCCTCGGCCTCCCAAAGTGCTGGGATTACAGGCGTGAGCCACCGCGCCCGGCTAACCCCATGGTTTTAAAGGATGAGTAACAACATGCCAACCAAGAAAATTAATTCTAGGTTATATGATTGAAAAGAAAATTAAGAGCAGTGGGATTTTAGAGAACATTTTGCTGAAAATAAATCAGTATAGCCTTTTTCTCTGGTTACCATTAGATGTTAAGCAGTTAGTGGCCTTGCACAATTTAAGCAGAAGTCTAAAGTGGAAAAAAAGAAAGGAGATTTTTTGAGACAGAGTCTTGCTCTGTTGCCCAGGCTGGAGTGCAGTGGCATAATCTTGGCTAACTACAACCTCCACCTCCCAGGGTCAAGCGATTCTCATGCCTCAGCCACCCGAGTAGCTGGGATTACAGGTGTGCACCGCTACACCCAGCTAATTTTTCTATTTTTAGTTGAAACAGGTTTTGCCACGTTGACCAGGCTGGTCTCAAACTCCTGGCCTCAAGTAAACCACCCGTCTCCGCCTCCCAAGGGGAAATTTCTTAAAATATGAAATCCATAGAAATATTTAGGTCTTATATAGGCATATATTTGATTTCTCCAGCATTACAGATAATTGAGAAACATTCCACCTTTCAGAAAGTTTGGGTAAAAACCTCAAAAAAACAGTATGTCAGGCTGGGCGCAATGGCTTATATCTGTAATCCCAGCACTTTAGGAGGCTGAGGCAGGTGGATTATTTGAGGTTGGGAGTTTGAGACCAGCTGGCCAACATGGTGAAACCCTGTCTCTACAAAAAATACAAAAAAAGTATCTGGGCATGGTGGTAGGTGCCTATAATTCCAGCTACTTGGAAGGCTGAGGCAGGAGAATCGCTTGAACCTGGGAAGCAGAGGTTGCAGGGAGCCGAGATCGTGCCATTGCACTCCAGCTGGGGCAAGAGAACAAGATTCTGTCTCCAAAAAAAAATCGTATGTCAGAGAACTGAATGTCTGTGGCTATTGCCACATGAATAGTGTATGTTCTAAGACTAAGAGATTAGCACAAATCCTCTGAATATCAAATATATAATTGACTTTTTTCCTTTTCATTGTTTATCATTGTCATACAGGACTGCCTAAATTTTTTTTTTTTTCTTTTTTAAAATTTTAAGTTCTGAGGTACATGTGCAGGATGTGCAGGTTTGCTACCTAGGTAAAAGTGCGCCATGGTGGTTTGCTGCACCTATTGACCCATCACCTAAGTATGAATCCCAGCATGCATTAGCTATTTTTCCTGATGCTCTCCTTCCCCCCTTGCCCCTCCCCCATAGGCCCCAGTGTGTGATGTTCCCCTCCCTGTGTCCATGTTCTCACTCTTCAGCTCCCACTTATGAGTGAGAACATGCAGTATTTGGTTTCCTGTTCCTGAGTTAGTTTGCTGAGGAATGGCGTCCAGCTCAATTCATGTCCCTGCAAAAGACATGATCTTGTTCCTTTTTATGGCTGTATAGTGTTCCATAGGGTATATGTACCACACTTTCTTTATCCAATCTATCATTGATGGGCATTTGAGTTGATTTCAAATCTTTGCTATTGTGAATAGTGCTGCAATGAACATATGTGTGCATGTATCTTTATAATAGAATGATTTATATTCCTTTGGGTATATACTCAGTAATGGGATTACTGGGTCAAATGGTATTTCTGGTTCTACATCTTTGAGGAATCATCACATCCTCTTCCAATATAGTAGAACTAGAACTATTTACATTCCCACCAACAGTGTAAAAACGTTCCTATCTCTCCGCAGCCTCACCAGCATCTGTTGTTTCTTGTCTTTTTAACAACAGCTATTCTGACTGGGACTGCCTAACTTTTTCCTCATAGTCAACAATTACTGACTAGTAAAGCAGAACACTCTGTTCAGCACACTTTATCCTGGCTCCTGGAGGATGCTTCTCTTTGTGTTTCCCTTACAGAGTGTGTACTATTTGGCAAGAATATACCGAGTTATTTGTGAAAACTAAAAGAAATATCAGGCCAGGCATGGTAGCTCATGCCTATAATGCCAGCACTTTGGGAGGCTAAGGTGGGCAGATCACTTTAGGTCAGGAGTTTGTGACCAGCCTGGCCAACATGGTGAAACCCTGTCTCTATTAAAAATACAAAAATCAGCCACATCGCACCACTGCACTCCAACCCAGGCAACAGAGTGAGACACCGTCTCAAAAGGAAAAAAAAAGAAAAAGGAAATGTCAGTCTGGCATTTGCTTATGATCTGCCATTCCTTTTTCTAGATAACTGAAAGCACCTGGAGTCTGTTCCTCAAACACACCCTCCTTGTCTCGGAACCTTTTCACCTTCTCTTCCCTCTGCCTTACCACTTGCTCTAGTTACAGCCGCTCCTTCTTCCTCTTTGGGACTTTCAAGAATAATTCCTCATATTAGAGGCCTTCTTTGACTCCTAATTACCTAGTTTATTTCCTTCCTAACACTTACCACAGTCCTGTTTATGTATTTACTTTTTGTCTCCATCCACTAAAAAAGAAAGCATCTTAAGGCATAAGCAGATTCTGTTTTGTTCCTCGAAAAAGCACCTAGAACACAGATGCTGAACAAATGTGAATCTTACACGGAACGAACCGATCACTGAACATACCCATATTGTTCTGGCAGAAAAACTGGCTGCCATTTGGAGTTACCTGACCTGGTTTTGAGCAAGACACTGGAAGCCTCTATCAGAGGTTCTGAAACCTAACTCCATATTATTAGGTTGGTGCAAAAGTAATTGCGATTTTGGCCATTACTGGCAAAATAATAGAACCTAATAGAATCTCCTAATAGAAAATTAGGAGATTCACCAAATTAATAGACTCTCCCAGGAAACTTAAAAATTATCTTTGCTCAGATCTAGGAGTGACAAGTCAGTATGGAAGCCTTATTTTTTAAAAGCTCTTATTGTAATTACTTGTGCAACCAACACGGAAAAGTACTGCTCTGAGTGACACACAACTGAATAAATTGTGTGCCTGGCTACCACATTCTTATTCTCTGGGTGAATCCTTTTTTGTGTTATCTAGGTTGACAGCATCCCTAAGTGTTCTTTGGACCACTTTCTAGGCTGCTATAAACACTTGCCTCATTATCACAAAGGGGCAGCCTTAGGCACAAACCAGATGAAAAATCAACCTCTCAGGAAAGAGAAGAGGCATTCAAGTAACCTAGGTTCATCTGTTAACACAACCTGTCCCGAAAACCTCAAACTAAAGGGGGAAAGAAAACTGCAGCATACTTCTATTTTCTTCCTTAGAAGAAAGTCATCAACAAATCCCTTCATTTAGCTGTAGAAGTGAGAGGTAATCAATCAACCAATCAAATACTCGTGCTACAAAGCAAATTAAAAAAAATAATGCTGGTCGGGCTTGGTGGCTCATGCCTGTAATCCCAGCACTTTGGGAGGCCGAGGCAGATGGATCACCTGAGGTCAGGAGTTCAAGACTAGCCTTGCCAATATGGCGAAAACTCTTCTCTACTAAAAATACAAAAATTAGCCAGGTGTGGTGGCATGGGCCTGTAATCCCAGCTACTCGGGAGGCAGAGGCAGGAGAATCACTTGAACCTGGGAGGCAGAGGTTGCAGTGAGCCAAGATGGTGGCACTGCACTACAGCCTGGGTGACAGACTGAGAATCAAAATAATGATAATAATGCTCACAGAACAGCAAGGTGGCCAGATTCCATCCCATTCATGGAAGAAATGAGACCAAATAGTGGTGGGTTCAGAAATGCTTGTTCATTTTTTTTTTGTTATTATGGTAAACTCTAAATTTTACGGCCTTGCTTATTTTTAAGAAAAAACAATGGTTATTGATATTTTTCTCAAGCGAAGTAATTAATAACCTTTTTCCTCAAAATCATCACCATATGTTAATAAAGGTTGGGTGTGGTGACTCACACCTATAACCCCAGAATTTGAGGAGGTGAGGCCAGGAGTTCAAGACCAGTCTGTGCAACATAGCAAGACTCCTATCTCTAAATACATACATACATACATACATGCATGCATACAGAGCCAGGCGTGGTGGTGCATGCCTGTAGTCCTAGCTACTCAGGAGGCTGCAGTGGGAGAATTGCTTAAACCCAGGAATTCAGTTCGAGGCTGCAGTAAGCTACAATTGTGCCACTACACTCCAGCCGTTTTTTTTTTTTTTAGAAAGACAGAGTAAGACGACCCTGTCTCTGTAAAAACAAACAAACAAACACAAACTAGCCTCATCTTGGAAGTCAATTGGAACCCACTTTCCTCCTTTAGTTAAAAATGCCAAGACTATAGTAAAACAGAGAGAACACAGGATTAAAAATGGAAATATCTGAGTTGTAGTCCAGGCTTACCACTAACCAACTGAATGAATGATCAGCAATTTTTTCTTGCCTGTGAAATAGAATCATAACATCTATGCTGCCTGCCTCACATTTTGTTGTTTCTTTCTCTTTTTTTTTTTTTTCTGAGACAAGGTCTTGCTCTGTCACCTAGGCTGGACTGCAGTGGTGCAATCATGGCTCACTGCAACCTCGACTTCCCAGGCTCAAGTGATCCTCATGCCTCAGCCTCCCATGTAGTTGAAACTAGTCACATACAATTGAGTCCACATAATTTATTTATTTTTAATTGTAATTTGTTTTGTTTTTAGAGGGTCTCACTTTGTCACCTAGGCTGGAGTGCAGTGGTGTTATCATAGCTCACTGCAGCCTTAAAAACCCCCTAGACTCAGGCAATCTTCCTGTCTTAGCCTGGAACTACAGGCATGAGCCACCACCCCCAGCTTATTTTCATTTTTGTAGAGATGAGGGTCTCTCACCATGTTGCTGAGGCTGGTCTTGAACTCCTGTACTCAAGTGACCTTCCTCCTTGGTCTCCCAAAATGCTGGGATTACAGGTGTAAGCCACTATGCCTGGCCCTGTTGTTGTTTCTTATAGGTAATATTTACAAGCATTCTCTGAAAATACTACATTGTGCAAATAAAAAGTACTGGTCTTGGCTGGGTGCGGTGGCTCATGCCTGTAATCCCAGCACTTTGGGAGGCCAAGGCGGGTGGATCACAAGGTCAGGAGTTCGAGACCAGCCTGGCCAACATAGTGAAACCCTGTCTCTACTAAAAATACAAAAATTAGCTGGGTGTGATGGCAGGCACCTGTAGTCCCAGCTACTCAGGAGGGTGAGGCAGGAGAATCGCTTGAATCCAGGAGGCAGAGGTTGTAGTGAGCCAAGATCGTGCCACTGCACTCCAGCCTGGGTGACAGAGCAAGACTCTGCCTCAAAAAAAAAAAAAAAAAAAAAGAGTAGTGGTCTTTTGTCTTGTTAGTGAACTTTAAGGAAAAAAAAATCCAGTTATAGGAATTAAAAATATTGACTAAGGACATACCATGTGCCCAGCAAAGTGCTAAATAAAAAGAATAGTCCATAATTCTTACTTTGTGACACATGCTTGGCATATACCTACCACTAGAAAAACTGAACCTGTTACACTTAGAACAACAGGTAGATCAACAAACAGGGAAAGTCATTTCCTTTGCAGCCGGAGAGAAGCTCAGCTCAGCCAAGTTCAGGAATAACACTGAAAAATCCACTTACTCGTTCCTCAAAGTCTGTTTTCACCCCCAGATCTATAAGTTCTTTCGTTTCCACTGAAACAACCCAGGGCACAGGCGGGAATATTTAAATTTAGGGGCCCTCTAATCAGTTAAGATTAGGGCAACAAACTTGAACCGTTGTGAGCTAACAAGCTTCCATTCAAGGCATCTTCAGTAGGTAAGAGGATCTGGAAAGTTGAAAGTTGAAAGCACTTTTGCAGGTGATCTTAGGACAGCTTAAAACAGGAGACCTGCTGTTGCCTGATTTCTCAAATCCAGAAGCAAATTTAGAGGTTGTCTAGTTGACAATATGCTGGGACTGGCACAAGCTGGAATCCCATGTGTTCAAGACAAGTCTTTAACTTCACCTAGACTTAGTTTCCTTATTTATTAGCAAGACACAGACAAAAATATCTTCTCTGCAGGGTTAATAATCTGAATCTGAGAGATGATACATATAAAGTCATAATATTAAGTTGTCAACAAATTATAGGTAATCTTTTTAAGGCCAGTTGAGTGATTTTCAGACTTTTTCAAGTGGCAGAGCACCTGGAAGCTGCAGATCACTGTGAAATGCTGAAATCTGATATCAAACCATATGAAAGTTTTTTACTAGCAACTATGACTACATTGCCTGTGAGCAATATAATAACAGAAATAAGAACATATATGTTCACACACAAAAAAGAAGATTCCCGAGAACAAGCTATTGAACTGGAAAATGAGTCAGAATCTTCCCACGGTATTTGTTGGCTACTTGTTCATTTCATCAGCCTGGGGTTGGAGCTAGTGGTAATTGTAAGCAGACAAGCCAAGCACATGAGGCAAATGGAGAAAAGACTAAACATTCAGATTAACTGCAGGCCTCATAGAGTTTACAAACCTCTGCTAATAATCTTACACTACAGCTGATCAACTAATCCAAAGATTTTCAAACATTTTTAAAGTGAGGAAATTCTGTCTTCAAAAAGACATTTTTTTTTTTTTTTTTTTTTTTGGCAGAAGAAGCTGGAGATGTAAAATAGAAAGGCAGAAACCCCAAAGAGAAAATAGAACAATAGAACAGAGGCTCAGCTGCCCCTTCGGCAAGCCCTGGGATTCCCCACCCTTCCCCACCTCTCCCAGGCATCTCTGAAGACATCTTGCTCTTGGTGGGGCACATGCTGAAAACCTGTAAGTCCAGCCCCTTCGTTCTGCAGATGAGAAAATTAAAGCTGGAGGCGATGAGGGTTTATCTGAGGTTGCACAGTGAGTTTGTGGGAGAACCAAGAGTAGAACCCAGGACTATGAGTCTCACTTCAGCATTTTCTTCCATTCTGCCAGGACTACTCAGATGTTACTCCAAAGTAATCTATTGGTTAAATAGGTGAGGCAGAACTTTGGCAAAGGGGTCAACTTTGTAAAGGTCAACTCTCTAAAAAATATACCCTCTCAAACTGTGAGGTTGACCAGATGTCCTTCCTTTGCCTACTTTTTTATCATGTCCCATGCTGCACCCAGATTACCTGTTTATGTAAGAGATCATACACTGACCCCACACACCATGTCTTTAACTATCTTGAATCAGTTGCCAGCATCTAAGAATCAGAATATTTGAGGTTTTAAACATTTTATTATTATTATTATTTTTTTTTTTTGAGATGGAGTCTTACTGTCACCCAGTCTGGAGTGCAGTGGCTCAATCTTGACTCATTGCAACCTCCATCTCCCAGGTTCAAGGGATTCTCCTGCCTCAACGTCCGAGTAGCTGGAACTACCATAACATTTGATTGTTATAAGTGTTAAATGAGATCATATATCAAGTGCCTAGGGTATCATTGAGCACACACTAAGCGTAATAAATATTAGTTTATTCCTTTCTTTTTATATTATTATAAATAACAATATAAAATTATTATATAATTTTATAGTCACCAACTCCTGATATCAGGTGATCTACCTGCCTTGGCCTCCCAAAGTGCTGGGATTACAGGTTTGAGCTACTGTTCTGGCCCATGAAAGCAGCATTATTTTTTTAAATATATTTTTTAAAGTTTTTAATAGAGAGAGTCTAACTATGTTGCCCAGGCTGGTCTTGAACTCCTGGGCTCAAGCGATCCTATGGCCTCAGCCTCCCAAAGAACTGGGATTACATTACAGGCATGAGCCATTGCACCCAGCCAAGAAAGCAGAGTATTTCTGAGGACATTCATCTCATCTTTTGAAACTGGATTGTCCTCTCTATTTTAGGGTTATCTTTGTTCCTATAAGTTCAGTTCTCAGAAATACTTCTATAGACGTAAGTTTTAACCACCAGTCACAAACTCAAATGCCTACAGGGACCAGAAAGTAATGGGCACAAGCTAGGTATGAGGCAATAGGGACTGCTGGGGACTGTGGCAAACTGCAGAGTGCATAGCTCCACTCAGCTCCGGGATTATCATCTATTGAGTGTAAGAGTTCAATGTTGCTAGAAGTTCAATGTTCCAATAGAAACTGGAAATCCAAATGTTTGGGCAAAATATTCTGATTTTAGGCTGGGCACTGTAGCTCATGCCTGTAATCCCAGCACTTTGGAAGGCCAAGGCGGGTGGATCACCTGAGGTCAGGAGTTCGAGACCAGCCTGGCCAACATGGCGAAACCCTGTCTCTACTAGAAATACAAAAAATTAGCTGGGCATGGTGGCACGCACCTGTAGTCCCAGCTACATGGGAGGCTGAGGCAGGAGAAAAAAAAAAAGGGCCAGGCACGGTGGCTCACACTGTAATCCCAGCACTTTGGGAGGCCAAGCAGGGGGGATCACCTGGGGTTGGGAGTTTGAGACCAGCCTGAGCAACATAGTGAAACCCCGTCTCTACTAAAAACACAAAATTAGCCGGGCATGGTGGTGCATGCCTGTAATGCCAGCTACTCGGGAAACTGAGGAAGGAGAATTGCTTGAACCGAAGAGGCGGAGGTTGCAGTGAGCTGAGACCCGCACTCCAGCCTGGGCAACAAGAGCAAAACTCCACCTCAAAAAAAAAAAAAAGCTATTTTCTTGCATTGATTAAGAAGTTAAGAAGGAAACTTTCAGTGTTTCCTGAATTGCTTCTTTTTCTGAGGGCTGTTAAATTAACTATAAACTAGCTGGACTACGAGTCCCAGAATTGCTTTCTGGGTGTCCCTGTTTATACTACTATCTGTAGCACAACTGCCCCTCAGGAGATGCGTCACTAAACCACACGGCAGCCTGTTTCCTGCACCCCCAGGCACCTCACTCAGCACGGGGATTAGGAGAAACTGGCGAGAGCCCCCGGCTTATCCCCAGGACAGGGTAACTGGGCATGGCATGCGAGAGAGAAACCATTCTCTTTTTTTTGAGACGGAGTCTTGCTCTGTCGCCAGGCTGGAGTGCAGTGGCGCAATCTCAGCTCATTGCAACCTCCGCCTCCTGGGTTCAAGTGATTCTTCCACCTTAGCCTCCCGAGTAGCTGGGACCACAGGCGAGTGCCACCATGCCCAGCTAATTATTGTATTTTTATTAGAGATGGGGTTTCACCATGTTGGCCAGGATGGTCTTGAACTCTTGACCTTGTGATCCGCCTGCCTTGGCCTCCCAAAGTGCTGGGATTACAGGCGTGAGCTGAGAAACAGTTCTTAAGGAGCTGCTTGGTCCCTGCTTTCCAGCAGTGGCAATCCAGATTCTCATCTCATTCTTCCTCCCTGCACATCTCAAGATCAGTTACCCCCATAGACACTCCCGCTCCTTCAATCATCTTACTCTCTTTCCTCATGAAAACTTACCAAAGTATCAGATGTTCACACAGAGGTTTTATTATTTATTTTATTTATTTATTTTTGAGACAGAGTTTCACTCTTATTGCCCAGGCTTAAGTGAAGTGGCACTCTCTTAGCTAACTGCAACCTCTGCCTCCTGAGTAGCTGGGATTACAGGCATCCACCACCAAGCCCAGCTAATTTTTTTATTTTTAATACAAAATTACATCTATCTATCTATCTATCTAGCTAGCTAGCTATCTTTTTCAAGACGGGGTCTCACTCTATTACTCAAGCTGCAGCCTCCATCTCCTGGGCTCAAGTAATCCTCTTGCCTCAGCCTCCCAAGTAGCTGGGACTGCAGGTGCATAACACCACACCTGGCTAAATTTTTTTGTATTTTTTGTAGAGATGCGGTTTCAACATGTTGCCAAGGCTGATCTCATACTCATGGGCTCAAGTGATCCACCTATCTCAACCTCCCAATGTGCTGGGTCTACAGCCATGAGCCACTGTGCTTGGCCTGATATCTGCATATTATGATTTTAGCGTTTTAACCTAAAAATGTGTATTGCTAACAATAAAATTTTAGAGATCATGGTAAGTGGGTAAAAAGAACATTTTCAAGATAAAAAGGTTTTACCCTCAAATTATATCACAAGGAAAGTTTATTACTTTATTTGAAGGGCCCCAACTTTTTAACCTGTACTCCTTCAAGACTTGGTTCAAGTGCTACTTTCTCAATGATGCCCTTCCCCGATTGAGTCCTCTTCCTTCACCCCCCACCCCCCTACTGGATCCCCTGCTTTGTTTCTCTCCCTATCACTTAGCACCACATGATATACTGTATTTTACTTATTTTTTTGTTTACTATATCTCTCTCCATTAGAACATAATCTTCACTGGATAAGAATTTCTGTTTGTTCATTGCGATGTCCTCACTGCTATGACCATACCTGGCCTACAGTAGGCACTCAATAAAGGTTTGATAAATAAATGAACTTGTCATGCCTATGCTCAGATAACAAGGTGACAATTATTTATTTTTATTAGTTTTTTTGAGATAGGGTCTCACCGTGTCGCTCCAGCTGCAGTGCAGTGGTGCCATCATGGCTAACTGCAGCCTCACCTCCTGGGCTCAAATGATCCTTCTGTCTCAGCTTCCCAAGTAACTGGAACTATAGGCATGTGGCACCATGCCTGGCTAATTTTTTACATTTATTTATTTATTTTTTTTGAGATTGAGTGTTGCTCTGTCACCCAGGCTGGAGTGCAGTGGCGTGATCTCGGCTCACTGCAACCTCCGTCTCTTGGGTTCAAGCAATTCTCCTGCCTCAGCCTCCTGAGTAGCTGGAACTACAGGTGCACGCCACCATGCCCAGCTAATTTTTGTATTTTTAGTAGAGATGAGATTTCACCATATTGGTCAGGCTGGTCTCGAACTCCTGACCTCAGGCAACCCACCTGCCCCAAAGTGCTGGGATTACAGGTGTGAGCCACCACAACCGACCTACATTTATTTTTATAGAGATAGGGTCTCGCTATATTGCCCGGGCTATTGAAAATTATTTCAATAAACAGATGCAAAACAGAATTTCTAGATGATGAGGGTGACTACATATTGCGAAGATGCCTTTTTGTGTGTGTGGTAGTGTACTCTTATTCTACAACTTGATTTTCTCATTTGAAGTCATTCTAATTCATTTTACAGTCTTCTCATTTTTTAAAATGATTTTACTGTATTCCATAATTTGGTCAACCAGTTCCCTGGAGCTCAGAAGTTTTCATGCCATCTTTCCTTTGTGTATGTATCTTTTGCAATGAGCATACATATTTCCTTTCCTAAATGTTTTCAAGGATAAGATCTAGTCCTCTTCCTCCTCCTCCTTCTTTTTTAAAATCTAGAATAGATGTAGGGTAGGCCATTTTGGGAAGCAGGATGCTAGATTCTGCACTATAACCACACCATATGCCCATTGTGCTGTGTGTGTCTGCGGCAGTTACATCTTTAACTAGATTATAAACACTTTCTTTTCCTCTCACTAACAATGAGGGGGTTCAGTTTTTTATCTGAAATGTGTCCTAGTAAATACATGTAATAAAACCTAATTTGAAAAAGAAACAGAAGATGTTCCTAGCTACTTAACTTTAAGCACTGCCTTCCAGCTGTCCTTCGGGAAATATCCATTTATCTTTTTTGTTGGTGGTATTTATACCTTTAACTATGCTTCTTTGAGTTCACCAAACAGCATACTTAGGAAACTTTGGTTCACTTTTCAAATGCAAACATTCTGAAGCCTGAACTTCCGGTTCAAGTGTTCTAACTTGGCTTCAAGGTCAGAACACACATTGAGGGATGGATCCCAGACCATTTTAGATTCATGATGGCAACACATATGTCATTTGTTTTGAACTAACTGACCAACGAGCTGAGCAGAGACAATGCAAAGGAGAATAATGAGAAACAGGCCATTTCAGTACGCGAAAATAATCTATTTTAAAAGGTTCTGAGCCGGGCGCAATGGCTCATGCCTGTAATCTCAGCACTTTGGGAGGCTGAGGCGGGTGAATCACTTGAAGTCAGGAGTTCAAACCAGCCTGGCCAACATGGTGAAACCCCATCTTTACTAAAAATACAAAAAATTAGCCAGGTGTGGTGGTGGGCACCTGCAACTCCAGCTACTTGCGAGGCTGAGGCAGGAAAATCGCTTGAACCCGGGAGGTGGAGGTTGTAGTTAGCTGAGACTGAGCCATTGCACTCCAGCCTAGGCCACAGGAATGAAACGCCATCTCAAAAAAAAAAAAAAATAAATAAAAATAAAAAGTTCTTATCACTCTTGTGACCAGAGACAGATATCACAGTGAAAATTCGAGACCCACAGCGGAAGATTAGGTTACCAACTCCCAGATCAAAGGAATGTAGAGACAAGGAATGCCTCTTCTCCAAAGTACCTGAATTTATGAAATTCTGGACATAGTCTCATAGTATAACTTTGATTCCAGGCTCCATTAAAAGGTGCTAAATAGTCTTTTACTCCTACAAAATAACATGCATAAAAGACTATTCATTGGAGTATTGTTAATATTAGCAAATGTTTAGAAACAACCTAAGTGACCATCTTAGGGAACTGGTTGACCAATAGCCATACAATGGAATACAGTAAAATCATTTTAAAAAATGAGAAGACTATGAAATAAATTATTAATAGAATAATTTCAAATGAGAAAATCAAGTTGTAGAAAAAGAGTATGCTACCACAAAAAAAGGCAAAACAAAAATACACACATAAAACCATATTTGCTTATATACATTTACATACATATACATATGAAATATCTCTGAAAAGGCCTATAAGAAACTGAAATTATTAGCTTCTTCTAGAAAGTGCATTGGATACTGGGGGACAGGGTTTCGGGGAGACACTTCACTATATATCCTTTCGAATTTTGAATCAAACAAATATAATACATACTGAAATAAATAAACTTAATATTTTAAAGAGGCTGCACATGGCGGCTTATGCCTGTAATCCCAGCAGTTTGGGAGGCCAAAGTGGGAGGATCACTTGAGGACAGGAGTTCAAGACCAGGCTGGGCAATTAACAAGACCTCCATCTCTACAGTTTTGTTTTATTTTTTCAATTAGCCAGTCATGGTCTTAGCCACTTGAGAGGCTGAGGCAGCAAGATGGCTTAGACCCAGGAGTGCGACGCTGAAGGTAGAAAAATTACATTAAATGATTTTTTAAAAATTAAGCCCTTCATCTGGGGGGTATAGAGAAAGAAGTTCATTGGAACTTTCTTTTTTTGTTTGTTTGTTTTTTTCTGAGATGGAGTTTCACTCCTGTCATCCCGGCTGGAGTGCAGTGGCATGATCTCAGCTCACTGCAACCTCCGCCTCCCAGGTTCGAGCAATTCTCCTGCCTCAGCCTCCTGAGTAACGGGGGTTACAGGTGCCTGCCACCATGCCCAGCTAATTTTTTGAATTTTTAGTAGAGATGGGTTTCACCATATTGGCTAGGCTGATCTTGAACTCCTGACCTCAAGTGATCTGCCTGCCTCGGCTCCCAAAGTTCTGGAATTACAGGCATGAGCCACCGCACCCAGTCCATTGTAACTTTCTTATACAATTTCTGTAGGTTTCAATTTTTTTCAAAATAAAATAATAATAAAAAAAAATAAAAATCTCTCCTCCAGGGGTGATGAGTTAAGTGCTTTCAGCTAGGGGCTGTCAAGGAAGGAGAAGTATCCAGGAGAATTTGCTTGCTTCTGAGGTATGCTTATAGTGGCCTGAGAGCCATGGGCAGAGTGGAAATCTCTGCTTTGCTGCCATCATGAAATGGGTTTCCAACATTGGCAATGCAATTTCTAACTATGCCATCAGAATCAGAAACAACATTCTTTACCTGAAAATGGCCAACTCCTTATGCTGGTTAAATACATGGGGGAAAAAATAAAATGTCAGAGTTCACCCTTTTCCCCCAAATATTTAGGAAAGGAGTTAAATGCAGCCAAAGCTTCCATTTTAGAAAAATTCTCCTGACCAACCCCAGGGAAGAAGAGCAGCTCCACGACCAGAGCAAAGCAGGGTGTATTTCCCGTGCAGGCCCAGCAAGAATCCTGTGCAATGAAGTAGTTTATAACAGAGGAGTGCTTTGGTGAGAAGGGAAGGCCATGGAGTAGGAAATCATCCTATTTGTGTTCCAGTCCTGGTGCTACCTCAGCACTTTTCATATACGAACTTAATGTTTTTAAGCCCAAGTAGCCGCCTCTATGAAATGAAATCATAAAAGCTGCCTTACCCACCTTCCTGTGCTGTTGTGATGACCAAAAGGTAAAGACAAAAGCATTTTAAAAACTATAAGGCACTAGAGACCAATGTTAGGTATGTACAACACAAAATATCTGTTGAGGATAACTTTGAAGTTTTCAATCAGAGGAATGAGCAAATGTGATCTTTAGGATGAGATAGATTAAGAACTTTCTAGCCCTACCTCCTCATCTGCTGGATGACTGAGGGCAAGTCTCCTAGCCATTCTGAGCCTCAGTTTCCTCACTGCAAATTGAGGTTAATGCTCCCTATTTAACAAGCTGGCTGTAAAAATAAAGTGAATAGCATATATAAAGTGCTGGGCACGTAGAGAACTCACACAAAGTTCCCTTTCAACCTGCCTTGGGTAATGAATCAGGGTCTCCATCAGTGAATACTCCATTCACTGATTTGCTCATTCATCGAACTCTCTGTGCTATCTGCTCAGTTTTTTCTGCAAATCTAAAACTGTTCTAAAAATAAAAGCTAAGCTGGGTGTGGTGGCTCACACCTGTAATCCCAGCACTTTGGGAGGCCGAGGTAGGAGGATCACTTGAGCTCAGGAGTTTGAGACCAGTCTGGGCAACATGATGAAACCCATCTCTTTTTTTAAGAAAAAGAAAAGAAAAAAAAACTAAATAAAATAAAAATCACAATTTTTTTTTTAAAAAGAGATAGAGTCTCACTCTGTTACCCAGGATGGAGTTTACTGGCACCATCACAGCTTACTGTAGCCTCGAACTCCTGGGCTCAAGCAATCCTTCTGCCTCAGCCTCTTGAGTAGCTAGGACTACAGGCACGTACCACCATGCCTGGCTAATTTTTTATTTTTTTGTAGAAATAGAGTCTTGCCTATGTTATCCAGGCTGGTCTTGAATCCTTGTCTCAAATGACCCTCCCACCTCTGGCCTCCCAAAGTGCTGGGACTACAGGTGTGAGCCACCATGCATGGCCTAAATCCACTAATTAAAAAATATATATTTATTGTGGATATAGAGTGTCACAGTTAAGAAGAGAGACTCTGGAGTGAGACTGTTTGGGTTTGAATTAGGTTCTGCCACTTACTAGCTGGGTGACCTAGGGCATTTATTTAACAGCTCTTCATTTTAGTTTCCTCATCTGTAAGCACTATGAAAAAAATCTTACTATTAATATAATAATAATTATTATTAGACACTGTACTCAACAAAGGGAATACAGTTGTGAACAAGGCAGTTTTGAACTCTGCTCTTATGAAGCTAAAACAAGGGGCTCTGAAATCACCTATCAAATATTCTAAATGTAGAGAAACGTAGGCCCAAAGAGGTGAAGTGACTTCCACCAAGGCCACACAACTAGTTAGTAAGTGAGTCCTAATGAAGAACAGCCAGGACTAGCGAGAGAGTTCCAGATTGCAAGCCACTGTTTCTCCACTGATCAGTGCAATGCAACCAGCACCACCCAGATTCACACCTTCTGGAAACTTAAGAGCCCTGAAGTATCAGAGTAGATTACAGAAATCAACTGGAAGCAGTCCGATAATTCTGCAAATTCCTGACTTCCACCTTTTTCCTACGACCCCTTCTTTACGCTGTTATGCTTACCTGACCTATATATGATCTCGTTACAAATTTCAGATTTGGAGTTCATGATGGAGACCACATGGAAATGCCACACTCCCTGATACCACTTGATTTTCACTTGTGCTTAAAAATCTTAAACAAGAACAAGGGTTCAGTCTCTCACAGACTACTTGTAAAGGGTTAGATCCAGGTATGGTGTGGCCTAAAGTATATACAATACTGGGGGACTCTCTTTAGAAAAGGAATACATTATTATGAATTAAAAACTAGGTAAAAGGCCTTGGAAGGGACACCTGCAAATGAAGGGCCCTGAGGTTTCCTGGTAAATATAGCTCTGCTTCTACAGTTGCCTAATTTCTTTCCTTCTTCATTTCTTCTTTCCTTCCATTAATCTAACTTGTACCTACCCTACTGTCTAGTACCCACTGTGCACCAGACAGTAACTTCATAAGTTTACATCCTGCTTAAAAAATTGTCAGAATGGGAAACTTAGCGAGATCTCATCTGTGCCAAAAATTTAAAAATTAGCTGGGTGTGGTGGCACATGCCTGTGGTCCCAGCTGCTCAGGAGGCTGAGGCAGGAGGACCACTTGAGTCTGGGAGTTTGAGGCTGCAGTGAGCCTTGATTGCACCAATGCACTCCAGCTTAGGTAACAGAGTGAGACCCTGCCTCAAAAAAAAAAAAAAAAAAAAAAAAAAAAAGAAAAGAAGGGAAAGGGAAAGAAAAGAAAGGAAAAGAAATGTGAGATTGGAGTAAAAAAGATTTATTTCAGTCGGCAGGTTTTTATCCATCTTATGATAAACGTGCTTTTCTTGATGTAAGGGAATAAAATGATGTATACCTAATCTGTTGGTAATGTGTAAACAAGCTATGTGGGGCTGCTTGTTAGATACAGAAAATCGTAATTTAGCCAGAGGCTACAATTTTCTATTTACACTTGTGAACACACCCAGAGGCAGGCTCTTCTATCATGAGTACATTGAACAAATAAAACAACCCTTTCAGATGGTAGGGGGCAGTGACTTAGTCATCTAGGGAAAATGTTATATAGTTACACATAATTACATATAATAATATGCTTTATGCACATCATCTGATTTCATGTTCACACCATCTTATGCAGTAGTAGGATGGTTTTATTAAAAATCCCCATATTGCCAGGTGCGGTGGCTCACACCTATAATCCCAGCACTTTGGGAGGCTGAGGCAGGTGGATCACGAGGTCAGGAGTTCAAGACCAGCCTGGCCAAAATAGTGAAACCCTGTCTCTACTAAAAATACAAAAAAGTAGCTGGGTGTGGTGGTGGGCACCTGTAATCCCAGCTACTTGGGAGGCTGAGGCAGGAGAATCGCTTGAACCCGGGAGGCAGAGGTTGAAGTGAGCCAAGATCACACCATTGCACCTAGCCAGGGCAACAGTATGAGACTCTGTCTCAAAAAAAAAAAAAAAAAAAAATCCCCATCTTACAGATTGGAGATTGAGGCCTATAGTGACTTGCCAAGGTCATAGAACTACTAAGTGTTTGCGAAGCTAGATTCTAAATAATTACTCAAGCTGGGGGAGCAGCAGCTCATGCCTGTAATCCCAGCACTTTGGGAGGCCAAGGGCAAGATCGGTGGATTGCTCGAGCCCAGGAGTTCAAGACCAGCCTGGGCAACATGGTGAGACCCCATCCCTACAGAAAATAAAAAAATCAGTCGGGCATGGTGATGCATGCCTGTAGTCCCAGCTATTTGGGAGGCTGAGGCAGGAGGATCACTTGAGCTCAGGAGTCCCAGGCTTCACTGAGCTATGATAAGCCACTTTACTCCAGCAGTCTGGGCAATAGAGCAAGACCCTGTCTTTTGAAAAAATAAAATAAAAAAGAAGAAGAAGAATGAATCTAAATTCAGAGTGCTCTCTAATTCAAAAGGAACCGTGATTTTCAGTTAATATTGCTTTTTACAGGCGTGATACCCAAGGATGAGGCTTAAAGTTTGACTCTGAACCCTTCTCTTTTAATTTCCTTTCCCATAGCAGCCCCATTATCCTCACATTCAGAGGACACAAAGACTGTGCAGGCAGCAACTGCACAAAGAACCCATAGACAAAATAAGTAGGGGCCATTTTGTGGATAATTTGGGAATGGGAATTTGGTCCTTGTGGCAGGGAGTTTTCTTCAGCTCACATTCTCCAGATGAGTCATGTAGGTTTATCCCATTATTTGCACAATTCCTCACCTCTCCCTGTGGGCAGCAGTATCACCCAGCCACAATGGCATCTGCCCTTCACCGCCTCATCCCCTGCAGCCTGCTCGGTCAGGGCCTGGCAGGGAGCTGAGGAGCCCAGAGAGGGAGGGGAGGAAGCACGCGGCTGCCAGTGGCTGTCAGCTTTCCTGGCTGACTCAACTCCCCACCTCCTCCTCCCCCGCCCTGCATGCAGCCACCAGCCTCCTAACTTTCCATTTCCAGGCCTCTGGGGTGGGAGCTCCCCCTCCCGCTGGCTGGGGCGCCTGGTCTGCAGTCCCGGGCTGTCAAGGCACCACGCCCGCTGGCCTGGCGGGCCCTCTATTAGGACACTTAGAGTCTGCTGTCATGGAGAGAATGGAATATAGGTCAAGGTGCTCTCGGTAGGGCCCTGGGGAGGATCACCTGACTGGGAGGTGTGTGACTCAGCGGGAAGGGAAGGGGCGGAGCCCAATCTCCTGCCTGCGGAGCCGGGAGGAGGAGGAGGAGGTCAGATTGCCTGGGTCTGGCTGATTATCAGGGGAGGAAGGAGAAAGCAGCTGGAGGCAGAAGGAAGGATAAGATGACCTCTGGTGACCTATCTAAGGTGGAACGCAAATCCACTCCAGGGCCGGCTGTCCCCCTCGGTGTAGGTGAAACCACTCCTAGCTCAGAACTGTCTCTGTTGTGGTGAAGACCTAATTAGCTGCCAAAGTGAGAAACCAAATTAACAGAAGGCTCATCACTCCAGACTCCATCGACCCAGGCCCCTAAAAGAAACCAAAGACCCTGGTATATCACACAAAGGTGACCATCCCTATTAGAGGCAATTTGATCGTTTCCCCCAATCAATTCTGAATATGAAAATTACTAACCCATTTTATTTTACGGGTCCACATGGCAGGGGCCTTTCAAGGGTGTGGCAGTTGCTGCTGTTGCTGGAACAGCAGCTGCTCTGTCTGAGCCTCACTTCCTCTGGCTCCAGCTGCAGGTTCCTCCTGGCCAAGCAGGGACTTTCCTCATTCTAAGGGCTCTGGGCCCAGGCCTTGCTAGCCAGCCACCCTCGCCTCCCACCCTCAGCTGCTCACCACCCACCCTCTGTGGGTAGTGCTTCTGGGACTCCCTAGTTCCATGAGTCAGAGCCAGGCTGGAGACAGACAGCAGGCTTCCTTTATTAAATCAGCCTCCTGCCCTGTACACTATAGAGGAAAGCTATAATTACTCCTTTGGCCTGGCTCTGAGAACTGAGCCACAGACGCTTGACTAGGAGCGACGGTTCCTGATTTCTGCATTTATCTAATGATGCACCCCAGTTTGGAAATAAGAATAACAGCCAGGGGTTAAGGGCTTGTTACACAGCCATCAGATATTTTGCATATGTAATGGAGTGCATTGGACGTGGATACTCCTGTAGATTGCTAGAAAAATCACTATATTAAAGCTGTCAGGAATTTTTTGTTTTGTTTGTAATGCCTCCTGCCTCATTGCCTGAGTCACACTTGAGGTGGCCTGCTCATTGTTGATGTTGGTTTACAAGAGACAAAGGAAAAGGCAGCCGCCAAACATTGTTTTGGGTCTCCAGGTCAGGACTGTTTCATCCCTCAGGTATTATAGACACAAAACCCCCAGCCTCCCAGCTTTTCTTTTCTTTCTTTCTTTCTTTCTTTTTTTTTTTTGAGAAGGAGTCTTGCTCTGTTACCCAGGCTGGAGTGAAGTGGTGCAATCTCGGCTCACTGCAACCTCTGCCTCCCGGGTTTGAGCAATTCTCATGCCTCAGCCTCCCGAGTGGCTGGGATTACAGGCACCCACCACCACACCCGGCTAATTTTTGTATTTGTAGTAGAGACGGGATTTCACCATGTGGGCCAGGCTGGTCTCAAACTGACCTCAGGTGATCTACCTGCCTCGGCCTCCCAAAGTGCTGGTATTACAGGTGTGAGCCACCTCGCCTAGCCACCTCCCAGCTTTTCTACTGGCCTACAGAAATGTCTGAAACCTGAAAAAATAGTTGGTTCCAAAATTTTTAAAAACCACAAAATCAAAATAATATAGTCGATTTTCATTAACTATTCAATTTAGTATTCCTTGATTCATTCATGCATTCCTGCAAGCATGCATTTATTTCATTCATTCAATGAATATTTGTTGAGTTACTTCTCTGTGCCACACACGGTTACAGGTCCTAGGGACACATGAAGTGCTAAGCTCATTAAAGATATAGACAAAAGTAAGCATACAAGTATCTCTGCCCTTGTGGGTCAATAATAGACACAACAGGCCAGAAATGGTGGCTCACACCTGTAATACTATGCTTTGGGAGGCTGATGTGGGCCAATTGCTTAAGCCCAGGAGTTTGAGGTTGCAGTGACCTGTGATTGCACTACTGTACTCCAGCCTGGGTGACAGAGCAAGACCCTGTCAGAAAGAAAAGAAAGAAAAGGAAGGAAGGAATGAAGGAAATAAGGAAGGAAGAAAGGAAGGAAGGAAAAAATGGACAACAGAGCAGGACTAGAAGAATTGTTGATAAAGGAGAAACTGGCATTTGAGAACAGTCTGTGGGTTAGATATCTCTCACAGTGAGAGAGTTCTCAAGTCTGCCTGATTGCTGAGAAATTATAACCAATCATACATTGAGTTAAATCCTTTAAGCCATGTTTATAATCAAAATGTAAGTACATTTCAAATATACTTGATAAAGAGATAAAAAGTAAAAGTACCATGGCATGTGACCCTATCTCTGGTTATGGGTAGGTGCTATGGGTTGAATATTTGTCTCCTTTAAAACTCATGTTGAACTTTAATCCCCAAAGTGGCAATATTGAGAGATGGGGCCTTTTAAGGGTGATTGGATCATGAGGGTTCTGCTCTAATGAATGGGTTAATCCACTCATGGATTAATGGATTCATGGGCTATCATGGGTGGGGACTTATGGCTTTATAAGAAGAAGAAAGACTTCAGCTAGAAATGTTGAAGACAAAAAAGACGAAGAATTAGAAGAAGAAAGACCTGAACTGATATGTTAGCACACTCAGCCCCCTCACCACGTGACACCCTGGACCCCACCTCAGTACTCTTCAGAGAGTCCTCTCAAGCAAGAAGACTGTCACCAGATAGGACCCCTCGACCTGGGACTTCTCAGCCTCTGTAACTATGAAGAAATTTCTTTTCTTTATCAATTATCCAGTTTCAAGCATTCTGTTATAAGCAACAGAAAAGAGAATAACACAGTAAAGTTATTTCATTCAAGAATTTATTAGGCACCTGTAATATAGTGGCTAAGGACTTAGGTGTCAGATGCCAGCATTCAGATTCTGGCTCTATCATTTACTGCTTGTGTGATTCTGAGAAAGATACTTAGTTTCAGTTTCCTGGGGGTAATACAGAACCTAGCTTATAGAGTTTCTGGAATAATTAAATGAAACAATAAAAGTAAAGGTGTCAGGGCCGGGCTCGGTGGCTCACACCTGTAATCCCAGCACTTTAGGAGGCCGAGGCGGGTGGATCACGAGGTCAAGAGATTGAGACCATCCTGGCCAACATGGTGAAACCGCGTCTCTACTGAAAAATACAAAAATTAGCTGGGAGTGGTGGCGCACGCCTGTAGTCCCAGTTACTCGGGAGGCTGAGGTAGGAGAATTGCTTGAACCTGGAAGGCAGAGGTTGCAGTGAGCCGAGATCATGCCACTGTACTCCAGCCTGGCTCCCGTCTCACAAAAAAAAAAAAAAAGTAAAGGTGTCAGTTAACATAGCACCTGGTACTTAATAAGTAGTCAATAAATGTTATGGAAAAAATGCAATTATGTTTGTACCAACCTAATATTATCATATTATTGTTTCAGTGTTGATGACGATGATAATGAGGTATCTGGCATTGTACTGGGTACTGGAGACCCAGAGCTGAATAAGACAGTGACATGGTCCTAATTGGGAAAGGCTTTGCAAGCATTCTGTACTTCATTAAATCCTCATGTCTTGGCTGGGCACAGTGGCTCATGCTGGTAATCTCAACACTTTGGGAGGCTGAGGCGGGTGGATTGCTTGAGCCCAGGAAGTTGAGACTGCAGTGACTCATGATTGTGCCACTGAAGTCCATCCAGCCTGAGTTTTAAAGACCCTATCTCTAAAAAAAAAAAAAAAAAATTTATATATATATATATCTCTTCACAGCCCTCTTGCAAGGTGACCCCTACTGCTCCACCAACCAACCACTGTAAACCATATTTGGAAAGACAATAATCATGAAGCGATCACAATGAGATATCACTTAATACCCTTTCAGTTGGAAGAAATCAAGCAGCTTGATAATACTAAGTTGTTGGAGAGAATACAGATCAATTGGATCTTTATGTTTGTTGCTGTTAGGATTTTAAATTGGTAAATTCACATTGTTTTCCTGGAGACACAGACAAAAATGATTAGCTTAGAATGTTCAAAGGCATGGAAAGCTGGTAACCCAAATGTCCACTAACAGGAGATTCAGTAAATTCCCAGGAAACATACTAGGGAGAACTGCAGTAGAGCAGGGACAAGTGGACCATAGCTGAATGCTACACTGTGGTGAGTTTGAGCCACATAATATTATGAGAAAAATGTATACCCAAGAAGGCTGCATATAGCAGGATATTCTTTTTTGTTTTAATTTTATTTATTTATTTTTTAGAGACAGGGTCTTGCTCTGCTAAGTTGGAGTGCAGTGGCACTATCACGGCTCACTATAGCCTCAATCTCCTGGGCTCAAGCAATCCTCCTGCCTGTGCCTCCCACGTAGCTGGGACTACAGGCACACACCACCACACCCAGCTAAATTAAAAAAGAAAAAGGAAGCCAGGCATGGTGTCTCATGCCTGTAATCCCAGCACTTTGGGAGGCCGACGTGGGCGGATCACGAGGTCAAGAGATGGGGACCATCCTGGCTAACATGGGGAAACCCCATCCCTACTAAAAAGACACAAAAAAATTAGTCTGGGCGTGGTAGCACGTGCCTGTAGTTCCAGCTACTGGGGAGGCTGAGACAGGAGAATCACATGAACCCGGGAGGTGGAGGTTGCAGTGAGCTGAGACCACGCCACTGCACTCCAGTCTGGGTGACAGAGTGAGACCTCCATCTCAAAAAAAAAAAAAAAAAAAAAAAAATTTGTAGAGACAGGGTCTTGCTATGTTGCCCAGGGTGGTCTTGAACTCCTGGCCTCAAGGGATTCTCCTGCCTCCCCCTCCCAAAGTGCTGAGACTATAGACGTGAGCCATTGCGCCTAGCCAGGATATTCTTTTAATCAAGAAAAAACAACAAATCTAAACAATATGGCTTTTAGAAAAATATTTTAAAAAAACATTATTTTTTAGAGAAGCAAAGGAATCATGAACTCAAGATTCAGAATAGGGCAGGGAAGGCAAAGTAATGGGAAGGGAGGAACACAAGGGAAGAACGTGCAGTGGAGTCACTGTATTACAAGGAAATACACAAAGAGATAAATAACAAATTACCAGATGCAGGTTGCACAAGGTCTAACTGAAGATGAAAGAGTGTCATGAGTCAAAGATTGTGAATAATACTATGCACCTAGATTCAGTAAATAAGAAAACAAGGCCGGATGTTTGGGAGGCCAAGGCAGGTGGATCACCTGAGGTCAGGAGTTTGAGACCAGCCTGACCAATGTGGAGAAATCCTGTCTCTACTAAAAATACAAAATTAGCCAGGTGTGGTGGCGCATGCCTGTAATCCCAGCTACTCGGGAGGCTGGGGCAGGAG